>NC_135333.1:70977255-71602255 GCF_023851605.1 Tamandua tetradactyla | reverse complement strand
GGAGAAAGGAAAAGATGAGATAGAAATAAAAGAAAGATGAGAGGTTCTTTACTGAACACTGTCTTGTTTGCCAATATTATTTAATATGTTAAACTGGTCAGCCCAGTATCTGCTATATATTGCATAAAATGTGTATGTAACTACTCATCACACATTGCAATATTATATCCCTTTCTGATTCATCTAAGCTCATCAATTTAGTGTGAAGGCTACCATTGCACAAAATATACTTCATTCACATTACCTTTATTTCTTTCTCCAGTGATGTTTCGAGTTGTGTCTTTGGATGATAATTTGAAGCCTGTTCACACATTGGTAAGTTATAATTGGGCACATGTAGATATTTATGGGTTGTCTTCTTTCCCATGTCTTAAAATTAATCAGTGAAAGTGAAGGAAGCCAGTCAAACTTATTGGTTCTGTATTTCTAATGACCTAATGACCCATTGTGCTGTTACTAAACAAACTCATCCCTTTTCTTTTTCTCTCTCTCTTTGATCAACAGAATTAAATCTATTTCCCCATTACAGAAAGACCTGTAATTTGCTAAATCCTTACAAGTTACAGAGCCCTGTATTGGCAATGTGAGATCCAAAGAAAAGAGAAAAAACTCTTTTCAGCCCTCCTCTGAAATAGAAGAATAGAAGAGGTTGGAGAAGTACATAAATGTCCATAATAAAAGTGACATTAGAAAATTCTAAGCAAAACACATCATTATCTGCAGGACATCTGGAAAATTATTATCTGCGTATAGTAGGCCATTAATATTGAGAATGAGTGAATGAAGGAATGAAATCATTACGACCTCTTCATCTTGAAATTATCAGAGGAGATATTATCTTAGGTCAGGTTCCCCAGAATCAGATTCTGAGACAGGGAATAATGAACAAGAGAATTATTAAGAAAGTACTCCCAAGAGAAATAAAGAAGAGACTGGGGAAAGCAAGATTGGGAAGGGGAAGAAGTCAAGTAAAAGAGCAATAGAATTGGCTCTGATCTGGCAGAAAGTTGCAGAGGATAAATTACACTTCAAAGTTTCTCCTGCTTCAAGGAAAGTAAGCTAAACCTTCGTATTCCAGTATCAGGCAGTCATTGGCCATGGGTGGTACCCAAGATGGAACTAAATTCACATGAACTTACCAAGAGGATTAACACAGGCATCTCAAAAAATTCACAACCTCTTAGAAACAAAGCACGATGAAGCTGAATGTGGGTGCAAACAACAAGGCACAGGGATCTTAGGCACATCTGCTACAAGTGTCACGGGGTAGGTGAAATTTTAAAAAATCCTTAGAGAATAGGGAGGATGCTCAAACATTTTAAATTATGGATAGGACACTATTATAAGCAGATGGGAAATATTAAGTGTTCTAGCTTGCTAGCTGCCGGAATGCAACATACCAGAAACAGAATGGCTAAATTGCTAGTTTACAGTTCTAAGGCTGAGAAAACGTCCCAGTTAAAACCAGTCTATAGAAATGTCCAATCAAAGGCATCCAGGGAAAGATACCTCAGTTCAAGAAGGCGGATGAAGTTCAGGAGTTCTCTCTCAAGTGAGAAGGCACATGATGAACAGGGTCAGGGTTTCTCTCTCATCTGGAAAGGCATGTGACAAACACACCATCATCTACTAGCTTTCTCTCCTGGCTTCCCTTCATGAAGCTCCCTGGGAGGCATTTTCCTTCTTCATCTACAAAGGTCACTGGCTAGTGAACTCTGCTTCTCGTGGCTGTGTCGTTCTGCTCTGCTTTCTCTGAATAGCTCTCATTCTCCAAAATGTTTCTTCTTTTATAGGACTTCAGAAACTAATCAAGACCCACCCAAATAGGTGGAGACATGCTTCCAGCTAGTCCAGTTTAACAACCACTCTCGATTAAATCTCATCTCTAGGGAGATGATCTAATTACAGTTTCAAACATACAGTGCTGAATAGGGATTAGAAGAAGTGGCTGCCTTTACAAAATGGGATTAGGATTAAAACATGACTTTTCTATGGTACTTACATCATTTCAGATCAGCACATTCCACCCTCTGGACCCTAAAAAAGACTAATTTTTCCCATATACAAATACATTTATTCCATTATAATATCAGAAAACTTTAAAACATTTCAATAACAATCAAATGCAATGCAGGTTAAAACCATTACAAAATCTCATCAAAGTTAGATACAAGCATGTTCTGTGCTCAGGCAAATTCTCCTCGTCTCTAGACCTTTGAAAACTCATAACAAGTTATTTGCTGCCAACATACAAAGGAAGAATAGTCATGGGATACATATACACATTTCCATAGGGAGGAAGGAATGCAGGGGTCACTGGACTTATACAGTTTTGAAAACCTGCAGGGCAAAGTTCATTAGATTTCAAAGTCTGAGAGTCATTCATCTCCAGGGCTTTAGAAAGCAGCAGTCCCACCCTTTCCAAGGGCCTATCCAGTGGCTTGCCTCTCTCTGAATACAGCCTTGGGGGACACTGGGAAGACTACCTTTTTCTCGGCTCCTCCCTCTCCAAGCATTGGGGCTACACTTGAGTTCTCTGCCATCTTCAGGACATACACTCAACCCCTCCATGTGGTGGCAGCAAGGCTCTCCCCTAACCCCAAGGAATGTGCTTCACTCTCTCCAAGGCCTGAGACGGCAAAACTCTTCCACTGCAATGAGGTGGAAGGTCCACCCTCTGCCTTCGGGGCAAACTCACCCTCTCCACGTGCTTGGAGTGAGGACTCCAAGCATCCATCCTCTGCCTTCGAGGCAAACTCACCCTCTCCACATGCTTGGACTTCAGACCTCAGCCTCCATGGTTTTGCCTCTGAGGTTATTTTTCCTTCAGTGTGTCCCTTCTCTGTCCCTCTCAGTCCAGACTGGCAACAGCTCTGTTTATACAGATCCCACAGCACTCTCGTTGACTTTCTATGCAGTAGCCTTGGATCATGCCCATCAGACATAAGGAGTTTCCACAATTCTTCCTGGATAACTCCATGTTCAATTCTGGCTTTCTCTGAAATGACAGGCTGGTTCCACATTTGTTGAATCCTCACACAGGGCACTATTCTCTGTGGTCTCCCTTTCTGGAGGCCCAGAATTTTCCAGAACTTCACTTTCTGGTTTCTTTGTACCCAGGAGTTCAGTTTTCAGCTTATCTTTTACCTGTCGCATTTCACTATAAGCTGTGAGGAGAAACCAGGCTGCACTTTTCCACATTTAAATTGGAGATCTCTTATGCTAAATATCCAAGTTCATGGCTTTTAAAATCTGCCTTCCAGTCAAAGACACTAGTCAATTTTGCCAGATTATCTGCCATTTTAAAACAAGGCTCGCTTTCCTTCCAGTCTACGATAACATGTGCCTCATCTCTGTCTAAAGCCTGGTCAGAAGTATCTTTAGCTCCACATTTCTACCAACAGTCTCTTCAGAGCATTCTAGGCCTTCTCTATCAAACTTCTCACAACTCCTCCAGATTCTTCCCCTTATCCATTTAAAAAGCCATTCCAGCATGTTTGGTATCACAGCAGCACCCCACTCTCTGGTACCAAAATCTGTTTGCTAGCTGCCTGGATGCAATATACCAGAAACGGAATGGCTTTTAAAAAGATGAATTTAATAAGTTGCTAGTTTACAGTTCTAAGGCTGAGAAAATGTCCCAGTTAAAACAAGTCTATAGAAATGTCCAATCAAAGGCATCCAGGGAAAGACACCTCGGTTCAAGAAGGCCGATGAAGTTCAGGGTTTCTCTCTCAAGTGAGAAGGCACATGATGAACAGGGTCAGGGTTTCTCTCTCATCTGGAAAGGCATGTGACAAACACGCCATCATCTGCTAGTTTTCTCTCCTGGCTTCCCTTCACGAAGCTCCCCGGGAGGCGTTTTCCTTCTTCATTTCCAAGAAGGTGGACTCTGCTTCTCGTGGCTGTGTCATTCTGCTCTGCTCTCTCTGAATAGCTCTCATTCTCCAAAATGTTTCTTCTTTTATAGGACTTCAGAAACTAATCAAAACCCACCCAAATGGGTGGAGACACACCTCCAGCTAGTCCAGTTTAACAACCACTCTTGATTAAATCTCATCTCTAGGTAGATGACCTAATTACAGTTTCAAACATACAGTGCTGAATAGGCCTTAGAAGAAGTGGCTGCCTTTACAAAATGGGATTGGGATTAAAACCTGGCTTTTCTAGGGGACATACGTCATTCAGATCAGCACATTAAGAAGACCTAGGGTGGGGAATTGAGAGGACTTTGGGAATAGCAGTAATCCGACCTTGTTGAAATGTAGTCAACATAGGGAGTAATGGCAAATACAACTGGAAGAGAGGATCAGTGCCATGTTGTGAAGGCTCTTGAATTTACAGCTCGGTTAGAAGGAGCAGTTTATGTTAAGAGTGCAGGGATACTGCAATTGGGTATGTGTTCCAGGGTCTTTTCCAATTTCTTCAGAAAATATTCATTATTTACACTAGGATAATAAGAGTGGCTATTGCCATCACCCATTAGGGAAAGTGACTCTAAAGAAATGAAGAGAAGATTTTTCATGGATACGTCTCAGAAATTAAGAAACTATAGAACTAGCAGAAATATGGTGATGATAGCCTAAGATAATGCTGTTTCCATAGGAGGGTACAACCTAGCTAAAGGGGATCAGAGCAAAGATGAGAATAATGAAAATGGACAAAAAAACAATGAATCATGACTGAGGAGAGATGTGAACCTCTATAACAGGATACCTGACTTATTTCATTTCATGTGTTTTAGAACCAAACATCTTAGAACTAACTTTTACGCATGGTCTCCCATGTTGATCCGTAAGATGAGCACAGAGTTATATATAAGCTTGTTAAGCTTTAAAGAAACAATGTAACTTCTCCATTACTACTTTTCTTCCCTCCAAACAATTTCTCTTCCTTCCTAGTCAAGGCATCAGCATTTCTAATCCATCTTTTCCCATCGTCAAAATGGGATTACAAAGTGGGATTTTGTAATTTTTGTTGAATGGTTGCTTAATTTAATTTCCAGAACATGTATCTAATTTTTGCGCCAAAATGTTCTTTTATTAATCTGAGTGGCTCCTAAAAACACTCCTTTGGGATGGTACTTGCTTCCTCTTACTTATCCTATATTGAATCAAAGCATCAAACATTTCCGATGTCATTTCACAATCATCCTTGGTTGAAAGGACAATGGGAAAGTGCAAGTTCTTGGAAATGGAAGGGACGGCAATGTCATCACAATTGTCTGGTTAGTTTCTATCAGCTTTCTTCCTCTGTGGTTGATTACTTTTATCAGATATGGTTATCCAATTCCCAGCTTTAGAAATGACTGCATTTGCATGGACACAACAGTATTAGTGAACTGTTTCTTCAAATGTGGGCCTATGATCATCATCATAGAAAAGATGATCATTTGATCCAATTGATTTTGTGGAGGAGTTTCACGTCATGGCAAATGGCATCAGATTTGTACAGCCATCTGAACTGATGTAGCAGTTCCAAAACAGTGGCAGTTAACAGATTACATGGGTATTTATTTCCAGGCCAATAGTTCTAAGGTCCACAGCTATTTCAGTTTATCATTCCATTTAAATAAATGATTCAGTATATAAACTGGTCCTTTATGAAATCTGGGAAATGGTGGCAAATTTGACTGCAAAATTAAAAACAAAAGCAAAAAAACTCATAATAATGGTGCAAATGTGCCAAGATATAGAATATATAATTTGCCCAAATTTTACAACTTTCTTTTCTTTCAGGTGTATACAACTTCTCTGTCAACTCTGTCTTCCTTTCCCCTTAAGTTAGTGTTTTAAATCACATTCAAACATTTTGTTTTTCCAGACAACTTCATTTGTATCATGAAGTTTCAGATCTTTCCTTTAACTTATCTGAAGATATGGAACAGCTTGTGCTTTCAGAGGTCTTGGATATGATCAGGGAGAGGTTTATTTACCAAAGTATGGAAGAGAATATACAGATGTTTTCTAAGTCTTTGGCTCGTATGCAAGTTTTAGTTAGAGTCATTAGTGTTACTGAAGCAGAATCAGTCCCTTTCTAATTTGGAAAAAAATCAAGCAAAAAAAATGAGATCAATGATAATGTAATTTTACTAGATTCTTGTGCAACAATTTTTTGAAGTGGCTCAATCTTGGTAAAAACCAGAGGACAAATTTAAGTAACAAAACTTCAATTTGTTGAATGCAGTGGAAGACACCTGCATTGGAAATATCACAAAAGATATCCAAAAAAGAACAGTTCTTCAACTTCATTTATTGTTATTAGATTTTTTTTTCAATTGCTCAGCCTTTTCCATGGCACTTGTAGATAATAAAATCTTTATTTCCCTTATATATGAGCTGATCTCATGAAGCTCCGTCTACCTTTTATAACTGCTTGAGTATATAATTCAGTAACTCTATTCAACACCATCTCAATAAGTCATCAATAGATGCCATTTTCCTGAATTTAGTGTAACAGACAGGGTCCAGTTGTGTTTTTAAGTTTTAAGAATTCTGGACAAGGATTAACAATCCTGATCCTAGAATGTGTGTGTTTTATCAGTGAATGAATGCTGCAGTTAGTGGGAAGGGACATTTAGCAGCTCAAGGAGTGGGAAAGGGAACCCAATCACCATTTTTTAAAGTCTAATCTTCCTGTTCTCATGAGGCATCTGGCCTAGGGTTTTTCAATTCCAGACTTGCTGGCTTTAGGGTCTTGACAGAACATACTCATTAATGAAAAGCAAACAGTTGGCTCTGTAGGTCTAGAGAGGAGAAGAGTGGTGAGTCCTGGTGAGAACTGAGAGGATGCCCAAAAAGAAATGGCAGGAACAAGAAGACGAAGAGAGGACTTAGGGCAAGAGAAGCTGGGGCAAATGCCTAAGCTAATTTACTTGTATAATAAAGAAATGGCAAGGTAGATGGGAATTGTCAAAAAGTAAAGACAATTGGATTAGTGCTGGATACAGAAAAAAAATCATATTAGAGTATTTCAAAGAGGGGCAATGAGCAATGTAAAACGTGATAGCTGCCAGAGTAGAGACTGCCCACAAGGTTTGTCCATAAAGAGGTCATTAGTGATCTTAGAGGATAATTTTTTAATGTTAGAGATCCCTAAGTTTAAATATCTGAGTAAAGAGAACCAAGAAAAAACAGTGGTAGTTCTCCTAAGAAGTTAGACAGCAAAAGAATGATGAGAAATATTATCACCTTCTGGATTAGTTTCTTCTGGATTCTTTCTCCTTTTTTACCACCATGTCAGATCCCTCTGCTCCACTCCTTCATTGCTTTTCCTCCTTCCTTCCCTTCCTTCTTCTCTTTTCCTTCCTTCCTTCCTTCATTCCTTCATTCCATCCTTCTTTCTCTCTCTTACTTTTTCTGAATTCATTCTTTTTCCCTTCATGGGCATTTGTTTTCCTGCTCTTTACCAGGATGAGAAAAGATATCTCTTGTATCATGTACATTGTTAAGCAGAATGATATGCAAATATAAAGGGTATTATAAGATAATGCTTTATAAATAATAAAATTATACATTCTAAGGTGGCGGAGATCCCTGTGGGATGGAGGAACCCACTATAATGAGATCCTAACTTACATTTACAGTCCAATATTTTCATCAAGAATTTAGGCCTCGAGCTGAATATTTTCATACTATTGACCTGCACTCTATGCCTGCCTGTGAACAAATACCCACTAAGAGAATGATTCGTATCTTCCACCAGGAATAGATCTAAATTTACCTACCCAGTTCCCCAAATGCATTACATTGACATGGCCAGAATCTGATCATTTCATGCTATCTTCCTTTACTTTTCATTGATTTGAGGGTTTTTTTTTTTCATTTTATTTTCTTTTAACAGTTCACTTTCATTACATAATGCCTATTTCCAAGGCAACATTTAATCACAAGTGTTCTTGACTTCCCACTATGTGCATTACTTAATGTGGAGGAAAAAGTATGATATTTAATGCCCATCTTCAGTTTTCCTAAACCTGTGTTAGGAAGACAAAAGAAACACATCAGGAAGATACAATATAATGTCCTTGATTGAGTGGTACCGACCCTAAATGCTACAGAAAGGCAATGGAAATTTATGACTCACAAAGGAGGGTATTGGGTGGGCCACGGTGGCTCAGCAGGTAGAGTTCTCACCTGCCAGGCTGGAGACCCAGGTTCAATTCCTGGTGCCTGCCAATGTGAAAAAAAAAAAAAAAACCACGAGGGTATTAAATAAAGGTTTGGGATGTGTTAAAAACCTTGAAAAAAATGGTAAATTAAAAGAAACTTGAGGGTGAAAGGGAGGGCATACCTGGGGGAGGGAAACAACTTGAACAAAGTTCCAGACATGGAAATGAATATGGAATGTTTCAGAGGTCATACCCAGACTTGCTTACTGTGATTGCTGTGTGTGTTGTGAAGGAGTGAGACGTAAATGAGAAGTCTTGAAAACTAGATAGAAGCATTTCCGTACAATCAGTAGATACTCTGACTTTTAGTCAGAATCAATATTTGCTTGAAATATACTAGATTATCTGCTTATGTTTCTTTGTTTCATAACAGATTTTAATGAATCTCTTTGCTCAAAGAGAAAAAAACTTGAATTCTCATATTAATGTTGCTTTTATTTTTCTTTCAGTATCCAGTGATTTTCCTCATGGTAAGTTTTTTTGTTTTTTTTACATTTCCTCAAACCTCAAAATCAGAATGAAGTTTACAGAGGAAGACAGATTATTTAACTTGTCGCAGAGTTATTTATCTTGTAGCCATCCTCAAGAGGATAGAAATATTTCATTCATAGAATTCACATTAACATCATTAACATCCACCTGTTAATAGCACTGGTGATTAGGCAAGTATGATTTCATTCCATATATCGTTTCTTTATTGAGCATATCTAAATGTGCATTTACTGTTTTATGCACTGGGGATAAAATACTCACTCTTAGGAAATCAGAGCCAAGCACAGAAAGTAGAGTTGTAAAAAATAACTATCTTAAAACATAAGTGCTACTCAGATGAGACAGAAATCAATTTTGCCTGAGGAATCAGAGGATGCTCCCGTGTTTGGATGACTTTTCAGATAAATGAAAAAAATCCAGAATGCAACCAAACACACTTTCTTCATTCTCAGGATCCACGTGGCAATCGAATTCAACAGTGGGTGAATGAGGAATCTGTGAGGGGGATCGTGCAACTTTCCTTCCAGCTAATCTCAGAGCCCATCCTTGGCCAGTATCACATCGTTGTGGAGACGCACTCTGAGAAGAAAACATATCATTACTTCTCCGTGGAAGAATATGGTAAATAAGGGCTGTGCAGTTATTATCTGATAACGATAAGAAGAATGTTCAAATCTCTCTAGTTTCGCATGAGCACTATTATCAAATAGCATATTGTCAAATGTGTATCTGTATGTCTTCCTATCCTCCTTTCTTATACTCTATTATCCCAGAATTCTCTACCTACACTGATTGTCATCCCCTAGTTCATCCCATAACCCCCATGCCAACTCTCCATTAACCTGGAACCTCTATGTCTACCTGCCTTTGCCGCATCTGGAATTCAGTTTTTAGAATGGTTTCTGGTGTTTTAACACTTGTTTTTTTTTTTTGGTTTTTTTTTTTTTTTTTTTTTTGCGATGTTTATGCTTCAAAGCACTTTTGTAAAAGGGAAGGAATTAGAATCACTTATGTGGGGAGGTGTTCCGTTTGTATTAATTATCTCATAAAACCCTCATAAGAATTCTATTATGGTATCATTAGTCCCATTCTACAGATGAAGTTCTTCAGGCACATTTTTCCTACATCACCATCTGGGAAATCACAGATTTAGAATTCAAATCTGCATTGTTTTATCCAATTCCAAAATTCAGCTCTTATATATTCTTAACATTATTTATGAACTGCAAATATAAGCATAGAGCCGTGATTTGTGAATGGAATATATGGATATACTTATGAAATAAGATTTTTTTTTCTTTTTACTGACAGTGTTACCCAAATTTCAAATGACTGTGGATGTGCCAGCAAACATCTTAGTTGTGGACCATGAATTCAAAATAAATGTCTGTGCCTTGTAAGTAGGAGTTGTGCAATAAATGACGTATTCATAGAATAAAATGATGTAGTCATAGAAAGATGCTGGAATGAAATGAAGATAGCTAAAAAGAAGTGAAAATAGAAAAGTATAAAAGGCAAGGGGGAAAAGGGGAGGAAAGGATATTGCTGACTTTATTAATTCTTACCATATTTCAGTAAATATTTGAATACATGCTGTGGCATATGGTTTTAGGTCACAGTTCTAAGTCCACTGACTACTATCTTCCATCACAAGTTGACGGATTCTTTTATACCATCAAAATACAGTAGCCACTAACCACATGTGGATATTTTACATTTCAGTTCCTCATTTGCACTAATCACGTGTCAAGTGCTCATTAGTCACATGTCATTAGTGGCTAGTGAATTCTGGGGTGCACAGTCATAGAGCATTTCCATCATTATAGAAAATTCTGGTGGACAATGTTGGGGGAGGAGGATGTATTGTGCCCCCTCTGCCTATTGATTCAATCTTCGTATATTACATGATCAAAGAAAAAACCCATAGCTCAAAATGCATCTTAGAGAAAACTGCTCTAAGAATTGAAAGTAACTCCAAGGTAATTCTGGTGCACTGGCTGGAAGATTCAAGGGAGGACAGAGACTATGGGGCAGCACAAGGGTGCTTGGCATTTCAAGTTGTCTTCAACCTGCCTCCTCGCTAAATTAAGCAGCATTAGAGGAGCTTGTGTAACTAGAAATGATGGCTAAAGCACAACCAGAACACACTGTCTCCTCAAACCTGATGTGAGAATTGATTCTTCCCCTGACCACAGATCAAATCTCATGGGCTTTGCTTTTCTTTATCCTTTTGGATACTTATTATTATTGTTGTTGTTATTTTTGCATGAGCAATTATAGCTGAGAAAACAATTTAAAATCAACTAGAATAAGGATTTAAAAATAAGGTAAATTTTATATACTCAGAGTGAGTGTAAATGGTATCTTTTAAGAACTAATCAAAGATCATGGAATTCAGCATATTGATCATTAAAATAAAAACATATAATCAGCCAACTAGAAGAAAAGATAATTCTGAAGAGAGAATTAGTGATCTGGAAGATGAAATTGAGGAATTGTCATAGACTGTAACCAAAAGCAAAAACAAACAAACAAAAAAATACGTAATGAAAGAAAAGTATAAACATGCGGCCAGGAGTTCCAGAAGGGAGCTTATTAGTAAAGAAAGAGGAAATTAAGATTTAATCTGCTGGTCAAAAGAGATTTTAATTTCCCATTTGATGTTTGAATTTTTAACAATGAAAATATATTTATGTACTTCTGTGTAATCAAAAATAAATACAACTTGCCTTATAAAAGTAAAATGCATAAAAATATACACTCATTGCATGGCATATATTGAAAACAGAAATAAATCTTATTATCTGCATAGATAATATAAATATATATTAAATAAACAACATTCTAAGAAATTAGTTAAGAACTGTTCTATTTCTTTCCTTTTTAATTAAAATTGTGCTTGTTTACATTGTGTTTTAGTGACATAGATATGAGGTAGTCATGTTGATTTTCAACCATATTAATTAAAAGTAATCTTTGCGTAAAGAATTTACCTCAATTTTAGTCAGTACCATTTTTTTTTATTTCCTCCAGAAAATTCTATTTAAGGTAATAGGCTATTTAAATGTAGTTTGCAGTAGTGGTTATAACCACTAAAGAAAATTTCAGAACAGCCTATGCAGATTAATAACAATATTGACCTCTGCAATTTTATTGTTATTCTTTCTCATTAGGTATACCTATGGCAAACCTGTGGAAGGGAAACTTCAACTCAGTGTGTGCAGGGCTTCCACATATTATGGTCTCTGTAGCTATCCTATCAACTCACTCTGTAAAAATTTTACCACTGAGGTAAGAGATGCATCTGCAAATTCATAAATAAATTTTTGCAATATTTTTATCTTCATCTTCCACTCACTCTTCTTTCTCCTTGTAACCCTGTTTACATTACAAAATTATGCTTTTCTTCTACATTCATATTCCCATTTGTAAATTCTTTTTCTCTCTTGATAACTTCAGTGGTGAGTTTCAATTCTTAATTATAAAATGGTTCCAGATTGAAACCCACACACTATCAGTACAAAAATGTGATATATCCATCACTTTACCTTGTGCTGGTAGATTTAGTCAGGCAATCAGAAACTGTTCACATGTATTTAAGAATATCAAATGAGCGATTACATTATTTTTTCTCTGCGTTCTCATTGGAAATAAATTTGGATACATGTTCCAGAAGAAGCATATATCTGTCATGATTAGTAACCACTAGCAAGGGGAATCAACTTCTTTGAAAGAGAGGAATTTGCTGAAAAAGACTCATTGGAAAGGTTTTTAAACAGCAACGGGAAATGGACACAAAACAGTGGTTTTAGGACATAGCAAGGACTCCAGTCAAAATCATGCCAGAGACTGACTTACTAGTATACAATTGACATCACCATATTACAGTGTAATCACCATTTCTCAACACACACACTCACATACATGCACAAACACACTCATATTATTTCTGCTCTTCCTGAAAAAGTGTTTTGATTGATTAGAAATAATTAAGAGTATTCTGGCTCTGAAATTTAAGCTTTTTATTTGAACACCAATAAAAATTATGATAATGATAATGACAGCTAACATCTAATTGATGGTTTCTAAGTAACAGGCACTGGGTTAATAATTTATATGCATTTAATTTTCAAAGCAACCTTATGCTTTGAAAAAAAATTTTATTACCACTCATTTATAGAGGAGTGAATTGGAGGGGAAGGTTAAGTAAATTGCTCAATATTATATATTATATAAGTAGTGGAGCCGTATCTCCAGGCATTTCAGGGATGGAAAATTTTCCTCATTTGTTCATTCAACAAGTAAGTATTGAGGTCCTTTAAGATGCATATATTATTTTATTTAGGGGCCACAATTTTGAACAAGACAGAATTAGTTCTTGTCCTCATGAAGTTTGCATTTTATAAAACAGTCATTATTTTTAAATGGTGCACATTCTATAAGAAAATGAACCACACAAGCCAAGTACACGGTGTAGCTAGATCCTGGAACGGATTATCAAAAAAGTTATATAACATATGGTCTCCAAGAGATTTGAGAGCTCTGCCCGTTTAGAATACAGATTGATGTGTACAATAGAAGAATATATACTGGCATGGTGAAAGCAAGAGTACAGACTCAGTGAGTCATCAATTGTTCACATTCAAGTTTAATGAAGTGGTTCTGGACATTTCTGGTCATGGAAATGGTACTAGATTTTGATGTAGGTTCACTCTGAAGTGACCATAGGATCTTGGCAGGCCACCTGACATCTTTACGTCTTGATCTCCTCATCTCATCACAAAATGAAGGAGTTGAAAAAGAACGCAAATTCTCCCTTGCCTCATATAATAGTATCAGGATCTAGGAACACATCATGACAGTACTAGATTCCTGTGCCATATTTACCAATTCCCTCAGCTTTAGCTTTGTTTATTAATTGTGAATTTTAAAAGATTCATTCAGTGACACATTCTAACTTGACCAAATCAATTTTGAGTGAAGTTCAGGAGAGTTGAATAATAATAATAATAGCAGCAGTTACTATTTATTGAAAGCCTACTAAGTACCAGGCATTATGCTAAACATTTTTGAGCCATTATGTTATGTAATATATACAATTTTATGAGTTCTTTAGTAGCATCCTATTTTGTATGAGGTAATAAGTGGCAATCAAGATTCAAATCCTGGTGTTTGACTCTAAAGTCTATCTCCTTAACTGCTATGTAATATCTAGTTCTATAAATATCAGTTTCAAAACTGAACAAAATAAAAATCAATTTCAAAACTGAACAAGAATGTGAAATTAACAAAATTTCAAATATCATGCTTGAATAAAGTGACTAGAGATTCATTCATTTTAATTTTCTTATTTTATTTATTATCTTGTGAATTAACAAGACATTATTATCTTGTGCATTAACAAGACAATGACCCCATGAAGCTTTTTTTGAGAGTTCAGCATTGTAAACATTAATACCTGTTAAAAATATCAAATAGAGTCCTAGGTAAATGTGTGAGCTGAAATTTCAAATTATAGAAGTGCAATAGATTACTTTATAGAGGCCATTCTTAAAGTTGCCTCCCAGAAGTTACACCTTTTCCCTAAAACTGTTATTAAAGCCTCCTTTTTCATTTTACCTTTTTTTAATTGTTATTTCCATTAATTTTTCAGTTAGGAAAAGATGGCTGCATCTCTCAGTTTGTTAACACAACTGGCTTTGAGTTAAACCGGGAAGGATACCGGAGTTATTTTGAAGTGCACACACTTGTCACAGAAACTGGAACAGGTAATGATCTCAACGCAGTCAGATCCCAGAGGATATCACTGTCCAGTTTGCACTGACAGCTGGTGGCCAGCTACACAATGCTAATATAGTTATGTTTCCCTCGGAGTGTGTCATCAGTTTCTCAGATCTAAAATCCAAATGTTTCTTATTCCAATCAAAATGTATTAGATTCCTGGTGATGCATGGTTAAATATTAAATTCAAATGAGACTAAATGAAACTGGAATAGAATGCCAATTCACTGATTTGTAATTGGTTTATCTCTTTTCAAATATTAGTATGTTCACTCCCATTAATGAGCCCATCTATAATTTGAGAAATTTAGTTGTTGATATAAAATTAGAAATTTATAGAAATTGGTATAAAAATAGATTCAGAGCAAGGGTAGTATATCATAATTAGGAAGAGTATTTCTCTATATCACTGAAAATGTCCAATAAAATCTTCATCTTACAACCAGGAACATTTTCCAAAGACTAATTTCTTGTGTTTTCCTGACCTAGTGTTCCCCCCTCTCTCAAGTACAGAATTATTCCTTAAAATCCTTTTTTTGTGCTGACCACTTTCTTTCATTAATAGATTTTCTTAATGTATGTATATATAACTTAAAGTTCAGTAGAATTTTTGCACATGAGATATTAAACATTAATATATACATATCATTATTCAAAGTTTTAGAGGCATCTTTCACCATCCTCCTGAGGAAATTCAAATATTAAATACAACATTTAATCGGCAATTAAATATATTTGACATGTTCAACTTTAGTCAAGGTGTAAAACAAAAAAGAATGCTTATTAAATGAAGATATATACATCCTTAGAGGAATATTATGCAACCATTGAAAATATAAAATTTTAGAAAGGTATCACATGCTCACAATGTAATATTTAAAACAATATAAAACTACATGTGTATATATATGTATAAATACCCATGTATGTATATATATATATATATATATATATATATACAACTATATTAATAAAAAGATATCAGTTAAGAGCTGATAGGAAATAACCTAAAATGCTAATTTTTGTTATCTTTGGTATATCTGAAGTTTAAAAAAGTTTAAAAGTTTAAACTTTTAAATTTCCAGTAATATACATATAGCTCTACTATGAACAGATGAAAGTGTATGTTTTCTTTTGCAAATAGCAAAAGAAATGTTTATAAGCAGTTGCTTAAGAATAATGAGTAACAACGGGGAATCAGCTGAGTTACCAATCCATCCAGAAGGAATGTGAGGAATAATTATCAGTGTGATGAAGAGTAGCAACAATAGTTGAGAATGACAAGCTTTTTGGATTTATTTTCCATCTTTGATAATTTTATTTTATAAAAGATATGTATTCAAATCGCTTAGGAAATGGAAACTATTGGAAAGAATAGTAGGTGTTTGTGTCTGTGTGTGTGAGTGTGTGTGTTTTTATAGCTCTGTCTGACTTTTGTTTGGTGATATTTCCCTAATATTCTTTTCTGACTATAGGTGTACAGCTTAAAGACTACAAGTACATATCCATAGATTCATCACTGATGCAGATGAGATTTGAGAATATGGATAGTGTCTACAAACAGGGACTCCCTTATGTAGGTCAGGTAAGAGAAGCAACAATTTCTTTATGTGTTCATCCACGTGTTCATTCATTTTCTTTCTTTCACTTGTTCATTCAACTAACAGCTATTTCCTGAGATGTGATTAAGTGAGCAGCTCTGTGCTAAGCATTGTAGGGTGAACTGCATTGTAGGTTTTCACAGGTCTGTCTGGATTTATGACTTTCATCAAGGTGTCATCATTATTAGTGTTCTTTTGCACTGTCAAAACGTTCTAATTTGGGCAAAAAACTATATAGTTCCTGTAAATATTGGGGATATAATGGTGAGCTCATCAGGCCCTGTCCCTGGCCTCAAGAAGTTTATAGTCTACAAGAGAAAATAAGTATTAACCATACAGTTTCACAAATAATTATTTAATTATAGTCATGAAACATAGGGGAACAAGGTTGCTGAGCCCTGGACTCAATGGTCTTGGAAAGTTACCCTGAGGAAATAATATTTAGGCTTACAGAAGGACATTGATATGGAATTACAGAAAGGAGTGAGCCTGGACTAGAGCTTACCACGCAATGGTTCTCAAACTTGGTCTTGCATCCAAATCACCAAGAGGGCTTGTTAATACCGACTGCTGGACCCATGCCCGGAGTCTTTGGCTCAGTATGTCAAAGATGGTGCCTGGAACCTGCATTCTAACAAGTTCTCGGATGAGGCTGATCATGTTCATCCAGCAACCACAGCTGCAGAGAATAATGAGATGTTCCATCACTTCTTTTGAGATCATCACACATCCTTCTATCAAGACATGATTTTAAGCCCTTTAACTCTTCCTTGTTGATGCTTTTGCCACTGGATAAAACTGTTGCTTTTTCAAATTCGAAGACCCTTACAGATCTAGGCCTTCATACTCTTTTAATCAAAAGTATATAAACTCTATTAGGAAGGAGATGTGAGAAAAGGAGGTAAAGGGAATTCAAAAATACTCTCTGTTAATCAAATAAACTTTAATTGCTCTCTACTGATTATTTTTTTAAAAATCACCTTCAATAAACTGGAAACTACAGAAAAGTTTAAGGGGAAAATTATTGTCTTTTATGTGATTATAGGAAATAACCAGTTTCAAAATTTGGTGAATTTTCTACATAGTCTTTTTCCCTCAAACTGAGATCACACTGAATAAAATTTTGTATCCAGCCTTATGCCTCTTAAACATACATAATGAAAAATGTCCCAATCATGAAACTGAATGAAGCATTCCCTTGGCTTTATAATTTGCAGTCAATAGGGTGTGTCATAATTTAATAATGAATAATTCAATAAATAATTGGTTGTTTGACATACAGTTACTTTTTCCAAAATTTTCCATATTTTAAAACTCCTGTGTATCAAATTGCTATGCAGATAAGAAATATTGATTTACATTTACAACTACGTTAGTTTAATATAACTTTTAACAAGATTTAACATTACCATGTTATTGATATTTTATCTGATGTTACAAGAAAGTCTCAAAATTGTTTTTATTTATTCTTTTTTATATTAGTAAAGCAACACAATTTCATGTGTTTATTATCGATTTGATTTCCTGTTGTAGATTGATGACTTTTCACACTTTTGGAACCTCATAGGTTTAATTAATGATTTATGCCTATTATATTTTAAGGAAATCCCCTTTTATTGCTTGAATATTCTTGTTTTTTTCTTATATTTGAATTAGTTTCATAACTTGCAGTTATTTATGATAGTGTCATCTTTCAACATCTCCATGCTTATGCTTTAATCCCAACTAATGGGAAAAAAATGAAAAGATTATTTCTTTTTACTTTATAATTGACTGCTTTTAATGGGTGATACAATTGTGTATTTAAAAATTCAGAATGGATAAAAAGGCATCACAGTGAAAATTCTTTGTCTCAGGTCTGTTTCCCAGATGCTTAGATTCTTTCCCTGGGCAGAAAGAGTTATCAGTTTTGTATATTATTTCAAATACCTTTTGAATGTATTTGCAAACATGCAAATACAAATGTATGTGTTCTTTCATATCTTCTTTTATACCGAGAAAAGGGCATCATATTAAATATATTCTGAATCTTGCTTTCCCTCCCTTAACAGTATAGCTTGGAGATTGTTCCATATTATTACATATCCTCATTCTGTCTTACTTTTCTATTGGGTGTACCATAATATTTAAAGCAGTTCCCTACTGATGAATATTTATGTGTGCTTTAAACTTTTGCTGTCGCAATTAATGTTTCATTAAATCCTTTTGTATATGCATTATCTAACACAAGTGCAAGTACAGCAAAATAAACAAAAAAAAGGTATGTGTTTTTGCAATTCCAGAAGAAACTACAAACCATAAAACCAAAGTCTTACCAATTTGCCAATTGATGTTACACAATTGTTTACTTCAATGTCCTTTTTATGGACATTGGGTTGTTTTCAATTTGGCACTATAATTAGTGGTATGTAAATACGTTGTAAAGTCATTTTGTTTACATATGCTTTCATTTCTCTTGTGAGTGGAAGTGCCAGGTCATAGGGTAGTTGTATATTTAACATTATGAGAAAGTGCTAGGTAGATTTCTAAACTGATTTTACCATTTTTATATACTCATCGGCAATGTGTAAGAATTCAGTTGTCCCTTATCTGTACCAAAATTTGGTATTGTCAATCTTTTTATTTTAACTATAGTTTCTGGCATATATTCTCCAAGGTAAGCTTGCTGGGCTGCAGCATATATGCATACTAAATTTCACTAGGTATTGCCAGATTGTTCACCCTAAAAGCTGCCTTGTCCCAACTTCACTAAATGCTTCAGAAATTTATTTTCTTTCTCTTGCGCAGATTAAATTGCTTCATCCGGACGACTCTCCCATCCCAAATGAAATCATCCAGCTGCACCTGGAGGACAAAATTGTGGGCAACTTTACCACAGATATAAATGGCACTGCTCAATTTTCCTTGGATACATCTGAAATTACATACCCAAACATTACTTTGAAAGTAAGTGAGCAATGGCAAGTAGAGAAGAAAACGCTGCATTTGCTAGGTTAGGTTTAAGTCTACGTTAAACGATATTTATGGAACATAAATGGAAATGTACTTCTTGGTGTGAATGTAAAGAGTTGCAAGTGGTTAAATATTAAGGAAACAGATCCTATGGAAAGTAGATAAAAGAATTGTTAATGAATACTGGCAAAAGACAGAAGAAAAGTATATATATTTAAGTGTAAGAAGGAAAATTATCTAAGTGAAAATAAAAAGCACTTCTCCACTTTCATGTTGGAAATAGAAAGGCAATTACATTTCAATAGAAGGAAATACTTGGGAAATGCTACAAACTATCATGAAATAATGTAAAGAACTTCTGTAGATATTTTCAAGAAAGAAGGAACTATCTGTATTAATTAAAGTTCAGTCCTTTCTAGGCATTTTTAAAGGACCCCTTCAGACTTTTGTATTGATAATGGTAAATGCCCATGGTTACACTCCTTTCTATATTTCCTAAAAATTTCCTTTGCCATCTTCTTACCAAACTCCATATTGTGTTACTAGCAAAGATGACTCCTGCATTCATAGGTTCCTTATATTGTAGTGAGAGAGATATACAAACAAAAATATAATTGTAGCACAGAATAAATAAAAAATTTTAGAATATTACTATTAAATTATGACTTTAATAGAAGGTAAATTTTAAAAGCCATATACTGGTTATGCTAGCGTACAACTGGAAAGTAGGTGAATTAGGTTAGACTTAATGGAGAAGAGCCAGGAAATTTTCATGCAGTGATAAGAACAGTATGATGATAAACCATCTTATAAAATACTTCAACTTCTCCTTTCTCTTTATCCCATAATGCCTGTAAATTATTTTCTTTACCTAGGCAACCTACAAGACCAATGAAAACTGCCATGCTCATGGTTGGGTGTTGCCTCAATACCCAGAGACAGCATACTTTGTACGCCGATTTTACTCCAAGACTAACAGCTTCTTAAAAATTGTCCCAGAGAAGGAAGAAATGAGATGCAACCAGCTGAAGCAGGTGGTGGTGCACTACCTTCTCAATATGAAAAACTTTGAAGACAAAACCTACATGGCAACCTTCAATTATCTGGTATGCACTGAAAATATCCTTCTACAACCAAAATCATTTATTGACTTTCAAACTTCTTTGACCCTAATATAAACCTTTCTGTTCTTATACCATGATCAATTTCAAAGTAAATGCAAAATATATAACTGAAGTTTCTATTTTAAAAATGTACAAGACAGGCTAAGTCATCATAATCCTTATTCACTTCATCTTTCTCATCACACTTAGTCACTCATTTCCGTTTGGATATACCTGAGGTCAAATCATGACTTAACCTCTAGAGAACTTTAACTTTTTGGTTTAATCATAGGGTTGTTAAGAGAACTAAATGCATTATACACGTAAAGCCCCTTGATGGTCTGGCTGGCCAATGATAGGTACTCATTAATTATTAGTCTTTATTATAATGAAGTATTGTTGATTATGTTTTACATTGCCTAAGTGGATGCATGGCCCTTCATTAAGATTGATAAAGATGGTCTAAAATTAATGACATGTGAATTAATTCAATCAGCAAGCATTATTGGAAGATTTTCACATGCCAGGTACAATATTAGGCTCTGTGGGAAAGGTGGAAACAGAGAAAGTGTAATTGGAGACAAAACATTAAATTATAATGATATAAGTGCAAGAAATGAAATGTATGGAATCGGTGAGGTGATATAGAAGAAAACATGATTAACTGTAACTAGAGTTTAGGACCATAATCCTCAAAGTGTGGTTTCCAAACTAGCAGTATCAGCCTGACCTGGGAATGGGTTAAGAAATGCAAATTCTTAGACCCTACCCTACACCTAGTGTCAGAATCTCTGGTGTGGGGCCCAGCAATCTTGTTTTAACAAGTGATTCTGAAGTATAGGAAAGTTTGAGAATTACCGGTTTAGGAAAACATATATGGAAGGATATGCCTAATAAGGTTTTGTAAGGAAGAATAGGAGTTTCCTGGTTGATAGAAGGCATGAGAGGCAAATTCAGGTTTGTTCGAGAAAATGTTGTATGAAAATTCAGAGAGTTCTGAAGTAAATTTTAATTCTGGGAATCAAAAGTGTTTGAGTATATGAAGTGTGAAAGTAGTACAACAAAATTTCTACTGTTTTTCAAACTTGGAGTCTTAGAATAACCTTTTGACACTTCTCTTTTCACCCTATTAATTGAATCACCATATCCTACCACTTTTTCTTTATATTCTCTCTCACACTTTGCTTTTCATTAATCAATTCTATATACATTAAAATATTTCAAAACAGTGAGATATGGGCAGCAAACCAAACAGAAATATTATAACTCCATTGAAGCTCTTTATTAAGCCAGTTGGGACTTATTTAGATGGGGGTCAGGGGAGACTCTGAGGGAGAGATCCTAGAGAAGGGCAGAGGGGACTCTGAGGAACTGAAGTTAGCAGTTCCTTACCAACCAGTACAGAAATGCTTCACTCTTTTAACAACAAAATTGCCATAGCAGTGTGTGAGGAACATCAAGCATCCTGGGGAGACAAACTGAACCTCTATTCTTCATAAAGATGTCCATCATCCCCTGATTTGGGCTCCTCTCCTCCCTTCCTTATCTCACCCCTGCTCACTTTGGTACTCCTAAGCCAAGCCATTTTGCAATTCTGTAGGGGTGAATAGGCTTGTTTGTCATCTTGTCTTCCCTTTTGAAATAGTTTAGTTTTATCCCTCTTCTCTTCTTTGATAAGGGCTTAACAATCACTTCACCTGATTTCCATTTTAAATGATGACTCAGGGTTACATATGTTTCCTAATATAATTAAAGAAGCTGGTTTTTCTCTTCTTCTCCATCGCTCTGTCCCCTTTCCTTCCTTGCTCTGTCTCTTCTTTTCTCCCCCTCTCTCTTTTTCTTTCCTTCTTTTTCTCCTTCTTCTTTCCTGCCTTTCTTTCTATTTCTCTTCTTTTTCTCTTTCTTGTTTTCTCTCCTCTTTCCTTCTTTCATTTCAACTTTTTGTTTTCCTTACTCTTTCCAAGAGCTTTTACAGAAAAGAAGACACAAAACTCTTCAATGTGAAACTTAAAGTAATTTATTTCCAAAGCAATGATAATTATTTCACTCCCCAAATTGAAATGCATTCAGTGGCTTCTTATTTCTATTAACATAGGCATCAAATTTGTTCTCCTTGCCTCTGAGACTTTACCTATCTATCTCTTATGAGACTTGCCAATGTCATTTTTATCATTCTACACTAAGCTTTATGTATTGCAGACACAGAGGGCTCACATTTCCTCGGACAACCAGGTTCTTTTCTGGCTCAGAAGCTCCCCATGCTCTTTTCCTTCTTCCCATCATAATCTTCTTTCCCAACTGCTGCCACCACCAGCCCAACCGCCTGCCCTCCATTTGCTTAGATGATCCTCTTCATCATTTATTTCTTAGCTTAAAAGAAACTTTCTAGGAAAACCTCTGAACACCCACAATTCAACTCTACATACCCTTTCACAATGAACTTAGTGGCCTTTATTTCTCTCAGGTTTCAACAACATCTGTCTTACATCTTTATTGATGTGATTGCATGTAAATTGCCCATCTTCCCCACTATTCTGTGAACTCCATGAGTTCACAGTCTGTGCTTGGTTTATCATATGATTGTATACCTTCACCTAGTATGATGTCTGATGCATAAGAAGCACTCAGTACAATATTTTAGATTGAATGAATGGATTGTTATGCTTTAAAAGGCAGCATGGTTATGTGAACATGGATCAAAACCTGTTCCACTTTGTTCCTCCCTAGTTTACCCATCTGTTATAAAAGTTCCTCTCTTACGGTTTTGAGGAGCCAATGACTTAATACACGTAACAGTACTCGGAATAGTGCCTGAAAGAGTCATTAAATATTGAGTCTTATTCCTCTTTGCAGCTCTTCTAGTGCCGAAAACAGTATCCGGCAAATAGCAGGGACTCAGTTCTTCTTTAAGAATTAATTAATTACCTAAACTGTGCACTCCACATAGCTAACACAATTTAGTTAAAGTATATTGATGTAAATTTGCACAAAGTTGCAGATAAATGTAAAGCAAAAGAAGCTTTTTTCTGGCACACTCCCTCCTTTTCTTTGTCTTTTAAAATTTTGAGTGGAGAAGGGTGAGCATTCTTTGCTTATACCTTTGGATCAAGCAAGTCCATTATTCAGGAAGAACTTTCAATGCTGGGAGATGCTGGATAATGCCTTTGTGTAGCTTTGCTTCACTGCAATAAATATAGTTACAGGTCAACACTTTCATATATAAGTGAAATTTTTTTTCATTGTGTCATAGGGAACTGTTAATAACTATAACTATATAATTATTATTACATTATAACATAACCATAATGCTATAACTATAATTATTAGGGTTACAAAATATTTCCTGGTGTTCCAATTTCACTGATGAACTTGTTCAATTTTATTGTTCAAACCCATAAAAGAGGTAAATAACGGAACCATATAATTAAATGAAATTCGGTTACTATTTCCTAAACTGTATCATAATATTGTTTCTTCTAGGTAATTACAAAAGGTGTGATCATTCTTCATGGACAAAAGAAAGTTGAGATCAGTAACAATGGTGAGACCTGTGATTTTTAGCACAGACTTTAATGCAAATAGAATGTTTCAATAGGGGTATATTTTATTAAGAATCATAGCCCCCATTTTCAGAGCTGTTTACTACTCCAAATCACCTTTTGAGACTGTGCAAGAACATATGAATATAAATAGGCATGATTCCAAACTAAAATATATGTCAGTTAATAAATATTTATAGTGTTAATTATATTCAAAGCACTGTCTTAAGGGAGTAAGTCACTGGCTCTTTCCTTTCTCTTCCAAGAAAGACAGTATTTTACATTCAAACAAGGAAGGATTAAACAGTGAACAAAATAAGACTTTGATGCTTGCAATGTTAAACTACAACTATTGCTTTCTTTTATAATGTATGAAAGAGATTGGTAAACTCCTCTAAGAAATTGCTTTATAAATTAACGTGTTGGGTTCCCTGGCAGTGGGTGAGTTAGCTAGAAGTCCATGGAGGGTCTCTGCTACCTGAAGGAGTTAGCAGTTTTACCAAAGCACTTTTCTAATTTGGTCTGCTCTTTTCACAGCTGCGAAGGGTGTATTTTCCATTTCTATAGACGTTAGCACCGAGTTGGCGCCCTCTGCAGTTCTATTTATCTACACCTTACATCCTGGAGGAGAAATGGTCACTGACAGTACCAGAATCTACATTGAGAAATGCTTCAAAAACAAGGTGAGGAAAGAAAAAAAAAGGGTGTCTCCCTCAGAATAGTTCAAGTTGTTTGAAAACAAAGGAGAATTTGGAACACATAGGGCTTTAGAAAATGCACAATTTCTCTGAGAGTTGCAAAATGTAAAATAAAATCAATATCCTTTACTCTTTATTCTGATTTACCTTAGTCCTAACCTGATCAAGTTCATTCACAACTCCAATCAAAATGTCATCTCTTCTTCAGCTTTTCCACCAGTTGCTGTATGGTGTATTGTCAACACCAATAGCTGCAGAACTCTAACTCTGAGTCGCAGATGACATACAGATATGCAAAGTTCCAGGGAACAACCAAGCTATACACAAAGATCTCAGCATCTAGAATTCAGAAACAGCTACAACTCAGGAATAGATTCTAACACTGGAGGAGCCTACAATCCAGGAACCTCCACAATAAGCCTTCCTCTGATAACCTATACTCTTGAATTCAGTTCTCAGACAACACTGTAATTAGTTCACATTATTGAGGTAATGTAAATGTAAAATAAAAGAAAACTAGAATGGTAAAGTTCAAACATTGTGAGATTCAAAAATACCAGGGCTGGAGCATCTATTTGGGCTGTTGCCCCTGATCTCCTAAATCACAGAAGCCATAAGAGGGAGAGTAACTCACTGAGAAGACCCACCTGCATTGCTGTGTGTTTGAAAAAACTTGGGTAGTCTGAAAGATTCTTGTATGGCACTCCAACCCCTTGCCCTTTGGTCTATTTTCATTTTCAGGTCAATTTAAACTTCTCTGAAGAAAAAAGTTCACCAGGATCCGATATCAGCCTTCAAGTCTCAGCTGCCTCGAACTCTCTTTGTGCCCTTTGGGCTGTTGATGAAAGTATATTGCTCCTGAGGGACTATGGTCAGCTGTCAGCACAAAGCGTGAGTGATTAAAACCACGTTTATTTGCCATCAGCCATACAGTTTTATGCCTCCGCCTTAGATAAAAATGGGAAACCTTAAATAAATAAGGAAACCAAAAGATGGGCCAGAATCCACATGGAGAAAAAAATATTTTAGATTAAAATCACGCCAAATGGACTACACTAACCCTCTTATGAGAAAAGGAAGCTACACTTTTAAAAAGAAATATATTTACTGAATATTATTCGATAGCCACTCTATAGATTATTCTGATATACGTTGTTTCATTTTATTTTCATATTAACCCTATGGAAAGAATATTATATTTCTATCTTGGCTAATGAATAAACTTAAACTTGGGAAGATTTAGTAACTTAACCAAACTTTGAATGAGTCATCTAAGAATGCTGTGCAGTCCCTTTATCTGGAGGTTCTTAAGATCCAGTTCAATCTTTATTGGTTTTAATATGATTATGCCAGCACTTGTTCAACTGGTTATATGACATCACAAAGTGTTTACACTAGCTCCTAAAGTATAGGAAAAGTCCTATACTTTTCTCGTAAATATTTGCTACAAATATGGTGACAATTTTCCATAGGAAAATAGGATTGTATAGAATATGTATATGCTTCTTGTGGGAAGAAAGGTAAGTTATTTTCTATTAAAATTACATAGCTGATTTTCCTCGACCATTTAGGTATATGGTAAGCTATATCATAAGGAACTACATGGCTATTATTTCAAAGGACTTAACTTAGATGATGGCCCTAAAGAACCATGTCTCAATGATGAGCAAATCCTTTACAATGGAATTTATTACACACCTGCATCGGCTGACTTTGGAGAAGATGCCTATGACCTCGTGAAGGTAAGACAATCATGTATTAAAATGGTTACTATGTGTAACAAAATATAAATAAGCAAACTGGAATGACAATAACAAAGAAGTATTCATAGTTGTATTTTGTTTCATCTAAAAGTTCTCAGGGTATTGATTTATAATGGAAAAAAATAATATCTGAAAGAATTATCAGCTTTCCTGACTTAATGTTGTATGCGTTATGAACCAGATGTCTAGTATAAATCCTCAAACACTTTGTCCTTTCACTTACACGCTACATCTCACAATGAAATTTTACCCTATTAACATATTGGATGTGTGAAGTGTTTCCAAGTGGACTATTCTCCCTAGTGCAACAGAGATGCTATATTCAAGGTAGCAAATGGTAGTAGAGTATGATATGTAGTTTCTTTGTCCCCTCACATTTAAAGTTTCTCATCAACAGCTGATAATTAAAAGCAAAAGCCATTAGAATTGGGGAAACTAGGGAGATTGAAAACATGGAATTTGGAAAATGGCTGTACAGTATCTCTAAAATATGACAATTCAAAATGGTGAAATAAATAAGAAAAGGGAATAGAAGAAGATAGCGAGAGGAAAAAACTGGTCTACACTGCTAGTCTATTTTGCTGTATGATCTAAAACTTATCTTATCTTGAAGGCAATGGGATTAAAAGTCCTTAGTAACTCTCATCTACGGAAACCAGTACTGTGCAAGAATTTCAAATATCCTGACTATGATGACTTAGGTGAGTCTTGGTAAAATGGAGAGGGCAGATAACAGCTTGTAATTTCTTAGCTCTTATAAATTGATTTGGGAAAAGAGGAGAGGTTTCTTATTTGTTTATTTTATTAATTCAATGTCCCCATTATATTGAATATTGGAACATGGTGAGGATATACGAGCCTATTAGAGAATATATTGTGGCTATAGCAGGTGAATCTTTATTCTCAGGGAGTTTAGATCGAAGTGGGATATGGAAAATATATAAAATATATATATATAATTTCAGATGGTAATAAGTTCTCTGATAATTGACATTTATTAACGGGTTACTATGTGTCAAGCAATTCCAAGCATTTCACATATATTAATCATCTTACTGTTCACAGCCTATGAATTAGAAACTATTATCTCCAATATACTGATGAGAAAAATTATGCACAAACAGATTACATAAGTTGCCAAATGCAAGAAAAATTTGTTGGAAGAAACAGGATTGTAATCGAGGCACTCTGGCCCCAAAGTATAGTTTTTTCACCATTATACTGTACTACTTCTCAAAGAACTACTATGAAGAAAATAGAACAAAAGCAAAGAAAAGAGTGGATCATGAGGATGCTATTTTAAATAGAATAACAATAGAAAACCCTACGAAGAGGTGACTTTTGATGAGAAATTTAGATGATGCCAAGGAATATACAAAGAAATAGAAAAACTATATGAAGACATGAAACAAAGGAGGAGAAACAAATAGATAAAAACCATATGAAGAGATATTTAACATCACTAGTAACACAAGAAAAAAAAATTGAAGGAACACCAGCAAACCAATGGCAAAATGTTTTCGCTTCCTAGCTGCTGAAACAAATACCATACAGTGGATGGGTTTTTTAAAACGAATTTATTGGCTCATGGCTTTGGAGACTAAAAGGCTTGCTTCTTCCCAGGGGTGGTAACTTCTGGCTGGTTGGCTGGCAATCTTTGGGATCCCTTGGCTTTTCTGTCACATGACAATGTACATGGTGATGTTTCTTCCTTTCTCCACTGGTTCTGTTGACTCCCAGCTTCTGGCTGCTACCCATGACTTCTCTCTCCATCTGACTTTCACTCTGCTTATAAAGGACACCAGTAATCCAGAATAAAACCCATCCTGATTCAGCTGGGCCACACCTCCATTGAAGTAACGTCTTGAAGAGATCTTACTTACAATAGGTCCACACCCACTAAACTCTAGACTAAGACCAAGAATATGTCCAAGCTGGGCTACGCAATTCAATCTAACACACACAAGAAAGAAAGAAAAGAATTAAATAATACTAGTTATATAAGTGAGATAAATGGGATTAGTCCACATACTGCTAGTGGGATGATAAAGTGGTACAATCATTCTATGGGAGATGAGAGTCCTTAAATTGTACATGCATATACCCTCTAACACAGCAGTTAAACTCCTGGGCATGAACAAGTCCACAGAGGATGTCCACATAAGGATGTGCAGGTTTTGGGGT
The DNA here is from genome assembly GCF_023851605.1 of Tamandua tetradactyla. Taxonomy (NCBI): domain Eukaryota; kingdom Metazoa; phylum Chordata; class Mammalia; order Pilosa; family Myrmecophagidae; genus Tamandua; species Tamandua tetradactyla. The sequence continues at coordinate 71,573,972 of NC_135333.1, read as the reverse complement.
ATCCAGTACCTTGTTTGTGCTAGCGTGAGATAGAGACAACCTAGATGGCTATTACTAAAATAGATTAAATAAACATTGATGAGTTTTGAGCACAATGTTTTGAGTGGAAAAAGTAATAAACACAATGAGATCTAAATTACAATGGCATTTATATGAGTTTAAAATAAATTAACATATTAAACAAAATTATTACATATCAGTGAAGGACATATCCAGGATATATACAAAATACGTTAGTGTTGAACAATGTGATGCTTTAGGAAAAAGTGGAGATGTAATAGTTTCATATTTATATGCTATAGGGAGAGTAGTACATATTAATTTATATTTTTCATTGACAGATGAGAAATTGTTTGAAATGCATTTAATAAAAACAGCAAAAACCATTAATTACTAGAATATACAGAAAATTTCTGCCAATAATAAGAAAAGTTCTAACAATGCCATAGTAAAAAGTAAAGTAAATGAATTAACAGTGCCCAGGAGAGAAAATACATATGGCTAATAAACATAATAAAATATGCTCAATTTTCAAAAAGTTCAGGAAACATAATCACATGGGATACAAGTTCAACCTTATAAATTTTGCTAAAAGTTTCTTTTTATTCTAATAATGTGGAATAATGCATATTCTCATGCCATTTGTTGATGAAGATACAAATTAGTCTCCATGAGCTTTTTGAAAATAATTTATCATAAAGAAAAAAAATGTGCATGCCCAATGATCCTGAAAGTGTGCTTATTTGTGTAAAATATAGTGAAATAGTCACACATGAGAATATCAGTGAACAAGGATATTGATAAAAATTGAAGATTTGCCAATCAGGAGAGGTATAGGTAGTACCATAAAACAACTAAAAATAATGAAATAGATAACTATATATAAGCATTAGTATAGCTCAAAAGCACAATGTTAAGGAGAAAAAAACTTGTTGCTGAATAATAAATATACTATCATTTAAAAAGAATAGAAAAAATGACATATTTTCTATAGATATATGCAAGAGCACACAGCAATGGAGAGGAGAAAAATCAGGGCTGGTGGTAAAGATCAACGGGGACTTTGGTTTTATTTTAAGTGTTAAAATTATTTTATAGGCTAGTTCATAACCATATTACTTGGGTAATGTATTGATAAGTACAATATGTCAAAATGTCAGTGATACATGGTCACAGGGATGAATAATTAATATTGTCTGACCTTTTTAATGAGCATAAAATATTCATAGATTATTCACCAAATCTAAGGCATATCAAGAAGTAGGCTCTTAAAGCTTCATAAAAGATTATTGTGATGATTAAATGAGTTAAAATATGTAAAAAGCATTGTGAATAGTGACCAAAACATTGTCATAATTCAATAAGTGAAAGCTGCTATTATTCAGCCTTGGGCTCATTTAAGCTCATTTGCTGAAAAGTTGAATTTGGCTTTTTCCATAAAAATTGTTTATTTGTTGGTAATGTGTTTTATCTTCTTTTAGTAGCACATTCAAAGTTGATTGAAAATTATGAGACTTCAGGCTCTGGTAGATCTTACACTGAGATTATAAGGAAGTCATTTCCTGAAACTTGGGTTTGGAATCTTATCACAACCGAGTGAGTTTTTCTACTGTTTTTCGGCATTTAATTATTTTTTCTTTTCACCTCAACAAGTGAGAAACAATATTCATCAGTATTTTTCATAAATAAATGTGTTCAAAATCAGGAAAATAATGAGTGTGTCAGAAATTCTCCAGAGGACTTAGTCCTCTCTTTTTGTTCTTTCACTTTCTACTTCATTTCATTTTTCCTTATTTCTTTTTCTTATTCTATTATTTTTATCATTTATATTTATAGAATCTGATTGTATTGTAAGAAAAATTATATGAGAGACCATGAAACTGACTGAAATTTTTGTTTCCTGTTATATGACATGGTGAACATAATACTCACACAATTTAATTGGCTATAAGAGAGAAAGGAGAGAGAGAGAAACAAAATATGAAGGAAGTCAGAAGAGACAAAGAATGGGAGAAATAATAAAAAGGATGAAGAAAGGGAAGGAGGAAGGTTGGGAAAAATTAGTTTCTAAGTAGGGACCATAAGGAACCCAAATATATGACTAATGTGTACATTTTAAACTTGAAGACTATATTACAGGACTTATATTTCTAAAGTTGTCAGTAAAGTTGGATATATGTGTGGCAAAAATAGTCCATAACTAAATTAATTACTATTGTATGTATCGGAAGTAAATTAAATGTCATTAACTCATGTATTCCACCTACTCTAACATTTCTAAATACTTTGCTGTTAAAGATCACTCACAGTGTCTATCAATAATGAAAAAGAAAAATATGTAAAAAAAAAAAAAAACTCTCCAAATTTTGTATCAGTGAGAGATCAATGCCTATGTCAAGTATTTCAATAATTTATAATTTGGTAAGGATTATAAGAAAAAATAGTACAATAAAATTTAGAGTAAAAGATGGCTTAGAATTAAGAGACATGGGAGAGTCTTAAGATAAGCCTAAATGAACAGAAGCTAGTACACTGAACACAGGGCTTGCTTTTGAAGTTCTTTATAGATAAGGCATAACAAGGAGCTAAACAGAGGAAGAATGAGAATAAGAAAAAAATCCTATTGTAGTTTATGTATTGAAGAGTCAAAGAAAGGAATATAAAGCTTTGAGTAAATGGAATGATCTAATTATTTCTTGTATCGTAGCACATCATCTCTTCAATGTTGTGTGAATTCTCCCTTAGCTCCACAGGGGTAGCCAAACTTCCTCTTACTGTTCCTGATACTATTACACAGTGGAAGGCCAGTGGATTTTGCATGAATGATGAGGCTGGATTTGGCATCTCTGCAACCACCTCCCTGACTGCTTTTCAGCCCTTCTTTGTGGAGCTCACTCTCCCCTATTCAGTTGTTCGAGGAGAAGCATTCACTCTGAAGGCTAATGCCTTCAACTATCTCAACAGCTGTATTCAGGTACTTCCTTGGGTCTTTTTAGTAAACACCAATTTTTTATGTAAATTATCTTCATGTTTGAGGTTTATGGAGATATCGAATTTCATAGGTACTTTGTCTTTCCAAAGGTTGGAAGACATTGTATCAGTCAAGATTTTCCAGAGATACAGAACCAAAAGGAGATAGACTAGATAGATAAGTAGATAGGAAGATAGATAGGTAGATAGATGATAGATAGATAGATAGATAGATAGATAGATAGATAGATAGATAGATAGATAGATGTAAAGATATTTATTTTTAGCAATTGGCTCACATGACTGTGCTGGCTAGCACATCCACAATCTGAAGGGAAGGCAGGCAATCTGGAAACTTAGTCAGAAATTTATTGCAGTCTTAGGCCAAAATCCATAGGCTGGCATTTTGTCCTGCAATTTTGAAGTAGAACTTCTTCTTCTCTAGGAAACCTCATTTTTTTGCTCTTAAGGCCTTCAACTGATTTGGATGATGCCCACCCACTTTATGAAGGGTAATCTCTACTTAAAATCAACTAACTGTAGATGTTATCCACATTCTAAAAAATATTCTCAAAGCAACACTTAGATTAGTATTTAATTAAATAACTGGGTGCTGTTGTCTAGCCAAGTAAGATTAACCATAAGATTAACTATCACAGAACTTGACTAACTCTACCAGCCATTCAGTGTGGAGTATAGAAATACAAATACTATATCTGGGTGGCTGGCTGGACATAAAAGTGAAGACAAACTCTAAGGTATGAGTTATCTTGTCCTTTTGCATGTGTGGTGGGGAGAAATGAAGAGATGTCTAGAACCTCCAATTCTTCAAAATATCCAAGATATTTATCCATAAATTCCCTCTGAAAAGAAGGGATTTTTTAAATAAGTTGGTTGTCATTAAATTATTTTTTTATTAAATTAAATTTTAAATCTGTTTATCTTTCACCCTTAAATTAATTGAGGATATATAAAATATATAAATAACATCTTATTAATTTCATGGGCTCTTGACCTTTAGATTGTAACTGTGGGAATGCAGCAATTTCTTAGAAGAAAACGCATAAGCTTTTAATTCTAGCTTCACATCTTGGTTTTTACACTTTTTGGCATTGTTGCTTTGAAAAGGATACTTAACCTTTCTAAACTTCAGTTTACCAGTGTGCAAAACAGCATTAGTAACATGAATTTGGCTGAGTTCTTGTGAGAATCAAATAGAATAATGTAAATGAAGTATGGCCTTTATGTCTTATTTGCTCACCTTCTATTTCAACATATGATGCGCAAACCCAACCCTTTATTGACATCCAGTTATTTGATTAACCTCAGTCAACAATATTTATAGATTCATATAACCAAAATACCAAGTAAGATATTTGAATAACATATTCTTTATTTAGGTTAAACTATTTACTGAAAAAATATCAGGTGTGTAAAACCTATTCCATTTTATTGGGGTGCAGCATTATAGTGACCATCTCTAGAGAAAAATCATTTCTTACATTAAAGGAAGTTTTGTTCATTGGCTTTCTTGTTTGTTAATAAATATTTTATCTGTTGGCCTAGGACACAATGCACAATTCTAGGTAATTTGTATGTTATCAATTATAACATACACAACAACTACAAGCAATAGATAACAGTGGTCCCAATTTATAGATAAGTGAAAGGAAACTGAGGCTTACAATATGACAACTTGATCAACTCAGACTGAACAAACACCTGCTTATTTTGTGGTAGTGTATTGTTCTATACTAAGCATTGCTTTTTCAAAATAATAAGCCATGGGTCAATAAGTGCCAAAGGCCAGATTATAATAATTATGTAATAGGGCCTTGAAGGATTCCATATGGCTGGGAAGCTATTTTTCCCATGGCAGAAAATATGAAAGGTGAGTAATTTCCTTTATAACTTCTTCGACATGCCTAAATTCCCTTTGAAAAAGAAGGTACTCCTTTTTTCTCTCTCTTCTTTTCTGCCTTTCACAGATTAGTACTGTACTGAAAGATTCTAGTGCTTACCAATCCAAACTTCTCTCAACTGAAGATGAAAACATTTGTATATGTGGCAATAAGAAAAAATCCTATGTTTGGCTGGTTACCCCTCATACACTGGGTAAGATTTTCAGTTCCTACGTATTTTTACATTCCTCTGTAAATCCTCCTCAGAGTTTATGTCAAGCTGTTTCTCTATTATAGCTGATTGACACATTGCTTAGTGTCGCTCACCTGTCTGTCCTTCTATTCCTATTATAATCTTCTCTTTTACAACACAGCCCACCTTACCTGCAGACAGGGTTAAAGGGTTAGAATCGAGTGCTAACTTTTAAGAGCTCATATTTTCCATATCAAATTCTCCTCTCTCTTCTGTACAGTTGCATTTTTATTTGTAATTTGACTTAGAGCCCAGAATGATCTCTGCCTCCCTGAACACTATTCATTAGAAGGACCACTGTAACTCTGACATTTGTATTTCCTGCCACAAGGTACCATCAACCTCACTGTCACTGCTGAAACTCTGCAGAAGAGTGTCTGTGGGAACGGGTCACCCATGGCCTCAGATATCGGCTGGAGGGACACACTGATCAAACCATTGCTGGTGGAGGTATGGCCTCAAAAGAAAACCTTATGGGTCTTGAAAATATGTGTGTATTTCAAAATGCCTTTTCAGAGAAATAGAAGTCAGTCACTTATCCAAAGAGACAGGACAATATTTTAGTCAAATATTAGAAAAGGAAGACCAGAAACAGACGTTTAGTTGCACTCTGCAGAGAACCTTAACAGTCAGAGATATAATATTCTTGAAGGGGAGTGATAGAATTTTGTAGCTTGAAGGATTTTTGAGAAAATCCTTGCCTTCAATTTTAGCAAGACTCAACTTATTCTGTTATAGTATGCTAAATCAAATGGTTCATTTCTGTACTATCTTGGGCTTAAGAGTTCATGTGCTCATTATTTGGGATAGCGTTTTGTGGCTGATTTATTCTTTTCACACATTATTAATTTATGAATATTCTTATATATTTAGTATTTGAAATTGATGACTTTTCTCTTTTCTTCTTCCGATGATTAGCCTGAAGGTATTGAAAAGGAGATAACACAGAGCTCCCTTATTTGTACAAATGGTAAGTAGATACTTTTACATGATCTCACTATTATGACACCATTAAATGAAACTTTTGTCTTTGTTTTGTAATTTACTCTTTTATTATTGATCTTCTCAAGGAAATGGCTACTGGAAAAGATGAGCTATTTTCAAGTAATAAAATCAAAATATTCCATAAGCGAAAGCAAATTCCATACTTTAAATTCCTCTTATTCTGTATTCCCCAATTTGGATATACAAGTACACTTTCATTCATCTCTTATCTCTACCCATAATTCCTCTTTTCCAAGCTTTTATTTCTTCATTTAAAAATAATTGCTATGAGTATACAAGTTCTGTCAAAAGACTCCAACTGAAGTAGGATTGTCTCTCTCTACTTAGCATTTTTCAATTCAACAGGGCTTTGTCTTCTCATTCCACCTGTGAACCAAATTCTCACAGGTCTTTCTTCTGGTTACCACACCTTCAGAGTTCCACTCCCTGTCCAGGGATTTGGCCCAGTCTCCATTGCCTACAAATCTTTCTATTCCCCAACTACAACTATTAGATTGCCCCATACATAGTATCAGGCCACTACTGGATTTTTCTATTATCTAAATTATCTTGCAATTACTGCCATCTGTAGTGCTTGTTTCATTCTGCAATTCTAGAGACTCCTATAGTTAGAGAATCCAGGGATCATATTTCATTTTCCAATATAATATCACCTTAAGGAACACTCTCAAGGAGTAGAGTATTTCAACACTAGTGTGGAAATTAAACTGGTTTTGAATTTAAAAAGCTGGGGTCCAGAGTCTGTGCTTCATTGTTGTTAGTTATGTGATCTTCCAAATCTCTTATTTTCTTTTGACTTGAGCATTCTTATCTATGCTGGAGGTGGGTAGGGTAGGGGGAAATAGATCTGGCCTATCCATCCATTAAGTTATTTTGTGAAAATTCCATTGGATAGTATATGTAAAAGCAGGCAGAACATTTTAATACAATCTCCAAAGTTAAGGTTTTGTCATGTGTTAAATTATAATTGATTGTGAAAAATCTAAAGTAAATCTGATTAATTTTAATCGTAGGAATCCCTTTAGCCTTTTTTTCTGATCATTTTACAGGTGGAACAGAGCAGTAAGGAAATACTAACTACTTTACTAATCAACAGGATGAATTACAATCACAGTCAGAGTCTGGTCCTTAAGATAAATAAGAGTTCTAAATTAATAAATTCACTTTACTATTTTCTAGGATCCACAGTGTCTCAAACGGTAGTGCTAACTCTACCAGAAAATTTTGTGAAAGATTCTTCTAGAGCTTATTGGTCTGTCCTTGGTAAGTCTGCAATACAATGCAATAGTGGGGAGTTTTATATAGGTTTAGAGTAAAAAGAAAAATTATACCTGTATCTGCTATCATCCTATTTATTGGTTTTGTCATTTGTCTGGGGCTCCATTACTGTACTTTGAATTTTCATGACAATAATTTTAAGCCTGTCTTATTTTTTGTGATCTTACTTCCAAATGGTTCAATTTCCATCCAGACTGTAGAAGGTTTTTGCAGTGGCTAAGCATAGTGGATAAGAGAACACAGGTCCACAAGCAGACTTTGAATCCCAGATTTACCACTTGCTGTGTCCCTTTGAATGAATTGCCTTCACCCTCCTTTCCTCGTCCTTAAATGAGGTTACTAATATTACTTTTTGCATCAGGATAAGTTGTTATAAAATTAAATAAATTAAAATGCTTACTTCCAGATACCTAGTAAGTGCTGCATGAGTGTTGGGCATCGGTAGAGTGTATAGGGAAGTGGTTAAGTCCAGGCACTCTGAAGTCGTAGTGTCTGTGCTCAATTCCTGACTCTTCTGTATCTTTATTGGGTGATATTGGGAAAATTATTTAACATTTCTGTGCCTCAGTTTCCTCATCTGTAAATAGAAATAATTATATATCAATGTACATTATTGTTATAAAGATTGAGTAAATGAACATAAATTAAGTGCTCAGAACAGTAGCTGGTATATAGTAAGCATTTCAGAAAATGCTTATTTTTGGTCCTAATTTGTCTTTTCTAAATGATGACTGACCTTGAGTTTTCTAGCTTTACCTGGGAGTTGTCCAGGAATTTTGATTCCTACAAACTTCTTAGCTTTTCTGCTCTTGGCTGCTTTGGGTAACACACCTTAGTCTTGAAAACAAACTAATCTGTGGTATGGGCTCAACAAGTAGGAGAGGGAGGAAGATTCGGATAATATAGAAAAACAACTGATTATTTCATATCTATAACATAGAGAACTTGAACACAAACAAATGACTTATCCTATCAATTTTGATGAAGTTACTTTGACTTTTCAGGGGACATTCTCGGTAATGCCATGCAAAACTCACAGAATCTTCTCCATATGCCTTTTGGCTGTGGAGAGCAGAACATGGCCCTCTTCACTCCCAATATCTACATCATGGATTATCTGAACCAGACTCAACAACTGACAGAGGAAATAAAATCCAAGGGTGTTGGATACCTGACCACAGGTAAAAAAATGAAAAGTCTTTCTTTTCGCTTAACTAAATCCCTGAATTCCAACTGGTTTGTTTATTAAGTAAAAGCGTCTATTTGTGTATATGTATATTTCCAGCTATAACTAACAAAAATATTCAATCTATACAATTTTCTTTCCAGATCGTTACTTTAGATTTTAAAATAAATCTCCTTTCCTGTTCTAGGATATCAGAGGCAATTGTCCTATAAACACTCAGATGGATCTTACAGTACCTTTGGACATGAGGATCAACAAGGAAACACATGGTTTGAATTACTTTATAGTTTATATCAAGACTTATTACAGATTTTTTTTAATTCACTCTTTTTCAAGTAGAATTTTGAGGATTTTATAAAAACTATTGACATTCTCCCCAAACTACATATATACAGGCTTGCATAGGCATATACATATATTTGACTTAATAGGATCCTTGTACTCTCTGCTTAAAGATTCAAGGTATATGGCTTTGGCTTTATTTCTGGCTTTTACTTATGAAAAACACATGCTCAAAGAACAAATCATTAGGGGGACAAAAAACAATTCAAATGGGCAGAATGAGTGATATGAACTACAGTTATTATGCAAGCAAATTATTCCAAATGAAACATTAATATCATCCCAATTCAACCTGAAAGATAACTCTTCATGACTTACACTCACTGGTGGTGTGCATAGTAATATGTTGCGTGAATACGAGCCTTCTTGATGAGATATTTAAAAAGCCATATTTGAACAGAATAGTACTTCTTACAAATAGTGAAATAAGTACTAAAACTAAATTAAATTAAGCATAGATTGTTCTTACGGAAAGCCTAAAAGATTAAATGATTAGTGAGATGCAAATGAATTCTTAAAATTATGCCCTATATTCTTAACATTTATTTACAAGCACACATTTATCCTTGAAAAAATTAATAAGCCCCTGAAATACAAAAAGACAAACGCTAATTATAGCAATCATTATCATAACCCCATAACAACCCAATGAGGTAGATAGCACTATAATAGCCTATTTACAGATATAGAAACAGAGACACAGAGAGGCTAAGTAATTTGTTCAGGATCACAATGCTAATTATGTGGCAGAAATTTTATCCACTATATGATTTTGCTTCTTGAGAACACATGATCCTTGATCTAAGTAACTTCAGAATATGGTAAGGGAAAGACAAGTAAGAAAAATATTATAATACGAAGTGATAGAAGATGTACATAACATTATGAGAGTTTATAGGAGGAACCATTTTTCCAGAAACTGTAATTATGATATCTTTGTACTAAATGTAAAGCATATTGCACACACTGATGAATATGACCTAATGTTTGCCTGCAAGAAATATCTGCCCACAAGGGACAAAGGTACACATCTAAATATAACCCTGGCTCATGAATTGGATGAACCATTAAACCCTCTAGACCTCAGTTTATCAACTGTGAAAATGAGATACATGTGTCTCAACGTGGCCTCTAAGATAATATTCTTTAACTGCTGAATAAATTCTCAGGTGTTTGGAGAGGACAAATGTGAGTTAAATACTTTCACTTGAGTAGACAGAAAAGCATTTGGGAAGACGTCATAGAGGAGGTAATGCTTCACCTAGGACTTGAATGCTGAATAGGGAGAAGGAGGGAGAAAGGACATAAAGCAAGTGGGTGGAGATTTGGAAGGGACATATTGGCTGAAAGTTGAGGAAAGAATTCAAACACCTGATTGCAGTGAGGCACCAGTTTTAAAGGCTGTTCTTTCTGCTTTTCAACATTTGCTATACACATTCACTGTGTATTATTTTTTCCAGGCTCACTGCATTTGTTTACAAGTCATTTGCACAAGCTAAACGCTACATTTATATTGATGACAAAGTTCAGTCCCAAACCCTTATTTGGCTCTTAAATGCTCAGAAATCAGATGGCTGTTTCTTAAATGTGGGCAAAGTCTTCAACAATGCTTTGGAGGTATTGATAAAATCCTTTCTTACTATTTTCTATCCTTTCCTTATGATTGTTTAATGACCACAAAGTACTACTGCAAAATTGAGTGGAAGTCACTGTACTGGGATTCCTACCAGCATAAATAAAATATATTTAAAAAAACAGGTTCCTCCTAACAAATGGAGCTTGTTCTTTCCTTTAGTCAGATTAAAAACTCTAAAAGTTTTAGAAAAAACTCTAAAATCAAAAGATTTTCTAACAGCATTTGGTGATGGTGATGGTGATGGTGGTGTGGCAAGGGGGAAGGGTAGTGGCAGTATTATTAGTAAATGTATTTGGGAGTAAGGTTTAAAACAGATCCAGAATAATTACGAATATTTTAAAGGTTTAGCATTTAAGAAATTCTTGGTTGATACTGTATCATTATTGAAATTCAGTTTGGTGAACTTTTCTTGTTAATATCCCCAAGGTAAGTGTTGATGAATGAATTTTCCAATTATTTTTTTAATTTTGCCTAAGATTAGATTTTCTTCCTGATTATTATGGTGACATTTATTGAAAGCAGCTTGGAGAACTTAATATAAGGAATGAACCAAAATGTCATTCTTATGTCAACAACTCAGAGACATGCACCATTAATATTTGACATATTTTTCTTCCTTCTTTTTTTCCTGTATATAAACATGCATTTCCATAACTAGGATTACCCTGTGTCATTGAGTTGTTAGTTCATTCTTCTTCTTCTTTTTTTGGCATGGACAGGCTCCGGGAATCGAACACGGGTCTCTGGCATGGCAGGAGAGAATTCTGCCAGTAAGCCACCACACCACCCAGCCTGCTTTTTATGGAACCTAATATTATACCCAATGACCTTCCCATGTCATTAAAATGATTTAAAAAATATAAATTTGAGAGTTTCTTAGTTCTCCATCATATGGATAAAGCATAAGTGCTTATTACTCTTTTGTTGAACTTTCAATAATATTATATAAGCTCAAAGTAATGTTGTATAAAACATTCTAGCAAATAAATATTTGTTCCTAGGTCATTATTGTCTTAGGATATATATCTAAAAGTGGATTTTTTTTTAAGATTCTAAGAAAATGTCACCAGGTTATTTTCTAGTAAAGTTGTAACAATTTATACTCTCACCACATATAGAGTATCTATCTGACTTTTAGAGTTATTGCTGGCATTGAATAATATAAACATTAAAAACAAAACTCCTCACAAATGTAGAAGTAAAAAATACGATGCTTCATGTCTATGTTTGTTTCCAAGACCATAAGTTCAGAAGATAAATGCTTTTCAGATATTCATCTTCAACTTGTATTTTTCCTTTTTACTTGCCCTTTCATCTTTTTTGTGTCAGTTTGAATTTATTAATAGTTAATATTATTGGTCTGCTAGAATTTTTTTCAGTATATTGTATAATCTATATATCATATATTTCTATACTTTAACTAGGTCATATTTTTAGCAGCTCTTGTTATTAATGTTGTATATCCTATTTTTCTTTTTTTAATGTTTTTTTAATTGTTAAATATAATGTATATACAAAAGAACAACAAATTCCCAAGTACATTCTAACAAGTAGTTACAGAGCAGATTTTAAAGTTTGGTATGGGTTATAGTTTCACGATTTTTCAGTTTTTCTTCTAGCTGCTCTAAGACACAAGAACCAATAGAAATATCAATATAATGATTCAGCAGTAATATTCATTTGTTAAATCCTATCTTCTCTATTATACTCTTCCTTCTCTTTAAATAGCATATATACATAAAACAATGAATTGAATACATCGCAACAATTATTTGTAGAACAGATTTCAGAGTTTTATATGGGTTACAATTCCTGCTGATTTTTAAGGTCAACTTTATTACATTGCTTTCTATATTTGCTAGGATTTCTTTCTGCTTTACTTGTTCTCTTCCATTGACCAGCCTTTCTATTGCATACAGCACTCTTTTAATTATTGTAATATTACAGTATATATTTCACGTACATTTTCTATATTATTTCTAGGAATCTTTGCCTCCTTTGATTCCGCATACCCCAAGGCTCATAGTGTGTGTATTTGTTTGTTTAATTAGAGAAGTTGTGGTTTTACAGAACAAATCATACATAAAATACAGAATACCCAAATAGCTATTACTAACACCTTACATTGGTGTGGCACATTTGTTACAATTGATGAAGGCACATTTTTATAATTATACTATTAACTATAGTCCCTGTTTTAACCTACGTTTCACTCTGTAGTGCAGTCCAATGGATTTTTTTTTAATTTGTTCTGCTACCGTATACACACCCTAACATTTCCCTTTTAAGCCACATTCAGATATGTATTTCAGGTCTGTTAATTATGTTCATGATGTTGTGCTAGCATCACCACTATCCATTACCAAAACATTTCTATCATTCCACCATAAGTTATGTTTATAAATGATGTTTCTACACTGTAAATCCCATGGATTTTCATTCACTTCTCCCTCATTTTATAAACAGTAACTTTTGAGGAAAGATACTCAAAATTTCACCCTAAAACACAAAAAGAAACAGATCTGGGTTTTCACAATATAAAATATAAACAAATAAATGCATCCTTCCCTCTGAAATCCACGAGGCTGACATTATCACGCTTTGTTTTATTCAGGGAGAAGAAGATGATGAGATTTCTCTCACTGCATATGTTACTACTGCTCTGATTGAAGCTGGTCACCCCATTTCAGTAAGTAACCCCCTGGTGATACCCCTAACTTGCCTCTTATGAAGTTGAAGCATTTAAGCCCACAATACATTATTAGAAACAAGAACTATATGTTTGTAGCTACCACAAAATGATACTGAATCAATAGTTTTCTTACTGCTTAAACCACACCTTGCAGGTAGAACTACATTGAAAATAAAACACGTGGAGCATTTGCCCTTCCATTTTGGCACAAATAAAATGCAGCCCTGATTATTTTCCTGTATTGAGCACCGCTACATCTATCTTCACATGTATATGTTTGAGTGCACAAAGGAATTTTTTTTCCTTTTCTCACCTTTACAGTTGGTGGCTATTCAAAAGGGTCTCCAATGCCTAGATGTTGCATCTAGGAAGAGAACTACTACCACCTATGACCAGGCTCTCCTGGCCTACACTTTCGGTTTAGCAGGCCAAGAAGACAAAAGGGAATTCTTCCTCAATGAGCTAAGCAAAAAAGCAAAGAAAGTAGGTGAGTGCACTTGAACTTTCCTGGAGTAACATGGCAAATAACTAAAATGGTTAGCAGTGGTGTGATTATCATGCCCTCATGTTCCTTTATTTCCTATTGTCCCTCATCTGACCCATGTATATCTCATGCATTGATACAGACACTAAAGAACTCTTTCACTTTTTGTACAGGTGGCTCCATTTACTGGGAATTAGAAGAGAACCTTTCTAGGGAAGGACTTTCTTTTTACTACCCTCGGGCTTCATCTGCACAGATAGAGATGACCTCTTATGGCCTGCTGGCTCTTCTCTCCAAGCGGTTGTTGACTTCAGAAGAGCTGTCCTATGCTTCTCAGATTACGCAGTGGGTAGCAAAGCAACAGAATTCCTATGGAGGTTTCTCCTCCACTAAGGTAACTCTATATCTATTTTAAATTTCTCTGAACAAGAAAATTGAGCGCCTGCCTTGTATTGTATTTTTTCCAATTGAATAGGTTAGTCATAATTATTAAACTTGCTATCAATTTTAAATTTGGTACCTGTTAGGTTTTTTTGAAGAGTGTAGTATTTTATCTATTTTAATAAACAATCTCTGTTTATTAAAAAGCTAATTTCTTATCATTTTTAAAATGAGAATTTAAATATCCAACCTGCTAAAATGTCTGCATAAAAGAATAGTCAAACTGAAAGATTATGACACATACTGCTAAACTTTTTATCGGAAAAGTTGCATCAATTTGTATTGTCATTAGCACTGTGTAAATATCTTTCTCTATAAAACTTCAAAATCATTTGTAAAATTCTTTTCAAATTTGATACAATAAAAATACTATTCTTCTGTATAAAAATAATTCTGCATGGTTTCTACTTTGATAGAATATGCCTTCATATTTAAAAGTCCTCCGTTTTTTCATGCATTACGAATTGCATGGTTATATAATCTGCACACTTCCTAATAGAGATGTGAATCTTTTTCTTGATAAGATTTTTGAATGTAGCAAAGATATTATCCTTTGTTCATACATGTAGTATATTCATGCCAAATTTTCATTTGCCTTTTAATTTTCATCATGCTTTAAAGTACAGATTATTTTATTTTCATTTTCACTGAGTGTAATCATTCCTTTCAAGATTTCTCCATCTAATGCCATGAAAACAGAAGCACTCAATACAAAAATATTTTATAACAATATAGCCATATATTCACATACTATTTGGGATTAATTTATTACTTTTTGACTGTTAATCCATCCAGGATTGTTTTTATATGGATGTGTTGTAGAGACCTAACACCATTTTAAATGGTTTGCCAGTTGTCCCAATGTTCCAATGTCATTTACTTAATAATTAATTTCCTCAATGACATGAAATGCCACTCTTATTGTATGATAAAATGATAGACATTTTGGGGTATTTTTAGGCTTTCTATTCTTTTCCAAGTTCTTCTGACTTTGTCATGTGTTTTAATATCTGATAGGACAAAGTTTGACTCAATAGGTACTTTAAAAGTTTCCTTGGCTGTTTTCACATTTTGTTCCATTAGATGATGTTTTTGTCTGTGTTAATTTAAAGAGTTGAATTTAAAAATGGAAATGTTATCATAAATCCTATGTCCTCAATCCAGTAGTTTGTAAAAGAATGGTTATTGCATTTAACTCATTTTCCCCCTGCTTATATGCATTTTTTTTTACTTTTAAAAGATACTCTTCATTGTGAAGTATATGTACAAAAAAAAAGCAGTAAATTTCAAAGTACATTTTAACAAATAGTTATAGAACAAATTTCACAGTTCAGTATGGGTTACTGTTCCGTAATTAAAGTTTTTTCCTTCCAGCCGCTCCAAGACACTGGAGACTACAAGAAATATCAATATAATGATCCAGCAGTTATACTCGTTTGTTAAATCCTATCTTCTCTGTTATAACTCCTTCTTTTTTTTATTTTTCTCCCAATCTTTAAGGATTTTGGATTATGCCCATTCTAACTTTTTCATGTTAGAAAGGGGTGTCGACAATGTGGGCTACAAGGAACGAGCTAGTTGATGTTCTTGGAGAGGCTGACCACTTTGGGTTTCAGGACTTATCTGGCCTAGGAACCATCTGGAGGGTATACATTTCTGGAAAGTAAACTTAGTGCATGAAACTTTTGTAGAGTCTCAGATAGACGCCTAGGTGTTCTTTAGGGTTAACAGGCCTAATGTTGTTCGGGGTTTGGCAAACCATGTCAATTAGCAATATCTACCTGAAGGTTGCATAAAAGTAGCCTCCAGAAAGATCTTCTATGAACTCTCTTAGCCATAGATACCTTATTTTGCATTTTAACTCACTTGTAAGGATTCACAGCTGTATTTGGCTTAAGATTTCTAAATCCTATAGCATGTTCTAATACAATGACTTTATTATTTTAGGATACCATCGTTGCTCTCCAAGCTCTGACCCTGTTCCAAAGGCTCACTTTCACTAAAAACAGACAAAATTCAGTGCAGATTTCCAATGACCAAGCATTCAATAGGGCCTTCAGCGTAAATGATGAGAACCGTTTGCTGCTACAACGAATTCCTTTACCAACGACTAAGGGGAAATATACCGTGGAAGTGAATGGCATTGGCTGTGTATATGTACAGGTAAATCAGGACTTTTTAAACCCTAACATCAAAATGTTCAAACTTATATGAAATTAGCAATAAAGTATAATGAATACCTACATTCAACATTTGTCCACATTTTACCCTTTTTCCCTCCCTCTTGTTTTTTTGGTGAATTTTAAAGTAAATTGGAGACATGATGACACTCCCAAATATATCATAGTGTACCGCCCTCAAAAGGACATTCCATCATGTAACTGCAATATCATTATCACAGCCAACAAAAATTAACAGTAGCTTTATAATTTTATTACCAGCCCTCTAACCCAAAATTTAGTTTATCGTTTTTTTTTCAAACCAGGATTTAATCAAGGACCATGCTATGCAATTGGTTGCTATGCTTCTTAAGTCTCTTTTAACCTAAGAATTTTATCAGGTTTTTTTATTTGTCATGATGTTAATTTTTTGAAGACTTTGGCCCAGTTGTCTTGTAGAATGTTCCCTATTCTGGAATTAACAAATTGTTTTCTCTTTTTTTATTGGCGGGCAGGGGATGCATGGTCCCGGAATCGAACCCAGGTCTCCCACATGAAAGGCGAGCATTCTAACCACTGAACTACCCGTGCACCCCTTGTTTTCTCTTTTAATGCCATTTAATTTGTTTTCCAATTTCCTATGTGTTCTGAAATCTAAAAGTTAGATCTACATTCACATGTCATTACATGAGGAGGCACATGACTATTAGGCAAGTCTGTTCATTGGATTAAGGCAGCAGCAGCCATGGTTCTCCATTCATGTGTTGTTTTATAGCTTTGTAAGCAGTGATTAAGATATGAAGTGATGCACTGGATCCCTGAAAATATCTAGCTTACAGCAATTCACACCAAGAAATTTAAGGATAAACTAATGATCTGTTCCTGAATTGACTATTTTGTTAAAGATTGCAAAGTGGTGATTTTCTAATTTTGTCATGCCTCCTACTTTTATTAGCTGGTGTTCTTCTACAAAGAAGAGCTCCTCCATACAATTTGAGGATATTAATAAGCCCTTATGAAATGGCAGGATAATTTTTTCCCTTTAATTTCTAATTAACAAAAAATAATCAGTATGATAATCACTTCCAGTGGTAGCAAATGAGTTCTGAGTTTAGGACTTTTTTCCTTTTTGAGTATCATGGATACAATGTTAAATTAATTACAGTCTATTATTCATTCTGATGGTCAAATTCTTCCCTATTTGGCCATTAAGAACCCCTTTGGGATCTTTTAACATAAGGGTGATATCTGAGCATACCGTTAAACTTTGGGTGCTTTCCTGCTCTCTGGTGAAGAGAGAAAAGGGTGACTTTGTTTCATCTTGCACTTTGCCTGTCCCAGACCTAGAGTCATCCTTGACCAAGGAGTGCTCATCTCTTTGGAGCACTAGGGGATTTCTCCCTGAAACGTACGTGCTGGGGTCCTCATTGCTACTGAGATGTTCCTACCCTGGGTTCCTGCTATGGGCAGTGCTCAGTTTTAAAAGTTTTGAGTTCTTGTCAGTGTCCCTACTCAAATTAAATGCTGTAATGTAATCACGTATCTAACTATGTGCTTGTATCTATTTTCTCAAACATAGTTTTTAAAAACTTTAATAACATTTACACAAGAATTTATATGCTTTGTCCTAAAATATGAAGAAAATAGCTTTTAAATAGCAAAGCAGTATTTATTAAATGGAACTACTGAATGAATTTTCAGTTATTTGTTTTTTTTTTTTTTTTGCATGGGCAGGCACCGGGAAGTGAACCCGGGGCTCCAACTTTGCCTGCTTAGCCATTTTGGCCCTGAATTTTCAGCTTTTTAGATGTACATTTTTACTTTTGGAATACACACCACTAAAGATGTATGACAAAAAACCTGTGTTCTATATATTCCTTTGTGTGATTATACTAAAAATTTGATATAGTTAGGTATACCTATTTCATTTTTTTCTTTCATTTTAGGATTAGGTTTTTCATTTAGGTTTAATTTAATTTTTTGAATATGTGAAATAATGACATGGTTTACAAGGCAAAATTGAATGAAGAGACATCTCTTTCCCATTGCTGTAGGTTAAATTCAACACCTAATTCTCTTCCACCTTAAGTCATCATTTTTTAAGGTATTGGTTTATTCTTCCAGTGTCTGTTTTTGACTTCCTCTTTTTTTTTTAACCTTTTTTTCATTTATTTTGTTTTTTTATTTTTGGTCATTTCTTCTTTAAACTTAATTTTGCTATATAGTTATATGAAATATTTACATGCTTCCCAATTCAGGTCTATAAAGCAAGGTATATTCAAAGAAATCTACTTTTTATCCATGTCCCTTCTGTTAAAAAATTTAGCACTTATCCTTCCTTTCATTTTAACAATTTTTATTGAGATACTATATATATATACACACACACACACAAATGCAATGAATTTCGAAGTACATGTTATTGGTTTATTCTCCCAGTGTCTGTTAAGCTAATATGAATGCACTATTCTTATTTCTCATCCATTTTTACACCTAGGGTAGCATTCTAGATAAGTATTTAATATATATTATTTCCATACTGTATGGGCACACAATAAGTAAATAAGCAGCAATAAGTCAAACATTGATGGATATTTGCATTATTTCCTTGGTTTTTTCATTAGTGCTGAAATGAATAGTATTATACACAGATTCTTTCATACTTGGATAGGTATATATCTATCTACAGGATGCATTTCTGGAAGTGAGGTGATTAGTTCACATAAAATCTTTAACTAAACCTATTTGCAAACTGTATTATTCTGGATTTGGAATCTACAAATTTCCTTGTAATGCTTTTATTGTAATCCAGCTGTTCACCACGATTCCTGAGGCTCTGTCATTATCTACCGTAATGTTATCATTTCTTAAAGTAGAAATCGGGCAATTTTAATTATTAGTCAAGAGATTATAGGTATAGTCTGTCTTTGCTATCTATTTATTAGCTATATAAAATTTGACATGTTATTCTACCTTGGAGAGGTATTTATCTCTCAACCTCTGAGTTCCCTCATCTGTAAAATGGGGGCTAAAGATAGGTATACCCATTTCCATTGCTGTAGGTTAAATTCAGCGCCTAATTCTCTTCCATAGATTTGCTACCTCAAAAGTTGTTGAGAGGATTAAAAGAGTTATTACAATAAAAGCACTTAAAAGTAAGTACATAGTATGTATTCAATAAATGTTAACTATCATTACTATTGTTACTACTGGCATAGAAAATGGGAAACAGGTAAAACTTGACTTGTGGTTTAAGTTGAAATGTGCATGTAAAGGAAATAAAGATAAAAATAATCTTTTGGTTAATAAAGAATATATTCTATACTTATTCTAGTCAACTGTGAAATATAACATCCTGCTACCCAAGAAGTCATCTGGCTTTTCCCTTTCTGTGAATACAGCCAATGCTTTCTGCGAAGGAGTATTTGAAACAAGGTTTGACCTTGTCATTTCAGCCAGGTAATAGCTTTCTTTCTTAATTTACACATGCCTCTATCTCTAATGCAAGTATACTAGTGACTCTCGTTGCCTCCATGTGAAACTACACCCCAGTCATTTTATGTAAGAGGTTGGCCTGTCTTGATTCCCTATGAGTATACATTTCAGTGTATTTAAATTGCCTAAACTGTATAAGAAAATACTAGGTGGAAGAAAATGTGACTTCAAAAATATGGAATAGGGTAAAGAGAAGGAGGTTGTGGGAAAAAAGTTCTACAAATTCCTCCTTAAGATGTACATTTCCACAAAGTTCCTAGTTTGTAAAATAGCATATTGCAGTCTCTTTATTCTGGAACTTGAAGTTTCAAAACAAGTATATCAGTCAGTTTCAATGCCCTGGGTCCAGTTACATTGAAATTTATGTTCCTTCATTTTGGACACCATTATCTTCAGTTGTTAGTAGATTAATCTAACATTAGAACAAAATACTATAAAGGTTATGATAAAATAGACGATTAACAGCTATCACAGCTGACTTTTCATCTTTGCTTCGGTGCACTGACTCACAGTTAGCTATGCCTATGCACCACCAAAATTTCCAATTCAGTAAAAAGTCATGTTTTGAAACCTGTAAAGAAAAAAAATAACTGAAGTGAAGCCTTCACTTTCCACGTGGAAATTTGAGACTTTCAGGATCATAAAAATATACAGACATAAATTTAAAAGCATAAGTTTGAACTCTCTGATTACTAAACTTTCATGAAATATTTCCATTATACACTGGTAATTTGTTCAATTTTAGCTTTGGGAATATGGCAAAGCAAAAACAAAATGCTGTTCAAGTTTGTGCCATAACTAGATGGTTTTTCATGCAAATACATTTTTGTTGGTGATTTGTTTTCTTGAATAATATTTAAAATTTATCTGGATTTTAATTTTTTTACTTTTTAAAAAAAGTTATAATGGACGGCGCAACTCTTCCAACATGGCTATCATTGATGTGAAGATGCTTTCAGGCTTTGTACCTGATAAATCATCTATTGAGAAGGTAAATAATTAAACGCCTTTAATTAAAATAATTTCACAAATGGTTAATATGTGTTAGGGCCAGTGTTATACATTGGCAAAAGTTTTAAAAGATAGCTTTTCTATTTTCAAAAAATGAAACTTCAGTCATATATGTATCTAACAGTACAACATTGTTTGTGATGTTCTAATTTATTTATATTCTTATAATTGTCTATATATGTCTCTATGTTGTCTTACCATCAAAAAATAAAACAGGTAGATGAGCTGGGTTTTAGTTTCTACCATTCTATTTATTGAAAAATTAGAAACTACTTTTATATAGACAGATCTCTCAAAAATGTTGAGTAAATGAGTTTCAAAGATTATATTTGTTGTTGAGGCTATATGGAATCATTGCAGATATTTATAAAGCAAGGAATCCACCAAGTTGAATATTTTTGCCTTTTTGAATGGATGTTTGTATTACAAGTTTCCTAAATTTTCAATACATTTTTTTCTCCTCATTTTTAGCTTCAGGGAGATGGCAAAGTACAACGAGTAGAAGTAAAAAACACCCATGTCTTTTTCTATCTGGAGAATGTAAGTTTACTCTCATAATTTGGTTTTTGTCATAGTGCTTATACCAGAGGTACATGTGGTTGTGTTCGTTTGCTTGTTTTTTAAGTTTTATTTATTTTCTTAAGGATGCAAATTACAAAAGATCATTGTTAAATAATTTTAAATGTTTGAAATGAAGAAATAAATTAAATATACCCAGGAATATTGGTTTATTCCCAGGTTACTCAAAAGGAAATTCAACTCTCATTCTCTATTGAACAAGAGGTACTTGTATCCAATATGAAGCCAGCATCCATTCAACTCTATGATTACTATGAAACTGGTAAGAGTTTTATTTAATATTAATCATACTGTTTATATTCTACATAGAATTAAATGTATGTACACCAATTTTCATTTTCTCTACTTGTGCCACAGCCCCTATTTTTGGAATCATCTTCCCTTATTTAGCATCTTTTAACTTTCAGTGTCATCTAATCCAAAATGTTTCAAATGTTGATAGCAAACAGTGCTTGAGATTTGTCTGTCTATATAGGCACAACCAATTCTATTGATAGCGACTCAATTGGTATAATTTTTCTTAACTAGTATTTTCACAAAAATGTTTAATTAAAGTAAATGTGAGATAGGTTACCTAAATTGTGGATTCAGGAAAATAAATTACACATCCAGACAAAATAAAACTAGTGCCTGTGAATGTTGACATACATTTATTTAACCACTAGTGTAGATTAGAGAAGCCAGACATCATGTGTTCTGATTGGAGAAGGAAGCCTACATACTATTAGAAATGATACAAGCCTTAATAAAAATATGGACCCTCTAACCTGTCAGGTTTTAATATATATCATATACAAAATGTAATACCTAAAACATTTAAGAATGTGTTTATAGGTATGCATACAATATTAATTTGGAGGTATAAAAACGTACTTGAAAGTTGGGGAACAAAGAAACTGTTTTAGTAGAATAGATGACTTAGGACAGATCTTGTTGCTGAACAGAGATAAGAAGTAAAGATGCTTTCTTCTCGAGCAATATTCTGAGACTATTCTCATGACCATTGTTCTCTTCCAGATGAATTTGCACTTGCAGAATACAACACACCATGCAATAAGATGTCTTTTGAGACCTCCTAATTCTAGGATAAGGGAAATGAAATGGAAAAGAAGACACCTTGGAAGGTGGATATATTTAGAGTAATCCAGTCCATGCTTTCAACCAAATCAAAGCATCCACAATCTTCACAGAAACCAAGATTCAAGTTCATCTTCACCAACAGCATCTTTCCACCAAAGGCTTCTTGCTTTCTCCCCAGGGCCTTCCCTGGAATCAGGGCAGCCAGCTTGACCTGTGTACAAATGCAACTGAGAAGGGCAAGTTTATGTCTGCATTGTGCTTAAAATTCAACCAATGAGAGGACAAGCGTCCTGCCTCCTGCTTTACAAGCCTCCCACCTCCTGCTTTGATCAGAGAATTCTGGGAGGCATTCAAAGTGCTTGTCCTGAAGTCCCCTTGATGGGAGCTCCCTGTTCCTCATGGAGACAGCCTCAGTAGCAAACCTTTGAATTAGCCTTTCCTTCCTTGTTACAATCTCCCTGCTCCCTCCCTGCATAAGTCAAAAATAAATTATTTCTACCCAAGTCCTTGCCTCAGATTCTGCTTTCAGGGCAACTCAAGCAAAGTCAACATAGCACATCGATTAATGTAGAACTATGAAAATGTTTTATTAGATACGGATTATTCTAACATGTTGATAATTTAGTTCAAATGTATTTTAGTTCAAGTGTATATTCTGAAACAATTTCTCGGGTATCTGGGAAAAGTAGAATTTCCATAACATTTTAATGAAAGCATAGTTAGTTTCCTTGGGAAATCTTTTTTTAGTTAAACCTGACAAAAATCTATGTGTTTTGGGGGCGGTTTTTTTGGCATGGGCAGTCACCGGAAATTGAACCCGGGTCTCCAGCATGACAGGTGAGAATTCTGCCACAGAGCCACCTTCCCACTGCCCCCAAAATCTGTGTATTTTAATTTTAATTTTAAAGTAGCATTGTCTTTGTGGCATGGAACAGGCACATTCACGTACACATATGGTCACTTAGAGGATCACTTTTTGAACTATATCTGTAATATTTTCTTTGATATAAAATATTCTGAAGAGCCTTAAATGCTTGATTTAATTATAAGATCAAGCATTCATTAGCATATTATTATTGTACACACCCACATATATGTATTATTTCAAAAACAACTTTAAAATATATGCCTACAGTGTTCAACTGTTTGTATTGTTTTGTTCTCTGTGTTGTTTTTAAGCCATCAAGATTGGGGTCATTTGTTACTGCAGCAATAGAAAACTAATACAGTATCTCACAAATATCTCAAACATAACAGGTCCAATCGTAACCTGCTGTAATTCATCACCAACCCTCCCCCATTGCACCCTACACAGTCTCAGTCCATACCCAGTTAGCTGGCAGCCCTCAGTTACGACACCACCTTCCACTTGGATGTTTTAATTTGGTCCCAGTCCTGTGTATTTTGCTTTATTTCTCCTTTTTTCATGCCTGTTACATCCATCAGTAAGGTCTGTCACTTCCGCCTCCCAAATCTATATTCTAAAGACAGAGTATAGCTTCAAATTGTCTCATGTGCTTGAATCTCTTCAGTAGCTTCCTATGTCACTTCAAACAACAAATGAATGCTTTACCTGGTGAATAAGGTCTATCTCTCAAATACTATCATTTTTCAGTTTTCCCCTCAAATCACTTTCACCTCTTTCAATTCTTGCAACACCCAAGCGGGGCAAAGATGTGAACTGAGCAGAAACACACTCACTATTGCCAAGGAGCCTATAAAATAATGTGAATGATAAAAATGTTCAGAGAAAAAGAATAAGGCAAATTTCCTTTATTGGATTTCCTTATTTTTAATGACAATAGTTATAAAGATAAGCTAATAATTATCATCAATCACGTACCTATTAGCAGATATTTCAATGTACATAGAGGTATATGGAGAATTAACTAATCTTTGCCATATATATATTTGGTAAATGTGTGAGGGAGAAAACCCTGCCATCTTTTTGCTTTAAACGCTGGAGAAAAAAACCTACTAAAAATATATGAATGGTATATTAGTCAGCTAATATTGTAATAATGAAGATTTCAAAATACAGCCCAAAACTAAGTGGACTGCAAGAAAAAATATTTAAACTTCTTTCATGGATCTGTAGTCAAATGTGGCAATGTTGGACTTACTTGGGATTAGTTGAATTTGCACCCAGATTGAAGGTTGGGTTTAAATCTACTCCATAGGCATCTCCTCGTGAGCAACTACTTGGGGCACGTTCCTTCTATGAAGAAACTTGAAATACACCATAAGACCTCAGCTCAGAACCTGTACAATGTCACATTTGCCCAAATTCCATTGGCAAAAGGAAGTCATACAGCCCAGAACAACATAAGTGAATGAAGAAATAGATCACATTAACTCTGGTAGAAAGTATTACAAGGTCACCTGTCAAAGTTATATGGGAATAAAATTCTAAAACAGAAAGGGATAGAATCATTGTGCACAATAATCCAATATATTACAATCTACTCTCACCATATTGATTCAAACTCATCCCTTTATAACAATATACTCATCATCCCCAAATATCTCCCCATTTTACTCAATCATAGCACCATGCTCAAAATCCACATTTGTACATTCCACATCATGTCTCCACTGTACCTCTTCTTTATCTAGAGGGATAAAACCTTTTTTTTCTATTCCCTACACTTCCAGTATACAATAGTATAAGAGAGACAGGATAACCACTATGAAAAGTACCACTAAAAAGAAGTAAGAAAAGGAGACACAGTTGTCATTGGTCCATGAAAACCTGAAATCCATCTAGAAAAATAATGCCAGGTTCCCCTACTCTAATGGCAAAGAAGCCTCAAATGCATGCCCAGAATTAGCGCCCTGATCCACTGTTTGTGCTTCCCTCACTGGAAGGGCATCCCTCTTTCCTCATACCACTTTTGCTGGCATCAGAAGGACACATTGAAGAATACTCCTATCTGGCATCTGAGCAGCTTTCTCAACTTCCTGGTGTGAAAAGTTGGTGGTTTTTTCTTTTCTAAAAAACAGGGACCAGGAACAGCTGCACCAACATGACTTTCTCAAAAACTGTAAGTCAATTTTTATTTAATTCCACTAAAATTCAAGTGCCAAAATTCACAGAGCCACACCCAAGATTCTTTGTGAAATGTGTTTTGCTTTTCCCTCTTGATTTAATTACAGGTATCATGGGAGTGTCAAAGCTTCTAGTAGGTCAATCATATTTTCCTTTCTAAAGAGACAAATTGGCTCAGCTTAAGGGCAAATCCATAATCCTTTCAGAGTCACAACAGAGTATGAAAACCATGACTCTGATCTGGTCCATACCATGTGGTTTTGCCTTAATCCCAAAGATGATTTGGTCTGAAACAGTTCTGCGTACTGTAAAGGCCTAGAATTTCTATATATAGCATCTCAATTTTGTCTGCCAACATTTTTTTGGGGTGCTGCACCAAGGCCCTGAGAAGAGAGACTTGACTTCTTCTGTTTATAGAAGAGGGTGAATACACACAGCAGTGATAGTGGACTTATAATTCTCAGAGGAAACTGTTTAAGTACATCTTTCAACGTCTTTTCTTCTGTTGTCCTGAATATTGCACAAGGACCCTAAATTCAGTTTCTAAAAGTGAAAAACAATTGTGCCACCTAAACATTCCTTATTTTGCAAGTTTCTTAATACATTTTTAAAGCAAATATCTTTGCCATCACAACAGATCTTTCCATGATTTTCCAAGGAAATTGAAAGGATGAGCCACAGAATGAACTCTGTTACAGAAAATATATATATCAAAAAAGAAACACATGACTGAGAAAAATTTCTGACTGTTGATATTTTTAGCCTGTCATTTACGGCTACTGACATGTCTAAATATGGGAATTGCACAGAAAAGGATCATTGCTGGAAAGAAAGTTGCATGAAGGTCATCTTTCTATATAAAAGAAGAGAGTCTTGGATAGTGTTAGCAAAATGAAGAAAAGGGGATTGACTGAGATCTTGAAACTGTGAATGGATTTACCTCAGACCAATACAGAAATAAATCATACATTAAAGTAAAAGTCCAAACATAAAAAAATGAACATCTTATATTGCTGCTTTTTGACTAAGCATGGTAATAGTCATGTTAGAGTAGAGATAATTTAAAAAATACAATTTCAATGAGTAAACCTTCTTGAAAGAAAGTTGTGTTAGGGACTCTTCTTAGCATGCTCTCTATTCCTTACCAATAATTTGAACCTTGTCCCACTTCATTTTTTCCTGAAGAGTTAGAAATCATCTGCACAATTTTAAAAGGAATTGCGAGAGTCCTCTCAAAACATAAACCCAGCAAGTCTTGTGCTGACTGAATTAACCCTATCTTCTAAGCTGGTGTCTGACCTAATCATTGTGAGGGTGCGGGGAGGAATTAATTGATTAGGCTAACTGTTCATAAGGGCTTCTGACCCCACTCAGTGCTTGCACCACCATCCTCCGACTGCTACACAATGGAAATGCCCAAACAAGTGGATGCTGGGGAGACACTCGGTCTATCCATCTGGGAAAAGGAAGATCTTGGAAGAGAATACAGTTACGGGAAGTTCCATGTCTTTAGGCAATTGGGTGTGATGGGGTAGGGGCTGCCTTCTCTGGTACAAATTGTAATTAATTTTTTCATTGCAATGATATAAAGATATAAAGACAGTAAAAGATAAAAACCAGACAGAATAATTTACAGATCCTTTTTTGACCTTCTGAATTCACCCAAAATAATTATATATATATATATATATATTATTGCAATTAGCAGTGCTTTCAAATATACCTAAAGACAGAAAGTTTTGAGTGTTTACCATAGTGCCAAAGTTATATTTTCTTTCAGAAACCCAAATACTAGAAATGAAAAACACATTGTTTGAACTGAACAACTGTTTGCCAGTCAAAATCTCAATATATTATGACAGTAATTGGACATTAAACCCTCCTGAAAAAAATGTGGTTATTCAGGGAATCATAACATGTCTGTTTGTTCCATTAATGATCTTCAGAGATTAAGGAACTCCCAATAAATTTCATATGTAGTTTCACATTCATAGTAAAATGAAAATATGAATCTTCAAGATAAAGGAGGCTCAACTTGATTAGATGAACCTCTGAAGGTATGGCCAGACCAATGGTCTAATCACTTGATTTGCATTGATCAGATTTTCTTTTCCTTATATAAGTAGTCCTCCTGGGGAGGTGTTACTTCTTTGATTTCAGATACGGAGGGCTTGTCATTCCTGGTAGGTTATCCTTCATCTCCCCAAAAGGGGGGGTGGGGGGGTAAATAGGAACAACAGAGGCATATTACCAAGTATGGATAATTCTTTAAAAGTAAACAAACATTACTGAGGTTCTGGGAAAATTTGCTTCAGGCTCTTGAAGGTGCTAGTAGCTCCACATTCGGAGCACTCCCAAGGAATCACAGTGCATGAAGGAATTACAGTGGCTTAAGGTGCTTCATCACCTAACATCTCTCTGACCTCTAGTAAATTCCATAGAACCATGCATGTGCTTGTGATGATTAAACGGTAATACAAGAATGGAGCATTCTTTCACTGCAGCAGGATTGTTTTCTTAATAAATGGTTTTGTCACGCACATGACCCCATAAATATTGGGCTCCAATGGCATTGAAGCCATATGCCATGGAACTCTCCCCAATTTGTTTCAAAGACCTAGTTGAAACTGTGAATCTTCTGAATGCAATGCATTACACATGTTTTAAGGATGAAGGGATCATCTTGGCTTTACCTGCATTTACTGGGAGGTAATATGTAGCAAAAAGAGGCACACACAAAGACCAGGTTTTTAGCTACCTGCCATGCCCAGTAAATCAAAATGACTCCCTAAGGCTCAAAGATCTCATCATAATATATATTTTATGAATATTTGGGGAGCATTCATTGGAAATTCTTTTGAACATATTCCACAAAGAGGATATGGCCCAAAGATGTAAGTATGCTTTTGTTGACATTGTACATCTTGTCAAAATGTGTGTGCATCTGTCCTTTATGTGTTGCCTTCTGATGTTTACCTTTTGATGTTTTCAGCACCTGCCTATACAGGTTACAGTAAGCTAAAGTCAAATCTGAAACAATCCTACATCCTTGATAATGGACATACAATTCACATAGCCAAACTGTTTTAGTATATCTTTCAACATCTTTCTTTCTGGTGTCCTGAATATTGTACACAGAATGTAAATTCAGTCTCTAAGAGTGAAAAACAGTTGGTCCACCTAAATGTTCCTTCTTCTGCCAGGTTAATGCATTTTTCACTTAAATCTCTTTGGCTGCACAATGGATATTTCCATGATTTTCCAGGGAAATAAAGAAGCAATGATCCACAGATATATCTACGATATAGAAAAAACTTGCCAAAAAAGAAACACTGATTAAATAAAGTTTCTGACTACTGATGTTTTCAACCTGTCATTTTTGACTGCTGACACTTCTCCACATGAGAATTAGACAGAAAAGCATTATTTTCTGGAAAGAAAATTCCAGAAATGCAAAGTTTCCATGAAGGTCATCTTTCTATATAAAAGAGGAGAGACTTAGAGAGAGTTAACAAACTGAGGAAAGGGGTTGTGGGAGGTCTCGAAGAAATGGAGGGATATACCTCAGACCCACACAGAAATAAATCATGCATTTAGGTGAAAGTTCAAACATAAAGAAACACACATCTTAAATTGCTAATTTTTGATTCAGTATGGTAAGAGTCATGTTAAAGTTAATTAAATACAATTTCAGTGAGTAAATCTCCTTGAAAGAAAATTATGTTAGGAACTCTTCTAAGCATGATGTCTAATCCTTACCAATAATTTGAAGCTTGTTCTAGTTTATATTTTGATTCTGAAGAGTTAGAAATCATCTACACAGTTTTAAAGGAATTGCTAAAGTCTTCTCAAAATGCAAACCCATCAAGTCTTGTGCTGATTGAATTAATCCTATCTTCTAAGCATGTCTCTGACCTAATCACCATGGGCAGAAGGAATTTATTAGGTTAACTGTTCATAAGGGCTTCTGATCTCACTCATGTTCACCCACCACCATCCTCTGACTGCTACACAA
The DNA here is from genome assembly GCF_023851605.1 of Tamandua tetradactyla. Taxonomy (NCBI): domain Eukaryota; kingdom Metazoa; phylum Chordata; class Mammalia; order Pilosa; family Myrmecophagidae; genus Tamandua; species Tamandua tetradactyla. Next base: position 71,544,396 of record NC_135333.1, on the reverse strand, counting down.
GGGAAAGAACCAAACAAGTGGACACTGTGGAGTACTCAGGCTATACAACTGGGGGAAGAAAAGTCTTGGAAGACTGTTCGGAGAGTTTGTTCTCATACCCGATTGGGAGAATGGCAGAGGGGGGAGGTCACCCTTTTGGTACAAATCGCAATTAAATTTTTCATTTCAATGATGTAAAAATATAGAGGTGGGAAAACATAAAAATCAGGCAAAATTAGTTATGGATCCTGTTTCAGTTTTCTAAATTCACACAATTTTTTTTAATATCTCGATAAGCAGTGCTTTCAAATCTACCTGAACACGGAAAATTTCGAGTGTTTAGCCACTGTCGGTTATATTTTTTCTGGAATCCAAATACTAGACATGAAAAATTTATTGTTGAAATGGAACAGCTGTTTTTTGGTCAACATCTCAATATTATGATAGTGATGGGCCATTAACCCTCCTGACAAAAATGGGTTTCTTCAGGGAATCACAACATATCTGTTCCATGAATCATATTCAAGGATTATGGAACTCCCAAGATACATCATATGTTCATTCATAGGAAAGTAAGAATATGAATCTTCATGGTGAAGGAGGCTCAACCTAATTAGATTAATAGTGGCAGGTGTGACCAGACGGCTGATCTAATCATTTAATGTGCATTGATCAGATTTTCTTTTCCTTGTATAGCTAGTCCTCCTTGGAAAGTTTTCCTTCATTGATTTTAAATATAGAGTGCTTGCCATTCTAGGTCCCAAAAAATGGAGATAAATAGCAGTAGCAGAGACATATTATCAAGCATATAAAACTCTTTAAGAGCAAATAAATATTGCTGAGAGGCTGGGAAAAGGATTTGCTTTGGACACTTGAAGGTGCTAGTAGCTCCATATATTGGGGGCACTCCCAAGATGGAGGAGGTGTTGCATGAAGCAAGTACCAGTACCTTGAAGTAATTCATCACCTAATATCTCCCTGAGCTCTAGAAATGTCCATAGAACTGTATATATGCTTGTCATGATTCAATGGTAATACAAGAATGGAGGATTCATTCCCTGCAGCCATATATTTTTTAATAAATGGCTTTGTCATGAACATGACCACATAAATATTGGGCTCAGAACCCCAAAGGCATTGGAGAAGAGCCACATGCCATGGAACTGTCCTCAATTTGTTTCAAAAGCCTGGTTGAAACTGTGAGCCTTCTAAATGCAACACATTACACATCTTTTTAAGGATAGAGGGATCACCTTGGCTTTAATTTAAATTTATGTTCTGGAAGGTAATATTTAGCAAAAGAGGAACACACAAAGGCCAATTATTTAGCCACCTACCATACCCAGTAAATAAAAATGACTCTGTAAGGCCCAAAGATTTCATCTTAATACACACTTTTGAATATTTTAGAGCCATTCATTGGAAGTTCCACTGAACATACTCGGCAAAGAGGACATGGCCCAAAGAGGTATGTATGCTTTTGATGACATTGTACATCTTGCCAAAATGCGTGTGCATCTGTCCTTTATGTGTTGCCTTCTGACATTGATCTTTTGATGGTTCAGCACTTGCCTACCTGTGTTATGGTAAATTAATATCAAGGCTGAAAACAATGCTTCTAATTCTGTTTCACTGTGACAACCAAACCACTCTTTATTTTTTGCCTTTCGATTTGTGTGAGGCAATCTCTTTCTCACTGTGACCCTGTCTTGTTCACTTACCAGCACCCCTTCTCATTGTATAAGTGAAATTACTCATTTGATCTTCATCCTACTCGTTGGTGGAGTCATAACTTTAATCAATGAAGTGGGGGTACCATTACACGTAGAATAAAAAGGTTACTCTGCTGAAATATTCTTTTCTAGGAAGTTCTGGCTTTCAGTAATTATTTCTGTAGTTCCAGGAAAGCCGGTTGTTGGTGATGAATTCCTGAAAGAGTTTTTACAAAACTTTGAAATGGACGATGACATGAAAACACTGTTGGAGTTGCCAGCAACCAAGAAAGAAGTGGCACCAAGGAAGGATGAACCCCAAGGGCCTTTTCCAGGTGGGTTCTCTAAAAGTAGTTTTGAAGAACAGTTGGGGTGGGATGAAAGGAGAGAGATGATTCATGGGTGACAAGACATTTTATTCTTGATGGCTTGCATATGCCAGCACCTAATTCAGGGTTTCTCTTGCTTCTATCATTGTGCATGCATATATTAATTGCTTTCACATACACATGAAATATAATCCTACATGCCTGGAACACTAGGCCTAAATCCAAATCAAGAAAGACCGACACTTGGCTATTTCTCCACAGCTTCTTTTCCATTTAAAAAGCCAAATTTGAAACCAGGTTATCAGGAAGAAGTTAAGAAATCCTTACCATACGAATGGACATATGATGGTAAGAGCAAGTCGAAGAGAGAGAAGATACAAAGGAAAAGTTGCCACTGTTCTAGCAGTGTAAGGTAAGGCTAACGATGACACAGTGAGTTGGGCTCATCTCTTAAAAAGATGCCTGTCTTTCTGTCAGTGGCATCCTTGAAAGGAGACGTGTCATAAATGTGATAACATTAGGAAGTAAAAGATAGTATTTGCAAATATCAGAAACTTCCCCAAGTATTTCTAATCTGAAGAATGTACGGACATGCTAATTTTAAAGGAATAAAACACAGACATCGAAATAAAATACTTTTCTGTCTTCTCTATATTTTAATTAAGGTTTTCCTGGGCCAGGAGAACAAGAGAAGCTTTCTCAAAATAGTGCATGAACTAATGGAAGAAGTGAGGAGCTGTGTGAGTTCTTTTCCCCAATCCGGCCTTCAACATCATGTGGAATTCTCTTTATCCCCCACACCTTCAATTATTTCTTTGTGTTGCTCATTAGGCTTGACCAGCTGCTGTGCCCTTGGGTTCAGATAAAAAAATCAAACTCTTGAGATATCACATGCTTAGCCCTGGCCAAAACAGAAAATACCCAGGACAGGCAAAAACATAGTCATCTCAAGCAGCACAGAACGTTTCTCCCTCAGTGACACTCTGCTATGCCCACATCATGCAGTATTTGTGACACTTGTGGTTATGTGGTTATGACATCAGTTTTGGGGTTTTCAAGGTTTTTTGCCTAGTTAGTCCCGCAGTCTGCTCCACCACTATCTCGTCCCCATCCCAGGCTTATGTGACAAGCCCATCGTTCTTCAGCAAAGCTGCATCATCATTACAGTTCATGTTTTACTTCGTGAAATTGACAATGAGTTTCAGGTCTGCTTCCATGTTTGGGTCACCTCATCTAAATTTTCATTACCTTAGAACTGATGCAATCATCTACTTTTGTGTTACTCTTTCAAGTGGGATTTGACCAAATATCAAATCCTCAGCATCCCTGAAATTCAAGAGAAGGTCATAACCACCTGTTTTCACTACCTCCAACTTGCGCTTTTATGCCTGCTGCTCCTGCATTGTCTCCTTCTTGTTTACCTTCTCACTCCATCTCTCGCGCGCGCTTCCACCATCTCTGTTTCTTTATTTCTCACTCTCTGTCCTTCTCTGTCTCTTTCTTAAAATTGGGATGAAGGATGCCTCTGCATGAGTTGTTCTTAAACATTATGCTACTGTGATCAGAGATATACATCAGACAAATTATGAAAACAGAAAGTGCCATGTTTGATTCCCAAAATATCTATATCAGCCAAGTCTCATGCTGACCAAAATACACTGAATTTTGCAAATAATTTGAACTTTTTATTCTTATTGCCATTCAGGAAGAAATTGTTTCAAACGTGCTACACTCTCTGAGATAACTTCTGCTTTTAGAACATCACTCAATAGAAATCTCTTCAATTTTTGTTTCAGTGACTCATCACTCCTGCATTATGAATGCGTGTATTTTCCTTTCAGGGTAGGAAGTAATTTTTGTATATGTATTGCCTTCCACAATGGATCCTGTGTTTATTCGTCAACTGCACAATGAGAAATCGGAGAGCAGCACCAAAGTTTGAGAAATGACATTTTCAAGAGAAGTTCAATTTGATAGTTGATGAATCCATTGGGAATGCATTTGTAAGGTAATAAGATGTACTAAGCTATCTGGATATTAGGACATTTTTGTTTTGTGCAGATAAACTGTATTTTTGAAACTATTACTGGCTCAAATTGCTTGTATTTTAATTAGGTTTTTAAAATCTGTACTCCAAAGTGATTAGTGTATACTTTTCGGTTTTGGAAAAAAATTTTGGCAGGCTTCATAAAACTAACTAAAGATTCAATGCTACTGGAATTCTTCTATCCTCTACAAGTTAACTGGAACTTAGCTATAAAGCTGTATTCGGGACTTCTACTAATAATAATACTTCAATAAACTTTCTCATCTTTTGCATGGTATTACGTCTTTACATGCTTTCTTGTTCTCTTAGGATCAAGTATAGTCATTTATCTTATGCTCGGAAAACTGTTTTCGTCCAACCAGATACAAATTTTTCTTTACCTTCTCTGCAATAAACAGTCCCTTGTAATTGTGGTCACCACATAAAGGGTGGTTCGAGCAGAACCTTCTGAGAGAGGCAGAGGGCACCAGTGCGTGTCAAGGGAGGGAGGTGGGATGGATCTCTGGGGAAGGAAGTCGGGCTGGGTTTCTTTCTAGCAGGGACTTTGTTCCAAGTCCGAAGACTTGGGATGAGTGGTCCACATGAAGGTAAGTGCAGGGGGAGATAGAGTGACCTTGGCGCGAGGCTGCGAATTCCTGCACACACGCTCCGCGGCTGCAGCTTCACTTTGGCCCAGTTCCACCAACAAATGCCTTGTCACCTGAGGGAGGCCCTGGGACTCCTGTGGGACCTACCTAATGGACCTCAACCTCTGGGGACCAGGAGCTCAGTTGGAGAGCCTGGGATGAGAGCACGCTGGGCACGTCGGGGACAGGAGCTAGAAGTTGGCATTTTCACTCACCCCGCGGGGTGACAATGTCTTCTGCACCCTTTGCAGAGGCCACCGCCACCTCTCAGGATGTCCTGGCACCAGCTGACATTGTTGACATCGTCTGTACGCTTCACATTTGTGCCAGTGCACGATCAAGTATCTCACAAAAAAGTGTCCATTTTGATCAAAGAACTAGGGAAGAATACCATGGGACTACCACACCTCTTTCATAGTCTTTATCATTGTAAACTAATCACCAATCAAGACCCAGTAGCTCTCTGAAACATCACTTCCTTACACAATTCTAATAACCTGCACAATCCCTAGAGAGACCGTGAACTTCAAGATCATTCTCCAGGCTCAAACATATGCATGACTTGACTGATGACTCTGCTTGGTATCCTGCCAGAAGGAATGGGACTTGCTTTCCATCTCCTAAGATACACCTCTGTGTAATAACATTATCATTTTTATTATATCTGTAGTCCCATTTCAAGTCTTAAAGGACACAAAGGCCAGAAAAGACCAACCTTCAGCATTACAAAAAGTGATTGCAATAGTGTTCCAAATGTCTGTTTTCTGGGAATCAACATGTATCTTCTATTTTTCATGATGCATGTGTCTGTGTATGCGTGTTGAAAGAGAGTCAGGAATAAATTGTAACTGTATATAGATTAAACTTCTTATTTATAAACACTGCATCTGTACATTCAAGTATTGATATACGTCCTTTAAATTCTGACTCAGCATACAAACATTCTATTCTCAGTAATATTAGTTTTCATTTCAGAAAATGCCCTGTATTCTTCATTTGTCTTCATTTGTGCATTTAGCTGGTTCTTAGTTCATTAGGGATTATTGAATTGGGTTTATTTATCTTTCATCAGAATTTCTTCAGGGATGGTTTTAATATGTTTTTTTCACGTGATGATTTCGCTTTACTCTTTAATAGAACATAGGGACGAGCAGTATCAACTCAGCATGTCAATCCACACCAGAGTTTTGTTTTCTGCGAAATTGAGATCATTGTAACTTCTTTGTTGCATCTTTGGAAGGAGTGAATCGATTACGGAAGGTAACATGCTCAGGTGATGAACGTAACTTCTCTCACATGGTAAGTACTAAGCAAGTAATCCATGCATCACTGCTGTGGAAACAAAGCTTTGATTTTGTTTCAAACCATTTTTCAATGTGGAAAGGTTATGAATTTCTTTGCATGGCATCTCAATTATGTCTGCAAATAGCTTTTTGAATGTTCTGCACTAAAGGTCTGAGCAGAGGGACACGACTACTCCTGTTCATAGAAGGAGTTGAATACGTCTCGAATTGACAGTGGACATAAAATGCGAACAGTGAAACTGCATAAGTATATGTTCCAACTGCTTTACTTCAGTTATTCTGAATATGGCACATAGAATCAAAATTCACTTTTGAAGTGTGAAAAACAGTTGAGCCACGTAAACATTCTTTCTTCTGCCAATGTCATCATGCATGTTTGACTTGAATCTCTTTGGCATCACAACAGATGTTTCCAGGATTTTCCTGGGCAACAAAGAGGATATAATCCACAGAATGAACTCTGATGCAGAAAATACTTACCAAAAGAGAAACACTGACTGCATCAAGTTTCTGACTGTTGGTATAGTCAGCCTGTCCTTTTGGCTGTTGACACTTGTGCAAATGGGAATGAAACAGAAAAAGAACTGCTGGAGAAACCGTTCCAGGCATGAAAAGTTTCAGTGAAGTTCATCTTTACTATGAAACAGGAAAGACTTGGGGAGAGTTAGCAAACTGAGAAAAAGGATTGTGCGGGGTCTTGAAGAAGTGGAGGGATGCACCTCAGAACAGTATGAAAATCGACCATACATTGAGGGGAAAGTTCAAACATAAGGAAACACACATCTCAAATTGCTACTTTTTGATTGAGCATGGGAAGAGTCATGTTAGAGGAAAGAACATGAAAGAACAACAATTGGAGTGAGTCAAAGTTCTTGAAAGAAAGTTGGGTTAGGAATTCTTCTTAGCATGATCTCGACTCCTTACCAATACTTGGAAACTTGTCCCAGCTCACATTTTGATTCTGAAGTGCTTGAAATCATCTACACAGCTTTTCAAGGAACTGCTAACGTCCTTTCAAAACACAGACCCATTGAGTCTTGTGCTGATTGGATTAACCCTATCTTCTAAGTTTGTCTCAGACCTAATCAGATTAGGTTGAGTAGGTTAGCTGCTCATAGGGCTTCTGATCCACTCAATGTTCGCACCACCACTATCCTGCGAGTGTGAAACAAGGGAAAGGCCTGAGGACATGGACCTTGGAGAGACCCCAGGCTATACACCTTGAAAAAAGGAAGGCCTTGGAAGACAATACAAGTTCGGAGAGTTTCATGTCTTCACCCAATTGTGGTGGTGGGGTGGGGTCTGCCTTCTCTGGTACAAATTGTCATTAAATCTTTCATTTCAATGATGTCAAAATACGAAGTTGGAAAGAACAAAACCAGTCAAAACAATTTCCCCCTCCTTTTTCAGCCTTCTAAATGCACACGCAAGTTTTTGTTGATATTATCACAATTGACTGTGTTTTCAAATCCACCTAATGATGGGAAATTTACAGTCTTTACCCACAATGCCAAAGTTCTGTTTTCTTTCTGAACTCCAAACACTAGGAAAGGAAAATATGTTGTTTGAAATGAACAGCTGTTTTCTAGCCAACATCTCAATGTGTGATGCCAGTGATTGCACAGAAAACCCTCTTGAACAAATGTGATCATTCAGGAAATCACAATATGTCTGTCCCATGAATGATCGTCAGGAATTGAGGAATGCCCAAGAGTCATCATGTGTTCAATCAAAGGCACGTGAGGCTAGGAAGCTCATGGTGAAACAGGCTCAACCTGAAGAGACGAACAGGGGCAGGGGTGGCCAGACCACTCATGTCATTGCTTGAGTTGCATGATCAGATTTTGTTTTCCTTATATAGCTAGACCCTGGGGAACTTTTCCTTCTTTGATTTCAGATATGGATGGCTTCTGGTTCAGGATAAGTTATCATTCATCTCCCCCAAATGGAGGTAAATAGGAATAAGGGAGACATTGAATCTCACATGGATAACTCTTTAAGAACAAACAAAGGTTTTTGAGGGGCTGGGAAAAGATTTGCTTTGGACACTTGAAGGTGTGAGTAACTCCACACTCAAGGCCGTCCCATGATGGAGGAGGTGTTGCACCAAGGAACTACCAGTGTCTTGACCTACTTCATCACCTCGTATCTCTCTGAGCTCTAGAATATTCCTCAGGACCGTCCACGTGCTCGTGACCATTCAATGGTAATACAAGAACAGAGCATTTCTCGCTGCAGCTATGTACTTCTTTTAATAAACAGGTTTGCCATGAGCGGGGCCACATAAATATAGGGCTCAGAACCCCAATGGCATTGGAGCAGACCGCGTGCCATGGAATTGTCCCCAGTTGGTTTCAAAGGCCTAGTTGAACTGTGAGTCTTCCAAATGCAACATGCTATACATCTTTGAAGGCTGGAGGGATCACCTCGTGTCACGGTCAGGTTCATGTGTCAGCGTGGCCAGGTGGTGCTATCTGTTTGTCTGGTTCGGCAAGTCCTGGCTTGCTTTCGCTATGAGGACATTGGGAATAGAATGAAAACATGATTGCACCGGCTACATCCACAGCTGATTCCACTTATAATCACCCAAGGGGAGTGTCTTCTTTAATGAGGGAAGAGTAATCTAATCACTCAGAATTAATCATTTAGATTAATCTAATCACTTAGATTAGAAGCTTAATCTAATCAGTGGAAGCCTTTTAAGGAGGACTCAGAAGAGACAGGTTCTCTTCATGCTTCGACCGGTGAGCCTCTGCTGTGGAGTTTGGCCAGACCCTCCATCGGCATCGTCGGCTTTACAGCCTGCCCTACAGATTTTCGACTCTACGTTCCCACGGTTACAAGAGACACCTTTCTAAATTTCTTATTTACGAATACTTCCTGTTGATTCTATTTCTTGAGAGAACCCTAACTAAAAACACCTTGGCTTTGGTTTAACTGCATACTTTGGTTTAACTGCATACTCTGAGAGGTAATATTTAGGAAAAGGGGCATGCACAATGGCCGGTCATCTAGCCATCTACCATGCCAACTAAAATCAAAAAGACCCCCTAAAGCCCCAAGATCTCGTCTGAATACGTGCTTTTCCCTGACTATTTCAGAACCATCCATTGGAAGTTCCTTCGAATATCCTCCACTAAGAGGACATGGCCCAAACAGGTACGCATGCTTTTGTCGACGTTGAACATCCTGCCAAAATGTGTGCGTGCATCTGTGCTTTCTGTGTTGCCTTCTGACATTGAGCTTTTGCTGTTTCTGCTCCTGCCTATCCAGGTTATGGTGAGTTAGTATCAAGGTTGAAAGCAATCGTACATCCTTCTATTTAGGTTTAGAATTTAGACGCTTCTAATTCTCTGTCACTCTCAGAGCCGAACCACTCTGTCGCTTTTTGTCTTTGGATGTGTGTGAGGCAATCGCTTTCTCTCTGTCCAGCTGTCTCTGTGTCTCCATCTCGCTCACTCCCAGGCACCTCTTCTCACCGTAGAAGAGAAATTGTCATTTGATCTCCATCAAACTCATTGCCGATAGCATAACTTTCATCAATGAAGTGGGTGTATTATTACGTGTAGTAGAAGAGGATGACTCTGGTGAAATCCTCTTTTCTAGGAAGTTCTAGTTTTCAGTCATTTTTCACCTACTTCCAGGAAAGCCCGTGGTTGGCGATGAATTCCTGAAAAACTTTTTACCAAACTTTGAAATGGACGATGACATGAAAATGCTGTTGGAGTTGCTAGCAACCGACGAAGAAGGAGCGGCACCAAGGAATCGTGAACCCCAAGCGACTTTTCCAGGTGGGTTCTCTAGAAGGACGTTTGAAGGATAGTTGGGGTGGGGTGAAAGCACAGCTCATGGGGGACAAGACATTCTATTCTGGATGGCTTGTAATTGCCAGGACGTAATTCAGGGTTTCTCTAGCTTCTATCGTTATCCATGTATACATTAATCGCTTTCACATACACCTAAAATAGAATCCTACATGCATGGAGCGCTTGACCTAATTCCCAATGGGGAAGGACTGATGTTTGCCTCTTCCCCCAGCTCCTGATCTGTTGAAAAATCCAAATTTGAAGCCAGGAAACCAGGAAGAAGAAAAGAAATCCTCACCATATGCGCGGGAACACGATGGCCAGAGCAAGTCAAAGAGAGAGAGGCTGCGAAGGACTAATTGCCACCGTGCTAGCAGAAAGGTAAGGCTGACGATGACGCTTTCAGTCGCGTTCATCGTCCAGTCGGATGCCTGTCTTTCTGTCAGTGGCATCCTTGAAAGGAGACATGTCACAAGCATGATATCATTAGGAAGTGGGAGATAGTGTTTGCAAATGCCAGAAAGCTCCCCCAAGTGTAACTAATCTGAAGAATGTACGGACATGTAAATTTTGCAGGCATAAAACATGGACACTGAAATGAAATCCTCTTCTGTCTTCTCTATATTTTAATTCAGGTTGTCCGGCGCCAGAAGAACCAGAGAAGATTTCTGAAAATGGTACATGAAATGCTGGATGTAGTGAAGAGCTGTGTAAGTCCTTTCTCCCAATCTGGCCCCATTATCACTGAAGGATTCTCTTTGCCCCGCACGCCTTCAGTGATTCCTTTCCATTGCTTATTAGACTTCACCATCAGCTGCGCATTTGGTTTCAGACTGACAATCAGACTCTCAACCCTGGCCAAAGTTTACTTTATTTTAGAAACTACCCAGGACAGCAAAAATAGGACATCGTCTCAAGCAGCACAGAACACTTCTCCCTCCGTGACACTCTGCTGTGCCCACAGCGTGCACTCTTTGTGACACTTGTCGTTGCGTGGCTATGATGTCAGTTTTGGGGTTTTCAAGGTTCTTTTGCCTAGTTAAACCCGCAGCCTGCCCCACCACAATCTCGCCCCCCCACCCCACCCCAGGCTCATGTGACCAGCCGTTCATTCTTTGGGACACCTGCAGCATCAGTTCAGTTGATGCTTTTGTCCATGAACTCGACAATGAGTTTCAGGGGCTGCTTCCACGTTTGCAAGCCAATTCTCAGGAACGAAGACCTGACGGCATCATGTATTTTCGAGCTACTCTTTCAAGTTGGATTTGACCAAAGACCACATCCTGAGCATCCCTGAGATTCGAGAGAAATTCATAACCACCTGTTCTTCCTCCCTACACCTTTTTCTTTCTCTCCTGCTGCTGCTGCTTTGCCTCCTTCCTGATTTCCTTCTCAGCCCATCTCGCACTCTCTCTCACACTTCCATTGTCTCTGTCTCTGTTTCTCTCTCTCTCTCTCCCTCCTTCCCTCTCTCCGCCTCTCTCTCTCTATATATAACTGTTTGACTCTCTTTTAGAATTGGGGTGGGAATGTCTTCTGCATGAGTGATTCTTGAGCATTACGGTACTGTGACAAGACATATACGTCAGGCTCATCATGAAAATATAAACTGCCATGTCTTGATCCAAAAGTATCTACATTAACCAAGTCTCAAGCTGACCCCAATACACTGAATTTTACAAATAACTGCAAATCTTTTGATTCTTACTTTCTTTCAGGAAGAAATTGTTTCAAATATGCTGCAGTCTCGAAGATAACTTCCGCTTTGAGAAGATCAACAAAAGATCAATAGAAATCTCACCAATTTTTGCGTCACTGACTCCTCATTCGTGCATGTTGAATACATGTCGTTCTTCTTCCAAAGTTGGAAGCGCTTGGTGTATACGTCATTGCTTTCCACGTTGCGTCCTGAGGTTACTTGTCAACTGCACAATTTGAAACGTGAGAGCAACACCAAAGTTTGAGAAGTGACTTTTTCACGGAGAGTTGTAACTTGAGAGTTGAGGAATCCATTGGGGGTTGCATTTGTACTGGAATAAATCGTACTAAGTCCTCTGGATATTGGGTCGTCTTTGCTTTGTGTAAAGAAACCGTTTTCTTGTTCTGTTTTGTTTTGTTTTGTTTTGTTTCATCTCTAATTGCGTCAACTTGCTGGTGCTTTATTTACATGTTTTACATCTGAACAGAAAAGTGACACCTGTATAATTTTCGGTATGGGAGCAAATTTTTGGCTGCCTTCCTAAAATTAACTGAAAATCACAGAAGATTTTCAGTGCTATTGGAATTCCTCCATCCTCTATTATTCAAATGAAACTTAGGTGTATGAAACTGTACTAGGGATTTCCTCAAAGAATACTACTTTAATAAACGTTCTCATCTTTTGCAACTTATTATCTCTTTCCACGCTTCCCTGTCCTTCAGCATCAGGTAGAGTCATTTATCTTGTGCTAGGAAAACTGTTTTCGTCCTGCCCGACACAAAGTTTTCTTCATCTTCACTGCAATAGTTCCTTGCAATTGTGGTCCCAGCATAAATGCTGCTTCCAGCTGAACGGTCTGAGGGTGGCAGGGGGCGCCAGTGCGTCTCAAGGGAGAGAGGTGGGATGGCTCTCTGGGGAAGGAAGTCGGGCTGGCTCTCTAAGAGGGACTTTGTTTCAATTCCGAGGACTTGGGGCGAGTGGCCGGCAAGGGGGAACTGCAAGGGGAGCTCGGGTGGCTTTGTCGCGGGGCTGCGAATCCCTGCGCGCGCGCTCCGCGGCTGCAGCTTTGCTTCGCCCCAGTTCCACCAACAAATGCCTTGTCACCCGGGGGAAGCCTTGGGACTCCTGCGGCACCTGCCTAATGGACCTCAACCTCTGGGAACCAGGAGCTCAGCTGGAGAGCCTGGGATGAGGAGCGCGCCGGGCCCGTCGGGGGGACGGGAGCTGGGAATTGGCATTTCCGCTCACCCCCGCGGGGCCCGCAAAGCAATGTCCTCTGCACCCTCCATAGAGGCCACCCCCACCTCCCAGGGACTTCCTGGCACCTCCCCACAGTGTTGACATCGTCCCTACGCTTCTCGTTTGTGCCAGTGCACGATCAAGTATCTCAACAAAAAAGTGTCCGTTTTGATCAAAGAACTGTGGAAGCATACCAAGGGACTAACACGCCTCTCTCACAGTCTTTATCACTGGGAACTAATCGGCAACCCAAGACCCGGTAGCTCTCCGAAACATCACTTCCTGTCAGCCTTTTATTAACCTACACAATCCCCGGAATGACCGTGAATTTCGAGACCATTCTCCAGACTCAAACATACGCATGACTTGAGCAGCTGGCTCCACTTGGCCTCCTGCCAGAGGGAAAGGGTCTTCCTTTCCATCTCCTAAGATAAACCTCTGTGTAATAACAATGTGATCATTCTTATTATATCTCTAGTCCCATTCCACGTCTTAACAGAACACAAAGGCCAGAAAAGACCAACTTTCAGCATCGCGGAAAGTTGTTGCAATACTGTTGCAAATATCCGTTTTCGGGCAATCGACATTTTTATTCTATTTTTCGTGTGTGTGTGTGTGTGTGTGTGTGTGTGTGTGTGTGTGTGTGTGGACGTGTGTATGCGCGCGTGAAACAAAGAATGAGGGTAAGGGAGAGGAAGAGGGAGACTGAGAGATAGTTTCATGTGTTTAGCTGGAACTTCCGTATATGAGGGGGAGAAAGGGATTGCCTTTATAATTTCCTGCAAAGTCAAGGAAAAGCATATGAGAATATTTCTATTTTTATTTGTGGAAGGAAATCCATCAGAGGAAAAGATGAAGAGGTTCGGGAAGAAATTATGTGACGTTTTCTTTCCTTGACCTTTAAGATGAGCGCCGAAGGCATTTTAGCTCAATTTGGACTAAGAAATTCTTTCCCTTTCCACACGGTACCCAAATGCACTAACACGTTAGCTTCCTTCAATGAAATAGTTAGGAGCAAGGCTCAAGAGAGTGGACTTCCATTTGGTATTTGCTACTCCTCGAAAGCAAACAAAGCCTCAGCAACGTCAGTCCTGATGCAGAGAAAATGGAAGCAGGAGCACAGTGTGGAATCCAACGTCAGTCTCCGGAAAACTGACTCGGAATTCATTTCAGTCACCTCACAGTACTGCAGGATGTTTCACATTCTGACCTTCAAATGGCCAACAACTTTGCCGTTTAGGAGTTCAGTTATTTAGCATTGAGTTTTAAAGGAAAGAAAAGTTCAGCTATTAAGGGGCTTTAATCCTTATATTCTACTTCTGACGCAAAGACCCATGAGCCTCGCGAGCACTTCCCCTGCACTCGAGGTTACTGAACGCACCAGAGGTGTGTCCTGGTTCTTCCTGTCAGGGAGAGAAACACGCTGCGTTTGGAGAGGAAGAAGACTTCGGGACCAACTTGGAAGCTTCTGCCACACCAACTGTGCCAACCCCATCCATACTCTAGAACAGAGAGCTCCAAACTTGGCTTATCACCAAAACCATAATTCACATGCAAATTTCTGGGTCCCACTCCTGACCTACTGAGTTTACAGCTTAAGAATATATGCCAGGGAATATGGATATTTGACAAACTGTCCTGAAAATAATGACCAAGAACATTTCGGAAAGACTACTCCAAAAGTATTCTGTCCTGAAATGACTGCTGATAAGAACATTCAGCTACTTGGGCAACCATTGCTACAGATTTTGTTTTGATTGGCTTCCCATCAATTCAGTGTGTTTTCAAGAGGAATCATTTCTCTCTCTCTCTCTCTCTCTCTCTCTCTCTCTCTCTCTCTCTCTCTCTCTCTCTCTCTCTTTCTCTCTCTCTCGCTCTCTCTCTCTTACATATTTTTTCATTGATTGTTTTTCTTCGTCTTACTTTTTATTGTAATTTGGTTATTTTCTTTCATGCCCATGACCCTGCCATCATTGTCAGTGTGTGGGCACATCTGCGTGTGTGCATGTTAGACAGAGAGTGAGAGAGGATAAGTTATGACTGTGTGTAGATTAAACTCCTTATTAATAAACACTGCATCTGTACATTCAACTATTTATATATGTTCTTTAAATTTGGACTCAGCATACAAATATTCTATTCTCAGTAATATTAGTCTTCATTTCAGAAAATGCCCTGTAGTCTTGATTTGTCTTCATTTGTGCATCTAGCTGGTTCTTAGTTCATTAGGGATTGTTGATTTGAGTTTATTTATCTTTCATCAGACTTTGTTCAGTGATGGTTCTAATATTTCTTTTCGCGTTGATGCCCTGTAGTCTTGATTTGTCTTCATTTGTGCATCTAGCTGGTTCTTAGTTCATTAGGGATTGTTGATTTGAGTTTATTTATCTTTCATCAGACTTTGTTCAGTGATGGTTCTAATATTTCTTTTCGCGTTGATGCTTTTCACCTGGCACGTTAATGTAACAAAGGGATGAGCAGTATCTACTCAACATGTCTATCCATACCTGAGTTTTGTTTTCTGCGAAATTGAGATCATTATAACTTCTTTGTTGCATCTTTGGGAGGAGTGAATTGATTACGGAAGGTAACATGTTCAGGTGATGAATGTAACTCTCTCACATGGTAAGTACTTAGCAAGTAATCCATGCATCGCTGCTGTGGAAACAAAGCTTTTGATTTGGTCTGAAACCATTTTTGAACGTGGAAAGGTTACGAATTTCTCTGCATGGTATCTCAATTATGTCTGCAAATAGCTTTTTGAATTTTCTGCTCCAAGGGTCTGGGCAGAGGGACACGACTTGTCCCGTGCATAGAAGGAGTTGGATACATCTCGAATTGACAGTGGACATAAAATACATACAGTGAAACTGTGTAAGTGTATCTTTCAACATCTTTCCTTCAGTTGTCCTGAATATTGCACACAGAACCGAAGTTCACTTTCGAAGCGTGAAAAACAGTTGGGCCACGTAGACATTCCTTCTTCTGCCAATGTCATCATGCATGTTTGACTTGAATCTCTTGGGCATCACAACAGATGTTTCCAGGATTCTCCTGGGCAACAAAGAGGAGATAATCCACAGAATGAACTCTGATGTAGAAAAAGCTTACCAAAAGAGAAACGCTGACTGCATCAAGTTTCTGACTATTGGTATATTCAGCCTGTCCTTTTGGCTGTTGACACTTCTCCACATGGGAATGAAATAGAAAAAGCACTGCTGGAGAAATGGCTCCAGGCATGAAAAGTTTCAGTGAAGTTCACCTTTATTCTAAAACAGGAAAGACTTGGGGAGCGTTAGCAAACTGAGAAAAAGGACTGTGCGGGGTCTTGAAGAAGTGGAGGGATGCACCTCAGAACAGTATGAAAATCGACCATACATTGAGGGGAAAGTTCAAACATAAGGAAACACACATCTCAAATTGCTACTTTTTGATTGAGCGTGGGAAGAGTCATGTTAGAGGAAAGAACATGAAAGAAAAACAATTGGAGTGAGTCAAAGTTCTTGAAAGAAAGTTGGGTTAGGAATTCTTCTTAGCATGATCTCGACTCCTTACCAATACTTGGAAACTTGTCCCAGCTCACATTTTGATTCTGAAGTGCTTGAAATCATCTACACAGCTTTTCAAGGAACTGCTAACATCCTCTCAAAACACAGACCCATCGAGTCTTGTGCTGATTGGATTAACCCTATCTTCTAAGTTTGTCTCAGACCTAATCGGATTAGGTTGAGTAGTTTAGCTGCTCATAGGGCTTCTGATCCACTCAATGTTCGCACCACCACTATCCTGCGAGTGTGAAACAAGGGAAAGGCCTGAGGACATGGACCCCAGGCTATACACCTTGGAAGACAATACAAGTTCGGAGAGTTTCATGTCTTCACCCAATTGTGGTGGTGGGGTGGGGTCTGCCTTCTCTGGTACAAATTGTCATTAAATCTTTCATTTCAATGATGTCAAAATACGAAGTTGGAAAGAACAAAACCAGTCAAAACAATTTCCCCCTCCTTTTTCAGCCTTCTAAATGCACACGCAAGTTTTTGTTGATATTATCACAATTGACTGTGTTTTCAAATCCACCTAATGATGGGAAATTTACAGTCTTTACCCACAATGCCAAAGTTCTGTTTTCTTTCTGAACTCCAAACACTAGGAAAGGAAAATATGTTGTTTGAAATGAACAGCTGTTTTCTAGCCAACATCTCAATGTGTGATGCCAGTGATTGCACAGAAAACCCTCTTGAACAAATGTGATCATTCAGGAAATCACAATATGTCTGTCCCATGAATGATCGTCAGGAATTGAGGAATGCCCAAGAGTCATCATGTGTTCAATCAAAGGCACGTGAGGCTAGGAAGCTCATGGTGAAACAGGCTCAACCTGAAGAGACGAACAGGGGCAGGGGTGGCCAGACCACTCATGTCATTGCTTGAGTTGCATGATCAGATTTTGTTTTCCTTATATAGCTAGACCCTGGGGAACTTTTCCTTCTTTGATTTCAGATATGGATGGCTTCTGGTTCAGGATAAGTTATCATTCATCTCCCCCAAATGGAGGTAAATAGGAATAAGGGAGACATTGAATCTCACATGGATAACTCTTTAAGAACAAACAAAGGTTTTTGAGGGGCTGGGAAAAGATTTGCTTTGGACACTTGAAGGTGTGAGTAACTCCACACTCAAGGCCGTCCCATGATGGAGGAGGTGTTGCACCAAGGAACTACCAGTGTCTTGACCTACTTCATCACCTCGTATCTCTCTGAGCTCTAGAATATTCCTCAGGACCGTCCACGTGCTCGTGACCATTCAATGGTAATACAAGAACAGAGCATTTCTCGCTGCAGCTATGTACTTCTTTTAATAAACAGGTTTGCCATGAGCGGGGCCACATAAATATAGGGCTCAGAACCCCAATGGCATTGGAGCAGACCGCGTGCCATGGAATTGTCCCCAGTTGGTTTCAAAGGCCTAGTTGAACTGTGAGTCTTCCAAATGCAACATGCTATACATCTTTGAAGGCTGGAGGGATCACCTCGTGTCACGGTCAGGTTCATGTGTCAGCGTGGCCAGGTGGTGCTATCTGTTTGTCTGGTTCGGCAAGTCCTGGCTTGCTTTCGCTATGAGGACATTGGGAATAGAATGAAAACATGATTGCACCGGCTACATCCACAGCTGATTCCACTTATAATCACCCAAGGGGAGTGTCTTCTTTAATGAGGGAAGAGTAATCTAATCACTCAGAATTAATCATTTAGATTAATCTAATCACTTAGATTAGAAGCTTAATCTAATCAGTGGAAGCCTTTTAAGGAGGACTCAGAAGAGACAGGTTCTCTTCATGCTTCGACCGGTGAGCCTCTGCTGTGGAGTTTGGCCAGACCCTCCATCGGCATCGTCGGCTTTACAGCCTGCCCTACAGATTTTCGACTCTACGTTCCCACGGTTACAAGAGACACCTTTCTAAATTTCTTATTTACGAATACTTCCTGTTGATTCTATTTCTTGAGAGAACCCTAACTAAAAACACCTTGGCTTTGGTTTAACTGCATACTTTGGTTTAACTGCATACTCTGAGAGGTAATATTTAGGAAAAGGGGCATGCACAATGGCCGGTCATCTAGCCATCTACCATGCCAACTAAAATCAAAAAGACCCCCTAAAGCCCCAAGATCTCGTCTGAATACGTGCTTTTCCCTGACTATTTCAGAACCATCCATTGGAAGTTCCTTCGAATATCCTCCACTAAGAGGACATGGCCCAAACAGGTACGCATGCTTTTGTCGACGTTGAACATCCTGCCAAAATGTGTGCGTGCATCTGTGCTTTCTGTGTTGCCTTCTGACATTGAGCTTTTGCTGTTTCTGCTCCTGCCTATCCAGGTTATGGTGAGTTAGTATCAAGGTTGAAAGCAATCGTACATCCTTCTATTTAGGTTTAGAATTTAGACGCTTCTAATTCTCTGTCACTCTCAGAGCCGAACCACTCTGTCGCTTTTTGTCTTTGGATGTGTGTGAGGCAATCGCTTTCTCTCTGTCCAGCTGTCTCTGTGTCTCCATCTCGCTCACTCCCAGGCACCTCTTCTCACCGTAGAAGAGAAATTGTCATTTGATCTCCATCAAACTCATTGCCGATAGCATAACTTTCATCAATGAAGTGGGTGTATTATTACGTGTAGTAGAAGAGGATGACTCTGGTGAAATCCTCTTTTCTAGGAAGTTCTAGTTTTCAGTCATTTTTCACCTACTTCCAGGAAAGCCCGTGGTTGGCGATGAATTCCTGAAAAACTTTTTACCAAACTTTGAAATGGACGATGACATGAAAATGCTGTTGGAGTTGCTAGCAACCGACGAAGAAGGAGCGGCACCAAGGAATCGTGAACCCCAAGCGACTTTTCCAGGTGGGTTCTCTAGAAGGACGTTTGAAGGATAGTTGGGGTGGGGTGAAAGCACAGCTCATGGGGGACAAGACATTCTATTCTGGATGGCTTGTAATTGCCAGGACGTAATTCAGGGTTTCTCTAGCTTCTATCGTTATCCATGTATACATTAATCGCTTTCACATACACCTAAAATAGAATCCTACATGCATGGAGCGCTTGACCTAATTCCCAATGGGGAAGGACTGATGTTTGCCTCTTCCCCCAGCTCCTGATCTGTTGAAAAATCCAAATTTGAAGCCAGGAAACCAGGAAGAAGAAAAGAAATCCTCACCATATGCGCGGGAACACGATGGCCAGAGCAAGTCAAAGAGAGAGAGGCTGCGAAGGACTAATTGCCACCGTGCTAGCAGAAAGGTAAGGCTGACGATGACGCTTTCAGTCGCGTTCATCGTCCAGTCGGATGCCTGTCTTTCTGTCAGTGGCATCCTTGAAAGGAGACATGTCACAAGCATGATATCATTAGGAAGTGGGAGATAGTGTTTGCAAATGCCAGAAAGCTCCCCCAAGTGTAACTAATCTGAAGAATGTACGGACATGTAAATTTTGCAGGCATAAAACATGGACACTGAAATGAAATCCTCTTCTGTCTTCTCTATATTTTAATTCAGGTTGTCCGGCGCCAGAAGAACCAGAGAAGATTTCTGAAAATGGTACATGAAATGCTGGATGTAGTGAAGAGCTGTGTAAGTCCTTTCTCCCAATCTGGCCCCATTATCACTGAAGGATTCTCTTTGCCCCGCACGCCTTCAGTGATTCCTTTCCATTGCTTATTAGACTTCACCATCAGCTGCGCATTTGGTTTCAGACTGACAATCAGACTCTCAACCCTGGCCAAAGTTTACTTTATTTTAGAAACTACCCAGGACAGCAAAAATAGGACATCGTCTCAAGCAGCACAGAACACTTCTCCCTCCGTGACACTCTGCTGTGCCCACAGCGTGCACTCTTTGTGACACTTGTCGTTGCGTGGCTATGATGTCAGTTTTGGGGTTTTCAAGGTTCTTTTGCCTAGTTAAACCCGCAGCCTGCCCCACCACAATCTCGCCCCCCCACCCCACCCCAGGCTCATGTGACCAGCCGTTCATTCTTTGGGACACCTGCAGCATCAGTTCAGTTGATGCTTTTGTCCATGAACTCGACAATGAGTTTCAGGGGCTGCTTCCACGTTTGCAAGCCAATTCTCAGGAACGAAGACCTGACGGCATCATGTATTTTCGAGCTACTCTTTCAAGTTGGATTTGACCAAAGACCACATCCTGAGCATCCCTGAGATTCGAGAGAAATTCATAACCACCTGTTCTTCCTCCCTACACCTTTTTCTTTCTCTCCTGCTGCTGCTGCTTTGCCTCCTTCCTGATTTCCTTCTCAGCCCATCTCGCACTCTCTCTCACACTTCCATTGTCTCTGTCTCTGTTTCTCTCTCTCTCTCTCCCTCCTTCCCTCTCTCCGCCTCTCTCTCTCTATATATAACTGTTTGACTCTCTTTTAGAATTGGGGTGGGAATGTCTTCTGCATGAGTGATTCTTGAGCATTACGGTACTGTGACAAGACATATACGTCAGGCTCATCATGAAAATATAAACTGCCATGTCTTGATCCAAAAGTATCTACATTAACCAAGTCTCAAGCTGACCCCAATACACTGAATTTTACAAATAACTGCAAATCTTTTGATTCTTACTTTCTTTCAGGAAGAAATTGTTTCAAATATGCTGCAGTCTCGAAGATAACTTCCGCTTTGAGAAGATCAACAAAAGATCAATAGAAATCTCACCAATTTTTGCGTCACTGACTCCTCATTCGTGCATGTTGAATACATGTCGTTCTTCTTCCAAAGTTGGAAGCGCTTGGTGTATACGTCATTGCTTTCCACGTTGCGTCCTGAGGTTACTTGTCAACTGCACAATTTGAAACGTGAGAGCAACACCAAAGTTTGAGAAGTGACTTTTTCACGGAGAGTTGTAACTTGAGAGTTGAGGAATCCATTGGGGGTTGCATTTGTACTGGAATAAAGCGTACTAAGTCCTCTGGATATTGGGTCGTCTTTGCTTTGTGTAAAGAAACCGTTTTCTTGTTCTGTTTTGTTTTGTTTTGTTTTGTTTCATCTCTAATTGCGTCAACTTGCTGGTGCTTTATTTACATGTTTTACATCTGAACAGAAAAGTGACACCTGTATAATTTTCGGTATGGGAGCAAATTTTTGGCTGCCTTCCTAAAATTAACTGAAAATCACAGAAGATTTTCAGTGCTATTGGAATTCCTCCATCCTCTATTATTCAAATGAAACTTAGGTGTATGAAACTGTTCTAGGGATTTTCTCAAAGAATACTACTTTAATAAACATTCTCACCTTTTGCAACTTATTACCTCTTTCCACGCTTCCCTGTCCTTCAGCATCAGGTAGAGTCATTTATCTTGTGCTAGGAAAACTGTTTTCGTCCTGCCCAATACAAAGTTTTCTTCACCTTCATTGCCGTAGTCCCTTGTATTTGCTGTCTCTGCATAAATGCCGGTTCAAGCTGAACCTTTCTAGAGCGTCAAAGGGCACCACTGCGTTTCAAGATAGAGTGGTGGGTTGGATCTCTGGGGAAGGAAGTAAGGCTGGGTCTCTAGTCAGCAAGTGGGTAACTGTAGGTGGAACGTGGTGATCTTGGTGCGGGGTCTGCGAATCTCTGTGCGCATGCACCGCAACTGCAGCTTTGCCTTGCCCCAGTTCCAACACCTCAAGGGAAAAATAACAGAAGTCAAAGCATCAATTTGCAAAGCATCTGCAGACTCAGAACACTGTTGTTTATGATAGAATGATAACTTTTGAACACTATAGTCAGCCAAAGCAGAAAAACATCAATTGGCTACCATTTCAGTAAAGGCGGAGCAAAAACATGCTCCTTGTCCCGTAGCCCTTACCCCTGTAATGAAGGAACAGGTACTCTCTGTGCTTGCACATATTGTTAAAGAATAAAGAAAACAACAAAAAATTATTTCTGGGCACTCCCTGCTGTACTGAGAAATATGGTACTGAGCAAGCGTTTAAGGCTCTTGCCCTTTGAAATATGGTTTCTCTGTTCTCATCTTTAAAGACTCGTCTGCGTGAGTGTCTTTATTTTGCGGATTCGTGGTGCCTTCCTTGGCCCTTCGTGCTGAGCTGGACTGAGCAAGTGGCGCCCAACGTGGGGTTCGAAGAAGAAGAAGATTTGCCGGAGCGAAAATTGAAGTCGTCACATCACGAATCCCCGAATGGATTTAGAGGCTTCTTGAGTTCTGGAAACAGAAACTGAAAGGTACAGACACTCTTGGGTAAAATAAGCAGGGGAATAATGGGGAATAATGACAGCCCTACTAAATATCACCACTATGTCTGTCTGTCTTAAGGCAAGAGGCAGAAGAGCCAGCGAGGCTTGGCTTAAGAACTTTTAGAATAGAGAAATATTGTTCCTGGTTTCCCACTCTTGGCAGCTTAGAGTTGGGTGACTGGAAGAGAGTAGGAAAAGAGCCTTAAAAATTGCATGTACAGGGTGTGCCACTTCCTGTAACCATTTGGCCCACTTATACTATGATCAAGTCAGTTCTTGAGACTTTACAAACTGAAGATGAGGAGGAAGATGAGGAAGTAATTGACAATTTAGACAAACTAAAGGAGAACCTGGATGATTCTCTAAACCTCCCTTCTGCCCACCCTTTGAATATTAAGGATATTGCAGATGGTGAACTCCTGTTCTCACCTCCTCCTTTTCCTTCTATGGAAGCAGGTAAACACCTTTTCAACAGGGAATTTTGCAAGCTCATAGGGAAGGTGATTTAAATGCTCTTCAGATGGCTTTCCCTGTAACAATCCAGAAAAAAATTGCTCCAGGGTAGATGCTAACAATCCTGATGGGGTTTATGATGTCAGGCAGGAGCCTTTTCCTTTTAAGACTTTAAAGGAACTAAAAACCATGCAGTACAGCCATACAGACCTAATTCTCCCTTTACTTTTGGATTAATACAAGGATTAGTTGAAGGCTGTCATTTGCCCTGGGCTGACTGGGATAATCTAGTGTAAATCACTCTTGGGCTAAGGGAATATTCACAATTTATAACTTGGTGGTGAGAACATGCAGGTGCTGTAGCTAACCAATTAGCACAGAATATTCCAATTTCTTTAGAACAATTAGTAGGAATAGGGCTCTGGGGAAGAATTGAAAATTAATTAACCATGACAGATCAAACCATTGACCAAGTCCGAAAATGCTATTTTAAAGCTTGGGAAAGAATTGAAAGCAAATGGGAGCATAAAGCTTCTTCTCAAAAAATAGTTCATGGAGTTAAAGAGCCTTATACTGAATTCATACCTCGTTTCCATGAAGCTATAAAGAAACAAATCAGTAACTCAGAAGCAGCAGATGCTATTCTACAACTTTGTGCTTATGAACATCCAAATAATGACTGTCAAAAGGCTACCAGTATAATGAAAGGGAAAGTGGATTTAACAGGCTTTCTTAAACCATGTCAAGATGTTGGGACAGAAAGTCATAAATTGGAAATGACGGCTGAGGCTCAGGCTAGCATGATGGCTCAGGTGATGGCAGGGTTAAAACTAAGTGTTCCCTTCTCAGGAAAATGTTATAATTGTGGAAAATATGGCCATGCTGGGATGGATTGTAGAAAGAAAATAAGAAAGGGGTTTGTTTCAGATTAACAAAAATCAGATAATCCTAAACCGTCTGGACTATGTCTCAGATGCTAGAAGGGATATCATTGGGCTGCTCAAGGTAAATCTATATTTCATAAGGATGGTAGATTACTGCAGGAAAACTACCAGCAGGGCACACTCCCAGCCCCGAACAAAAAGGGGGTGTATTCAGTTCAAGTCAATGATCAAAAGGTGTTGCCACCAGTCAGTACTCCACCGTGCCCTGGATTTATCCCCAGCTACTGCGGGAAGTGCAGCAATAGACATCCCTGCTCCTGAGTCTGCTATGTTACTTCCCCAGGGAAGCACCCATTTGTGTTAAAATAGGCCTTGTCGGTCTTTTGTCATCAGGAATGCAGGCCTTATATTGGGAAAGAGTTGTCTCACCTCCCAGGGAGTAAGAGTTCATACAGGGGTTATTGATTCCGATCACGAAGGAGGAATCTTGGTTAGTATGTCATTACCCTCACCATGGAAAGCTTCACCAGGGGAAGGTACTGCCCAGCTTCTTATTCTCCCTTATGTGCCTGTGGGTAAGAGTGGTGTGGTACGTGATAGTCAAGGCTTTGGAAGTACTGGAAAGGCTGGAGTGTTTTTAAATGAAAAACTTTTAGAATCTAGACCCATATGTGAAATAACTATTCAGAATAAGAAATTTAAAGGGGCTGATGTCTCTATTGTTAGTACTAAACATTGGCAATCTTCTTGGCCACTACTAGAAGCCCCAGTTTCCGTAGTAGGAATAGGAACTCCAAGAGGATTGAAACAAAGTGTTAACATTTTTCATTGCCAGGGCCCTGAGGGACAACTGGCTAAATTACAGCCATATGTCACTGACTTGCCTATTAACCTATGGGGCCATGATTTGTTGAAACAATGGCAAACTGAGACATATATTCTCAAACCTAATAATTGTAGTGAGCAATGCCACCAAGTAATGCAAAAACAAGGGCATATTCCTGGATTAGGGTTAGGAAAACATCATCACGGTATAGTGGGCCCTATCTCTCTCCCCTTTTTTAGAAACCATAAGGGCCTCAGGTATTTACCATTTACATAGTGGCCACTGCTCGCACTAACCTCTTAAACTCTCCGTGTCCATTGCCACTTACCTGAACAGCCTCCACTCCTGCATGAGTTAAGCATTGGCCTTTGTCAGCGGAAAAATTAAAAGCACTTCAGCTACTAGTTAAGGAACAATTAGACAAAGGACATATTGAGGAGTCCTTTAGCCCATGGAATTCTCCACTTTTTCCTATTAAAAAGAAATCAGGTAAATGGAGGTTATTAACTGACCTCAGGGCTGTAAATGTGGTAATTCAGTCCATAGGCACCTTGCAACCAGCATTGCCCTCCCCTACAATGATTCCAAAATATTGGCCAATGATAGTTATAGATTTAAAGGATTGCTTGTTTACTATACCTTTAGTTGTCCAAGATAGGAAGAAATTTGCCTTTTCCATCCCTTCTCTTAACAATAAAGAACCTATGAATAGATTTCAGTGGAAAGTTCTACCCCAAGGGATGTTGAATAGTCCTACTATGTGTCAGAACTATGTCGCTAGAGTTTTGAGTCCAATAAGACAACAATATTCTCAATGTTACATAATCCATTATACGGATGATATTCTCTGTGCGGCCGAAACAACTGAGGAGTTAATACCATTATATAAGGATCTAGAGAAACGTCTGACAAATTCTGGGTTTAAAATAGCTCCTGAAAAAATTCCAACAGTGACTCCTATATCTTATTTAGGATATGTGGTAGATAGAACAACTATAAAATCACAAAAGGTGCAAATTAGAAGAGACTCTATAAAAACTCTAAATGGTCTACAGAAGCTTTTAGGAGATATTAATTGGTTTAGACCAAAGGTGGGTATTGCTACTTAGGAATTGTCCAATCTCTTTGTCATACTCCAAGGAGATCCAAGCTTAGCTAGTCCTCATTCCCTGAGTAAGGAAGCCAAAAAGGAATTAGAATTAGTTGAGCAAATAATTCAAAGAGCCCGTTAGAAAGCATTGACCCTAATGCATGGCAACTTATAATCATTCCCCCCAGTCATTCCCCAACAGGATTAATAATGCAAGGTAAAGGAATAATAGAATGGATTTTTCTTTCTAATAATTTGGTAAAATCTTTATCTCCACACCTTGATTTTATGCACAAATAGTTCTTAACGGCAGAGATCATACAAGTTCTTTACTAGGAAAGAATCCTTCTCATGTGATATTTCCTCTGACAAAGACAGAAGGTTGGTTCTTGCTTTCAGAACCATTTGTTATGGCAAATTGCCTTTGCTGACTTTGTGGGAAAGATTGACCATCATTTCCCCAGTAATCCTGTCCTACAGTTTCTTAAAATAACTCAATGGATATTACCCAATAGAACAAAAAAAAAATACATCCACTTGTTGATGCTCTTATTATTTTCACTGCTGGGTCTGGACATGGCACTGCAGGATATTCAGGTTTAAAAAAAAAAAAAAATTTGACCCCAGGATTTTCAGCACAACAAGCTGAACTACTAGCAGTAATTACTGCCCTTCAAGATATATCAGAGCCAGTTAATATTTTATCTGATTTTGCGTATGTGGTGTTTAAGCACAATTAATTTGAACTGATGTTATCAAGCAAAACCTAAATCCTTCTTTATTTCTGCCATTTCAAAAATTACAATCTGTTGTGTGCCTTTGTAGCCATCCCTTTTATATCACTCATATTTGGTCTCATACGAATCTTCCCGGCCCTTTAGCCCAGGGCAATGCATTAGCTGATAAACTAGTTACCCCAGTTTTATGGGATGCCATACATTTTCATAATTTGACCCGAGTAAACGCTGCTGGACTTAAAGCCCATTATCCATTAACTTGGGCCCAAGCAAAAAAAATATAATCCAAACCTGTTCTTTTTGTCAAATTTTGAACAACTCAGCACAAACTGAACCAGGAGTTAACCCTGGAGGGTTAAAACCAAATTCTCTGTGGCAAATGATGTTACTCATTTTGCTTCATTTGGAAAACTAAATTATTTCCATGTAACTGTGGATACCTTTTTTGGCTACATATGGACTACAGGACAAACAGGGGAAATATCACGACATATTAAACAACATCTTCTAGCTTGCTTTGCAGTTATGGGACTCCCGCAGCCTATCCAAACTAATAATATTCCCACTTATTCAAGTGCAGCTTTTGAACAGTTCTTGCAAAACTGGAACATTTCACATTGTTCTAGCCTTATAATTCCAGAGGACAAGCTATAGTTGAAAGAGCCAACCAGACATTGAAGTTTATGCTTAAAAAACAAAAAGGGGAAGATAAGGAAATGCTTCAGATCAGTTACACAAATCATTATTTATCTTAAATTTTTTAAGTTCAAAAAATGATGGTACTGCTGCAGAAAAGCATTATAAGCAGAATGAAGCAAGTACCCAGAACGTAAAGGACACTCACGGATTTGGTGGAATGATCCTTTAACTAGTACTTGGAATATGGGTAAACTGTTAACATGGGGATGAGGGTTTGCTTGTGTCCCACCAAAAACAGGAGAGAAACCAGTGTGGATGCCTAGTTGAAAAAGAGCCATACTATGAGCGACACGAAAAAGAGGAAGTTCTGGAACTATGGGCCACCCCCTCCCTGATTCTGGGATGAGACACCTCAAGTCATCCAGATGGAAGGACTGAATTTGACCACGACATGACTGGGACTGACTCCAGGCACTAGATATACAATTCCACCAACATGGGGACAAATTAAGGATCTATGCCAAGAAGCTGAACAGCAGTTAAAGAATCAAGGGATGCCTGTAACATCACCTACCATGCTTCTCTCTGTGATAGCTATAATCACTGTGACTGTAAGTTTCCTACCTGTTGTCACTGCAGCTAATTATGCTTATTGGGTTTATATTCCCAATCTTCCTCTATTGTGCCCTGTTTCTTGGAAAGGAAGCCTTCCTTTAATTTATATCAGTGATTCCACTTGGATCCTGGAGTCTGAAGATTCTCAGCTCCCACAACATCCCAATGAAGAAGAAACACTATTTAATTTGTCTTTTGGTTTTTCCATATGGCTTATGTGTGTAAGCCTGGCGGAGGGCTGTGTTAACTTGTCATCCCAAGCATAGCTATCTATTACTCCTAAACATGGCAATGTTTCAGTAGCTCAGTTACACATGCTGTCTGGTTTGAGCTTAAAGTCTTTCACAATAGTTTAGCTAAGAATCCTCCTGATAGACCACCTTGTACTTATAGCCATGTGTGGACACCTGAAAGTGAACACATACATTGGAAAAAAATGTAGAGGATCTCATGGGGTGTGGTTACTCAATGGTTCCTATGGAATTGTAATAGACTGGGCCCCTAACGGGTACGCAGCCCAGATTTGTAGCCACATATCTATATGCTCTTCTGTAGAAGCTTTACAATGGCATGTGTCACTATATAACCATACTGTGATCTCCACACATGCAGATCACCCCGTTATCTGGCATGGTATGGGTATGGTTCCTCCATTACCTCAACTAGAAAATGGGCCTACACGGTCTTCTTTATGGAAAATTCCTTTAAGTCTACACCCCATAAAACTTTGGAATGGAAAATTTTTCATAATAAATGGTACAATTTGTCCTTCAAAAGTAACAAAACCATTTATTTACAAAGTTGTGCTAGGGATCCTTTTGTATTCTTGGCAGGAGAGTTCCATCTCAATGAAAGTTCTTCAGAGGTAACTTGCAATTCTTGCAAATTGTATGCTTGCATTAATAATACCATAATCAACTCTAATAGTAGTTATAAGATCTTGAGAAGATGTGTTGGATTATGGATTCCCATGAATCAGACACGGCCATGGGAATCCTCGCCAGATATGCATGCATTATTATCTGTACTACATCAAGTTATTAGAAGAACCAAATGATTTATAGGGTTACTAATTGCAGCCATTTTGGGTATTATAGCTTTAACAACAATTGCAGAAGTATCAGGTGTTACCTTACAAGAAATTATTCATAATACTGAATTTGTAGAAAAGTGGCATAAGAATGCTAGTCTTGCATGGGAGAACAAACTAAAATTGACAAAGAATTAATGATCAATTAGTTGATGTTGAAAATGATGTTATGTTATTAGAAGAAGAAATGGCGTCCTTAAAACTGTGAATGCATTTGAAATGTGATTGAAATTTATTTAGTTTTTGTGTAATTCCTTATGTATATAATGCTTCTGATATTTGATAGGAGAAAATTCACCGTCCTATAACTGGACAACATGATAACTTAAGCTTGGATATATCTTACCTCCAAGCATTAGTCTCTGCTATACAACATGCCCATGTAGAACTTCTATCCTCCTCTGAGACTATGAATGGCATAGCAAATGGGCTTCAGACTCTTAGTCCACTTACGTGGATTAAAGGATGGGGAGGTGGGTTGCCAAGTAATATTGTAATGTTATTTCTTTCTCTCTTTTTAACCTGCACAGTCTTCTGATGTATGCAAAATGCCCTTGAAAGAATATTGCACAGAGAAGTTGCCAGAACTGCCTTCGTGATCCTTCAAAAACATAAAGGGGGGAATGAAGGGAAAATTAAGAGAAGAAGTCAGAGCAACAGCTTTGTAAAACATCTGCAGACTCAGAACACAGACCTGTGGTTTATGATGGAATGATAACTTTAGAACACTAAAGTTAGCCAAAGTTGAGAACCATCCACTTGGCTATCATTCCAGTAAAGATAGAGAAGAAACATGCTCCTTGTCCCATACCCATTACCCCCATGATGAAGAAACAGGCATTCTCTCTGTCTGCACGTACTGTTAAAGAATAAACACAAACAGAAAGTTATTTCTGTGTACTCCCTGCTTTACTGGGAAAATAAATACGGTGCTGAGCAAGCATTCAGGGCTCTTGCTCTTTGAGACATGAGTCCCCTGCTCTCATCTTAAAAGACTGTTCTGTGTGAGTATCTTTATTTTTCAGATCCATGGTGCCTTCCTTGGCGCCCCGTGCTGAGCTGGTCTCAGCAACCAACAAATGCCTTGTCACCCAGGGGGAGTCCTTGGGACCCCTGCAGGACCTGCTTAATTAACTTCAACCTCTGGGAACCAGGAGCTCAGTTGGAGAGCCTGGGATGAGGAGTGTGCCTACTTGTAATAACCTACACAAGCCCTAGAATAAACATGAATGTAGAGAGTATTCTCGAGGCTAAATCTTAGACAGGACTTGAGTGGCTTGCTGGGGCTGCCATTCTGTCCCAGGGAAAGAGGCTTACCATCTGTTTCCTTTGATAACCTTTGTGCAATAATAATAACAACAACCATAATATCTCTATTGTCTTTCCAGTTCTTAAGAAAGTTCAGGGAAAACCAGTGTTTAACATTCCATAAAGTCAATGCAATAGGTTTCCTTCTTTCCTTTCACAATTCTCAATTTTTGTTTTCCTGCATGTGTTTGTGTGTATGGGTGTGTGAAAGAGAGTAGTCAGAGTGAGAGCGTTTACTGTGTTTAGGTAGAGCTAAAGACAACTGCCTGCTCTATAATTATACCACACAAACAACAGTGCAAGGGATCCAACCTTGGTGGGCGTGTTGGGAAGTCAAAAGGCTTTGGTTAGGGTGGGTGTACTGCATTGCCACAGGCCCCAGTTTGCCTCAGAGAGGAGGGACAAACCTGTACTGCCTGATGATGGGGTATTTATACAGACCAAGGTGGGAGGCGCCTTGCTATTGAAAGTTCTGGCTGATATGCAGCTGGGGCTTCTTTTCCGGGTTTCAGTTTTTAAGGTACGTTCAGGTTGCTGCTCCATTAGACCTAATGTCCCATCCCTTTCCCATGTGTGGAAATGTATTTCTTTTTTTTTTTTTAACCTGGGCAGGCACCGGGTCCTCGGGCATGGCAGGCAAGCACTCTTACCTGCTGAGCCACCATGGCCCGCCCTGTATTTCTTACTGTGGTTACGTAAATAATGTTTGAAGAGCCCTGTCTTGGCCGACTATGCTGTGCAAAGTTGATTTATACCATAGTTCCAAGGCCTGTTTCCCTAATCATGGGAACTACTGGAGCAGAATAAAACCCAAATCCATCCCAACTGCGGGTGTCTTATTACACATCTTGATGCAATGAAATTTCTCTTAGTGATCTAATGCGTTTCATTTCCTTCCTTCCCAACCCCTTGCTGTCCTAGCCTTTCAAACACTGCTATTCCATGGAATGATGACATGGAGGAAAGATTAGAAGAGTTGTTGCCTCCCAAATGCACAACACAGGCAGTTCAAGGAGGAATGGGCGATTTTATGGTTTATCACGACTCTGGGTCCCTGGACAAAGGAGCAGAAAATGGGTCAAGCATGAAATGGCTTTCAGCTTCAGCTGAAATTCAGAGTTGTTGAGTTTGTTGACAAATCTGTCACCACTAGTCATGTATTCCGTGGAACAAGATACTGATTTAGCAATCAGTCTTCCTATTTAGTTTTTTGTTTCCTTTCAGTTTTGCCTGTTTCATCTCAGATATTTTAGTAGGAAATGAGGAGAAACCACAGTAACTTTTCCAGCCTAATGATTTTTGAAATCGTCTCTTATATTTTAAACTCTCACTTGCCTGTCTTTTGTATCATTGTATCCATTTTATCTTTCCCATTTTTTTCCCTTTTGATTTGTATCCTTTGGTTTTATTTTGCATCTTCACTACATTATCTCATTTTTCTTATTTAACTTTTTCTTAACTTAAATGTATTGTTACTTCTTTTTTTTAATTTTTAATTTTTTTACCTTGTCTATTATATTACTAGCTCACACTAATTTAACCATATATTTTTATAGAATTATTTGTTTTGCATTAGGAAACATTATTCTGAGGGATATAATGTTTCAGTTCCTGGATTTTTATCTCAGTTATCCTTGAAAGTTCTTCTAAGTCCCTTAAAATCCACCTTGTTACTGCACCTATAGCATCTTCTTTCCTAATCCCAAAGCTAAAAGTTTAAAATGAGTAATTCTAAAGACTCACAGTCCAAAATCCATCCCTCACCCCAATAATCTCAATTGTCTGTGACTATGGTGCTATTTTTCTCATATTACATACAGTCCAGTTGTTCCAAAAGAGCAAATGGAATATAAAATGCATAGTATCTAAGATATGCAATCACTCAGTAAGGACTAAATCCTAGAGTGGTGCTGCTCCATAAAAGGAAAGAAAGTTTATCCTTATAAAGTAACCTTAAATACAAAGCACCAGATTTAACTGTAAATGCTAAACAGCTTGCTTCCAATTGCCTCTTGAGAGTTGCTCTCTCCTGATTCTTATAATAAATTTGCCAGTTGATTTGCCAGTAGATAATTAAGAATATGAGATTACTTTTATTACTCTATGTTTTTGACAAATGTAG
This sequence comes from Tamandua tetradactyla, assembly GCF_023851605.1. Classification (NCBI taxonomy): domain Eukaryota; kingdom Metazoa; phylum Chordata; class Mammalia; order Pilosa; family Myrmecophagidae; genus Tamandua; species Tamandua tetradactyla. The sequence continues at coordinate 71,512,162 of NC_135333.1, read as the reverse complement.
TCCTCATTCTTTCTGCATCTATTTTGATGAGGATATCTAATCAGAAAAAGAGGAGGAGCAGGAGAAGGAGAGTTGAATTGAGTACTAAAGGAAAAATGTGAAATGAAATATCTATGGCATTTTGGAATTTGTTTTAAATACTTAAAATTTTGCAACCTTTTTGTTACCACAAAATTTTGAATCAAGTAAACCGCCCTCCCTAATCCCCCTCCAGCTTCCCCAAATCTGAGAAATCTGGAGATCCTATAATCTTGGGAGCTGTATAGCCAGGAGTGGAAGTTAAAGAAAGGGTAGGCAGGGTTGGGTGGGGTTTGGGGAATGGTCTTTATTACTCTATAGGAGTTGCCATCCTGCCTTTCCTCCTGACATGAAAAGTTTTGTCAGGCTTAAGTTTTGTCTAATCACATGAGTTTTCCAGTCTGCTGGCTACCAGTCAAATATTTATAAGGAGAGAACATATACAGGATTAATCAGCAAGATATCATGGTACATAAATCATTATAAACATGTTTCCTGGCTCTTTATTCATTTAAAGTATTGCTTTGAAAGTCTTGTATGTGTTAATAAGAGTTTCAATTTTCATTCTCCCAATACCAATGATACTAACCGCACATCCCCCAATGTACACTAAAGGGGCAAGGGCATTTTCATTCTCAGCCCACTCACAGTTGCTCAATGCTCTGCAAACACATTTCTCTTAGGAAACAAAGTTTGCTTAAAAATATGTCCAAAGGTAATGATGTACTTCCTAGAGCTTAAATTAAAAAGCTCTATTTTTGAGAATGTAATTATCTTTTTATTATATAAATTAACATTATTTCAGTAGTATGATAAATTACAAAGTTAACTCTTTTCATGCTTACTTATTCTCTATACCAGTTTTTGCAACATCTAATGCCATAACTATAGTCATAATTTAGCCTTTGTTCTGTCTTTTTCACTTGTGTCATTAAACCTTTTGTATTGCAATAGTCTTCATATTTATTACTTTTGATGGATGTGTGATAGTCTACCAAGAGAACATACAAAATGTTTCTTAATTGTTATTAGACATTTCAGTTATTTCAAAGTTTTACTAATATTAACTTTTGCTATTCTGAAGAGTTTGGTGTGTGTGATTTTATCTTCATGGGGGAATTTTTTTATTGAGTCACTTTTATGTGGTGATCAAAACTGTGACTGATTTAACCCTTACCTATCAGTTTTGTATAGCAAATTTCTCCTGTCACAAAGAGGAGTTTCTAAGGTAAAAATCTGGAATAAGAACCAGAAATGCAGCCTTACTAATAATAACTGGTATATGTGTCAGATACTAAGTGCTTTATATATGTTAATCAATATGATCCAATCATATGGGAATTATTATCAACCCTACTTTAGAGATGAGGAAGCTGAAACAGAGAGAGGTTATGTGATTTTCCCAAGGTGACACAGGAAGTGGGACACCATTCCAGACAGTAACAATTGAATCTATTCTCTTAACCGCTATGTTATCCTGCTTTGAGAGTCATAAAATATCTCCATATTTGTGTTGCAGATTGTTTCTATTTCAGGTGTTTTCCTGTTGATATAAGCATTACTTTAGCCAGTAAATGACACCAAATTATTTTCTATAATTTTTCATTCCACAAATATTTGACTAATAAAGTCTCCTGTAATGAATGACTGTAATTTCATGATTATATTTGCAACCAGGTGAGGTAAGAGGCTATCTATTATTATTAAAAGCTGCCATGTCCTTATATTTGGCTTTTACTTTGACACTTGGCTAAAATCTCCAATTCAGATTCAGCTTCCCTCAACCTATTGAAGCATTATTGCTGGAATTCCTGAAATTGTGCATGAAGTATCCTATCATCACTGAAAATTATAATTATATATAATTACTTATAATGTTGATAATAAAATCAAGATTAAGATATGCCATGGACTGTTTTAAGATATGAACTTCTCTTTTCGCTATAGTATGTATTTTAGACGTATCTTGAAGTGAAAATCTTGCTTGTCTCTTACAAAGAGACAAGTCAAAATACCGATATTTGAACAAATTCCTTTAACCAAAGGCATAATAAGTCCAGTGTAGGCTGCAAAAGCACAGCATTAGAAATGGTTCTTATACTCCATTTTGGAAGTTCTGTAATCATTTATATTTGTAGAGTTGGGTTACATTAAATGACAATTTCCATTTACAAACCCCACCTCTTCCCTCTTCCAACCACTCTCAATGTTCAAATTTTTGTGGATTCCATAAGAATAAAGCGCACAGCATAAAAAGAAAAGTTCAAGTGGAAATGTAATAAATACTTAGCAAGAATCCTTGCCTTATCTTAGAATTCAGAAGTGAGACAACTGTCATAGGAATGTGTATTTGAATTTGTTTGAATTGAAAATGGTGTAATATTTTTCCTGTAAGAAATTAGTCTAATTTGATTGACTATTTTTGACAATGAGGACTGGCTTTGAAAACTAATTTATTAGTTGAACTCTACAAATTTAATGAGTTAGATATAATGGTCTATGATTTTGATGAAAATATACTTAAAGTATACAATGAGATAAAAGCTTTTTTGAGAATTTATATTGACAAAAGTATATTTATATTAACAATATTTCAATTTTCCCAAATTTTCTGAGTATATTTAGTTAAAAACTTTCTCTAAGTAAGTGAGCAAGAAGTATAATTGGCAGTCATTTCAAAGTCTTGGTTAAATATCTTTTACCTACTTTCTAGAAAGCAAAACTAGCATGATCCTAATAACTGAGTTCCAAATCATTTTGCACTTGAAATGGTTTCCATTGCTTGGCTTTCAAAAAATTTGAGGATGACATATTTGATTTATCAGCTGATAGATGATAAAATTAATTTTTTAAAGGTGATTGCAATACGATGTTTGGTTTATGACTTAGAACCTTAAAGAATTAAATGACATTTTGGTGAGAGAATTCCCCCCATTTCTATCTCTCCTTATGTGAATGAAGTTTCTTGGTGTTAACACCTATCCAAAAGGAAATGGAATTGGAATATTCTAGAATAGAAGCAGAACAGAAGAAAAAACAAGGCTAGAATAGACAGGCGAACTTTGTCTCATTCTAACGTAAGCAATATTCATCCAAGGTTACATAAACTGATGGGGAATGCTTGAGGTAAGGAATGCCAGATGGAATACTGGATGGATTTCTTTAAGAATAGCGTTCCAAAGAAAATTTTACTTCTCATGTTTGATATTTATTGACTGTAATAAATGTATATGGTTTTGAAAGTCATATATTAGTTATAATTGCCAGGATAATTCAGTGCAGGTGAATTGTATTAATAATCAGAAATGTATAGGCACAAGAAGCTTTTTAATAAATTGAAATATCTTCTGCTACAGAAAAGTATGATAGAGTGTTCAATAAAATACAATGAAGCATAAAATTGAGGTTAAAATTACCTGGAGAAATGGAACGGAAACATAAGACAAACAGTACCCACTACAAACAAACAAGCGGAAATGATATAAAATGTACAATTGGTAAAAGAAATGAATTCGTGTGTGTTTTGAATGTATGATAGTCAACATCAAATCACTGTAATATCTATATTGCATTAAATATATTTAAAGAGTGATATTACAGTTTTATTTTTAAAATATCATAATGTGTTATATATATATTTTTATCACCTTACTCATGATGAAATATTTTAGATAGCAGGATAAATATGTATGAAAAGTTACATTTTTACTAAAATTCTTTTAGACAATACAAGAAAAAAGTTTGATGATCGTGAGTATAAAAGCTTTAACTGACAGTACTGAGAAAATAGTTTTAACTCTATAATGTCAACTTAAAAAAATGTATACTAAATTTTTAAATAAAAATTGAAATGATAAAATGCTGCTAACATTTCATACTTATTCTTCTATGTCAGAAATTCAAACTATGATGCCTCAGTCAAATACGAATTTCATACTTAGTTATTTGGCATTTAGGTTTGGTGCATTTCCAAAAGATATAATCATGCCTGCAAAAAGTAATACAGAGAGTTCTTAAAAGTCATTTTTAGTTTGCTATAGGATCATTTATCTCAAATTAAGATAGCAGAGGAAAAGTGTCCTTGCAACAATGTAGGAGAGATGTAGGAGATGGGGAAAACTGAGAAAATCTTGGGAAGTATTGGAGCATATAGATTCTAGTGAGAGAAGTCACCAAAACAAAGCTGAAGAGTTTTACATTTGCTCAACAAGAATATATCCTCTCCCAAAGGCTACCCAATGTATTATTACAATATTACCTTTGACTTGGCGCTTTTATCACTCATAGTTTATCATCATTTGAATTTGGATACCTTGTATATATGTAGTTTTACACTTCATCAAGGGTTGCCATGTACATTATCCTCACTTCTCAGGCAGACCACATATAAAACGGAGGTCAAGACCATCCTAGCCTCTGTTCACAGGAGCACCCAATAAAACGTTCTTCATCTGCAGAAATGCTCAGGGAATAGCTATTTATTGCTTTATAGCTTAAACCTGTTCTCTATTCAAAACATATGCACTTCAATTTCACATGGACCCAGTTATATTAATCTTACAGTGTGGAAAGTTCTTATTTTCAAAATTTTTAGAAAGCAAAAAGGATGACAAATCACTATTGATAAAATATTTCGGGCCCCGCAGCAGCCGACCCACCCGCCCTCCTCTCCCCTCTTTGTCTGCCGGCCCGCCTCGTGGCGCCCACGCCCCGCAGCAGCCGACTCGCCCGCCCTCCTCTCCCCTCTTCCCCTTCCTGCTCCGGTGGCTCTCCAACCACCACCGTGCCCTCTTCTGCCTTCACCGGCTCCTCCGCCACCAGCCTCGACAGCCTTGCCACCCTCACCTTTCCTCCTCCAGAACAGCTACTGGGGGAGTGGAGACAATACAGAGCAGCTCCCGGAGCCATGACGGAGATCAAAGGGACGGCATACCCCATCCTGGAACAGCTGACTGTCTGGGAGAACCAGTTCCAGTGAGATTGCCGAGGGGCGCGGGCTTTCCTGGGTGTGATGGCAAGCGGCCGGAGTCCCTCCCTTCCTCCTTCCCAGGCCAGCTGGCAGAATTGGGCAGGCGGTCCCCTTGGGCCATGGCGGCTGGCGCCCCCACCACGCGAGGACCCCCGGACCAACTGAGAGAGTTGGGTCGGAAATCCCCAGACTGCGGAGAACAGTGACCGGGGGTTCCCTTCCAAACACGTGACTCCCCGGTCCGGCTGGGAAGAGTGCACTCTCCCGGGCTGCGACAGCTGGCGCCCTCCCGCCACGCTTGGCGCCCCGGGCCGACTAGGTAATTCGGCCGGGCGCTCTCCCGTGCTGCGGAGGCCGGCGACTCTCCCCGCGTTTGGAACCCCGGGCCGGCTGGCACTCTTCCAAGACGCTTCGGCTGCCGAACCTCCCCTACGGTGAGAATTTTCCAGAGTTAAAGGACCCACAGCAACTTTCACTGATGGAACCCATGGACAAACGTGTGCCACGAGCACCACCTACTGGGCAGGATAAGAAAAACAGAACCCAGAGATTTCACAGAAAAATATTACAACCTGTGGGGTCCAACACCCAGGGAAATCTGACTAAATGCCCAGACGGCAGCAGAAGATAACGGATCACGCTCAGAAAATTGAAAATATGGCCCAGTAAAAGGAACAAACCAATAGTTCAAATGAGATACAGGAGCTGAAACAACTAATGCTGAATATACGAACAGAAATGGAAAACCTCTTCAAAAATGAAATCGATAAATTGAGGGAGGACATGAAGAAGACATGGGCTGAACAAAAAGAAGAAATAGAAAATCTGAAAAAACAATTCACAGAACTTATGGGAGTGAAGGACAAAGAAGAAAAAATGGAAAAAACAAGGGATACCTACAATGGTAGATCTAAAGAGACAGAAGCTACAATTAGTGAACTGGAGGATGGAACATCTGAATTCCAAAAAGAAACAGAAACTATCCGGAAAAGAATGGAAAAATTTGAACAGGGTATCAGGGAACTCAAGGACAATGTGAACCGCACAAATATACGTGTTGTGGGTGTCCCAGAAGGAGAAGAGAAGGGAAAAGGAGGAGAAAAACTAATGGAAGAAATTATCACTGAAAATTTCCCAACTCTTATGAAAGATCTAAAATTACAGATCCAAGAAGTGCAGCACACCCCAAAGAGATTAGACCCAAATAAGCATTCCCCAAGACACTTACTAGTTAGAATGTCAGAGGTCAAAGAGAAAGAAAGGATCTTGAAAGCAGCGAGAGAGAAGCAATCCATCACATACAAGGGAAACCCAATAAGACTATGTGTAGATTTCTCAGCAGAAACCATGGAAGCTAGAAGACAGTGGGATGATATATTTAAGTTACTAAAAGAGAAAAACTGCCAACCAAGACTTCTATATCCAGCAAAATTGTCCTTCAAAAATGAGGGAGAAATTAAAACATTCTCAGACAAAAGGTCACTGAGAGAATTTGTGACCAAGAGACCAGCTCTGCAAGAAATACTAAAGGGAGCACTAGAGTCAGATACAAAAAGACAGAAGAGAGAGGCATGGAGAAGAGTGTAGAAAGAAGGAAAATCAGATATGATATATATAATACAAAAGGCAAAATGTTAGAGGAAAATATTATCCCAAACAGTAATAACTCTAAATGTTAATGGACTGAATTCCCCAATCAAAAGACATAGATTGGCAGAATGGATTAAAAAACAGGATCCTTCTATATGCTGCCTTCAGGAAACACATCTTAAACCCAAAGATAAATATAGGTTGAAAGTGAAAGGTTGGGAAAAGATATTTCATGCAAATAACAACCAGAAAAGAGCAGGAGTGGCTATACTAATATACAACAAATTAGACTTCAAATGTAAAACAGTTAAAAGAGACAAAGAAGGACACTATATACTAATAAAGGGAACAATTAAACAAGAAGACATAACAATCATAAATATTTACACACCGAACCAGAATGCCCCAAAATACATGAGGAATACACTGCAAACACTGAAAAGGGAAATAGACACATATACCATAATAGTTGGAGACTTCAATTCACCACTCTCATCAATGGACAGAACATCTAGACAGAGGATCAATAAAGAAATAGAGAATCTGAATATTACTCTAAATGAGCTTGACTTAACAGACATTTATAGGACATTACATTCCACAACAGCAGGATACAACTTTTTTTCAAGTGCTCATAGATCATTCTCAAAGATAGACCATATGCTGGGTCACAAAGCAAGTCTTAACAAATTTAAAAAGATTGAAATCATACACAACACTTTCTCAGATCATAAAGGAATGAAGTTGGAAATCAATAATAGGCGGAGTGCCAGAAAATTCACAAATACATGGAGGCTCAACTACACACTCTTAAACAACAAGTGGGTCAAAGAAGAAATTGCAAGAGAAATTAGTAAATACCTCGAGACGAATGAAAATGAAGACACAACATATGAAAACTTATGGGACGCAGCAAAGGCAGTGCTAAGAGGGAAATTTATTGCCCTAAATGCCTTTATCAGAAAAGAAGAAAAGGCAAAAATGCAGGAATTAACTGTCCACTTGGAAGAACTGGAGAAAGAACAGCAAACTAATCCCAAAGCAAGCAAAAGGAAAGAAATAACAAAGATTAGAGCACAAATAAATGAAATTGAAAACATGAAAACAATAGAGAAAATCAATAAGACCAGAAGTTGGTTCTATGAGAAAATCAATATGATTGATGGGCCCTTAGCAAGACTGACTAAAAGAAGAAGAGAGAGGATGCAAATAAATAAGATCAGAAATGGAAGAGGAGACATAACTACTGACCTCACAGAAATAAAGGAGGTAATAACAGGATACTATGAACAACTTTACGCTAATAAATACAACAATTTAGAGGAAATGGACGGGTTCCTGGAAAGACATGAACAACCAACTTTGACTCAAGAAGAAATAGATGACCTTAACAAACCAATCACAAGTAAAGAGATTGAATTAATCATTCAAAAGCTCCCTAAAAAGAAAAGTCCAGGACCAGACAGCTTCACATGTGAATTCTATCAAACATTCCAGAAAGAATTAGTACCAACTCTCCTCAAACTCTTCAACATAATCGAAGTGGAGGGAAAACTACCTAATTCATTCTATGAAGCCAACATCACCCTCATACCAAAACCAGGCAAAGATATTACAAAAAAAGAAAACTACAGACCAATCTCTCTAATGAATACAGATGCAAAAATCCTCAATAAAATTCTAGCAAATCGTATCCAACAACACATTAAAAGAATTATACATCATGACCAAGTAGGATTCATCCCAGGTATGCAAGGATGGTTCAACATAAGAAAATCAATTAATGTAATACACCATATCAACAAATCAAAGCAGAAAAATCACATGATCATCTCAATTGATGCAGAGAAGGCATTTGACAAGATTCGACATCCTTTCCTGTTGAAAACACTTCAAAAGATAGGAATGCAAGGGAACTTCCTTAAAATGATAGAGGGAATATATGAAAAACCCACAGCTAATATCATCCTCAATGGGGAAAAATTGAAAACTTTCCCCCTAAGATCAGGAACAAGACAAGGATGTCCACTATCACCACTATTATTCAACATTGTGTTGGAGGTTCTAGCCAGAGCAATTAGAAAAGAAAAAGAAATACAAGGCCTCAAAATTGGAAAGGAAGAAGTAAAACTATCACTGTTTGCAGACGATATGATACTATACATAGAAAACCCAGAAAAATCCACAACAAAATTACTAGAGCTAATAAATGAGTACAACAAAGTAGCAGGCTACAAGATCAACATTCAAAAATCTGTAGCTTTTCTATACACTAGTAATGAACAAGCTGAGGGGGAAATCAAGAAATGAATCCCATTTACAATCGCAACTAAAAGAATAAAATACCTAGAAATAAATTTAACCAAAGAAACAAAAAACCTATATAAAGAAAACTACAAAAAACTGCTAAAAGAAATCACAGAAGACCTAAATAGATGGAAGGGCATACCGTGTTCATGGATTGGAAGACTAAATATAGTTAAGATGTCAATCCTACCTAAACTGATCTACAGATTCAATGCAATACCAATCAAAATCCCGACAACTTATTTTTCAGAAATAGAAAAACCAGTAAGCAAATTTATCTGGAAGGGCAGGTTGCCCTGAATTGCTAAAAACATCTTGAGGAAAAAAAACGAAGCTGGAGGTCTAGCCATGCCGGACTTTAAGGCATATTATGAAGCCACAGTGGTCAAAACAGCATGGTATTGGCATAAAGATAGATATATCGACCAATGGAATCGAATAGAGTGCTCAGATATAGACCCTCTCATCTATGGACATTTGATCTTTGATAAGGCAGTCAAGCCAACTCACCTGGGACAGAACAGTCTCTTCAATAAATGGTGCCTAGAGAACTGGATACCCATATGTAAAACAATGAAAGAAGACCATCTCTCACACCTTATACAAAAGTTAACTCAAAATGGATCAAAGATCTAAACATTAGGTCTAAGACCATAAAACAGTTAGAGGAAAATGTTGGGAGATATCTTATGAATCTTACAACTGGAGGTGGTTTTATGGACCTTAAACCTAAAGCAAGAGCACTGAAGAAAGAAAGAAATAAATGGGAGCTCCTCAAAATTAAACATTTCTGTGCATCGAAGAACTTCATCAAGAAAGTAGAAAGACAGCCTTCACAATGGGAGACAATATTTGGAAATGACATATCAGATAAAAGTCTAGTATCCAGAATTTATAAAGAGATTGTTCAACTCAACAACAAAAAGACAGCCAACCCAATTACAAAATGGGAAAAAGACTTGAACAGACACCTACCAGAACAGGAAATACGGATGGCCAAGAGGCACATGAAGAGATGCTCAATGTCCCTGGCCATTAGAGAAATGCAAATCAAAACCACAATGAGATATCATCTCACACCCACCAGAATGGCCATTATCAACAAAACAGAAAATGACAAGTGCTGGAGAGGATGCGGAGAAAGAGGCACACTTATCCACTTTTGGTGGGAATGTCAAATGGTGCAACCACTGTGGAAGGCAGTTTGGTGGTTCCTCAAAAAGCTGAATATAGAAAATCCGCTCGGCGCTAGCCGGCGGAAACCCATAGGTTTGCTGGATTGTGGGATGGCAGATGAGGAAGAGGACCCCACGTTTGAGGAAGAAAATGAAGAAATTGGAGGAGGTGCAGAAGGTGGACAGGGTAAAAGAAAGAGACTTTTTTCTAAAGAATTACGGTGTATGATGTATGGATTTGGGGATGACCAGAATCCTTACACTGAGTCAGTGGATATTCTTGAAGACCTTGTCATAGAGTTCATCACTGAAATGACTCACAGGGCAATGTCAATTGGAAGACAATGTCGAGCACAAGTTGAAGATATTGTCTTCTTGATTCGAAAGGACCCAAGGAAGTTTGCTAGGGTTAAAGACTTACTTACTATGAATGAAGAATTGAAATGAGCTAGAAAAGCATTTGATGAAGCGAACTATGGATCTTGATACTTTTTGTACTTTCTGAAGCTTTCTTATCTTCTGGGACAACTATATAAAGTAACTGCGTATTTCCTACAGTAAGGTCCTGTTACCTAACCATGAAAATGAAAGTTGGAGAAACACAGTTTTCAGCTTTAATTTTCATGTCTTCGATTTTAGAGTATTTGAGCCTTTAATTGCCTGCCTTTATATTTTCATACTTGAATTACTTAATTGGGTTTTAATGACCATATGTAACTTAATTTGCTATTCATGTAATTCCTTCTGATTTTTGACTATATAGATGATGAAGTAATATTTATCTGTTAGATGTCTTTTTGCCATTGTAGGTTATATTTGTTTAATATGTGACACCTAAATGGCACTTTTGATCCTATGATAGCTGAGAAATGTGTTTTATGTTTTCTCAAGTTTCTAGACAAAAGTAATCTGTGAGGGAAGATGGCGGCTTAGTAAGACGCGCGGATCTTAGTTTCTTCTCCAGGACACCTACTAGGGGAGTAGAAACGATACAGAAAGCGCCCAAAGCCACAACAGAGATAAAAAAGACAGCGTACCCCATCCTGGAACGGCTGGCTGGCTGAAAGAAGCAGCTCGGGTGAGATCGCCGAGGCGCACGGGCCTTACCGGGCGGGGTGGCAAGCGGCCGGAGTTACTCCCTTCCCCCTTCCCGGGCCGGCTGGGAGAATTGGAGAGGCGGTCCCCTGAAACAAAGACGGCTGGCGCCCACACCACGCGCAGCCCCCGGACCAACTGAGAGAATTGGATCGGAAACCCCCAGGCCGCGGAGAACGGTGACGGGTGGGGGAGGCCCCTTCCAAACCCGTGACTCCCGGGGAACGTGCACTCTCTCGGGCGGGCCACTGCCGCTGGCGCCCTCCCGCCACGCTTGTTGCCCAGGGCCGACTAGAAAATTCGGACGGGCTCTTTCCCTGGCTGCGGCGACCAGCAACCCTCCCTGCGTTCGGACCCCGGGCCGGCTCAAGCCGTTTCAGCTAGCGAACCCCCAGGACGGCGAGAGTTTTCCAAAGTTTAAGGTCCCACAGCACCTTTTACTGGTGGGACCCGCAGACAAACGGGTGCCACGAGCACCACCTACTGGGCAGGATAAGAAAAACAGAACCCAGAGATTTCACAGAAAAATATTACAACCTTGCTGGGTCCAACACCAAGAGAAATCTGAATAAATGCCCAGACGCCAGCAGCAGAAGATAACTGTCCACGCTCAAAAGATTGAGAATATGGCTCAGTCAAAGGAACAAACCAATAGCTCAAATGAGACACAAGAGCTGAGACAACTAATGCTGAATATACGAACAGAAATGGAAAACCTCTTCAAAAATGAAATCGATAAATTGAGGGAGGACATGAAGAGGACATGGGCTGAACATAAAGAAGAAATAGAAAAACTGAAAAAACAAATCGCAGAACTTATGGAAGTGAAGGATAAAGTAGCAAACATAGAAAAAATAATGGATAGCTACAATGATAGATTTAAAGAGACAGAAGATAGAATTAGTGATTTGGAGGATGGAACATCTGAATTCCAAAAAGAAACAGAAACTATAGGGAAAAGAATGGAAAAATTTGAACAGGGTATCAGGGAACTCAAGGACAATATGAACCGCACAAATATACGTGTTGTGGGTGTCCCAGAAGGAGAAGAGAAGGGAAAAGGAGGAGAAAAACTAATGGAAGAAATTATCACTGAAAATTTCCCAACTCTTATGAAAGACCTAAAATTACAGATCCAAGAAGTGCAGCGCACCCCAAAGAGATTAGACCCAAATAGGCGTTCTCCAAGACACTTACTAGTTAGAATGTCAGAGGTCAAAGAGAAAGAGAAGATCTTGAAAGCAGCAAGAGAAAAACAATCCATTACATACAAGGGAAACCCAATAAGACTTTGTGTAGATTTCTCAGCAGAAACCATGGAAGCTAGAAGACAGTGGGATGATATATTTAAAATACTAAAAGAGAAAAACTGCCAACCAAGACTCCTATATCCAGCAAAATTATCCTTCAAAAATGAGGGAGAAATTAAAACATTCTCAGACAAAAAGTCACTGAAAGAATTTGTGACCAAGAGACCAGCTCTGCAAGAAATACTAAAGGGAGCACTAGAGTCAGATACAAAAAGACAGAAGAGAGAGATATGGAAAAGAGTGTAGAAAGAAGGAAAATCAGATATGATATATATAATACAAAAGGCAAAATGTTAGAGGAAAATATTATCCAAACAGTAATAACACTAAATGTCAATGGACTGAATTCCCCAATCAAAAGACATAGATTGGCAGAATGGATTAAAAAACAGGATCCTTCTATATGCTGTCTACAGGAAACACATCTTAGACCCAAAGATAAACATAGGTTGAAAGTGAAAGGTTGGGAAAAGATATTTCATGCAAATAACAACCAGAAAAGAGCAGGAGTGGCTATACTAATATACAACAAATTAGACTTCAAATGTAAAACAGTTAAAAGAGACAAAGAAGGACACTATATACTAATAAAAGGAACAATTAAACAAGAAGACATAACAATCATAAATATTTACGCACCGAATCAGAATGCCCCAAAATACGTGAGGAATATACTGCAAACATTGAAAAGGGAAATAGACTCATATACCATAATAGTTGGAGACTTCAACTCACCACTCTCATCAAGGGACAGAACATCTAGACAGAGGATCAACAAAGAAATAGAGAATCTGAATATTACTATAAATGAACTAGACTTAATAGACATTTATAGGACATTATATCCCACAACAGCAGGATACACCTTTTTCTCAAGTGCTCATGGATCATTCTCAAAGATAGACCATATGCTGGGTCACAAAGCAAGTCTTAACAAATTTAAAAAGATTGAAATCTTACACAACACTTTCTCGGACCATAAAGGAATGATGTTGGAAATCAATAATAGGCAGAGTGCCAGAAAATTCACAAATACGTGGAGGCTCAACAACACACTCCTAAACAACGACTGGGTCAAAGAAGAAATTGCAAGGGAAATTAGCAAATACCTCGAGGTGAATGAAAATGAAAACACAACATATCAAAACTTATGGGACGCAGCAAAGGCAGTGCTAAGAGGGAAATTTATTGCTCTAAATGCCTATATCAGAAAAGAAGAAAAGGCAAAAATTCAGGAATTAACTGTCCACTTGGAAGAACTGGAGAAAGAACAGCAAGCTAACCCCAAAGCAAGCAAAAGGAAAGAAATAACAAAGATTAGAGCACAAATAAATGAAATTGAAAACATGAAAACAATAGAGAATATCAATAAGGCCAGAAGTTGGTTCTATGAGAAAATCAATAAGATTGATGGGCCCTTAGCAAGATTGACAAAAAGAAGAAGAGAGAGGATGCAAATAAATAAGATCAGAAATGGAAGAGGAGACATAACTACTGACCTCACAGAAATAAAGGAGGTAATAACAGGATACTATGAACAACTTTACGCTAATAAATACAACAATTTAGAGGAAATGGACGGGTTCCTGGAAAGACATGAACAACCAACTTTGACTCAAGAAGACATAGATGACCTCAACAAACCAATCACAAGTAAAGAAATTGAATTAGTCATTCAAAAGCTTCCTAAAAAGAAAAGTCCAGGACCAGATGGCTTCACATGTGAATTCTACCAAATGTTCCAGAAAGAATTAGTACCAATTCTCTTCAAACTCTTCAAAAAAATCGAAGTGGAGGGAAAACTACCTAATTCATTCTATGAAGCCAACATCACCCTCATACCAAAACCAGGCAAAGATATTACAAAAAAAGAAAACTACAGACCAATCTCTCTAATGAATACAGATGCAAAAATCCTCAATAAAATTCTAGCAAATCGTATCCAACAACACATTAAAAGAATTATACATCATGACCAAGTAGGATTCATCCCAGGTATGCAAGGATGGTTCAACATAAGAAAATCAATTAATGTAATACACCATATCAACAAATCAAAGCAGAAAAATCACATGATCATCTCAATTGATGCAGAGAAGGCATTTGACAAGATTCAACATCCTTTCCTGTTGAAAACACTTCAAAAGATAGGAATACAAGGGAACTTCCTTAAAATGATAGAGGGAATATATGAAAAACCCACAGCTAATATCATCCTCAATGGGGAAAAATTGAAAACTTTCCCCCTAAGATCAGGAACAAGACAAGGATGTCCACTATCACCACTATTATTCAACATTGTGTTGGAGGTTCTAGCCAGAGCAATTAGACAAGAAAAAGAAATACAAGGCATCAAAATTGGAAAGGAAGAAGTAAAACTATCACTGTTTGCAGACGATATGATACTATACGTCGAAAACCCAGAAAAATCCACAACAAAACTACTAGAGCTAATAAATGAGTACAGCAAAGTAGCAGGTTACAAGATCAACATTCAAAAATCTGTAGCATTTCTATACACTAGTAATGAACAAGCTGAGGGGGAAATCAAGAAACAAATCCCATTTACAATTGCAACTAAAAGAATAAAATACCTAGGAATAAATTTAACTAAAGAGACAAAAAACCTATATAAAGAAAACTACAAAAAACTGCTAAAAGAAATCACAGAAGACCTAAATAGATGGAAGGGCATACCGTGTTCATGGATTGGAAGACTAAATATAGTTAAGATGTCAATCTTACCTAAATTGATTTACAGATTCAATGCAATACCAATCAAAATCCCAACAACTTATTTTTCAGAAATAGAAAAACCAATAAGCAAATTTATCTGGAAGGGCAGGGTGCCCCGAATTGCTAAAAACATCTTGAGGAAAAAAAACGAAGCTGGAGGTCTCGTGCTGCCTGACTTTAAGGCATATTATGAAGCCACAGTGGTCAAAACAGCATGGTATTGGCATAAAGATAGATATATCGACCAATGGAATCGAATAGAGTGCTCAGATATAGACCCTCTCATCTATGGACATTTGATCTTTGATAAGGCAGTCAAGCCAACTCACCTGGGACAGAGCAGTCTCTTCAATAAATGGTGCCTAGAGAACTGGATATCCATATGCAAAAGAATGAAAGAAGACCCATCTCTCACACCCTATACAAAAGTTAACTCAAAATGGATCAAAGATCTAAACATTAGGTCTAAGACCATAAAACAGTTAGAGGAAAATGTTGGGAGATATCTTATGGATCTTACAACTGGAGGCGGTTTTATGGACCTTAAACCTAAAGCAAGAGCACTGAAGAAGGAAATAAATAAATGGGAACTCCTCAAAATTAAACACTTTTGTGCATCGAAGAACTTCATCAAGAAAGTAGAAAGACAGCCTTCACAATGGGAGACAATATTTGGAAATGATATATCAGATAAAGGTCTAGTATCCAGAATTTATAAAGAGATTGTTCATCTCAACAACAAAAAGACAGCCAACCCAATTACAAAATGGGAAAAAGACTTGAACAGACACCTATCAGAAGAGGAAATACGGATGGCCAAGAGGCACATGAAGAGATGCTCAATGTCCCTGGCCATTAGAGAAATGCAAATCAAAACCACAATGAGATATCATCTCGCACCCACCAGAATGGCCATTATCAACAAAACAGAAAATGACAAGTGCTGGAGAGGATGCGGAGAAAGAGGCACACTTATCCACTGTTGGTGGGAATGTCAAAGGGTGCAACCACTGTGGAAGGCAGTTTGGCGGTTCCTCAAAAAGCTGAATATAGAACTGCCATACGACCCAGCAATACCATTGCTAGGTATCTACTCAAAGGACTTAAGGGCAAAGACACAAACGGACATTTGCACACCAATGTTTATAGCAGCATTATTTACAATTGCAAAGAGATGGAAACAGCCAAAATCTCCATCAACAGAAGAGTGGCTAAACAAACTGTGGTATATACATACGATGGAATATTATGCAGCTTTAAGACAAGATAAACTTATGAACCATGTAATAACATGGATGGACCTAGAGAATATTATGCTGAGTGAATCCAGCCAAAAACTAAAGGACAAATACTGTATGGTCCCACTGATGTGAACGGACATTCGAGAATAAACTTGAAATATGTCATTGGTAACAGAGTTCAGCAGGAGTTAGAAACAGGGTAAGACAATGGGTAATTGAAGCTGAAGGGATACAGACTGTGCAACAGGACTAGATACAAAAACTCAAAAATGGACAGCACAATAATACCTAATTGTAAAGTAATCATGTTAAAACACTGAATGAAGCTGCATCTGAGCTATAGGTTTTTGTTTTGTTTTGTGTTGTTTTGTTTTGATTTTACTATTATTACTTTTATTTTTTTCTCTATATTAACATTCTATATCTTTTTCGGTTATGTTGCTAGTTCTTCTAAACCAATGCAAATGTACTAAGAAATGATGATCATGCATCTATGTGATGATGTTAAGAATTAATGATTGCATGTGTAGAATGGTATGATCTCTAAATGTTGGGTTAGTTTCTTTTTTTCCGTTAATTAAAAAAAAAAAAAAAGAGAAGGGATAATTGGAGATGAAGGGATACAGACTGTACAACGGGACTGGATATAAAAACTCAGAAATGGACAGCACAATACTACCCAATTGTAATGCAATTATGTTAAAACACTGAATGAAGCTGCATGTGAGGTATAGGTTTTTTGTTTTTGTTTTTTTTGTTTTTTTCTTTCTATTATTGTTTTAATTCTTATTCTGTTGTCTTTTTATTTCTTTTTCTAAATCGATGCAAATGTACTAAGAAATGATGAATATGCAACTATGTGATGTTATTAAGAATTACTGATTGTACATGTAGATTGGAATGATTTCTAATTGTTTTGTTAATTCTTTTTTTAATTAATAAAAAAAAATGCCAAAAAAAAAAAAAAAGTAATCTGTGAGATTTATTAATGACAGTGAACTGGTTTTTGTTTCTCTTAAGTAGAAGATGATATAGGAAAATACAGTCTTTTTAAAGAATGTTTAAGTGTCTTAAACGGTAATTTGTTTTAATTTTCTTCAGATAGCAAGAGTTTTTGTTTTCTTGTTTATTTTTTGAGAAACTGTAAGTTTCATGTGAATGCCTCAGTGTTGGAAAGCTTTTTATTTAGAACTTTGGGGCTGATACATGCTGTTTGTCAAATTTTAGAAGAATTAAGTTTTCCAGATCAGATTAAAGCTTCTAAAAATAAATCCTTTCAATCGCATAAATGTCATTGCCTAATAAGCTGATGGCAGGATAAGTATTCGGGGTAGTATTTTATTAACATATCTGTTCGTACTTGTTCGTTGTGGAAATATGTACTTGACTAAACCATATGTGGCCATGGAAACTACTTGTAGTTCAGGAGATATAAGTTGTCTGTGTATTTAGCTATATTATATTAAACTATTGCATTTAGTTTAAAATACGGATTGAAATTGCATTTAAATGGATAACTGAATGTTACTGTCTGTGAAATCGAATGTTTTGTATGCTGCTTATTCACATTATCTATAAATCAGGACTTGGGAAAATTCTTTCTTAACCTATTGATACGGGGAATAAAGTATGAAAAATTAAACAGAAAAAAAAAAAAGCTGAATATAGAATTGCCATACGACCCAGCAATACCATTGCTAGGTATCTACTCAAAGGACTTAAGGGCAAAGACACAAACGGACATTTGCACACCAATGTTTATAGCAGCGTTATTTACAATTGCAAAGAGATGGAAACAGCCAAAATGTCCATCAACAGAAGAATGGCTAAACAAACTGTGGTATATACATACGATGGAATATTATGCAGCTTTAAGACAAGATAAACTTATGAAACATGTAATAACATGGATGGACCTAGAGAATATTATGCTGAGTGAGTCCAGCCAAAAACTAAAGGACAAATACTGTATGGTCCCACTGATGTGAACGGACATTCGAGAATAAACTTGAAATATGTCATTGGTAGCAGAGTCCAGCAGGAGTTAGAAACAGGGTAAGATAATGGGTAATTGGAGCTGAAGGGATACAGACTGTGCCACAGGACTAGATACAAAAACTCAAAAATGGACAGCACAATAGTACCTAATTGTAAAGTAATCATGTTAAAACACTGAATGAAGCTGCATCTGAGCTATAGGGGTTTTTTTGTTTTTTTTTTTTTTTACTATTATTACTACTTTTATTTTTTTTCTCTATATTAACATTTTATATCTTTTTCTGTTCTGTTGCTAGTTCCTCTAAACCGATGCAAATGTACTAAGAAACGATGATCATGCATCTATGTGATGATGTTAAGAATTACTGAGTGCATATGTAGAATGGTATGATTTCTAAATGTTGTGTTAATTTCTTTTTTTTCATTCCGTTAATAAAAAAATAAAAATAAATTAAAAGAACACACACAAAAAAAAATATTTTGAAATTACTTAAAGTCAAACTAAATAAGAATGTTCCTCATGCAAAATTCATTTCCTTAGAGCATAAAAATAAATTAATTGTCTTTATCTTCTCGAAGTTGAATAACCTAACAAGCAATAAATATTAAATAAGTTAATATATACACATGAACTACCATTTCTTTTTAATAAATAAAGAATAACTGTGAAAAGCAAAAACAATGGGGGACTTGCCTTCAAACTACTTTGTCTTAAATTTTGTGATAAATTTCTTTTCCTTGTTTCATTAAAGGGCCATTTAGGAAGAAGCAATATAATACTTCCTTGACAAAAAAAGGAGATTTGGGATGTTGTCTTTACATTAATAGCCCTTAAAAAAAATTTTCAAGAATATTGATCGATCCCATCAAACCATGTCATTTATTTTGTTTTTCCTTAAAAAGATTTAAGGTACTGATTAATATACTGAACCAATGGTAGCCTCAGAGTACTATTCTTCAGGCCTTTGGACAATTTGAGAAAGTGGATGAAAAACTACTGATGGCCATGGAAATAATCTGGAATTGATTTCTTTTTTATGCTGAAACTGGTTAATATGTTACAAAAATAAGTGGTTGCCAGTTTACTTTCACTGCCCATGAGGTAAAATAAAAACCAGTGAATCTGGAGCAGGAACAGAGTTCAGTGAATCAAGGGTTCAGATTCCCACTTGTTACTCTTCCTCCCCACGCAATGACCGGCTATCAACTGTCCACACCAGCCTGGATTCTGCTTTTCCTGCTCCTTCCCATAGATGCTTCAGCTACTATAAAACCGTAAGCAACATTTCCAGACGATTCTATTGCGCTTCCTTTTTCCTGTTGTGTTATCTGCTTCTTGATTCCTATGCTTTTACTTATTTTCTGATTCTCTATGAAATTATCGTCTGTCTGAAAGGTTGGAGAGGTCAGTAGGTTGTTATTGCCCATGTGGAAAGATGCACATTCTAACTGTAAAAAAACTCGGAGACAGGGGGCTGTAACATTTGCCAAATAGTCACCAAATAAGAATATAGATTTCCTACCAATAAAAGGTCAAATCCTCTATTGCTTCATAAAATGGGCTGAAGTGTCTTGGCCGTAGTGAAGTGACTTTATGTCTGTGCTTTCCCCAAATCAGGAATTCCAAGATGGATGCATGATCTAAGAGAAGCCAGAGTCAGTTCATTCATTACTTCAGCAAATGTTTCGGCCAACATTAAGTTTGGGGACTATAGAGCTGCCCTCAATACCTCATAGTTTAGTAAAAGAGACAGATGGTGCACGGGTAATGAAATACAATGTAAGCACAGAAGCAGTCATTACAGGATTTTATAAGGATGCTCACAAAAGAGAACTCTGCTTGACACCTGATGTAAAGGAAAGGACATAAAGTGTGCATAGAGAAAGTTACCTATGTGTATGTGTGGGAGTATTTTGAAATATTTTTACAATTATAATAAATTATTTTAAAATATTTTATTGTGCTAACATATGACATAAAACTTTCCATTTTAATCATTTTAAATGCACAATTCATCATATTTAAATGCTATTGCATTAATTACATTTACAATGTTGTGCTGTCTTCACCAATACCCATTGCCAAAGCACTCATCACTTCAAACAGCTAACTCTTTACCCATTAAACAATAACTCCCCATCTGCCACCCTCCTCCCTCTGCCCCACAGCCCCTGGTAACTTCTAACCTACTTTCTGTCTCTATGAGTTTGTTTGTTTTAGATATTTCTTAAAAGTGGAATCATACAATATTTGTCTTTTTGAGTTCTGACTTACTTCACACAGCGTAGTATTTTCAAGATATCATTCATGTTGTAGCATGTATCAGAACTCCATTCCATTTTATAGCTGAATAATATTCTGTTGTATATATATATACCATATTTTCCTTACTCATTCACTTGTTGATAAATGCTTGGGTTGTTTCTACCTTTTGGTTATTGTAAATAATTCTGCTATGAACATTGGTGTACATATATCTGAGTCATTTTCTCCCATTTTTGGAGTATATATCTAAGAGTGGAATTGCTGAGATACATGATAATTCTATGCTTAATGTTTTGAGGAATTGCTAAACTGTTTTCCATAGCAGCTGTGCCATTTTACATTCCCATCAACAATACACAAAGGTGGAATTTTTCTACACTCTCACCAACACTTGTCATTTTCTGAATTTTTTGTTAAAAGCCATCCTAGAGGTTGTAAAGTGGTCTCTAACTGACATTTTGATTTGCATTTCCCTAATGACTAATGATGCTAGTCATCTTTCATGTGCTTACTGGACATTTGTGTATCTTCTTTGGGGAAATGTCCATACAAATCTTTTGCCCACTTTTTAATTTGGTATGTTTTCTTTTGTTGTTGAGTTGTAGGGGTTCTTTTTGTATTGGATATTAAATGCTTATCAGATATATGATTTGCAATTTTTTTCCCATTCTTATGTCATCTTTTCACTTTTTTGGTAATATCTTTTGATGCCCAAAAGTTTTCAATTTGGGGGGGGAGAGGAGCATGATCAAGGAATCGAACCCCATGTCTCCCACATGGAAGGTGAACATTCTACCACTGAACCACCCATGCGCCCCTAAAAGTTTTTAATTTTGATGAAATGCAATTTATCTATTTTTCTCTTGTTGCTTATGCTTTACTATGAGAAACCTGCTTTTGAGATAAGTCTTAAAAAGCAAATAGAAATTTTCTAGATAGACAAGGATACTTCAGAAAAAGAGGAAAGCATGCATCTTCCCAAATGCAGCATGCTTGGGTGAAGGGAAGTAAAGGGCAAAAGAAGAAAAGAGAGTGGTATTTTTTTCTGGCTATATATTGTAAAATGTCTGGTGGCCATTCTAACTTGTCTTGTCTTCCATTACCCAGAGAATGAAAGAAAGAAAAGATCCAAGGTTGTTTCAGAAACAGTAGTGAATTTCAGGTCCTCTCCAGGTATTAAATGCTACCTCTCTTGTGCTACCTGAAACAGAGGGATTTGTGGCACTATCCATGTAAAACCTAAGACCATGTTATTAGTGCTGACTAAAAATAAAACTAACCATGTTTTATTATTGCTACTGTAAATCTGAAAATCATTTCTTTTCAAATTGTATAATAAATTATGAGTTGCTAGCCCATGGCTATGCATAGATTTACTAATATTATGAAAGCGAACATTTCCACAGTACAAGAGAAACATATTGATGTTTAACTTCTTAGGGTTTTCTGATTTCTGCAGGCTTTTTGGGTTGGCCTTTGGCGAATAAACTCTGCTGCACCACTGCTGGACATTGGCTCTGTTTGCTAATGTCTCTACAATTGGTTACAGTGGCGAAGATTGTCTAGAAAACAACTTCAGAAATGATGTCTCTTTAGCCCCTGCATGGCTAATCCAGACTCTTCTTCTCAGGCAGTACCTGGTGCTGGTCCCGTCACAGCTCTACGCTGACACCCCTGAGAACGTCTGTGTCCTACTGAATCACCTGAATGAGACGGTGACTCTGAGCATATCTCTGGAATATGAAGGGCAGAATAGAAGCCTCCTCACAGACGTTGTGGCAGAGAAGGGCTCCTTCTACTGCAGCGCCTTCACCGTGAGTACCCATCTTCCACAGGGTGCAGCTTGGAGAGAGAGAGCATATTAGTCGATGTCTTATGTTCTAACCTCCACCAGAAAAGAAGCCTAATAAAATGCAAATGAGGAGTACAGAGTGATTTCAAATTAGATCCTAAAAATAAAAGCTCTACTGAATATGCTTATATAATATTTACACAAAGATCCAGTGCAATATAGGAAAGGTAACAGCACGTAGAGGGAAGATTTCGTTTATCTTAAAAAAGACTTCTGAAGTAAATAATGTTCATGTCATGATTTCCACTTTATAGAAGAAACCACTGAGACTCAGAAAGCTAAGCAACTTGTCTAAGATCCCACAGATACTTTATAGTTGAAGTTTTGTCCTTGTAAACTTTTATTACTCAGGGCATTAAATGTTTAGCTAATAATACTGGCTGGCTACCAAGAATAATACATAAAGTTCTTGATCAATACAAAATAAAGTTTAATACTTCTTTTAATACCACCATGCTTTTTATGAAAATGTGGACCAGTTTTCCTTCACTGTCATGACTGAATTAAAGAATTAGTTCATTTTACTGGAATGATATTTTCCCTTTCATTAAATCAACCAATTGTTACTGTCATTTTACACAATCATAATAATTTACCTGTAAAGTAGAGAACATGGTCCTTGAATGGTCGCTTACTAGTTCTCATGGGACTGACCAGGAAAACTGAGGAAATAATAAAGGTAGAGACACTCAGCAGTGGGTCTGGGCAGATTCTTCAGGCGATTTCTGTTTTACAGATCCCAGAGCACCCATCCTCGGTGGCATTCATTACTGTGCAGGTGAAGGGGCCAACCCAGCAGTTTACAAAGAGGAAGTCAATACGCATAGTGAAAGTAGAGAGCCTAGTCTTTGTCCAGACAGACAAACCCATCTACAAACCAGCGCAAACAGGTACAAGGAAACTAATGAGGAAGAGCAACTTTAAGCAGGGGGCTGGGATGGGGGGTGGGGGCGGGTGGTACTTCACTATTCTGCTGTCACGGAAATCCTGGCAAGTTGTTGTCTGTGTCACTATGCTGGGTTCCCATCAGGGGTCTCATGAGGAAAAAAAAATGTCTTATGTTTCAGTGAAATTACGCATTGTCTCTGTGGATATCAATTTTCGCCCTTTGAATGAAATGGTGAGTCTCATAATCATGGGGTGGGGGAGGGGTTGGAGCAAACAAACAAGAATTTAAGGATCATTCTTTTGGGGAAGCTGAGGCCGATACAAGAGATACGTAAATCTACCACAGTGCAAGATCTAACAAGGGTACCTCCACTGGCGGAATCTGGAGGTCAGAATCAAGTCAATTCATCACTGCATTTGTAAAATAAATTAAATGTTAGGTTGAAGTTGCCTAAATCATGGCTTGTCTTCTTAAAGATCCCAGTGATGCTTATTGACGGAACGAAGAGATAGTGCATTTCATCTCTCTCAGCCAAATATCATTGGCAAAATACTTATAATTTGGGCTTTTAAAAGTCTATACGTTTCTTCAATTGGATGCTTTATCACCAAAGAAAAGTCCTTACTTCGTAAATAATGTGTGTCCCAAATTAAACTCGTAAAATGCTGTGAACCCAACAGGAGGGCATTTTTTTTGTTTATATAAGCAATCTAGAGACCTACTCCCTCTGGCCCACATACTCTGTCACTGCCGATGTCATGGTTTTCTCCTAAGTTCCATCTCACACTCATGCTATTTCTTTCTTTCTTTTCAGTTTCCACTGGTTTACATTAAGGTAGGTGATATACAGTGTTTATCCATTGGAATAAGGATTTATTGTATGTTAAAGTGCCTCTCTCCCCCATCTGCCCACCCCCAGTAGAACTGCATCGAAACTAAGCACATACTGTTTTCTCTATCTTAATTCCTTTGGAGAGGTGGTAAGATATAAATGAAGGACAAAAGTTCCTTCATTTATGATGCGATTTAATGATTTCTCAAGTATTTCTAACCAAAATGAATATGCATAAGCTCAAGAAGAGGGGCCAGTGTAAAATGTTATCTGTAATACCTCATAGCTAGTAAACTTATTGCCTTTTTCCCAATGTAGAATTCCCAGAACCCTTCGCAAATAGCTTTTGGTGCCAATTTACCAACCATCTATTATTCAATGCCCAATATCACACTAACCTGCTCTTCCACTCACATATACATATTTCAGTTGCTTCTATGAACTCATATTTCTCCCTATAGAATCCCAAGAAAAACCGAATTTTCCAATGGCAAAGTCTCACATTGCAAGGGGGACTCACCCAGCTCTCTTTCCCACTCTCAACGGAGCCTAGTCTGGGGCACTACGAGGTCACAGTGCTGAAGGAGTCTGGAAAAAAAATAGAGCACTCCTTTGAGGTGAAAGAATATGGTAAGAATTCTGCATCTGCAAGTTATATGTGACATTACAATATTTAAGACAGAGTAGTTTTTATACATGGGTGACAAGCAAGTTTAATATATAACAGTTGATGATCAGCAAGCTTTTATATGGACCCAGAAATTTGCTTAACTTTCCTTATTCACGTCTCATTTAATTTTCAAATAATGTTCTCAGGCAGATAAATTCATTATCCCTATTTTACAAATGAGCATTTCTTTACTACAAAAGTTAGTAACTTAGCAAGATCAGTCACGTGGTGTGTCTAAATTAAATTAAATCTTTCATGCTATGGATGAGGAGTTCTATCATGGAATCAGGATTCCCAAAACTTGCCAAAACCACTGTGAGAATTATGGACTAGAGCTCTAGTATAAGAATAACACTGAGCTGAAAAATAAACCAGTAGGGGGAGGTGGTGGATCAGAGAAAATCAGCTAGTGGCTCTTAGCTGGTTCTAAAGCACTGGTGTGGATCTGCCTGAGTGGACCACAAAGGGGAGCTGACGGAAGAATCTATGGAAAACTGCTACCTCTGCATAGTTTAGCACTTCACTAGGACTACAGCCAAGTATCTGTTGGTCATTCTGGGGCCTCTGTTAATCAGCAAGCCTGGCGGTTGGGAAGAAGAGCTGGACACTGAGAGGAAAAGACTAAGGACAAACTGGAGAAACGCTGGCCCCTCTACATCTGTTACCACACCTAACCAGGACAATCTTCAGAGACTAATGATGCTGCCTCTTTCCTATCTTCCAAATTTTACACAAAATCAGAGAAGGAGATTCTGGGAAAGGTAGTGTCAGCTTAACCAAACTGACATACCACAAATTACCATGGCGATGAAAAACATCTCCTTTGTCAGCAGCTGCTCTGGAGCTCCTTACTGCAGTTGAAATAATTTCAAGTGATCCTATGTTGTAAGGTTCTGTAATAGAGTATATCACTAATACTCACAAGATCTCCTGCCCACTCCCACCTCTTCTTCTGTTTTTTTTTTTTTTTTTTTTTTTGGCAACAGTTTTGCCCAAATTTGAGGTTCAAGTGAAAATGCCCAAGACAATCGGTTTTCTAGATGACGAATTTGCAGTATCCGTCTGTGGCCTGTGAGTTGAATTTCGTTCATCTCATTTCTATTTCCCTACTTTATTTGGGGGAATGTATTGCAAATGGCAGTTACTGGACATTGAAGTATTTTAATTAGGGAAATAACTCCCTCTCCATCATGTTGAACCTCTGCTAGGTAGCAGGGGTGGTAACATACAATGCTTTACTACTAATAATAAAATCATTAATGAAAAGTTAAAATGTGTCAGACAATATTCTAAGTGGCTTGCATTTATTAACATATTTTATTCTTATATGAGCCCTGTGAGACGGGGATAACTGTAATCCTCATTTTACAAATGAGGAAACTATAATACATGGAGGATAAAAAAAAAATTAAAAACTTTGTCCAGGTCCTACAGATAGTAAATGGCAGAACTGGAATTTAAATCCGACACTCTGGCCCCAGACCCTGACCTCACCATTCTTCTAGTTTATGCGGACTTTGTTTAAAAAAAAAAACAAAACCAACCTTATGAAGGACTTATAAATCCCAGCCACTGTGTTAATTTTTCTCCATAAATTTTCTCAATTTACAATTACGATATGAAAAGGGAAACGGAACCTAGTCTGTCAGGTTCAGTCAATTAATAAAAAATATGCCTTAGTAATTTCTTCCCTGGTTATCTTCTACTGTGCAATAAAGCATCCTCCATACCCAAAAGAGTAGAAACTTTTCTTCTTGCTTTTGAAACCCACATGAAAAGCCTGTTTTTCTCCTTCTTGTTGGCCTCAATGCTTCAAATTTCCCAACAGAGGGAAAGCCTTTTGACACAGATTTAAAAATAAGATTCAGCAGCTATTTAAATTTATTAAATTGTTACTTATCAGTACTTATAGGGATTTGGGAAAAAAACACAAAAAAAGGAAAACTTTGGGAACTGAGGACAAACTTCACCTGCTTCACAGTTTAGACTCAGTTAATAGGCTTCTAACCTGTGAGTGTGTGTAAGAATCTACCTGAGTGCATGTTGCTTGGCCCTACATCCAGAGATTCTAAGCATAAATTGAGGAAAGGCTCAGGAATTCACATCTCAACAGGTAACTCAGGTATTTCAATGTAGGTGGTCCATAAAGTACACTTTGAAAAAAATAATAAACTAAAAGACTAAGTTCAGCTTTGCATCAAATCCTTTCATTGTATTTGGCAGATAAAACCAACTCATCATGATATTGTTCATCTTTAACATTTTTTTCTACCTATGTTTTGCCATCTAATTTCTCATTTATCTCTTAAAATTCGTATGAATTAGGAAGGACTTAGAAATAGCTCTGAATATATCCCAAAAGTTTTTCTCTTTAAATAAAGTTGAGGAGGGATTGATAAAACTGGAATTATAACCTGAAAATATGAGAGCATAGAAAGAGAGATATAGTACAATCTTTACAGGAAAACCTCAATTGAAAGAAAGGAAAGAGCTGAGATAAAACTAAATTGCTAATTTTCCACTTGAGGTATTTCAAAACTCTTAAAGTTATGGGTATATTTCCACTTAGATAAGATACGTCTCTCAGAATAAGTGCTTCTAAAGCACAAATGCTGTGAAAGGTAATGCAATTGCTTTAGATAAATAAGATGGATGTACGAATAGATTAATTAGATGAAGAAATGACTGAGTTCTTTATATTAAGTACCTTTTTCTATGACCGCCTTATTGCTATAGATACACCTATGGAAAGCCGGTCTCTGGACTTGTGACAATGAATGTGTGCAAAAAATACTCCCGGAGCCGTTCCACCTGCCAAAGCACATTTTCACAGAAAATCTGTGAAGAATTCAGTCAACAGGTATGTGGAAACCACTCTCTCTCTCCAAGGCACTAGTTCCAGATACGGTTTTCTCATGGATTAAAATAGTGAACATAATATAATAGTCAATAGTGTTTGAAATAGTTACTGGGTAAGGAAAACATTGTGACATTGCCTGGCAGTGTCAGAGACCCATTTTGCCAGTGGAAATTGTGAATATATAGTGGTATGCATTTGGCCAATTTTGTGATTTCCTCCCAGCAGCAATCAAAAGGATATAGTGGAATCCAAAGTTAACCTTTGTCAAAGGGATAACAGAAGAAAAATGTGACTTGTGTTTAGAATTTGACCAATGGGAGGATCAAATGTTATTATGGAACCTAACACATAGGGAAGACTATTAGCGATAGTGGGTTGAAGCAGAGGAAAACAGATTGGAGGCTCCAATCATATCAAAGAGGAGGTATAATAAGAATAATTAAGGGACAAGTTGAAAGAGTATGTTCTAGTGAAAAATGGAATGCGTACATTAGTGATTTCAAAGAAAGAACAAGTAAAATTTCAGGAGTGGCAGTGTAAGCTAGGGGGATGGAAAAGAAAGTTATTGAAGCTGCATAGGACAAATAAATGAGAAGCTGAGGTTCTGAATGGGCACTCAAGATAAACATTGATAAACAAGATAAACATGAGAGGAATTCAACTGCTAAAATCTTTAGTAGATGGGGAAACTGGAATTAATTTTTATTTTTAAGAGTGCCATGACATCTATATTAAATAGAATAAATGTGTTGGAATCATATTATGCAGAAAATCTTTTCCATGTAAATGAGGAAAAACAGTTTATTGAAACATGTATCCTAATATTTAGTTTGGTAATCTAATTACTCTAAGGATTCATTCATTCAATGAATATATGTTCTATTAATGTCCTAGATATTGAGAAAATATGGCTAGGAAAAAAATCTGTAACCAATATTAATCCAGGAGTAGTTAGAAGGCTTCTTAGAAGATGCTGTGTTTACGTTTTGAACAGTTACTGTTGGTCAACTAAAGAATGGGAGAAAGAAATTTGTCACTTGAGGAGCAACAGATACAAAAAAGAGAATTATGAAACACCCTGACACGTTTTAAAACTCAAACTCAAAAAGAAGTTAAATGTGCAACGCTCAGGATAGGTTTTCAGGAGAGAGGGAAAAAAGGCAAAGGTTGGCAATGAATAACTCAATGGTCAATGAAGAAATTTTATGTTATTCTTGGGCTTAGGAAAGGATAAGCACCAAAGGGATGGCCAGAATACTTGTAAAAGATTGTTTCTATGACCAATAAATATTTTTCATAGATTAGTAAATGACTTTTTGATAGAAAATTAGAGGACTCAGGGATTCTCTTCCTTTTTCTTCAGGCAGACAATGAAGGCTGTTTCACACAACTCATAAAGACTAAAGTATTTCAGCTGAGACAAGAAGGGCATGACATGTTAATACAAGTCGAAGCCAAAGTCAAAGAGGAGGGAACAGGTTTGTATTATTTTAAAATATTTATTAAATATCAATGTACATTCATCAAATGTCTATATAAAATACTTTATAGTTGCTGAGGACTGTGAAAATGAATAGTCCATGACTTTACTCACATAAGTAAACATTATAAAATTTCCACAAAGAAAATGAAATTTAAGGGCCAAATGTGTATGAAGAGAGGCAATTAATTTTAAAATAGAGCCAGAAGACAGTTTTATAGATAGTACAGCATTTGAACTGATTCTTTGAGAATTTTGAAGCACAATGATGGGTAGGGAAACTAATCAGGCAACAAATATACTCAGTCTCAGAAGAGTCTGAAAATGTAGGCTGATTCTAGGTTGTGGAGGAAAGCATATCTTATACCAAAGAATTTACATTTTATTCTGAAGATCACTGGATATCTTCCAATTATATTTGAGGAGAGTAACCTGAATAAATTAATGTCTTTAAGAAGATAATTCTAGCAGCCATGAGAAAGACTGGCTGGATGAAAAAGTTTTTGTAACATGAGAAGATGATTGTGGTAGCACAGGTGAAAGATGGTTCACCATGAACTAGGAAAGCTGCAAATATAAACAAATAAGGAATAACATTTTCTGGCATTTTGCAGGTAAAATCTACTCATCTTGTTGATAGATTTGATATGAAAGGAAAGGATACGGAGAATTCAAAGATGACCTAAAAGATTCCCAATTTGGGGCCTGCCTGGGAAATGGAAATACCATTAACTGAGGAAGGAGTAGATGAGACAGTACTATTGTGATGAAAATGGGTCAAAGATAATTAGTAATAATTTGGAATTCAAAATTGAAATGGATTCATCCAGTCAATGGTTTAAAAAAGAGAGTGAGAGCAAAATCAGAATCAGAGATGTAAATCTGGAAGTCATTCCAACTGCGTCCATACCCTCCTTAGAGGGGATGCAATTTCTCTGCAAGTGAGCTCCTTTAGCATTGCTAAATTTGAGTTAGACACAGGACAAAGAGTGGTCCAAGAGCAAAAACAACAGCATATAAAAGAGAGATAGTCTCTTTTTTATGATTAAACCAGTCAGCATAATAAAATTGGAAGTCATATAGATAGGGAGAAAATAAGAGAGTGCAATTTCTTAGAAGTCACAGGAAGGAAATGTTTCAGTGGTACTTATATAGAGAGAGTACATGTATCATGATGTCTGAGATGAAATTCTGTATTGGGGGCAATTAAGTTATCATTTAGAACTTGATAGAGCAGTATTTTAGATGATGAAAACAAAAATACAGATTATATTTCATCGAGTGGTAAAGGACCAGGTGTTGCCTATACTGTGGATAGGTTGTGCCATGAAAAGAAAAATCTTGATGGGGAGGCAGTTTGTGATAGAAATTTAAGAATATTATTAGGTCAAAGTGAAGAATCTCATATGCAGAAAGTTGGGTGGGTGGAGAAGATGTGAGAGAGGCAGAAGGTAGAGATGAGAATGGAGGAAGATCACAGAGGAGATGAAGACTTAGGAACATAGATGAAGCAAGGAGAAAGACTTGTGAAACAGAGGAATTTTGAAATTATGGGTATCAATAAATTTGTATATGAAGGTGAAGCTGATGGAGTCCTTGTCAAATGGCTTCTATCTTCTAAATGAGATAAATTCTTGAAAGGAGAAGAAAGAAAAACGATGGTACTTCATTACAATGAAATGAAGCGGGGGTGGAAGCAGGGGGTGAGCTGTAAGTACATAGAACAGTTCAACTGTGCTTTCTTTTTCAGGATTAGAATTAACTGGGCACAGATCCTGTGAAATCACTAACACCTTAAGCAAACTGAAATTTATTAAAGCAGATTCACATTACAGAAGTGGGATCCCTTTCTTTGGGCAGGTAAAATATCTTTACAACATAATCATAATTGGGGAGGTGAGGCTTTGTAGAAAATTGAATTAAAAAGCACAGTATCAAAATGTATTACAACAAATGAATATTTATTTAAAATACAAAAATGACTATAGCACATTACAAACTTAAAAAGCAAATACCATCACAAAAACTAGGAAAAAAACAAATAAGAATAAATAAAAGTTAATAAATAAAATTAACTTCCTAATACATCTCTATAGTACATTTTCTATATACAGTTTGGCTGCATACTTTTTGATTGCCTCTTTATAGAGAATGATTTTATAATATTTTCTCTTAGAAAGAATAAAAAGATACTCTTTCATCTAGATGGTTTATTTATTATTATTATTATTATTGAGAGTTTAGAAAAGTTTCAGCTTACAGCTCAAAATTGGCAATATCAATATCAGTATTAGGTCTGTTATTTCTTTAGGAAGCTGTCAATTATCTTTCACATAAACGGTATTATACAAGATCTCTAGGCATTTCTAATTTTCTTGTACAGCAACTAATATTTGAGTGACAGGTTATGGGCAATGTCCTCGTTTCAGTGGCATATTAAGAATTTTATGTTTTCTACATTCGTGCTAGTATCATATCAAATTAGCAAAAAAATAATATATGAATAGCCATGATTGGGAAAGGCCATTTCAGGCTAACAGGGGAGGGTGAGCAAACTGAAGTCCGATGAGTTTGAGTAAGCCAGAAATTTAAGATAGAGGGGAGAATGGACAAGACCCTAATTGTGAAATAGCTTTTCAAGAGCAAGGAATAAAAAGGTAGCCACGATGAGTGCAGGTGACATAGAAGGAATGCTGAATTAACTTGTGACTGGGTAGTTGTGGATAAGCAGGGACAGATCATCAAACCCATTTGGAATTTGGGGACTTACACTTAGGGGGTTGAGTGTGATTGAAGATTCATAAGAAGGAGAATACCATGATCAGATTTGTTCAGGCTGTAGAGAGTAGGGTTTGGGCTAAGAATAAAGTGACAAAAAGGCGGATTGCATAAGACCTAACAGCACTTGGCAATTAGTTGGTTATAGACAATAGGAGATAGAAAATGGCTAAGACAGCCCCTAGAATTCAGGCAGAAACTGTTAGGTAGATCCATGGACCATTTTCTGAGAAGAACATCAGAGAAGAAGAGAATTTGAGAAGGTAACATCCTGAGTTCATTTTTAGGTATTTTCTATTTGAATGTCTGTGAGATATTCAAAAAGAAATGACAAGTGAAAAAATATGAGTATTTTGCCCAGGAAACAATTCTTGTTGCCAGATTCTAAGACCTTCAGAAAATGACAGGGAGGGAACAAAAGGTCAAGAGATGAACATAACAAAAAGGGAAAGGTGTTTTTGCTCTATGAGACTTGTGGTCACATATCACGTTCTTATTTCTAGGTTCTTCTAGTTGATGAAAAAGATCAGCCCATCCCCAATAAAACAATATCTGCTAACGTGGATGCAGTTGGATACCACTCCAGCTTTACAACTAATGAGCATGGTTTGGCGGATATTTCCATTGATACTACCAACTTCACATCTTCTTTCATTACAGTTAAAGTAAGTGGAAAGGGGGATCTGGGAATGAAAATACAAACATCGTTGGAACCACATTATTTAAGGATATAGAAAATCCAGGGGAAAAAAGAAAGATAATAAAGAGTAAAATGGAAATTAAGCATTTGGGAATCTGAATTATAAGAAACAGGAAATTCTCTGTCAAAAAAACTTCACTTTAGATATAAACTCTGTTTATAACGTGGTCTAGCTCCAGGAGATAGTGACTATCATCTTGGTATTCCCTGAAAATTTCAATATGTTTTATGATTTAAAATAAATTAAACCTTGCTTGGATTTCTTGGGTATACTGCTATTTTTATTATGGGTTGAATAGTCGGATGCAAATTGCAAACATAAAAGTGCTGAGAAAGTTATCATCTTGATTGCAAGTGAATAATATCTACTGAATCCATATAGAATAACCTTAAATGACTTTTAAGAGGAAGCCATTTATAGATTAAGCTACATTTGGGAAAGCAGCATACTGACCTGTTTCCACTATGCATAAATTTCAATATATTTGCTATATTAATAGGAAATAGCCTAGTTAAGACTTT
The DNA here is from genome assembly GCF_023851605.1 of Tamandua tetradactyla. Classification (NCBI taxonomy): domain Eukaryota; kingdom Metazoa; phylum Chordata; class Mammalia; order Pilosa; family Myrmecophagidae; genus Tamandua; species Tamandua tetradactyla. Next base: position 71,478,874 of record NC_135333.1, on the reverse strand, counting down.
TATTTCTTCACTTAGGTCACTTACAAACCAAATACACCCTTTGATGACTGGTGGCTGGAAGAATCACATATGGAAGCACAGCACTCTTTAAAGAGTGTTTTCTCCCCAAGCAAGAGTTATGTTCACCTTCAAGCTGTTGCTGGTACTTTAACCTGTGGGCAAACCCAGGAAATCCAGGCACATTACATCTTGAATGAGCACATCCTGAAGGACCAAGAAGAGTTAATCTTCTATTATTTGGTAAGAAGAAAAGTCACTATAGCTCCTTCTAAGTAGGTGGACTCCAAAAATGTGGGCTTTTTATCTGATTTATAAGATACCAATATCAATGCTATTTTTTATTTTTATGCTTGAAGAGAAGTTACTTCCTAAAAAAAAAACACTTAACACTTTTCATTCTCAGTGATATTCTGATCCTCACTGAAACTTAGTGAGGGAGTTTTTTTGCCAAGTTCCAGTGACAAATTATTGAATAGAAGAGGAAAGAGTCTAAAACAAAAGCGTCGTTATTCAAAGAAAATATTCATCTTCTAACTCAGCAGATAAGTAATAAAAGGAGAAGAACCAAGAACTTATCCAAAAGGAAATAAAAGTTATAAACAATCTTATGGAAACATATCCAGTTTTTACATTAATTGGAAAAATGAAAATTAACACAACAGACAAAAGCGTTTTAAACCCATAATGCTTCTAAGTAATTAAAGCTCGTGACGTGTAATTTCAGGGAAAAGGTACATTTGTCAGGCATAATATAAATCAATACAATACTTTTGAGGCCAATAAGGCCATGGGTGTTCCAAAATTTAAAATGTCTAAAGCTGTTATTTGCCCAACTAAATCATTTTAAGAGGAAAAAATTATATGCAAGAGGTCCTGTATAGGAACATTAACTATAAATTTAAAATGGTAAATATGCTATAAAAAAGAATTACGGAATTATAATCTCAGCTCTATTGCTTCCAAGTACTTGAAACAAGGGACAATTTACCTAATCTCACCTATAAAAAGAAATGTCAGGGCAGACCACAGTGGCTCAGCAGACAGAGTCCTCACCAACCATGCTGGAGACCCAGTTTTGATTCCCGGTGCCTGCCCATGCCAAACAAACAAACAAACAGAACAGAAATGTCAGTAGACTCACCTGAATAGTGGAGAAAATATTAATAACTACTTCAAGTGCAAACTAAATAAAAATCTTAAAACTAAATTATTTACTTCAATACCTGCCCATAGAGTGCACAGCACATTTAGTTTTTTAAAATAGAAGCAACAATAGACAATACTTACATATATCTGCCTTCACTATGTGTGTGTGTGTGTGTGTGTGTGTGTGTGTGTGTGTGTATACATATATATTTTTTGTATGATGGGGGTCACATTTCATCCTTTTTTTCCATGTGAGTATCCCATTATTACAACACCGTTTGTTGACTTTTTGTTTATTTTTTCTTCCTTTTGTTTGTTTGTTTGGTTTTTTTTGAAGTGCATGGGCCAGGAATTAAACCCAGGTCTCCCGCATGGCAGGCAAGAATTCTACCACTGAACTCCCTTTGCACCTCCTGCCTTCACTATATTTTGTGTTGTATGTAGTAGATGCCCAAAACTTTGCTGAAAGAATAATATGCAAAGTTGAACTATTAATAGTCATAATATTAATAGTACTTGCTAAGTAAATTGTATAATAATTTGTAAAATTGTATAATTGTAATCATTTTTATATGTAAATATGCATATAGGAAAATTGGTAATTGAAAATAACTTCTGGGTTGGAGTAGTGAGATAACTGGTTAAAGTTTAATATGTTTACTTTAAAAGAATAAGGGATGCATTTTCTTTTGTTTCAGATTAAAGCAAGAGGAGGCATGTCCCAATCAGGAATAAAAGTGTTGTCCATTGAGCAAGGAAACAGTAAGTATTTTCAGGATTTAAAATTTTTTTCCTCATCTCTCTAAATTCTGAACACTTTTTAGCAAGATGGACTTATTTCACAGACCTATTTTAACTAAAGATGGGAAAGCAGATAAAATAGGAAGACATACTGGGTTTATTTAGTATTTTCTTCTTTGCATAACACTTCAATACTTTACATTTTACTCCTAATATATATTCATTTTAAAAGACTTAAGAAATGTAAAAAACAAAACACACACGCATACACCAGAACAAAAATGTAATTTATTTTACTCTATTTTAATGTTAGTTTTCAATTGTTGTTGCTATAAAACATTGCCACAAGTTTGCTGGCTTATAAAAACATGAATTAATTAATTTTAGGTTAGAAGTCTCATTAGTATAAAATCAAGGTGTCAGTAGGATTGCATTTCTTCTGAAGCTCAAGGGAAGAATCAGTTTCCTTGCCTTTTCCAGCCCCTAGAGGCTGCCTGAAGTCCTTTTCCTCTTTCTTCAAAACCAGAAAGATACCATTTTCAAAACTCTCTCCCTCTAATAATCCTGCCTCCCTCTTATAAAGTCTCATGTGATTGCATTAGGCTCATCCAGGTAATCCAGGATCATGTTCCCATCTCAAGATTCTTATCTTAATCATATATGCCAAGTCCCACCTGCTATATTGGTTTGGGAGATTGATCCTGGATGTTTTTAAGGGGCAGGGAAGGCATTATTCTGTCTATCACAGTCAGTCCTCTGGCCCCCAAAGATTCACAACCATCCCACATGCAAAATGCATTTACTCCATCCCAACATACACAAAAGTCTCTACTCCCTACACCATTAATGCAAAGCCTAAATCTCATCAACTCGAAAGTCCCTCTACTAATAGTTTGTTCAAGGCAAATTTTGCCTTTCTCTATTATGTGACTCAAAATTCTTCCAGATTCTACCCATTGCCCAGTTCCAAAGCAACTTCCACAATTTTAGTTATTTGTTGTGACAGTACACCACTCTTGGTACAAAAATCTGGATTCATTTTCAGGTCATTTTTCCACGAATTTTTTTTCAGAATAGTGTCTTCATTTAATAGTGCTTTATTGAATTATCAGTATCTCAAGAAACGTTCCTTATGCTCTTAAATATCCCTCTCTAATACAATTTTCTTTACTGCACAATATTCCTTCAATTCTAAGTTAAGTCTTCTCACCTGTGCCCTGTCTTTGAACTTCCAAGTTATACATGAATAATAATTCAATAAATATCCTTGTTTCTTTCCTAACATAAATTTCTAAGCATTCCTTCTTTGGATTATTTTTTTCCCTTTATTTCTTCTTTGGATTTTTTCCCCTTTATTTCTATATCTTATTCACTTCAACAGTTGTATCCAGATGTAATTGACATATAATGACTGTGCATATTTAAAAATGTGATCAACTTTGACGTGCATGTACTTACAAAACCACTACAGCAATAGAAATGACAAATTATCTGTCACTACTAAAAGTTTTCTTATATCCCCTGGTAACCCCTCCTTCCTGCTCCTATCCATTCACTCTCCTCTCCCCCTATGTCCCAAACAACCATTAATTTACCTTCCGTAATTACATATTAGTTTGCATTTTATAGATTTCTTTATAAATGGAATTAAGCAGTACATAGTCTTCTTGCCTGGCTCCTTTTACTCAGCATAATTGTTTTGAGATTCTTCTATACATTTGCATGTCAATAGTTCATTCTTTTCAACATTTTTTTCTTTTTTAGAGAAGTTGCAGATTTAAAGAAAATAATGTATAAAATACAAGATTCCCATATACCAACCTATTAACAACTTGCATTGGTGTGGATCATTCATTACAATTGATGATAGCCCATTTTTATAATTGTGCTATTAACTGTAGTCCATGGTTCAGTGTGCAGTGCAGTTGTCGATTTTTTTAATTTCATTTTTAAATTTAAAAATTTAAAAATTTTATTTTGCTACCATTATACAATCTAACATTTCCCCTTTTAATCTCATTTATATGCATATATAGTTCAGTGCTGTTAATTACATTCACAGTGTTGTGCTACCATCACCACCATCCATGACCGAAATGTTTGCATCACTCCAGATAGGAACTCTACACATTTTAAGCCTTAACTTCCAATTTCCTATCCCCACCCCATACCTGGTAACCTATATTCATTCATTACTGAGTGCTGCTCCATTCTATGGATATAGAACACTTTGTCTGTTCACTCACGGAAGGGAACTTGGATTGTTTCCAGCTTTGGGATATTATAAATAAAGCTGCTATGAAAATTCATATGCACATATTTGTAAAGACATGTGGTTAGGGTATGTTTAATGTTTTAATAAGCATCCAACTGTTTTCCAGGTGGTTGTACTATTTCACACACCTACCAACAGTGTATGAGGGTTTGAATTTCTCCACATCCTCTCCAACTCCTGGTCTGGTCAGCCTTTTTAATTTCAGTCATTCTAACAGAATATCTCTCTCATAAATGAGAGAATATCTCATTTTAGTTTGCATTCCTCTGAAGACTAATGACAAATAAGATCTTTTTATGTTTAATTGCCATCACTATGTCAGCTTTGCTGAAGTTTTTGTCCAAATATTTTGCCAATTTTTAAAGCTGGGTTTTGTGTTTTCTTATTACTGAGTTTTGAGTTTACATACTCTGGATACAAGTCCTATATCAGAAACATGTTTAACAAGTATTTTCCACCAGTATGTGGCTTCATTTAATTCTCTTAACTGCCTTTGGGGAAGCAGAAGATTTAGATTTTAATAAAATTTAATTTACCTATTTTTATTTTATGGATCATGCTTTTTTGATTTGTGACTAAAGAATCTTAAGCTAACTCAAGATTACAAAGTTTATCTTCTATGTTTTCTTCCATAGGTATTGTAATAATAAATTTTATATTTATATCTATCACCATTTTGAGTTCCTTTTTTATATGATGGGAAGTAAGAATCAAAGATCGGTCTTTTTAATATGAATATCAAAATTTTTAGTACTATTTCCTGATAGACGGTCCTTCTTCCACTGAACTGCTTCTGTACCTTTTTCTAAACAGTAATTGATTTTACTCATATGGATCTATTTCTAAATTCTATGTTCTGTTTCATTGATTTATTTGTCTATTTTTAGACCAAAATTTCATTGTCTTGATTACTGTAACTTTACAAGAAGACTCGAAATAAGGTAGTGTTAGTCTCACAACTTTGTTCATTTACAAAGTTGTTTTGACTTTTCAAGACCTTTGCATTTTTCCATATGAATTTTAGATTAAGAGTAGTCCCTAACAAAATTACAGAAACTTTTTTATAGAAATTGGCAAGCTGATTCTAAAATTCATATGGAAATATTTGTAGTAATAGCATTTCTTTCGTTCAAGATATTTATAACGTGTGATTTCAGCTTTTTCTTGGTCAGCCTTGTTAGTTTTATCAATTTATTGATCTCAAACAATCAACTTTTGGTTTATTTTCTCCTTGTTTTTCTATCATTATTATCATTGATTTTTCACTCAGATATTTATCATTTTCCTTCTTCTGCTTACTTTAGGTTTAGTTTATTCTTCTAATTCTAGTTTTTTAATGTGGAAAATGAAGCCCTTAATTTAAAATCATACATCTTTTTGAATATAGATAATTAGTGCTGCACATTTCCTTCTATGTGCAGCTTCAGCTACATCCCAACATATATTTACATGCTGTGCTTTCATTTTCATTCAGTTAATCATATTTTCTAAATTTCCTCTTACCTTCTTCTGTAGACCGTGGGTTATTGAGAAGTGTGATATTTAGTTTCTAAATATTGGAAGATTTCACAGAGATCTTTCTGCAATTGATGTCCAATTTAATGCCATTATAGTCACATGACTTCAATTCTCTTAAATTTATTGAAACTTGTTTTATGGCCCAAAAATGATCTATCTTGGTAAATGATAGAATTTATCAGTTTATTAAACATTCTGTGTATTCTGATAATATTCTGTTGCTAACTGCAGTGTTCTCTAAATATCAAGTGTCCTCTAAATGGCAAGTCGGTTGATAGCATTTCTATAGCTTCTATCAAAGTGTCCTTCTGTATTTCCTTGAATCACAAATATCTGTAGTTTGTGTTATCCCAGGAAGAATGATTAACTTTTCATTGAAAGGGTCTACTTCAAAAAGACGAGTAGATTTCGTCTATTTATTTGTTCCATGTCTTCCCATGCTCATTTAAATATTTATTGACTATTATTTGATAAAGACAGTTCTAATTAAAAGAGCATATTTAAAGATATCAGAAAGCCCATGTACCTCTCATAACTCAACTTAAATACCCAGGAAGTCGTGAAGATGTCTTCTACGGTTTGGAATGTGTTTGTCATTTATCTCTGAAACTCCATTTCTTAGCATTATATCTGACAAACAGTGGGTGCATGATAAATATGTTTAATTAGCACGAGATATCTCTTTGTTTACAATTTATGACATAAACTATGAGAAAGTTTTCTCATTAGAGCTATATCTGAAAAGAGTACCTCTTCCTGTTTTACATCCCTGTAATACAAGTTTTGGAAAAAAGCATTAATAAAACACAGTTCATTGTCTCAAGATGCTCACAGTCTAGTGAAGATTCCAGATTTTGCTTCTCTGTTTAAGTATTTAAAAACCAAATCAAGTCTTTTAAAAAAAATCTGAATGATAGAGGTAAATAAGAACTCTCGAGATCATTAGTCCAGTTTCCTCATTTTGCAAATGGGAAAATAGAGATCCAGAAAACATCTCAACTTGCTCAAGATAAACTATTTGGTAAAGGCTTGTAAAAAGAAAAGTCTCTTCTCCATCTATTACATTTCTCTAGGTGCCCTTTAAAACAGTGCTTCTATTTAAACAGTTCAATACACATCAAGTAAGCATTACCTCTTCACATCCTCTAGGATCTTCCAAATAAAAACTGATTCATAATTAGTCATCTAACTCACTTATTTACAACTTTCCTTTTAAATACACATATGAAGCTTGGTTATAGATAAATTCATAATTAATCATAGATTTTAGTTTGTATTTCAAAATCTTGCTGAATTTTGTTAGCAGTTCTTTGAATTTCTGATTCGCTTCTTATTTAATTTTTCTAACTCTACTTCTTGATGAAATCATTGGTCTTTAGTCTTTCCATTTTTCAGCCAGTGGGAAGTTGCCAAGTCTGTGACAGAGATGTAATGTCCATCACCCTAAAACCTTGCTCAACATGGGTCCTTCATGGGTCCATAAAATCGCTTAGGTCAGTAAAATCTCTCTTTAGGTCTATAAAATACCTCTTGGTAAACGTTTCCTTACTGTTTAAAAGAACAAATTTTAATACATTTGCTCAAATATATAACATTCATTCTAAATTTCTATTTAATCATTGATTTTATGGGACTGGAAATTATGTGGATGTTTCTAGATCAGGTAAACTTGTTCCTAATTACATATAAAAAAACAAGCTGCTTCATACAGCAATTTCTTCAAAATAATTTCTGTAGTAGAGTTTAAATACTACATAATTAAGAACCTAGAGAGGTGGAGTAGGGAAAAGAAAATATCTATCTCTTTTAGAAAAAAAATATACTTTACTTTATTTCATGGTAACTATTTAAGTGCTGTTTTTCCTTTTGGCTTTGACTTCTAGAAAATTCAATAATAAATGTCAGTACCCTTGTGTAATAATCACTTTGTTACAGTTTTCTAATAAAGTTAACTCCTGTCTATGTTTACCCTTTCTCCGAAACTCCACTTTACTAGGTTTCTCTATTATCTTTCCAAACTTCGGTTGACTATTTTTTTGTATTTGTGCCATAGGCTTCCCTCAAAGCTTTTATAGATACAGGGAAGGAACAGTTTTATCATTGTTGTTGTTTTGTATGCTGTATGGCGAGGGTCATATTTCATTCTTTTTCCAAGTGAGTACCTGTTATTGCAGCACCATTTGTTGAATTTTTTATTTGGTTGGGGTTTTGTTTGCTTGTTTTCTTGTTTGTTGTTTTGCGGGGAAGTGCATGGGCTGGGAATCAAACCTGGGTCTCCTGCATGGCAGGCGAGAATTCTACCACTGAACTACCCTTGCACTCAAGAATAATTTTCAAAGAAGAATTTTACAACACAAAAATCAAACCTAGAACATCTTAAGAGGAAATTAAATGCATTATCTCACATAAACACAATGTGATTCACACAGAAAGCTGCTATTAAGACAAACACGTGGGCTACTTTCATAAAAACCAAAAGAGCAGAAAGTGGAGTTATTTGCACCTGCATCCATCCCCTTTACTCTACTACAAACTGCCTGAAAGTAGGTATTGCCTTGCTTTCTTTGTATTATCCTCATGCCCAGGACAAGAACTGTGCTGATTTGGATCTTAGGTAGAGATAACTAAGGATGCCTAGAAGGTCTCTCCTTTTTTCTCTCTTGGCTTCTTTCTTAACAAATCTTTAATTTATTAATTTAGACACAGGGACAAACATGAAATGAACATTTTCCCCTACTTAAACAGAGGAGATGTACAATTAGACCTATATCTTTAAGGCAAAAGCACAGCAAAGATAAAAAGTACTTTGGTATAGGAGACCCTTACTGAGCACTCCGCATGCACTGTAGTCTGCTCTCAGACCTTCCTTCAATATGCTGCCAATTGTGAGAAGTCATGTAACCTGTGACTCTCTTCTTTATAAAATTGAGAACTCTGGTCCTAATCTAATAACTTGCACTTTCTTTATTCTCCAGTGAAAGGAGTATTTTCTTTCTCCATTCGAGTGGAACCAGACCTTGCTCCTACTACTCAGTTGATTATTTATACTATATTACCTAATGGGGAAGTTGTTGCAGATACTGAAGAAATTGAGATTGAAAACTGTTTTGCCAACAAGGTGAGTGTTTTGTTAAGCCCAACCCTTTTATTCTTCTCCCCTTGGGAAGCATGGAAGATAGGGAATATATATCAAGATTATATGTGTGTCCCCTGATTGGAGAAGTATAGCAGGGTACTCTAATAATGATAAAAGCAAAAAAAATCTAATGCAGTTGCAAATGGAAACTTTTTTATTTTCAAAGAATGTATAGTTGCCATATGAAACATACTGAGGTAGAAATAAGCTAAATCCTAACCAAATTTTGTGCTACATTTCTACTGATTTTTACTACTCTGTAACATTCATAATCAAGTAGGATCAGTTTTACTTACACATCTTTTTAAAAATATATATAGAAGGGCTCTTTAATATGAACTTTATAGAGATAAAAACAATAGGTGTTCATAACAATTAAAAATTTCTGTAATGAGAACTATATTTAAATTATTTTTTATGTTTATATATAATGATCTAAGAAAGATACACAGTAGATTATATAAACTTTTAACTCCATCTTACTAAAGAATGCTATTATACCTTGGCTGATATGGCCAAGAGGATAGTTACTCTCCAGTTTGGAGCTTCTGTGTGTTTTGTATCAGCTGAAAAGAAATTCCTGCTTTTTGCTTCAATGTCCTGCTGCTAATCATGGGTTATTGTTTGTTAAGCTTGGAATGGCTGTGTTATGGTACCGGTCCTTTCTCTTTAACACAAGCACACCTTATTCATTCCAGCAATAGTCTCTTTCTGATGGTCAGTCCTCTCTTCATAGTGTGGAATTGAGAGAGAGGTTTTCAAAAACATAGCTAGTAGAAAAGTAATTTTCTCCATGGAGTCCAATCTGAAAAATGTTTCTGATAATAATATGGGGTGGGGTGGGGTTAGAAAAGTTTGGAGATTGTAATGGTTATAAAAGTTGCTGCTAAAGCATATCCTGTTTGCAGGTGAATTTGAGCTTTGCCTCAGCCCAGAGCCTGCCAGCCTCAGATACCCACCTGAAGGTCACAGCCACCCCACTCTCCCTCTGTGCCCTCAGAGCTGTAGACCAGAGTGTGCTACTAATGAAGCCTGAAGCTGAACTCTCCCCTCAATCGGTGAGTTCCGTTTCAGTCTTGGAAATCAGAAAATTTATTTTAAAAAATGGAAGGGGTTCCCGGAGCCTGCCAATGCCAAAAATAAAAAATGGAGGGGGAGGGTGCGAGGGTAGTTCAGTGGTAGAATTCTTGCCTGCCATGAGGGAGACCCGGGTTCGATTCCCGGCCCATGTACTTCCCAAACAAACAAACAAACGAAAACCCAAACCAAACAGAAATTCAACAAATGGTGCTGCAATAAGGAAATACTCTACTCATATGGAAAAAGAATGAAATGTGACTCCCGCCATTCAGCATATAGAGGAAAAAAAAAATAGGAGGGGAGAGGTGATCATTGCAAAGAGTGGAAGCTACATGCCCAAACAATGGAACGCTCTAGGAAGTAAAAGGTAATTAATATGACAGAGGTCGAAGGTGGAATGGTAGGCAAGGAAGGTCACGCCAAGCCTTATCAGCCTGATGTGGAATTTGGAATGGACATAAATGCAATGCTAAACAACTGAAGAGTTTTAAGCAGGAGAGTGACACTTCAGATTTATCTGTTGAAGTCATGTCTGCTGCCAAGAATATGGAGGCAAGAACAAATGCATGGGACCAATTGAGAGAAAGTTGTAGTAGCTCAAGTATCAGATGAAAGCAGGCAGATTAGGAGGTCTGTATGGAGTCCAGTGTATGTTTAATGGCCACCATACCGCATAACTGAGCAAATGAGCTTACACTAGGCTCTGAGCAAAACTGGACTGGACTTGATTTATTTCTATATTGTCCCAGTATTCTTGAACTAAACTTGATTCTAAAATAGTAGACTAAAAAGAAAACTTGGTCAGAACTTAATCATATAAAATGAGAACTGAATCAAGTGTTTAGAGTAGTTATTTCTAGGTGATAGGATTATGAGTGGCTTTTATTTTGTCATTACATTTCTCAGTACTTTCCACTTTTTCTGCTTCCTTTTAAAAGCAAGCACTTGGGCTGGAAGACAGGAGGCTTTAGTTTTATTCTTACTCCACCAATATGTGCTCTGAGGCTTTGATCAATTCAGCTAATCTCAGTATAATTTACTTTGTTTTGTACAACGAGAGGACTAGGATCCATGACCCTTAATTAAGTTCAGGATTCTCTACGTGTTTTCTATAATGTAATAATGGGAATGTTAAATACACACCACAATCTGCTAAATCCCTTATGGAAAATCATCGCATTTAAAATTTTTAAAAATAAAAGATAAGAAACCACTTGCCTTTCTTCTCTTGCTTTTACAGGTCTATAATTTGCTACCAGAAAAAGACAAACAAAGCATTATATATGGCGGTCCTGTGAGTGAAGATGGTGAAGAGTGCATTAAAGCAGAAGACATAACTCATGATGGAATCATTTATACGCCAAAGCAAATCCAGGATTCTGATGATGTTTACAGCATCTTCAAGGTAGAACATTACCAAAGTTCAATCTTCTGTTTTGTTAAGATGGAGAAAAGGTGAGCTTCTAAGCTCGAGGATCTGTCCTTCTCTTAATAGAAAAATATTGGAACCTCAGAGGAACAGAGAATTTTCTGTACATAACAGATATTCAAACTTGAATATCTCTGACACCTCAAACAGTAAATGATTTACTTTTTGGGCCCCAAACCTTAACCAAGTCTATCGCAAAGCTTGCTGCCGCTATCATAGTCCCCTCTCAATGACAAAAAGAGATTTCAATATGTGAGGGGATAAACAAACAAACAAACAAAAAACCATGTTCCACAGTCTATCTCACCCCTTTGGAAGAGTGAGTATGTTGCTAGAAGACACTGCATCAGGCATTTGCAAAATAAGCAGTAACAGAATGAAGAAATGATGACTTCACAAAATACAATACTTTAACCCTCATCTTTGGTATGGTAAAATTTCAAGGAAACTGACAGCACCCTTTCATGAAGAAAAGGTTAACAAAATGTGGGTTAAAAATGTTGACAGGCTTGGACAGGCCACGGTGGCTCAGTATCAGAGTTCTCACCTGCCATGTGGCAAAGCTGCGGAGACCCAGGTTTGATTCCCGATGCCTGCCCACGTTAATAAAAAAAAAAAAGGTTGACAAGCTTTAATAAAGTGTATGTATCTTCAGGGTTAACTAAAATTATAAAGGGGATTTTATCCACATTGTGAGATTTAAGTTTACTACCAAAAAGGACTTAAAACTCACATTATATCTTGAAGAAAATATTTTTAATTCTATCAGTAGAGGCTGGCAGCTTACTCTTACTGCAAGCACATTAAATCTCCCTTTTCTTGTGCTTCCAGAGTCATCAATCATTTGGTGGTGGAAGGATAGAAAGAGGGCCCTTTGGGTTTATCGAATAACTATTTAATCTTTAAACTTTTATTTTCTGACCTCTTTTTCCCAACCCGATACCATCACTGACAAATGTGCCCCCAAGTCCCATAGTTTCCCATGTATTTTGAGATAGGACAGCAAGTTGGGTTTATCCATGGCTACCATTGAAGCAAGAGGAAGAGGGGAACAGGGAGTTTCTAGGAGTCAGGCTACCCTGGACAAACAGATTCAAGATGGTTAAAAGAAACGATGAAAAAGAACAGGGGAAAGGACAAATTATGAAAGGGGTCGTTTAAACACAGATATTCAGGAAAAGGATTATCTACCAATAAAACACAAACAAAGCAAAGTTTACTATGATTGTAAAGAAAATCTCTAATATGCAACCCTAGAATTTCAAATGAAAAGGAAATGCACACAAAATTACTCTCTGCAATAAAGCCACAAGGTTATAGATATATGTGCATGCATATGTGTGTATAGGTATACCCTAATATATATATTATTGATACTAATTTGGGGGAAAAAAAGAATGAAGAAAACATCCGAGACTAAGATATTCAGCTTCCTAGGTGCAAAATACAATTAAAGAGGCCTCAGAGCATAGCAGACAAAATTCCAAAGTAGGAATCAGAAGTGAGTTCTAAACCCAACTCTACCATTCACTAGCTGAATAAACTTAATTTTCTGTGCCTCAGTTTTCACACTTATAAAATAATTCTGCTCCCTATTCTGTGGAATTTTCATGATAATCCTTTGAGCTATGTGTATGATCATTGTGAAAATATAATGCAAATGTAAGAAGTTAATTCCAGTCTCAAGATTGAGTTGCCAGTATTCTTTAACAATGAATATTTTTCCAGTCCATAGGTTTAAGTATTTTTACCAACTCAAAGATCCATAAGCCAAATTTTTGTCCTCCGCCTCAACGGTATCCACTATATCGACCAATTGCTGTGGACTATGCAGGAAGAGGAGGCAAGTTGTGCGGTCTGTTTGTCTTCTAGAGTAATAAAAGGTAATATGATGCATTACAGGGTTGGGTTGGAATAAACAGCTATTTTGTAAGTATTGGTAAGTTATTTTCAAATAACATTTTCTCCAAATAAATACGATTTTTAAGCAATCGTTGTTCTTTATTCTGATATAAAAATTGGCTACTTTTTGTGATAGGCTTCAATAGTGTTTCTACTTCTGACCCTCCTTGTCCTCTCTGAAGTGGATATCTGAATTAGTCAGGATAAGATAGATTAGACTGCAGTAACAAACAAACCCTCACCTCTCAGTGGCTAATCATATAACAGTTTAATTTTTGTTCACATAAACCTTGCTTATGAGTCCAGCAACTCTCCAAAACAGCTCTGTGCCAAGCAGTAAGTCAGGACTATCTAGTCTGCTTCTGCTTTGTGACTCCACCATCTATACTACCAGGCCCCACAATATCACCCTCACAGGGAAGGAGGATGGCTGCACATGACTTATGGCTGGAATGAGAAATGGCACACGTCACTGCTGCCTGTAGCCCTCTGGTCAGAAATTCTTACTAGCTCCCAACCTAACAACAACGGAGGATGCGAAAAGTCAAGAGTCATATGATATTAAATGTCTCAGTCACAATTCTTTTATAGAAATCAAAGTGATTTTGATGTGTTGAACAAAAAAGTTCAACTTGTGGCACATATCGCTAATCTCATTGTGTTTTTCAAGTATACCTAAAAATGATGGAAAGTTGAAAAGGTTCTAATTCTATCTTTTTCTACTGCTACGAAGTTGTCTCTATGTGTGGGAATGTCTACTACTCCTGCTTTGTAATAAAAAATGAAGGTGGAATAAAGTATTTTTAAAAAATAAGAATTAAACATATGTTTTAATACAATAGAAATTATTTACCTGGGAAGATGAGTTGTAAAGTTCTAATTGAAAACAGAGGAATGAATAAGAATATTTCTTTAACAGAAAGACAACCCTGTATAGTGAAAAAAAGAACATTGTGCTAAAAGCAAAAGAACAAATTCTCATCGTACCCCTGTCTACTATGCATCTTGCACAACTTTGAAAATTCACAGATTCTATCTTTTGGGCTCACTGTCATCATATCTCAGGTAGAATGACAACACCAAACTCACCAAGGGGTTGTGAGCATATAATGAAGAAACTAAGTATGATTCCATGTTAAAGCATATTTTTTGTTAAAAAAAAAAACCGAAAAGTACTATTACTTTATTTTCGTATCCGTCTTAATACCAAATGTACATTTTCTTTCCAATGGAAACAGCCCAGACCTGAAATCTCAGAGTACGCTAAATTTCGTTTTTATTGTGGGGCTTATTTCTTATATACAGTCATTGCCTCCAGCAATTGAGTTATTGTCTTTGCAGTTTTAAAAAGAACAAAACTCTCTGTTATTTTATCTATGAAGTACAAATTTGGAACGTATACCTTCTGATGGATAGAGTGTCATTCTTTGTTATGAAGCGAACTCCTGATTTACCAGATCTAAAGCAGGTCTTCACAGATCTAATTTATTTTTTCAAGCTTTCACAGTGTTTTGCTGTACAACTACACCCACTGTTTGCACTGCTATATTAACTGCCCCCCCGTAAACATTCTCTGCAGAGAGGTTAAGTTTTGTATTTTCTCTTTGAAGCATCCTTTCCCACCTCTGTGTCTGCACTTGGATAGGCTTTTCCCTGGATTGTCCTCTATTCTCCTCAAACGTCATCTTAAGTTCCACTCTGGTAAAATCATTCTTTGCTTTCTTGAGTCCTTGCTGTATATGACACATACTTTATTGTCTCTTTTTATTTATTGCTTATGTTTCCTATCTCATTCACTGGTTTAAAACACACACACACAATCATTTCCAAATTCCTCTTGTGGCAGCTAATATCCATCCTCTTGATTGACTCTCCCAGCAAATAGGGAGCCTGTGATTATCATTTCAGTGTAAAAATAATATTGGGTGTATTAGCATAATTATTATCCTTCTCTTCACTACTTGACTTGTGCTTTCTATTTAAACTTAGGGAGAAATATCTGTGTTAGTTCTAGAAAAAAATCGTGTACTTCTATACCCTATCTAAAGAAGCAAATTGGATTAGTATTTACATAGGGCAAATAGATCAGTGAAGAAAGTAACAAGCAGGTCGGTTTAATTGTTTCAATAACAAACATTCTCTGAGCAAATGGCCTTATTCTACTTGAGAAATCAGTAAAAAAAAATGAGGCTCACTTGGGGCATACGTGCTCTCTCCCTGTAACAGATCCATGTGTTTATGAAGAGGCTTATTTAAGGATGTCGGAAGAAAACTTTCAGACTGTGGAAGTGAAAGAGACAGTCCGGAAATATTTCCCTGAGACCTGGATCTGGGACTTGGTGGTAGTCGAGTAAGTTGCATGTTGCCTGGAATTTGGCGCAGGAAAGGATTTGAAACTTCCTTCATGACTGGTGTTATTCTGGGTTCCTGATCCTTTCAGTTCTGCTCCACTCTTTCGGGTAAATATTTAAATTCACAGTTCCTCTAACTCTTAGCCAAAAAGTGCAAATTTGTTATAACATCCTCCCTGGGACATCTAAAAACACTAGAAAGTGGAAGCTCTTATGCATGCCTCCTTACCCCAAACAAAACAAAAGAAAACAATACTTTGGGAGCTCTCACTAGGAACACTAAGTCTTAAATCAAGGTTAGCGTTTACCACACTAGGCTACAGGGTTACTACAACTTGTGCTAGGAAAACCAGATTTCATTCACTATCCTCTTTTCCCCCCACTAGTTTATCAGGTGCAAGTGACATGGCAGCAAAGGTCCCTGACACCATCACAGAGTGGAAGGCCAGTGCACTCTGTCTGTCCGGAACCACAGGACTTGGTCTCTCCCCCACCGCCTCTCTTCAGGTCTTCCAGCCCTTCTTTCTGGAACTCACCCTCCCCTACTCTGTGGTGCGAGGAGAAACCTTCACCCTCAAAGCCACCGTGTTCAACTACTTGTCCCACTGCATTCGGGTAAGGAGGCTTCTCTGGAAGCCAGTGAGAGAACCTCACCTTTCATCACCTAGGTCCCTGGCCTCAGGGATAAATTATAACTGAATATGAGGTGCCATAAGTTTAGAATAGAATAGGTATGAAGAACCAAATTACCTGAGAAGTCCCAGGTGGTAAGGTTAGAGTCACTTTACCCTTTATAACTGTGTAGTCCTTCAAACGTGATTTCCACCTGATGGTTCTGTTTTTTTCCCATCCTGCCTAAAAGAGACTTCTCTTCCTTCAGGTAACACGAGCCTTGAATACAGGATATTCCTTATGCTGAATCCTGTCAGTTTTTCAATTCTCTCATTCTCAACGTCTAACCTAAAAGTATTTGATAGGACTTTCCCTGTTCGCACAATTTTTGAAGCCTCTGGGCTAGTATGCATTCTCCCTCCAACCTTCTTTCCCTTTCTGTTGACGCTCTGCCCGTGTTATTTCTCAGACTTGTGGGGGGGTGTGGGGGACAGGTCAGTGTGCAGCTGGAGGTCTCGTCTGCCTTCCTGGCTGACCCCACAGAGAAGAATGAAAACTCTCACTGCATCTGTGGAAATAGACTGAAAACCGTGTCCTGGGCGGTGACCCCAAAGTCACTGGGTGAGTGATAAAGATGTTGATGAATTCCACTTCTTATGGTTTGATGACTTGCCTTCTGCTCTGATCTAGACTCTTACTTTTTTTTCTCCTCATTTAACCCTGAGCTTGTATTAGAGAAAAAAAGAACATTAAATTTATCGGGGAAACTTTTTAAGAAGCCATTTAACATGGAATCACTGTTTAACTCTTTAACAACCCTTTTCACTCCAGGGAAGGTGAATTTCACGGCATCCGCAGAAGCTTTACAGTCTCAGGAATTGTGCGGCAATGAGGTGCCTAAAATCCCAGCATTTGGACAAAAAGATACAATAGTCAAGCCTTTGTTGGTAGAGGTATGTGGGCAGTATACTTTCTCTAAGCCTTGGAGACTATTATAAAATGTAGCATTATTCAATGTTCGTTTGGCATTGATATTTCATGCTCAAGAATGTGAATTTATCTACAACTCAATTTTTCACATTTTCTCTTCTACTTTACAATGATTGCCTTATATCCTAAACATTCCATATCACTTTACTTTTTTTTTTTCTTTCACTACAAAGCCTGAGGGAATAGAAAAGGAGGAAACTTCCAACACACTGCTCTGTGCATCAGGTAAATGTCAAAACATAAAATCTCATGTTAAGCCACTTACCAGTGTCTGAGTACAGAATGTTCCTCGTATACTTTTCTCCATCTCAGATGATGGAAATCTGATTATCACATTTGTTGGAGATAAAAACTTTTGGGCCGTCTTTTATTATGTTATTTCTCTTACTCCCCACGCCCCACGAGGCACGTCTCGTAGCCTCTACCTTCAAATTTTATCCAGAATCTCCCTCCTTCTCATTCTAGTCTTCCTTACTCTGAGCTGTGTCTCATCAACCTCCTAACTGGTCTCCTGATCACTTACCATTGATCCCATACCTACAACAGGAGGGGTCCTTTCAAGGACGTGACATTTCATATCCCTCTTCTACTCAGACCCTCCAGGGCTTTCTTATATACCTCGAAGTTAAAGCCTAAATCCTTAATGCCACCTTCAAACCCTTGCCACCTCCATGAGCTCCTATTCTACTCCTCCTGCCCTCGGTCACTCTGTGCCAGCCCCACCAGCCTTCCTCTTGCTCTTGGAACACACCCAGCATGTAACAAACTGTCGGAGTCTTTTCACTTTCTGTTCCTTTGCCCGAAAGCTTCTTCCCCCAGATACCTCTAAATCTCATTATCGCACTTACTTCAAGTCTCTGATCACAGAGGACTGTCAATGAGCCTTTCCCTAGGGAGCCCTCCCCCACACCCAGCACTCCCTGATTTGTCTAGTTTTCCTAGTTCACCTGTGTAAGCATTTACCCTGCTTTCATTTTCCCCATAGCACTTATCATCATCTATCATACCAAATATATCCTTATTTATTTATTATCTTACTCCTCATCCGTTAAAGTAAAAGTGCCAGGGGCTCAGGAAATTTGTTTTGATCATTCCTCTATCATTGCATATGGCATATAGCACATAACAATATTTATGGGATGAAAGTCATTTTTTTAAAACACTAATAGTACTAGAAATACCAATAAAGAGAAAGAAATAAGCATACTACAAAGGATAAGTGTATAAGGGAAGATATAAAAATTGTCACAAATATATGTGATTAATAAGAACTCCACTGAGAGATAAATCACAGCTTAAGGAGAAACTTGGGTTACTGCACAGAAATTAGATAAATGAGAGGTTGGATCTTGATTGTGTAAAAAAATATCCTTTATAATAGAGGAGTATTTTTCTGATTTTCCCCTCATTTGTGTACATTTACCTTCTTTAATTAGATACTGGGGTGTCTGAAAAGTTGTCTCTAAAAGTTCCTTCAAATGTGGTTGAAGACTCTGCCAGGGCAACATATTCAGTTTTGGGTGAGTATTCCAGTTCTAAGGGAACCAGGAGTACATCTCTATAATTGTAGTGCACAGGGCCTCACTGTTCTCGGTTAACGAAGTCCCTGACATTAAGCATTGATTTGAAAGAAAAAAACACTAAACTAGGGATTATACTATTTATTAGTCAGAAAAAGGGGTTCAACAGATATTATGCTATATATTATGCCTTGATATTCTCTGAAGATTAAACAGGGTCACCTGTCTGTCCCTCATTTTCAAGAAAATGACTATGTAGCAAGAAAATGACTAGTAGATTTGAAAATAATTGATAAAATAATTGGTATTTTAAATCAGTTTTACCACACTTGTAGCCCATCAAAAAAGATGTATATCTAACATTCAATTTCTTCCCTATTTTTTGCATCTCTGAACCATCTGAGATGGTTATTTTTTACCTTCCATTTTCCCCACTATATCTTGTCTCTTCACCTCTCATACTTTCTTGTTCTTCTCTCCACAAGTTGGTTTGGCCTTTCAGTTAGCTAATAATCTATTTTCCTGTCCCAATGCAAACCGCATCTAAGCTACTCTGTTTTATGTTTTTCAATTCCCAGGTGATATTCTGGGCTCTGCAATGGAAAACCTTCAGAATCTTCTCCAAATGCCCTATGGTTGTGGAGAGCAGAATATGGTTCTTTTTGTTCCTAATATCTATGTTCTGAACTATCTGAATGAGACACAGCAGCTGACAGAGAAGATCAAATCTAAAGCCATCAGTTACCTCATCAGTGGTGAGAGACTATCCCATAAGAAAAAACTCTAATTGATTCCTTTACTACCTTCTTCAGTGAACTCAGATCATCATCCCATTGGTTAAAATTTGATAATGATTGTTGCTGTCATAGACAGTAAATGTTTTACTAAATAACCAGGAAATTCAATGGCATCATCAAGCCTTAGAGACATCTTAATAAAACAGTAGTTACCCTATGGTTCCTCAACAAGCATAGAAGGAAAAAACTGATTATCTTCCAATGTCTTACTATTTCATAAATCTATGAAAACTTCCTTTTCAGGGTACCAAAGACAGTTGAATTATAAGCACCACGATGGTTCATACAGCACCTTTGGAGAACGTAATAGTAGAAGCCAGGGAAATACTTGGTAAGAGAATTATTTTGCATGTTATATGTATTAGATTTATCTAATACTTAAATTATCTAAGTCACATGGACAATTGATACACTAACAATTCACACACTATAGATCCTATACAGCCAAATATCGAGAATCATATCATAGACACAAGAACACACAATGGGAATAGCTGGAAACTTGATTTGCCTTCTTGGTAAAGATTTGCCTAATAGTTGACTGTTTATGTATTCAGGATTCCAGAAATATAGCTACTCCCAAATACTGGATTCCTTCATGAAGAAATGTTAGTGTTTTAAAACCTACATGCATGTTATCCCTATTAGGTGATGACTTCATTTCAAACTCTGAAAGCTCACCTGCAAGCAAATATATTATTATGTGAAATGACAGAGGAAGACTCTTCCATGCTATGCTTAAAAGGGAGGGAAGGAGGGAAATGATAGGAAGACACAGTGATATGGTAATATCAGGATAAGCCACTTAGAAAATGGAAGTTTGGGTGGTAGGGAGGCTTGGGATCTACAACAATGATTTCAAAAGAAAAAAAGGGAAAAGAAAGTACCATCTCTGGAGCACCAATGGAGTTGAGACATAAACAAAAAGATTGAGTTATTTGCTGGACTCGAGAATAGTCAGCTCTCAGGTGCCATTTCCCTACCAATTTCCCCACCAAAATTCTTCCTACTGAATTGTGAAGATGAATGTCTGGAGGCAATGCACAAAGTGAGTTTTAAATAAGGTGGTTCTCAGCACTAAAGTCTCTTCTTTGCTGGACAGGCTCACTGCATTTGTGCTCAAGTCCTTTGCTCAAGCCCGGGTGTATATCTTTGTGGATAACTCACACATCATGAATGCCTTCGTATGGCTCTCACAGAAACAGAAAGAAAATGGTTGTTTTCAAAGCTCTGGATCACTGCTGAACAATGCTATTAAAGTATGTCTTCTCTAATTTTATTCTGTTCCCTAGAGATAGGGATGTGTTGAGGGAATAATGCTCCCATCAATTTCTGAAGTTCTATTGACACAGCTTTGAGGAAGGATGATAGAGAATTTTAGGGTGGAGGAGGAAGGGCGGAAATCAATGATATGGCACAAGAAAAGAAACTGTCTAGTGAAGACGCCAAGGGGAAAAGCAAAGTTAGCAGACTCTGGTTAATGAATTTTTGAGTGTTTGAGTATCTCTGCTTCTGATCCTTACAGGGTGGGGTAGATGATGAGGTAACGCTCTCTGCCTACATCACCATCGCTCTCCTGGAGATGCCACTGCCTGTCAATGTATGTATTAGTACATTTCCTATACCCCCATCTAAATGTAAGAAACTAAAGTCATGGAAGTATGAATCCCTGAGGAAAATGAATTGTGTTTTTCATGATATTTAGTTTTGGTATATTTCATAGAAAGCAGTGGTCTAGGTCCTCTGAGAAGCCACCCTGGTTCTGCGTCTTAGGCTTTCCTCTCACCTTCCTCATAGCACACCGTGGTCCGCAATGCTCTGTCCTGCCTGGAAATGGCCTGGAGATCTGTATCAGAGGCCCACAGGAGCCATGTCTACACAAAGGCATTATTAGCTTATGCTTTTGCCCTGGCAGGAAACCAGATCAAGCGAAATGAACTGCTTGAATCACTGGATGGAGATGCTGTGAAAGAAGGTAAGGTCTGGGACTGCAAAACTGACTTCCAACCATCACCAGTGTTCAGAAGAGGGGAGACCCACTGAGTTCACACATTTCGTGCTACTGACCCTAATGGTAATAAGAACAATTAGGATTTATCTAATACTTAAATTCTCTAAGTAACATGGACAATTGATACACTAACAATTCACACATTATAGATCCTGTCTGTACAGCCAAATATCGAATATCATATTGTAGACCCAAGGGCGCACAATGGGATTAGCTGGAAACTTGATTTGCCTTCTTGGTAAAGATTTGCTTAATAGTTGACTCTTTATTGCTTTTACCTCATTTGTGCCATTTCTTTAGATGCACTCTCATTATAATGATCATTCATGGATTAGTTCTTTAAACCATTCTTTAAGTGAAAGATTTTATCCTTTTCCATTTTAAAGAGGATTCAATTCACTGGCAACGTCCTGGGAAACTTCAAGAAGTTAAGGAACCCAATTATCAACCCCGGGCTCCTTCTGCTGAAGTGGAGATGACGTCCTATGTGCTCCTTGCCCGTCTTACTGTTCAGCCTGCCCCATCTTCAGAGGACCTATCCGTGGCATCACGTATTGTGAGATGGATCATTAAGCAACAGAATCCCTATGGGGGCTTCTCTTCCACTCAGGTCTGTGGAGTGACTGTCGGAATAAAGCTAACACATATGTAGAGACAACCATATTTCAGGAGTTGAGTAATTGAATAGCGTTTCTAATTCCCACATTCTCCATTCCTCCATCCCCAGGCAGATTCCAGCCTTATTATTTCAAATATGGATTCTTGTTTATCCTCCCTCTAAAGTCTGTCATATCTTCTCCTTTTAATGGACTCCCCAAAGTATAGGTTGATTAATCTCCCTATGGCACTGTTGTCATTAGATTACTTTCCTGGTAAAATAATTTCCTTCATCCAAGAACTAAAATTATCTAATATTTTATCCAAAATATTTCCACTCTCCAGTAAATATGAATATTCCTATCCAGTTAGTATACTCTTGTCACTCTTTCTAGAACTGGCTCACTCCCATTTCCATGTCTTCATTTGTGGCATTTCCCAGCCTGGTCTCCCTTATATCTGTCTTTTGTTGATGTAAACCCTTCCCATTATTTGTAGATAATCTTATTTCTGATTTTCTTTACAGACTTCTCTTATTATATAAAACCATATTTTCTTCTCCTTTTTCTGAATGTTTACAAAAAAAAATTCTCACATGAATTTATAAATTATTGAAATAGCCTCTGCTTGTGTCACCTGTTTGTGTCTTATCTTCAGATGTATATAGTAAGCTTCTTAAATGAGGAAACTCTTTCTTTTCCCTCCAAAGTACCTAGCATAGCTCATCATTGATAACCAGGCCTGATGTGAACTGAAATTAAGTTTAGGAACTGTGTTTCTGAATTAATACTTCTGTTGATACAGTTTTCTTTGGTAGTTTATTCTCCTATGATTTCTGCACACATTTTTTTTTTCAGGATACAGTGGTAGCTCTCCAAGCCCTCTCCAAATATGGAGCAGCAACTTTCACTAAAAGTGAGAAAGCAGCTAAAGTCAGAATCCAGTCATCCAAGACTTTCTCTGAAGAATTCCAAGTAGATGATGCCAATCGCCTTTTGCTGCAAGAAGTTCAGTTGCCAGAGATTCCAGGGGACTACAGCACAACAGTGTCAGGAACAGGGTGTGTGTACCTCCAGGTGAGCCTGCCAGGGTTTGGGGGAGAGAAATTTGCATTTCAAAATAGAAAGACAAATGTGTGCTAAAACAAAGTGTTATGTAGAAGAGAGTGTAAGAATGAGTCTTAGTCTATAGAACTATTATAACAAGGTACCACAGTCCAGGTGGCTTAAACAACAGAAATTTATTATCTAACAATTCTGGAGGATTAAAGTTCAAAATCAAGGGTCAGAAAGATCATGCTTTCTCTGAAGTCTGTAGCATTCTGGTGGTGGCTTACTGACAATCCATAACTCCATCTCTCTTTTGTCACATACCCTTTCTCCTTATCTGTTTCCTTCTATTTCTAATTTCTATCTTCCAATTTTCCTCTGCTTAGAAGGAGTCCAGTCATATTGGATTAAGGTGCACCCTGATTCATTTTGGTCTTACCTTAGCTAATAACATCTTCAAAGATACTGTTTACAAATGGATCCGTATCCACAGGACTTGGAACTGGGGATTTGAACACATCTTCGTGAGGGGCATGACTCATTCCCATAATAGACTATTTGAATGTAAAGGTAAAGATTTTTTTTTCAATTTGTTTTAGACATCCCTGAGATATAACATCCTGCCCAAGAAAGAAGGGAAAGCTCCCTTTAATCTGAGGGTTGATGCCCTGCCCAAGAATTGTGATGAAGCAGATGCTCACAAGAAATTCCAGATACACATCAGTATTAGGTAAATCCTTTGTTACCATCGGACCTTTTGTAGAATGTAGGGAAACTGATTGTCTTGCATGGGGAACTCCATTGCCTCGAGTCATATAAAATGAATATGGAATTCTTGCAATATTTATCAACAAGAAGATTTTTTTTACACTTACTAAAAAACTTATCATTGAGAAAATGATGCTGCCAATCTTGCAGAGTGTGAGTAAAAAAGCCATCATAATGAAAGCAAATAGAGTGCTTATGACAACTGAGTTGTACTTAGGAGTAAGGAACACTAAAACAAAAGAGAAGAGAGATTGCTATCTTAAATGAATTCCAGTGGCTTTTCTTTGAATGCCTAATCCTCCTGACTTGACTTTCTAGTTATGCTGGGAACCGACCCAGATCCAACATGGCCATTATTGATGTGAAGATGCCATCAGGCTTCATACCTGTTAAACCATCAGTGAAAAAGGTAAACCCTGAATCCTTTACAGATTGCAAACTCATGGCAAATGCTGACATTTATGGTTGTCAGTTTGATTTGATTGATGTGGTTTTCAAGAGGTTTACTCCCTCAAACATGCTTCTCTAAATAGTGTGTTTCCATCATTTTAATACGGACATCATTGTTTTATGGTACAATGTAGAGCATAAGTCGTAAAGATGGTTAATAATGTTTCAGCAAATCCTGACAATTATCTTCAACTATGCATAAAAAAGAAAGGATTTACGTATGTATCATATACATTTATGCACACATGTGAATATACATATTCATATACACATACATGTATGATATACACGTGTATACGTAAGTATGTATGTGTGTGCAGGGTGGGGGGCGGGGAGAAAGTGAAGAATAATCTTAAGGCTGAATACCCAAAGTCCCGACCTTGACCAGTGACTGATGATGAATCACTGTTAACAGCTAATCCTGAATCGTGCCTCTACTTTGAAAAGAGCCTGCAAAGTAGAATTGGGCCTCAAGGTATTACGGCTGAAAGAGAGTTAACCCTTCTTAAAAAACAAAGACTTGTGTACTTAGAAGTGGAGTCTTCTGTTTGATCTAGCCTCTCTCCTCCAGAAAAGGATTATTTAGCATTGCCTTCTTCTATTTCTAAGACTTGATCGGAGAAGAGGAGAACTAATTCTTGTAGCTCTATTGTTTCATTGTACTTGGGAAGACAAGTATCTCTTGTTGCAAGAATTACATAGTTATTACGCCATGACATGGAATCTAGGAAGGTCTCCCATTCTCTCTATCCTTTATTTCTCTTCTCTTTATGTAGTAAATGCCAAGATTAGAGTCTTGCCTCTACATTTACATTCTAAAATTGTAAATATTAGAAACTATTTGATGAAAATTGTCACTTTTACTAGCAAAATCCTCTCCCAGTTACAACTCACTACTTTACTAAATATTTATTTCAAAATTTATATTGACACTAAAAATTGCAATTTTGTAAGCTACGTATAATATAGTCTTCTATTAGGTACTTATGGATGATAAAAGCAACGATATTCTAAATGAGCGCTTCTTAACTTATCTAAACAAGTATTTTGAGTTAAAAAATGAAACATAAATTACATTTGTGGCACATTATAAATGACAAATGCATGTAACAAGTATTTTTCCTAGTTTAGATTCCACCACAAAATAACCCCTCTTCTTGGTATACACATCTTTTAGGTGTAGTGCCAAGTTCTTCATAATTGCCCCAAACACAACTGTTCCATTCTAAGCCAACTCAGATGGTACAATTTACACTCCAGGTCCTCATTGAATTTTTAAGTGAAAAAACACTTTTTTATGGTAAGTATAGCAACAATGTATATCAGGACATTTACAAATTTTTGTGTTGTTTAAACTTTCAAAGATTGTGTTGTTAAAAAGAATGCTAGTAAAATTTCCACTTCCTAGTAGTTAGTCAAATTCCAAATCTTAGCAGTTAAGTCTTGAAGCCAGACTCCCTGAGTGCATATCAAGTTTTGTCATATATGGCAGTGTAACAATAAACAAATTAATCTCTTCGCACTTGTTTTCTCATCTGAAAAAAGGGATAATTATAGTACCTACCTCATAGTTTTGTTGTGAGGATTATATAAATTGATCCGTGTAAAAACATTTAAACTAGTGCCTAGAAAATAGGAAGGGTTGAATAAATATTTATTATTTTCATTACTATCAACACCACCCATCATCATGATTATCATCATCACTACAATTCCTGAAGAAATAAACACTAGCAGTTTGGAAGCTTCTGAGCAACCTTTTAGATAGGAAATGCCTGCGATTGGACCCAATCTAAAATTTCCTCATCCCCTATCTCTGGTTTATGTTTTTGGTCAACAGCTCCAAGAAAAGTCTCAGATTCAAAGAACTGAAATAAGCACCAACCATGTTCTAATTTACTTAGAAAAGGTAGGTCTCTGTGACTCTGCTAGTTCTAGGAGAACTACTAGGAATTCTTAACAAATCAGTCCCTGTTCCAATCGTGCTTTTCACATACAGAGATGGGGGCGGGGGGGAAATAGCCACAGAGGGAAATGGGTCCTAGACTGGAAATCAAGGCTCAATTTACCACATTCAAACTGTCCATAGAATTGCCTCTTTTGTCCTTCTTTTTGTTCTTCTTTTATCTGTCATCGAGTGTATTTTTCAAGTCTTAAAATATCCCACTATTTCCTTAGTTTTGGGTAGAGATGCATAGCATAACTACAAGGTTTGAAAATACCTTAAAAAGAGAAAAGGGTAACTAAAACTAACTTATGCTTTGATTCTGATTCAGTTTTTCTGTCTCTCCAGCTATCTAATCAAACTTTGAGCTTCTCCTTCTCAGTGGAACAAGACATTCAAGTAAATAATTTAAAACCAACTACAGTGAAAGTTTATGATTATTACGAGACAGGTGAGTGGGATTCAGCTATTCTGCCTTGTAAGGGGAAAAAATGACCAACCTGTTAAAGAGCCACCTTCTCTGAAATGAAACCCTACAATCTTTCACTGGAAGAAAAAGTGGGTTTATGGTCACTGGATAGTCATATCTGCATATATAAGCCTATAATGTGTCCCCTAAATTATGTCATCAGAACCATTTATGTAAATTGATCGTAAAACAATAAGGTGATCATATCTGTCTAAATTCTCCTATAAAGCTGTTTAGTCTGGACTGAATTATTCCAAAAAGATAGAAATAACAATAACTAAAAGCAACATCTTAATACTGATGTGTGATATGAGACCTAAAATTTGATCTACTTTTTGACTTGTGCTTTGTATAGTCTCACTGGTTTGGAAAACTTTGTAGTAAATCCATATACTTCATGGCTTTGAACCAGAAACTTATATTCTTTATGTACATCATAGCATGCTGGTAGTATTAAAACTTATCTCCTACTTAGATTTGAAAGGTTCAGAGAGGAAGGTGCAACTCAAAGGAGAAAAAAGCAACTAATAAGCAAAGTCACACCATCTGAAACTTGCCTCCCAGATCTGAACTCAAACCCAATTTTCTCTTGGTTCCCTCCCCCAAGTTTCAAATGGCTTAGTATAGGAGTCATTTTTATTGGTTCTATAGCTATGCTTTATATTGCACTGCAATACTTTCTTCCTTCGCTTATGTGGTTTATTTGCAATGAGCTGCTCAAGGGCCTATTACTGAATGTCTTTACTCTTTTTGCATCTCAGATGAATTCACCATTGAAGAGTACAGTGCCCCCTGCAGTTCCGGTAAAGTATAAACAGTAAAATCTAATGTCAAATTAAAGCAGAAAAAACAACAAAAAATAATAATAAAATGCCTCAGTTCTCTGCATAAGACTGTTTCTTAAGATGACTGTCTATTTACAATAATATAAAACACCTTGATGTGTCATTTATGAATAGTACCATTTCAAATGTATTATAGGATTTCTCTGTGGGGAAAAGAAAAGTAAAGTATACTTACTGGTGTCTGGGTAGCTTATCTACGAATGAATCCAGAAACTTACCATACATAAAAATAAAATTATCTAATATTTAGTTCACATTCTATCCCTAGTGATGATATCTTATGTTTGCCACCCAGAACTTTTCTAAAATATTCCTGAATTTTTGATAGTTAAGGTCAGGAAACTTGTCACTTTAATTATCCATACAGCACAGCATGAAAATTGGGATATGTAAGACTTACTTCTACGTTGGCTTGTAGGGTTCATATTTTTACAATATAGCATTTGCTATGAGATTTTTGGTTCTTCATTTTAAAATCTGAAAATTTAAGCGCCCCTACCTATTATTAAAAACAATTAAAATTGCATTAAGTTCAAATAGTTATAATTGAAAGATGAAAAATTTTTTTCTTTAGTAGATCATAGAATTTCCCTAATATTTCTACCATTTCTTCTATTGTTTAGAATCTCAACAGGGAAATGCTTGAGAAATGGAGACTTATGGAGCCCATCATATGGACTTCTTTAGAAATTAAGAACCAAGAAGTACCATCAGAGAAAACAGCAGGAGAAAGAAGGGAATTGAATTGGAAATTCATAAATTTGTATATTGAATAAAGTTATGAGATTTATAATCAGCTCTATTTTTTTGTCCTTTATCAATGTTACATTTTACTTCTGAAATATTTCTGTATTCTCCACAGCATTTTTAAAAACACTAAAAAGCAATGCAGGGCAGGCCATGGTGGCTCAGCAGGCAGAATTCTTGTTTGTCATGCCAGAGACCCAGGTTCGATTCCCAGTGCCTGTCTGTGAGGAGAAAAAAAAAAAAAAAAAGCAATGCAAAGAGAGGCACTGAAAATCACTATAGATAAATCAAAATGGAATTAAAAATAAAATTCAAGTAACCCACTAGGTACACAGGAAAAAGAAAACAAAACTGAAAAAATGAGAAAATTAAAAATAAATAAAATGGCCTAACATATCAATAATTATATTAGATACGAATGATCTGAACACAGAAATTAAAAGACAGATTGCTGAGTAGATAATGTGTGTATAAATATAACATATTATATATAATATAATATTATGTAATATAATAATGTATATATATATGTAGGTTGTGTGTGTGTATATATATATATATATATGACCCAACTCTATGCTGTCTCCAAGATACTCATTTCAAACATTTCAAAGATAATTATATGAATAAAAAGGAGGGAAAAGATATACCACTGCCAAATTGATAAAAAGAAAGCAAAAGAGGCTACGTTAATATCAGATAAAGTAGAGTGAAAAAAGTTACCAGTGACAGAGAATGACAGCATATAATAATAAAAGGGTCAATTCGCCAAGAAACATAGTAATCCTAAATTACTGGAAACATATGAAACAAACAAAAAAATTGATTGACCTGAAGGGAGAAATAGACAAATCCAAAGTGATAATTGAAGTCTTCAACATCCATCTCTAAATAATTGATACAACACCCGGACAGAAAATCAGCAAGGATATAGAATTCAATGATACCTTCAGCCAGTAGAATCTAACATTTAAAAAACACTTCTCCAACCAACAACATCAAAATGCAGATTCTTTTCAAGCATCTTGAAACTCAGGCCAAAGTAGACCATATCCTGAGCCATAAAACAAAACTTTCAAATTTTAAAGAATTGAAATCATGCAGAGATTTTTCTCTGGCCGTAGTGGAATCAAATTAGAAATCAATAACAGAAAAATAGCAAAATTTTCAAACACTTGAAAAATAACCAATGCACTTCTAAACAAGCCATTGTTCAAAGACAAAGTCCCAAAGGAGATAAAAGAAAATACATATAAACTCACTGAAAATGAAAATACTACAAAATTTGGGAGATACTGCTAAAGAGTGCTAAGAGGGAAAACTATAAATGTTTACATTAGGAAAGAGGAAAAATCTCAAATCAATTATCTAAGCTCCCGCATCAAAAAACTAGAAATAAGTTCTACAAAAGACTAGACAATATAAACCTACAGAAAAAAAAAGGGAATGGGTATAAATGCCCACTTTAAAATACAATAAAACAAATGGAAAATATATATTAAAAATTTTTAAAATCACCTAAAATATAGATATGCAAATACAAGCAATAATATTATCTTCCAGCATCATATTGTCAAAAAGATTCATAATGTCTGATGTGGGACCAAGCATAGAGAAACTCATATAGTATTGCTGAGCGGGTAAATTGATAAAGCCTCTTTTTGGAAAATACTTTGAAAGCACTCATCAACATTTTTGTGTGTAATCTCTGGTTTAGCAATTACAAGTGTAGAAATTTCCTACAGAATAATCACACATTTTCTTAAAGAAGTATGTACGATGGAAGTCTGTACAGTAGTGCCCTTAATGGTAAATGTTGAAAAGAAGCTAAAATGTTCACCCGTATAGAAATACATTATACAATTTATGGCATTACAATGCTATCAAATACTTTGTTTTTTAAAATGAACCAGACCTACATACACCAATATTTAAAAATATTTGCAAAGAGTTCCAGTTCCGCTATTACAGCATAAACCCACTAAAGCTAATCCCTCCTACTAATTACAACAAAAACTCTGAACAAAATATATATGTAAAAAAACACCGCACCTGAGGAATCTGAAAAGTAATCAAGAGCAGGCAGATTGTGGAGGGGAGACAAAACTTGGTGATTCTACCCACACACAATCGTAAGTTTCTACATGTTTTCCCTCCTTTCCCACTTTTGACCTAAGGGCAGACACCAGTCACCGGTTGCATGGCAGCACAGGCCACTGAAGTCCCAAGAGAAACTCCGTATTTCACCAGAGCCAAAAAGAAAAATTGAATCCTACAAACTATGGAATTTGGGGAAGAGAAGGCCAACAAAGGACATCCCCTAAATCACACATCTCAGCCTATCCCCTGAGCTATGAATGAACAGGACGCATCCAAAATGACATGGAGGAGGTTTATGGAACTTAACTGAAACTGAAACCCTAAGCACATGTCTCAGACTAACCCTTGAACTGAGCATGTATGGTACAGACCCAAACCAAAAGCTAAGGCTTAAAAACTAAATGGAGATATAAATCTCTATTCACAGAGGGTGGAAAAACTTATGGTCCAAATCTAAATAACATTTTCTAAGAAAATCCAATTTGTTCTTTTCTATATAATCAATGTCTTTTTTCTACTTCTTTGAACATACGGAATATATTTAGACTAGCTGCTTCAATGTCTTTGTCAATCAACATATGTGTCAATTCTGTATCTGTTACTGTTGATTGATTTGCTGCCTCATTATGGATATATTTTCAAAGGTATTTGCATGCCTAGTAAATTTTGATTGAACGTTGGACTTTGTAAATTTTATATTATTTGGTGCTAAATTTTGTTGCATTCCTTTAAGGAGGGCTGCACTTTGTTCTGATGGGCTGTTCAGTTTTCTGGGTCCATTTTGATCCTTTCAGGCTTGCTTTTAAATTGTATTAGGTTGCTTTTAAATTGGTCTAGGGCTAATTTAACCTGCTAGGAAGGCCATACCCTTTGAAGGATTCTCCCTGATGTCCCAGGCATTATGGAAATCTCTCCACTCTGGCTGTCCAGACTGTGAAATATTCCAATCCTTGCATCTACTCGGGAAAATATTTAGACCATGGTGGTTGGCAAACTTTTTCTTAAAGAGTCATAAGACATAACTGAGGTCATTATATAGGTGATTACATAATATTTTTAAATGTAATCATTTAAAAATATAAAGATCATTCCTAGCTCATGGGTGGTCTAAAAAAAAAAAAGAAAGAAAGAAAGAAAGAAAGAACTGGTAATGACAGCCCAAATTTGACTCCTGGCTATAATTTGCCAATACCTAGTTTGAACTACTGCATTCCAGTGGTTCTTTCCCTAGCTTTGTGGGATCTTACTTCACAACTACACAGATCTGTATTCATCCAAAAATTTGAATTCTTCTTCCCGCCTGAAATTCTCTGGACTTCTCTTTCTTTTTTTTTTTTTTTTTTTTTTTTTTTTTTATTAATTAAAAAAAGAATTAACAAAACAATTAGAAATCATTCCAATCTACATGTACAATCAGTAATTCTTAATAACATCACATAGTTGCATATTCATCATTTCTTAGTACATTTGCATCAATTTAGAAAAAGAAATAAAAAGACAACAGAATAAGAATTAAAACAATAATAGAAAGAAAAAAAACAAAAAAAACAAAAACAAAAAACCTATACCTCACATGCAGCTTCATTCAGTGTTTTAACATAATTGCATTACAATTGGGTAGTATTGTGCTGTCCATTTCTGAGTTTTTATATCCAGTCCCGTTGTACAGTCTGTATCCCTTCATCTCCAATTATCCCTTCTCTCTTTTTTTTTTTTTTTAATTAACGGAAAAAAAGAAATTAACCCAACATTTAGAGATCATACCATTCTACACATGCAATCATTAATTTTTAACATCATCACATAGATGCATGATCATCATTTCTTAGTACATTTGCATTGGTTTAGAAGAACTAGCAACATAACCGAAAAAGATATAGAATGTTAATATAGAGAAAAAAATAAAAGTAATAATAGTAAAATCAAAACAAACAACACAAAACAAAACAAAAACCTATAGCTCAGATGCAGCTTCATTCAGTGTTTTAACATGATTACTTTACAATTAGGTATTATTGTGCTGTCCATTTTTGAGTTTTTGTATCTAGTCCTGTTGCACAGTCTGTATCCCTTCAGCTTCAATTACCCATTGTCTTACCCTGTTTCTAACTCCTGCTGAACTCTGTTACCAATGACATATTTCAAGTTTATTCTCGAATTGGACTTCTCTTTCTATGCAGTTCATTTCCCCGCCCCCCTCCCCAATATTCTTCCCTGCAAATTCTAGCCACCTCGGCCTCTTCTGCAATTCTCTGAGCTCTGTGTGGGTTTCCCCTGCTGTGCTGAAAACTGGAAACAACTTCTAGGTAGTAAACTGGTATAATTTTGTAGTATCTTCATTTGCTTCCCCTCCTCTTAAGGATCACAATCCTGTTGTCCATTGTCTGAAAGTAGAAGTTGTTTCATATATTTTTATTGGGTTTCTAGTTGTTTATAGCAGGAAGGCGATTCCAATAGGAGATTATCGTCCTCGTGTGGAAGCAGAAATCTTGGCACAAATTTTTACACTTAATCAGATCTCAAATTTATTTTGCTGGGTACTATGTGGTAAGTAGATGACTTTTTTTCCCATGTAGCTTTCTAATGATCCCAGCATCATTCATTGACCAATTCAATCTTTCCCTGTTAATAAAACGTGCATCCCTCATCACACATTAAATAATAATTCATACTAAAGCTTGCTTCTGAATTATCTATTATGTTCCATTGATTAGCTAGTCTATTCTCTTACAAGGATTAAAATAGTGGAATTATGTGACTTCATAAAAGGTTTTCACATCTATTATGGCTCTTCTATTCTCTTTTTCATATTTTCTTTGCAGTAGTCAGCTTTTTATTTATTCCAGATAAAATTTTGAAATACTTTTATCAAGTTAATTCTTTCCCAGTCGTATTTGGTATTGTTTATAATCACATTGGTTGTGTGTGCGAATGATTTGTGATTATTATGAATGTCTATTCTTTATAATATTTGGTCTACCCTATTCAGACACATTTTATCTCCATTTATTCAATCCAGATGAAGTGAATTCTAACGCTGATTTCTCAGTTACTGAAATTGGACTGGGCTACAAACTTAAAATCACTAAGGTTAACTTCATGGACATATATAGTAGAATAAATTGAAAGAAAAAATAGATACAAGTAGACAAATTTAAAATAGAGGCAGTGATAAAATTATAAGATAATTAAAAAGCTAGAGTAAGATTTCTTATTTGCTGGTAGGAGTTTTGGATTTTAAGCAAAATAATGGGTCAGGTTTGCATTGGAGATTTCTCATCTTCTATGCAGTGTCAGGTAGAGGAAAGCAGGTTTTTCCAGATCTACAGATTCCTAGCCTATTTGTGCACAGCTGGGCTATCTTCTTCATGGTTGGCTAAATGATTTAACACATGTATCTCTATTCCATATAGAGAATATAGCATACTTGATTGTTTACTTTCCTGTCATTCATAGACTGAGACCTGATTGAAACCAAACCTGCATCCTAATCATGTGTGCCGCCTGTTCACCCAACACAGTGCTGGGAATGTTGTAGACACCCAGGAAAACAAAGGAATAACTCATCAGTGCATCAATGTGTGAGTGAGCAAATATGTAGATAGTTAAAAGAGAAATGGCATAGCATAAATGTGTCTGTCAGGAATGATGTGTATGGAAAATTATTTAGAATGATAATTTTTACTAAAACCTGACTTGAGTTGTTTCATATTTCATAAACATTTTACGGAACAATGTTTTGATATTTTTCCTAAGTGAATGAGGAAAAAAAGGAATTTTGCTATTTTTTAGGACTTTGAGCAAAGCCTGTTTGAAAGTATACTTTAGCCCATGTGCTGTATGATTTCATACATATGAAATGTCCAGAACAGGGA
Source organism: Tamandua tetradactyla (assembly GCF_023851605.1). Taxonomy (NCBI): domain Eukaryota; kingdom Metazoa; phylum Chordata; class Mammalia; order Pilosa; family Myrmecophagidae; genus Tamandua; species Tamandua tetradactyla. Next base: position 71,444,521 of record NC_135333.1, on the reverse strand, counting down.
AATCTACGCGACAGAAAGTAGGTTAGTGGCTGCCAAGGCTGGAAAAAAAGTATATTTTATACCTCCAGTGAGCTCTAAGAGAAAAACCATTGCATCTATCTTATTGACTGGCTGTCAGCAATCATTTAAAAATCTTTGCATCTATCTTACTAAGACTGGCGATCAGCAATCATTTAAATAAGTAAATACAAATTATCTCCTGTTAAAATAATATTATTCATTCAGTGACTCAGTTTACTTAATCCACTCTTATTTGCCTTTCAAATCAAAACAAATAAATGATCAGGTCCCACTTAGTTGGTGGAGGAAGGAGAATGTAAGGCATTTTCATTTTGTTTTATATATTTATTCACAGTTTTAATTTAACAATGAAAATGTACAATTCTATAATTAAAAACAAAAAATAAAATCTGAGATATGGTACCCAGTTTTTCATTTCTAACTTTCTGCCATGCTTAAAGCTTATGCCCACCTCCACCCCCCAAATAATTTCTTCTTTTTGCTAAAGTTCTCCAAGAACAAGTTTCTTAATGATTTATCCTGTGGTCATAATGAAAATAAGATGACTCAATAAAAAGATATATCCACACATTATGAATATTTCTGATCTTCAGTGCAAGGTTCAGTGAAAAGTCTGAGTTACAGATTTCAATTTGTTCTAGCACACCCCTAAAGGAAAGGAATGTTTCATTAATATTTAACAAAAATGAAAGAATTGCTGAAAAATTTTCTTCTTAATAGTTTAAAAATAGATAAAGGAGTTGCTATTAGGTGAGAAAGTGTGAGAAATATCTTAACACTTTTCACTTAATATTCTCAGTTTAATCATAAAATTTAGAATGAAAATTAATGAGAATATTAAAACAAAGAACACTCATAGCATTAAAGGCAAAAGTTCTGTGTGGACTCAAGTTATCGTTGAACACAGTGTCGTCTGATAAATTCTGTGCCAAGATATAATGTGTACTCAATCTAACAAGATAAAACTTGTCATGTCCAGGAAATGATCTTTGATTACTCAAAATCTGTTAATGTGTAAACCACATAAAAGCTTTCATCTTCAGTGCCATCAGGATAACTCTTGTCCCCCAAAATTCTCTCTCCACAGGGACTGGGCAGCTGAAGGTAAAATTAAAGCGCTCCTTTGTAGTAGTCATGAAAAACGAAAAAGACTGAAAATGCAAGAGAATGGTTTTGCCAACTCTTTTAAAGTAGAAGAGCACCTTTTCTACAAAATATTTTACAACTTATACCAGGCTTCATATGTGGGCATTATGAATTACAGTAACTTACTATTTTTAGTATTTTTATTGCCAATCCTTAACAAAACAAACATATAAACATTCTTGACATACAAACATTCTATACATGGTATACAATCAATGGCTCACAATATCATCACATAGTTGTGTATTCATCACCATGATCATTCTTTTGAACATTTGCATCACTCCAGCAAAAGAAATAAAAAAGAAAAAACTCATGCATACCATACCCCTTACCCCTCCCTCTCATTGACCACTAGTATTTCAATCTACTCAATTTACTTTAAACTTTGTTCCCCATTATTTATTTTTATCCATATTTTTTACTTATCTGTCCATACCCTAGAGAAAAGAAGCACCATACACATGATTTTCACAATTACACTATAACATTGTAAAAGCTATATAATTATACAATCATCTTCGAAGCATGACTACTGAAACACAGCTCCACAGTTTCTGGTACTTCCCTCTAACCACTCCAATACACCATAAACTAAAAAGGGGATATCTATATAATGTGTAAAAATAACCTCCAGGATAACTTCTTAACTCTGTTTGAAATCTTTCAGCCACTGACACTTTATTTTGTCTCATTTCTCTCTTTTCCCTTTTGGTAGAGAAGGTTTTCTAAATCCCTTGATGCTGAGTCCCAGTTCATCCCAGGATTTCTGTCCCACATTGCCAGGGAGGTTTGCACCCCTGGGAGTCACGTGCCATGTAGAGGGGCAAAAGCAGTGAGTTCGCTTGCAGTGTCAGCTCAGAGAGAGAGAGAGAGAGAGAGAGAGGCTACATCTGAGCAGCAAAAGAGGATCTCTGGGGGTGACTCTTAGGCCTAATTTTTTTTGTTTTACTTTTTTTATTGAATAATATAACATATATACAAAGCAAAGAAAGAATAAAGCAACGGTTTTCAAAGTACTCTTCAACAAGCAGTTGACAGCTTGTTGAAATTGTACAAGACAGCAACCAGAGTTTGTCAGGGGCTACCATATCATCATCTCAGATTTTTCCTTCCAGCTGCTCCAGAATATAAGAGGCTAGGAAGAATAAGTTGTTGTTATTGTTTTTATCATCACAACCACATTTTTTTTCTTTTTTGTCAAAAATAAAGAAGCAATAAATTTCAAAGCACAGGCCAACAATTAGTTGTAAAACAGATTTCAAAGTTTGGTATGGGTTACAATTCCAAAACTTTAGGTTTTTACTTCTAGCTACTCTAAGATACTGGAAACTAAAAGAAATAATTTAGTGATTCAGCACTCATATTCACTTCTTAAACCCTGCCTTCTTTGTATAACTTCACCATCACCTTTGATCTTTCTATCCCACTCTTCATGGGTATTTGGGTTATGACCATTCTAACTTTTTTGTGTTAGAAGGGGCTGTCAATAATATGGGGTAGGGAGATGGAATTGGCTGATGTTCTGGAGAGACTGGGCCCTCTAGGTTTCAGGACATATGTGTTCCAGGGACCCATCTGGAGGTTGCAGGTTTCTGGAAAGTTACCCTAGTGCATGGAACTTTCAGTAGTTTCTTATTTTAACAAATTATTTGTCAGAGCATAATTTTCAATAAAAGATAAAACTATGATAATCAGGCAAATGTAAAATGAACACGTCAAAGATTTTATTTTACTCATGAATTAATGAGGTGATCAATAACTGACCAATGGTCAGTTAAAAGAGTATCCGAAAAGCTAGGATATTTACAGGCAATTTAACAAAAATTGTTAGGATAAGAATAATTGGTTAGGTGTGAAACTGATTAATGTAAAACAGGCCATAAGGTCTTTAGGGTTATCTGTTCTTTTGGATAGAAATTATTTCTATCTCCACCAGACAAAAATTGACAAGGTAACAATTAGTGTTACTGAGTTCAGAAACTTCACCCAGTAATTTAAAAATGAGATGAATAAGTATAATCCTCTAGATATTCCTTGCCCCCCAAAATATTGAAAGAATATGGTATCCGTTATTTTGCCTTTTTCCATGTTTCTGATCATTTTTATGACAGTCTCCCTCCTCCAAAAATTAATCTTGATAGAAAAAGAAGGGAGGAGAGTTGATCTCAATAGATATAGACTAATTATTTTCATGTGTGCATAGGACGGTTAATTAACCACGTATACTCCTGAAGCTTGTCTACAAATATTGAGCCATTCAAATTAAGCAACTAGTAAGGCCACACAATTAACGTCTTTCCAGAAGTTTTCATAAGGAATCTTGGTTTGGAGTTTTAAGAATCTTAGCGATTTGTTCTTTCTCCATCACATTCCATTGCAATACCTACAAACTTGGGTGAATTCCATCTAAGGCCTCTAAAATTTCCAGAGTCTTTGGCCTGCCAGGTAACAAACTTTTTATGCCTGTAATACTGGGACCCATCAGGTGAGATCCCAAGCCAGTTTCCTGAGAGGACTTTGCAGGCATTGACTTCACAAATATTTCTTAATAATGTATTATGCCTCATTAATTAGGAATCATCTTCAAATAGTAACACTCCAATGTGCCTTGATTACACAACTGGATTGTCCTATTATATCCAGGTAAAATGGTGGAAAGATTCTCATTAAGCAAAAGCAAATAACTATATTTCCATAAAAACTATGAAGACTCAATAAAGCATGTATTTTTGAATTTTGCTGGAGTCAGGGAGAATCAGACACTATTTTTAAATGTTTTATTTCTATCCAGAGAAACAAAATATACTGTTTTGAGGTTTTGATACATAATAAAATAAAAAAGAAAGGACTTTTCCCATATTCATTAAAATATATTTAAAATAACACATGCCATATTTCAAATAATAGCCAGAATTTAATTTCCTTCCTTGATTCATTCAGTCCCAGTCATTCTTGTTCAAGCCTTCTTTCATGAAATTTATTTGCTTCTGAACTAAAAAAGGTCCTGGAAATCTTGTCCCGATCTGCTGGCATAATCTGAAAATTGTGTCTGAAAAGCTCAGAACTTTGAATCTAGAGTCTGTTCTTTGAAGCATCAAAATCCAGAGTATCTAGTACAGACCTTCCCAGAAGTCTTCAGCAAGCATCAAGAAACAAACAAAAAAAAATGCCTGATATTAAGACTGGTTCATTTATTACATAACCAATAATATCAGAATGGAGAAGGCCAAAATTCTCTATTGGGATACAAAATATAACTGATTCATAAGGGTTTGATCAGTGTTTTCCTATGAATAAAACATGTTATGGACAGTAGAGCATTGACAAATGCTTTCACATAAAGGGTGCAATTTCTGAAATATTTATATTAATAATATTTTATCTATTCAAATTTAAGGCAATTGAAAGACTGAATATCTCTTCTGGTTTGAGCACTCTTCCCATGTAGCTCTTACAAATAATTGTAATTATTTAGCCAATTATTAATCAATTAATAAATATGGGAAAGTAAGGTATTTCTTGGCTTTATAATCTGTTATACTTGTCTATTGGTAAATCTATGCTTCATTAGCACTCTGTTTTTGCTACTTTAGCTTTATTACAAGTCTTGGTATTTGAATGACAAATAATTACTTCCCCCCAATTTTTCTTTTTTAAAGTTGTCTTGGCTCTCCTTGGCCCTTCACGCTTTCATTTTATTTTTTTGATTGATAAGTCAAATATCTCTATAACTAGGATCATGATTATATAAATTGATTTGGAGGAGAATTTATATCATTGGTATTATGTTTTCCATTTGTGAACACTGGTACATCTCTCAGTTATTTACTAGTTTTTGTTCTACAAGCAGTTTTCTGATTTCCTATGAAGATATTTATGCTTTTTAAGATATATATAAGATTTCAAATTTCAGACTTAAACTCAGAACTGGAAGAGCTAGGAAAAGAAAACAAACTAAACACAAAAGAGAAAAGAAGAAAGGAAATAACAAAGAATGAGTGGAGATAAATGAAATAGAGAATAAGAAATAATAGAAAGAGTCAACAAAACCAGAAGTTGGTTCTTCAAAAGATCAATAAAATTGACAAACCTTTGCTAGATTAAAATAAGAAAGAGAGAAGACAAATAAATAAAATCAGATATGAACAGGGGAACAATAATACTGAACAAAAAAGATTACAAGAAGATACTATGAACCACTGTATACCAACAAACTAGATAACCGAGATCAAATGGACTAATTATTAGAAACACAGAAACTACCTACACTAACTTAAGAAGAAATTGAAGATCTCAACAAACCAATATCTAAAGAGATTGAATCAATAATGAAAATTTCCCAACAAACAAAAGTCCAGGACCAGATGGTCTCACAGGAGGATTTTTCTAAACATTCTAAAAAGAATGAACACCAATCCTGCTCAAACTCTTTAAAAAAAATGAAGATGAGGAACACTCCTGAATTCATTCTATATGCCCAATATCATCCTCATACCTAATCCAGATATAGATACCATAAGGAAAGAGAATTATACACCAGTTTCCCTTGTGAACATGAATGCAAAACTCTTCAACAAAATGCAAGCAAACAAATCTAACAGCACATTAAAAGAATTATATGATGGGGCAGGCCACGGTGGCTCAGAAGGTAAGAATGCTTGCCTGCCATGCCCAAGGACCCGGGTTCGATTCCCGGTGCCTGCCCATGTAAAAAAAAAAAAAAGAATTATATGATGTAATCAAGTAGGATTTATTCCGGTTATCAAGGGTGGTACAACATAATAAAGTCAACTAATATAGTATACCACATTAGCAGAATGAAGGAAAAAACACACGATCATCTCAATTGGTACAGAAAAGGCAATTAACAAAATACAGCACCATTTCTTGAAAACTAGGAATAGAAGGAACCTTCCTAAACATAATCAAGGGCTTATGTGAAAAATGCACAGCTAGCATCATACTCAGTGGTGAAAAAATAAAGACTTTCCCCCTATGATCAGGAATAAGACAAGGATGCACACTATCACCACTGTTATTTAATATTGTACTGGAATTTCAAGTCAGAGCAATCAGGCAATAAAAAGAAATGAAGGCATCCAAATTGGAAAGGAAGATGTACAATTCTCACTATTTGCAGATGATATGATTCTATTACAAAAAAATCCACTATGAAGCTCCCAGAGCTAATTAATGAATTCAACAAAGTGGCTGAGAACAAGATCATTATGCACAAATCAGTAGTCTTTCTGTACAATTAATAATGAATAATTGGAAGAAGAAATCACAGAGAAAATTTCATTCCCAATAGCAACAAAAATAAGCAAATATCTAGGGATGAATCTTTCTAAGGATATAAATGACTTGTATGCAGTAAACTTCAAAACGGTAAAATACATTTTAAAAGACCTAAATAAATGGAAGGACATTCCATGTTCATGGACTGGAAGACCAACTATTGTTAAGATGTCAGTTCCACCCAAGAAAATTTATAGATTCAACACAATCCAAATCAAAATTCCAACAGCCTTCTTTGAAGAAATGGGAAAGCCAATCATCAAATTTATATAGAAGGATAAAGGGTTGTGAATAGCCAAAGAAGCCATCATGAAAAAGAAGAATGAATTTGGAGGACTTAAAATTCCTGATATTAAAATTTAGTATAAAGCCACCACAATCAAAACAGCATGGTACTGACACAAGGGCAGAAATATAGAGCAAAGAATTGAATTGAGAGTTCAGAGACCAACCCTCATATTTATGGCCAACTGATTTTTGACAAAGGGCCAAGACCACTCAATTGGGAAAGAATAGTCTCTTCGACAAATGGTGCTGTAAAAACTTGATCTCCATTTGAAAAATGAAAAAGGAGGACAACAGCCTCACACTATACTTAAAAATCAACTCAAAATTTATTTAAGACCTAAATATAAGAACCAGAACTATCAAACTCCTAGAAGAAAAATAGCGGAGCATCTTTAAAACCTTGTGTTAGGCAATGGTTTCTTAGACTTTACATACCAACCACAAACCAGAAAAGAAAAGATAGATAAATGGGAGCCCATCAAAATTAAAAAGTTTTGCACCTCAAAGGACTTTATCATGAAAGTAAATGACAACTACATGATCAGGGAAAAATATTTGGAAGCAACATATCTGATAAGGGTTTAATGTCCAAACTATAAAATAAATCCTTCAAATAAACAGCAAAATGACAGCCTAATTTAAAAAAGGGCAAAATACTTAAATAGACATTTCTCCAAAGAAGAATTACAATGGCACATAAAAAGATGGTCAATTTTATTGATCAATATGGAAATGCAAATCAAAACACAATGAGATAATATTTCACAGCCACTAGAATGGTTACTACTTAAGAAAAAAGAAAAATTACAAATGTTGGAAAGGATATGGAGAAATAGGAGCACTTGTTCATTGTTGGTGGGAATGTATAATGATTCAGCTGCTGTGGAACACAGTTTGGCACTTCCTCAGAAAGTTAAATACATAATTACCATATAATCTTCTATGCATATACCCCAAAAAGTTGAAAGCAGGAACTCAAGCAGATGTTTGCACACTGATGGTCATAGTGGCATTATTCACAATTACCAAAATAAGGAAGCAATCCAAGTATCCATCAACTGATGAGTGGATAAACAAAATGTGGCATATAACATAATGGGATATTATTCAACTTTTAAAAGCAATGAAGTCCTGATATATGAGATAACATGGATGAAACTTGAAGACATCATGTTGAGTGAAATAAGCGAGAGAAGAAAGGACAAAAATTGTCTGATCTCATGGATATGAAATAATTAGATTAAGAAAACTCAGAGAGTCAGAATCTAGAGCATAGGTTACCAGGGGACAGAATGTGATCAGAGAATATGGAGTTAAGGCTTAAAATGTGTAGAATTTCTATTCGAGATGATGTAAAAGTTTTGGTAATGGATGGTGGTGATGGTAGCACAACATTGTGGACCTAATTAACAGTGCTGATTTATATATTTGAATGTAGTTAAAAGGGTAAATTTTAGGTTTTATGTATGTTTCTGGAATAAATATCTGAAAAAATTGGGTGAGTGGTAAATATGTGTTTCTGTCTTGTTCTCTATATTTGTGTATGTACGTACGAAATATTTAATAAATAAAAGTTAATTTTAACTTATGTTATTTGTGATGAAAGAAACAGAGACGTGCAATAAAGACTAACAGTAGGGAATCTACTTTATGATGAGTGGCCTTCTGAAGAAGAGATATTTAGTCTGAGACAGAGGAAAAAAAGAAAACTTGATAAAAATATCTTGATCAGCAAGACCAAAATGTGGGACAAACATCAGTGTATGTACCCAGACAATGGCATTGAAATTGCTCATTTGTCTGTATTCACCCTAGACTTCAAGTTCTTTAATAGCATGGACACTGAATATCTTGTTCAACACTGTATTTCTAGCACCAGAACAGAACTTAAAACACAGTAAAAGCTCAAAAAAAGTATTTCTCAGATAAAGTGAATGGCATTATAAGTGATACTGTCTAGCAGCGACAAGGAAGACAAAAGCAACTACAGTAACCAGATCAATGCTGTGAAATACATAAAAGTGATCATTGATAAACCTATTCTGACATCCCTTCTAGTTTTCTCTACTCCCACACAGGCACTTCTTTTGAATGGCTTTCTCCTAGGGCTGGTATTCTATTCACAGCCAAGAAATCCCCCTAAAATTTTATCTCACTCAATTCCAGGAATGAATCTGTACTGAGTGAGCTACTCGCACAGTGATATATTCCATGACCTTCAAATATAGCTCCCTTTGACACCTACTTTCAAGGATTTTTGAAGGCAGCAATTTAAGGAGTTAGAGAAAGGTGGCTTGAAAGTCCCTCCTCAAGAACTTTACTGTAATGATTAAAGATCGTTCTAACTAGCATATGAATGTCATACTCCAGAAAAACTTCAGAGCATGTCATAGTTTAACCTTGAGGCTAATGAGGCAATCACTGAGAGCAATGACCCTTTTAGGGAAAATGTGCCAGCTTTGACCTCTATTTAGAGGCCTTGGGTGGGGCTTGTTTGCAAATAGCAGCTGCATAAAGCCTGGTAAATTTGGGGAGTCTCAGGGACCAGCCTGAGGGCAGGAAGTTGGGCACAATACAGTCCCTGAGATTTATCCCTCGCTATGGGGAAAGACAGACTTCCTCGGTCATGCTTCATACTACTTCTCCTTGTCCTGTTTTCTGCCAATGCCTCAGACGCTGCTGAACCGTAAGTTTCGCTCAAAATCCCATCTCTAAGAGTCTTTTATGTATTTCTGTCTCTCTATTACATCTTTGCTTTGCCTTTTCTATTGAGCGGCTAGCCTTCCCTTTCTAAGATATCTTCCAAACATAAGAGATGGTTATGGTTAATCCAATTTCTTCTCTTTCATAACTAAATAAGAAGTCACTAGGAAACATGATTTTGTTAGCACCGAAACCTCAGCACCTGCCTTCCAAAAATCATTCTTTTGGATCAAAGGCATTGACTACAAAAACATTAAAGTGACTAGTGGGATGCAATTTAGCTCACATTGTAGCATATTTCTGTAATGTGTGCAGAAAAAAATGGAGCTCCTTTATTTTTCAGCAAAATGTGTGGGGAAAAATCATTTTAACCCTATCCAGTGGTAAAGTTGGTGAGATATAGTAAGTGTAAGAGTTCTCTTGAACCTCCACAGTCCCTCTACAAGTTAGTCTCTGGAGAGTTGTGGTCTCGCTCACCTCCTGGTGGAGGTGAAGGGTCTGAGTCCTCAAGCTCCAAGTTCTCTGTCTTCCTTGGCCAATGTCCGTCTAAGTTCTCCTTGCCTGCTAACATGCATTATTGGAGTCTTTAGTCAGCTGTTTTCTCTGGTCAAAATCCAAAAGTCCTCTTTGGCTGACTGCCTCATATCTGCAGTTTTTTGTACTATAGAACTTCCAACTTTTTACTGCATTCCTCATCCAAATCTGTGGCTGTTTTTCCAACACAGCTTCTGTAGGAAGGTCACATGGCTCTTTTGAGGTTCAGGTCCATTTGAGGTCTCTGGCCTCAACCCAGCTGCCTTTACATTTCTTGCAGGAAGCTAATGGAACTCTTGGGTTCAGTAAAACCCCAGGGACACTGAGGTGTGCTAGAGTGGTTTAAACTTCTAGTCCTGTTTTGCCACTTTCAGACTACTCTGAGGTAACTACATTCCACACTGATACAGAGCAGGCTCCATAGTCCCAAATGGGAAGAGGGGTATGAAAGCCTGCTATAGGTGTCACCCTTACTGATATACTTACTCATATACTCTAGAAGAACTTCAGAGTATGCCATACTTTAGCCTTGAGGCTAATGAAGCAATCACTGAGAGCAATGACCCTTTTAGGGAATCTGTGCCAGCTTTGACCTCTATTCAGAGGCCTTGGGTGGGGCTCAGCACACACTGAACACACACTGGGTCAACGCATTTGACACTTTCCAGACCAAGGTCCAGGAAGCAGAAATCAGAACGCTGCTCTGCTCACTTCTCTATATTTCTCAGACTTCTTTCCACAATCTCCCAGTAATCAGTAGGGGTGCATTTCTCCCTCTCCATTCCTCTATTTCATCCATAACTGTGCAGGATACCACACACACACACTCCACTCGCAAAGTACATGGAAATAAGTGGAGACTATTTGTTTTTCTAAATTCAGGCTGAACGGATGAAGCAAGAAGCATTTATAGGGACCAGTGTGTATTTTCACAGGCAGGCTTACACAATATAAGAATCTCCTGCCCATTAAAAACCATGGTTCTATATCATGTTCACCATTTAACACAGAACACAAACCAATCAGCCTCGCTACAATAAACAGAAGGGGTATCAACTCCTCCTTACAGGAAAATCTTACCTTTTCCCTCCAGCATTAGCTCTTGATGTGATAAATGAGAACTCTTGCCCAAGAGGCCCAGTTCTCTCTGCACTGGAGCAGTGAGCCTCGGGGTGGTGGAAGCTGGAGGAGAAAGTGATGAAAAGGAAGAAATCAAAAGGCTGCTTTTAATATTTCCAAAATTTGGTTCTTTCTACAAAGGCAAATATTTAAAATACAAACACCCATGATTGAATAATATAATAAAACATTTTAATTGTTCACTACAAGTGAGATGTTGGGCAAATTACTCCACCTTGTTGGGGGACCCAACTTCATTATCTATTAAATGAAATACTAACCTGATCTTTGTGTAATAGTTGCTTGAAGTATGAAATATGTGGACTTAAATTTTGATTATTATATCAATAACCCTTATAAGTAAGAATAATAATTAAAATATTATATTGAATAAATTACAGTATACCAATGCTTTCTTTCCTATTAAGATCAAAGAACTAGAGAAAAATATCTGTTCAGGAGATCAGAAGCATCCAAATGCCAGAAAGAGGTTAAGTCAGAGGTACTAGTTAAATGACCACAGTAAGTAACTTACTCTCCACCTCTCTGCTTTTAAACTAAACCATGATACCATGTAGTAAAAACTCGGTGATTTTAGTTATTTATAGTATTGTTGACAAACCTTGTAAAACACACGCAGCAAGACCATAATAGCTTGAAGAATGAGAGAACCGAACTTTATTCTCAGATTCCACAGCTCAACTGTATTGGTTATCGTCCATGCCTGGTTCCATACCTATTAACTTTGTGAAAAATAAAATATTGTTTCTTGTATCAAGTTGCCTGATTTTTTTAAGAAAGGCTCATGTTGGTGATGGAAGGAAAAGGTATTAAAACAATATCAGAGAAAGAAAATTTCTTATTTGCAAATTAACTCTATAAAAAGTTTAAAACTGCAGACTTTGAGTCATTAAAGATTTGAGGATTCACATTTTTAAGTATGTGGTACTGGTTTGGTGAGAGGGTAGGGGGATTCATCCTACAGATATTCAAATTTGGGAATTGACAAGGATCTCATATTTTTGCATTGATAAACATGAGTGTATAGACCTTACAGGCTCACCAGGCAGATTCAACCGTTCAATGTAAAAGACTACTTGACAAAGTGCTTGAGACATAGTAGACACTCGGGAAATACTCATTGTCTCTCAATCCACAGGGGTTCAGAGTATCGACAGCTTATATTGAGTTGAATGTTTTGAAAAAGATTTGTGGCAAAGATATCATTTGGAATGGTTCTTGAAACATGGATAGGATTATGATGGGCAAATACGGGAGGTAGGGATATAACAGGTGAAGGAAACTCATCACTCAAGTCAAGATATGACAGTGAAACTCACACAAAGAATTGTCCTTACCTCTGAATAGTTAAAAGTATAAATCAAGAATTGAAATAGAAAAGAAAAGAACTCAGCAAAAACATGTATTCTATGAGCGTTTTTAGTAAGACAAGATAACCTATTCATTCATACATGCTTGACATGAGCGCATATTTACGAGTATAGATTAAAATATGGATGGATAGACTTTAAGATATTAATATTGATTTCCACAACAGTGTAAGAATGAAGGGGAATAGTAATGAAACACCGTGTGTATTTGTGTGCTGGGCAGGATGTATGTGTGGAAATTATTGAGAAAAATTAAAACTTGATTAAAAATTATTTGGCTAAGCCATATCTAAGTAACAAGAGAAATAGAAGTTCCTTTTTTCAGTGTTCCTGTTGTGAGGAAAATTATTTTGCAATATACGTATGTAAGATTTTGTGTAATGGATATATGTTCACTGAAGTTCTTTCAATTGAATTTGTGTAAATCCAGTCCCGGTCTAGATGTACCAGTGATGATTATTTAGACAAATTTTGATGTAAATCTTTATAAAGCGAATAATCACCCCCAGTTCAGGATTGCAAATATCAGGGCTCTTTAAAGCAGGAACACTTTAAAAATAATACCATTTTTGAAGCCAACTTCCAGTAGAAATATTGGGAAGCTGGGACACTACTGATGAGTAAAAGATATAATTCTTATGCCAATCAGTGGTAGAACCTTGATTTCATTGTTCTCAGTCCACTGATTCACAGTATAGTACTAACTGTAGTCATAGCTACAGAGTGGTATGGAGAACACCTTTAAGGATGAAAATATTTGCTATCATTTTTTCTCTGATTTAGCTTTCTTCAATTCCCAGGCAGTATATGGTGCTGGTCTCCTCTCTGCTCCACACTGAGACCCCCGAGAAAGGCTGCCTCCTTCTGAGCCACCTGAATGAGACAGTGACTGTAAGAGCTTCCTTGGAGTCTGTAGGAAGAAAGAGCAATTTCTTCATTGACCTGGTGGCTGAGAAAGATCTATTCCACTGCATCTCCTTTACCGTGAGTACTAGCTGCCTATCCCTGTTTGACACATTAAATTGAGTTCAATTAGTCATGGTGAAGGAAATATCTGGTGTTCAGTCCCAACGAAGGACTTTAACAAGAAGGAAGAGAAAATTAAAGAGTGAGTTTTCATCCACTACAGAACAAAGCATGGTTTTGTACAAGAGTAGAGGAGAAATATTCTTACAATGTCATAGTTCAATTTAATGGTTCGCTAAAAAGCCACAGAAATAATCTTAGTTGGATAGTCGTAGGAGTGTTGTAGCATTTAAATGCAGACACCTCCTTAAGATCGGGATTGGACAATGCCTGGAAAACAGATTATATGAAAATCTTATGATGGGACAGCATGCAGCAGGGCTTTTTGTCTTTTGGGATATTATATTCTCTGAATATGAACATGTAAGTAAACATCTGGTGCCTCTTTGAGATTGGCCAACTTGGAATACTCAGCTCCTATATTCTCCCATATTTTTTCAGAGATGTTCCTCCCCATCCCTTCAGAATATAGCATCTACTCATTTAAAAAGGGTTTGATTTAATAGTGACAGCTCTAAGCACATTATATGGAGATTAGACTTCTAATTATGGTGGCTCTTACTGGTTTATTTCTTTTATGCCTTATATTAATATATTCACGTTTATATCTGGGGAAATATTCATACCTCATTAGCTTTTTAGTGAGGCCGAAGGAAAAAGAGTAGTAGTTATGGATAAAGAATTCAGAGGGAGAAGACCGAGTAGCTCCTTAAGGGTATCCTTTGTTTCTTAGCTCCCAAGGATCTCATCCACTTCAGAGGTAAGCTTCTTCACTGTCCAGATAAAGGGACCAACACAAGAGTACAGGAAGAGGGCCGCAGTGCTGGTAAAGAATGCCCAAAGTCTGGTCTTTGTCGAGACAGACAAACCCATCTACAAACCAGCACAAACAGGTATGAGAATTCCTCTGGTTGAGGCACTGAGAACGGGGCCACCTCCTCAGCAAGTTTTCCAGCCAAAGTCACCATTATCCCAATCCCTTAGTCTCCTGTCTTGTTACCCAAATAATCTGCTCTACCATGTCAGAATCTCATGAAAATTTCTTTTTTTAGTCAAGTTTCGTATTGTCTCTGTGGATCAAAATTTTCACCCCTTAAATGAACTGGTAAGCATCCCTGTATCTAGGTTTGGGAGGTGGTTGGGGTGAGGCAATACTCACACAGGTTCAGGTGGAATAGTCACAGAAAAGGAAGAAGGCAAAAGACATCCCTTTTGGAACCTAACACCAAAAGTCAGGTTCCCCCCATTCTAAGCCCAGGTCAATATTCAGCTATATTTTACTACTCCAAACACATGAGGCATAGAATAATGAAGAGACACAAGAAAAAAGTTATGTACTAGACACGCTCGGAAGGAGTTTATATTAAAGAAAGCACCAAAGACATTAACTTACTTCTGATCGTATATATTAATATAGTATACATCATTATACATTTTATATATTACAGAATACAGGTATAATGGAATTCGTTTATGCTAATCAGGTGTGCTTTCCTCAAACTAGTTTCAACATTAAGGCAAAGGGAAAAGGCTACTTTTGAATGGCAGTTTTAACCTTCGTTGAAACTAGAAAAAATATTCTTTACTTACATGTAACCAGATCATTCTGAGAATCCTTTTCCTTTTTGAATCTAAATCATAATGACACAATTTACGTAGGTGAACAGCATAGTCATTATTCTTGACTAGGAGGATTTAAGTGCCCAAATAATATTATTGGTAGAAATTAATAAATAGTAATCAATGCCTATAGATAATTAAATAAAACTACTATTATCAGCAAATCATATTTCTCTGAGAAATGGCAACCCATAATAATTGCTGAGACATACTATTTATATTTGTTTACAACTATGTACCAATTTTCCTCAGGGGATAAGTTCCAGTTCTAAGAAGCTTCAAGTTGAATATTGCTATATATTTTGCTATACATATTATAGATATTGGATCTTACTATACTTATTCTTCTTCAGTAAGCTATTTGATCATAAGTCTGTAAAACTTTTGGTGAAGTTTTTTTCTTTTTGAAGTTTTTTGGTGAAGCTCTAATCACATTTCTTCTTTCCATTTTTTTTCCATCTAGATTACACTGGTATACATTGAGGTAAGCATCAAAAAGAGCATCTTATAAGGACATGAACAGATTTAGAAAGAAATTTTGATAATATTCCAGAAAGGTGATCTACTATAAGAAACATCCAGATCTAATTTCCTCTCACTTCCAGATGTCAGGTTTACTGTATTTCATCTTCCTTCTGCACTTACCTTTTCTGGAGGCAATGCCAGTTATTAACCCTTAAATCGTTTGTGATCTTCAGGACCATAATGAATAAATAAATACTTTTCATGTTTTATGTTTATCTCTAGAACCCAAGAAGAAATCGAATTGCACAATGGCAGAATCTCAAGTTAGAGGGTGGCCTCAAACAGTTAGCCTTCCCTCTCACATCAGAGCCCATTCAGGGTTCCTATAAGGTGGTGGTACAGAGTGAATCAGACAGAAAAATAGAGCACCCCTTCACCGTGGAGGAATTTGGTATGGATAATGGAAGATGAAACTTTTGGTTCCTACAGGGAGAGCTCATTTAGATCCTTTGAATTTCCCATGGGTATATTGAACCTGGAATAGAGTCAGCTATATCCCCTTCTAATGTCATCAGATTTGTGTGAATACAGAAGCTCATGTGAACTTGCTGATTCTCAGTTCCAAATTGTACTTTTCAAGTGCTAAATTCTTATTTCCATGGTACCATCAGCCATTTGTTAGTGTCATTTGAGGTCTGATGTGGTTGGTTAGATTCTGCATGAATTGTTAAACCTTTTCATCTTAAAGTTGGTTCAATGAGAAATATGTCTAACTGTTCAAGGCATCATCTTGGGAAAAATTATAGGCATGTTGAAAATACTTGTATTTCCATTAAATGCCTGCCAACTTCCCTTATTTCCATTGTATCTATCAACAGTGCTTCCCAAGTTTGAGGTCAAACTTCAAGTGCCAAAGATAATCAGTATCCTGGAAGAAACAGTGAACATATCAGTATGTGGGATGTGAGTTAAATTTTCATTTTTGTCAGAAATTTCTTATTTTTGGCTCAATTCTGAAAAATTACTTAGCCTGCTACAGAATTATAAATTTACTTTTACTTAGCACATTGTAATATTATCCCAATGACTTTTTGAGTATTATTATTAAAATTTTAAATATATGTAAAAGTAGAGACAATCATCATCATGATTAATAATTGTTAACATCTTTCCATATTTCCATTATTTTCTTAACCATTTTATGATAAATTACAGAGCTCATGACATTTTTCTCTAGATGCAGTAGTATGTACCTATGAAAATATAGAGACATTTTTCTTCATAATCACAACTATCATATTTTACAAAATTAAAAGAAATTTTCTAATAAATTCCAAGTCTATAATCAAGTATTCTCAGTTGTCTTAAAAATGTCTTGGGGAGCATTTGGTTATTATAGCTTATAAGTACCCTTTTTTGTCAACTCTCTACAATGGAAATTTTCAATTGAATGCAGTATTGACCCAAACAATAAAATGAAACTTCAAGTACCTATCACCCAATTCCAAAAAAATAAGAAATTTTTCCAGTTTTGTTCCATATTCATCCCTCCTTCCCAATTTTTTCCTGGAACATTTTAAAGCAAGCCATGGAGATCTGTAAGTATCTGAATATATTTTATATCTATAATTTCCTTTTTTCCCATGACATTAACTTATTGAGAAGCAGGTCAGTTGGCCTGTAAGTATCCCACTTGCTGGATGTGCCTCCTCATGGTATACTGAATATATTATTTTTCCTTTCTCCTCTAACTAATTTTAAGAGATTCACTTGGTGCGAACGACAGGACAAGCTGTTTAATAACCGAGAACAAGCCCTTCTCCAGAATTGTCTACTCCCACCAGTTTCACTTTCTCCTTTTCTTCATGTGTCTATCATATAGAAATACTGTTATAGAAAGGAAGGTGGGTAGACCAATAAGAGTGACTAAAACTGTGATAGGGAAGCCTAAAGATCACAGAATAAACACCAATTAGTGGCTAAAAGCCAAAACTTATATTTTATAGATATGACTTAAATTTACTATGCATTATCCAGCAGCTAATATTTTGATTATAAAGGATGCTGGCCCTGAAATCAGCTTTCATGAGTATGACTCTCCTACCAGTAACTCTGCTTTACTGGGGCTTGGCACCTTTCCTCTGAACCCCCTACCCCGTCTTCAACAGTGAATTGAGGAGGTGCACATGATGTATGAGGCTCCCTTCCACTTCAGCCTTTTGTGATTATAAATAACTCTTACAGTTCCATTAAACTCCGAGGATTTCTAGCAAACCTGCAAAGGGAGCGCACAGAGCAAAGACATATGCCAACCTGAATATTATATATTTGAAGCATCAAAGCACCTGAACTCTGTCTCAGTTCTGTCTCAGAGTAATGGCCAAGGGAGAATCTGTCTAACTTAATGACACCCTCAAACAGATATTTATCTCTTGAAGAGGAGTTTCAGAACAAGTCGTCCTGGGTTTTTTATTTGTTTGTTTGTTTGTTTATGTGAAGTGATATTGGAGGCATTTGCAATGGGAAAAAAAACAAATCTCCCCCAAACAAAATTAATATCAATGGCTCCATTTTCATTAAGAAAGAAAGAGAATAAAGTAAAGGCACACATATACCCCTCTTTGCCAGAATACACACAAATTAGTGTATTTCAGATAGGCCCTGTGGTCTTCTCAGGGTTTGGCTTTTTTTTTTTTTTCATGTGTGTAGTGTGATTATGTTGGATTTTCTTCTTTATTTTTCAATTTATTTATCATTTAAATTTGCTTACTTGGTATAAATAACAAGTCTTTATTTTATGATAACAAAACAAAAAGAGTGAATACAGTGAATAGGCTAAAAGTAAGAAATAATTTTAAAAAGAGCCGATGAAATTTGGTGGCACAATACAGTAAAGTTTCAAAGGTTTTAATGGGTACTCTTTTTTTGTTAGGCATTCTGCAGGCATGTTCCTGCTTGGTTGAGCTCCAGATGATAAAGATGTTCAGGGAACGGCAGAGAGTACCTGTTATGTTGGTAATGGGAGATGTAGATTCTCACCCTCAGGTCTTGATTTATCTCTCCTGTGACAGATACACCTACGGGAAGCCTGTCCCGGGACTTGCAACTGTGAGCATGTGCAGAAAATTAATTCTCCCTTTTAATTGTTATCAGCCAGATGTCTGTGAGGAATTCAGTGAACAGGTTAGTGTGCCATGTTCTCTCTGTGGGGCGACCCTTGTTGACAACCCGTGAGCTACTACATTTTAGTGTCTGAAAGACATAAGCTTGTCCTAAAATACCACATCCATCCACCCACTAAAGAAGGAATTTTTGTTCTTAGTCAAGAGAATTCTCGTTTTGATGATTAACCATATTGACTACAAAGCAGATAGAACTAATGTTAAATTCTTGAAGGGTAATTAACATGTTTGACCCAAAGAAGTTGCCTTGGCATTAATGAGAAAATAGTAGATTTCATGACTATTGGTCTCAATCAGTGTGACTTTTTTTTTTCTTTTTTGTATTTTAGCTAGACAGCAATGGCTGCATCAACCGACAAGTAAAAACCGCGTTGTTCCAGGTTAAAAATGCAGGTTATGAAATGAATCTTAAAGTGGAAGCCAAGATCAGAGAAGAAGGAACAGGTTTGAATATTAAGTGATTAGGGGAGATAAAAAAAAAAACAATAAACATTGGTTTGTCTCTCACAACAAATTGTGTCATAAAGGGGGTGATTGAAAAGAAATTTTAGGTGTAAGGTAACTTCCAAGACAACATACTCTTTTCTATATATTTTTTAGACTTGGAATTAACTGGAAATGCGACCAGTGAAATCACAAACATTGTAACCAAGCTCACATTTGTGAAAGTGGATTCACACTTTAGACAAGGAATTCCCTTCTTTGGACAGGTAGTGTATATTACAATTCTCAGGTAAACAAAGTGTTCAGTGGTATCTAAGCCTCTGAGGACACAATGATGTAGCCTCTACCTGGTTAGTGTTATTAATTAATGAATGGTTTAGTTTGCTAATGCTGCCAGAATGCAATACACAAGAAATGGACTGGCTTTTATAAAGAGGATTTATTTAGTACAAATCTACAGTTCTTCATAGGAAAGGCATCCGGCTTTCCTCTGGCTTTCTCTGTCACATGAGGAGACACACAGTCTCCTAACCTTCCCTCCCGGCTTCTGGGTTCAAATAGTTTCCCCCTGGGTGTTTCCTCTCTGCATCTACAAACGTCTGGGTCTATATCGGCTCCGAACTCTGAGCTGAGTTTTGCTGGGATGTGCTGAGCCACTGAGCTCTCTTCTGACTCTCTCTTTTAAGTCTCCAGCTAATTAAATTAAACATCACTCCTTGTGGAAGGCACTCCCGTTAGCCAGCCACAGATGTGATAAGCAATAGATGAATTTCACATGCTGAGGATTTAAGGCCGCGGCAACAGAACAGCTGGGCATCATCATCTGGCCAAGTTGACACCCGAATCTAACTATTACAATTAATATGACCAAAATCATGAACCCAAGAACTGGATAATTTCCCTTGTAAACGTCACTGATGAAATGTTCAAACACATAACTAAAATTAAGAGACACAGAGATATTATTTCTTTTTTGCATCATTAACTACTAAAGATACTTAATGTAATAGGACTTAGTTATAATGTCAAACCTCCCCTCACTCCAGTCTTAGAATAAGTAAATATGTCTGCCATTCTTCTACCAACATCAGAATTTTAAGAGAATTTCTCACAAGTGTCTCCCAATTTATGACTTCCAGGACCCTTCTTTATATATATCATTCTATTTTAAAATAAGTGAATTTGTGTTTTTAATTTTAAGCAGAAGTATTATAATAGTGTACATTTCATGGTTATTAATATATTGGTTCCAATCTTAAGGAATATGTTTTAAGAAAAATAAAATAAAAATCTTGATTTTTATTCATATTAATCATTAACTTTACCAGTTTTATAATTATTAAATTTTCTCAAAAAAGAAACAGTCTCATGTGGATTTTCTTAGGTGTTGTATTTCATGAGATAATAATATTTTTAACTAACATTTATGGTAACAGTTACCATGTGCCATATATCTTCTAACCTTTTTTTTTTTTGCATGAGCAGGCACCGGGAATCAAACCCGGGTCTCCAGTATGGCAGGCAAGAACTCTGCCACTGAGCCACCATGGCCCACCCCTTCTAAGCTATCTTAAATGGATTAACTTATTTAATCTTCAATACTACCCTATGAAGGAGACACTATTATTATCCCCATTTTACAACTGTGGAAAATAAAGCACAAAGAAGTTAAGTAACTTGCCCAAGATTGTTCAGCTAGTAGAAGCAGAGCAGAGTACAAAGTCAGGCATTCCTGCCTCCACCTAAGTGCACAAGGAAAAGCATCTAGTTTAAGGTCAGTTCTGGTATTTTGATTCTAGGAGCCAATTATGTAGCCCTCACTATACAGCTAATACAAAAGTCCCTGGTCTTAGTTGAAATACTGCAGGGTCTCAAAAATAGATAAGCTGTGAAACACCTGGAAACCAAATGGAAGGAAAGAGTATGGAAGGGTTTTGTGCAGTTGCAGCAGCAAAAGACCTTTTCCCCCTAAGTCCTGCCCTCTCTGAGTATTATCCACATAATTTATCAACTACTTTTTGTTTTCAGGTGCTCTTGGTGGATGCAAAAGGTGTACCCATTCCCAATAAACTCGTCTTCATCACTGCCAATGACGCCAACTACCATTACAAATCAACTACCAATGAACAGGGTCTTGTACAGTTTTCAATCAACACCACCAACATCCTGGCTAAAAGACTTTTTATCATAGTAAGTATTAAAAAACCCTGAGGACAAAGAGAAACTTAGAAACAGTGACTCGGAAGTGAAGAAACCTGCATACTGTATTTATAGGGAAGAGTAAGAAATTGTCAAACTTGGGATTTATAAATTTGGGGATAATAGAATTTCATGAAAATAATAAAGTTATTAGAAGAGGTACTACAAAAGCTCCTGATCATTTCCCTAACATTATCTTTAAAATTTTATGTTATGCAAAATAGTTATTTGATTTTAAGCCTGAAAAATATCAGTTGCTTCAGTTGGTAAACAATTTACGTAATTTGCTTTATGTTCCTTTTAGATATTTTATAAAGTGATGAACCATACATACACTCATGCACACACTTAATATATATTGCCTAATGACTGTGAACAAAAGATTTCTACTGTTAAGAAACTTTTATGCTTGCAGCCTCAAAGAAAGAAGTAGTAAAAGATTATAATTTATTTATTCCCTCTTAGATACATGACATATAAATTATTTCCATTTCTCAATGTTCATATGTTAATTCACTATACAAATATGTAATGATGTATAGCAGTCACATTTACCGGAGTGGTAATTATTAGTTCTTGATTTTGAAAGGCTCTTTTATGTATGTATAACCTGGTAGTTAGAGATAATAATGAAGCCAATCAGGTCAGGATTACCATAACTAAAAACTAAGAAGAGGGGTAAGGAAGACATTGTCTATGTTTTAGAACCTCACCTACACTTTGAGACCAAAGGAAGAAAGTTTTATTTTGTATGGAAACTAAATTTTCTGTAGCACATAAAATAAATGAATGAATGAATTTAAAATATGTAATGAAGTTCAATATCTTCTATATGATGAATACCTGCTGTTCCTTAAAAATGAAAAGATGAGTAGACAGCGTCTTTGCACTTGAAAGTTCCTATATCCATGGAGTTAACAGACCAGTAAATCATTAGCAATAATTTAATTAATTTTTTTAAACTTCTAAAATAGGATAATTATGAGAGCAAATAGAAGGATCCACAAAATACTCCTTAAAATTTTAGAAAAAAATATAAGGGCACCCAGTAAAGAGTTAAGGGGCAAACATCGCAGGAATGATAGATGGAGTTTTCTGCTAAACAGTATCTGTATTAAAATTCCAGAAACTGCAAAGGCCTGAGAATATCAATGCCATCATTCACAATAGTGCTAGACGTATAGTGCTGATTTATTGAAGACTATTTATTTGAAATGTTGAGACCCATAAGGTAGTAGTAAGTCAATATATATAACATCCTTTAATTAAGACGACTTAATGGGACTTCTGTTCTCTGAAGATTCCCTTTTCTGCTTGTTCAGACCATTTATCATTCTCACTGGGACATCACTGTTGCTCTGACTCCGTGCAGCAGGACAATAAAATTCACAGCAGTGATGAGTTAGCAGAACCAAAGCAAAGGAGATAAATTTGTGGGTGATTTCCTATTGATCTCTGCAATGCAAGGGGGCTGATAAATGTTGCTTCTGTGAGGAAGGCCAGTAGAGTGCTTTAGAGTGAAAGACACAAATTTTTCATCTATCCATTTTGGTGGGTAGCTAAAGTGAAGAATTTAAAGCTAACGGATTCTTTGTTCTTTTTCTGCTTTATCAGGCCTACCATGAACAACCTACCTTCTGTTTTAGCTATACCTGGATCCGAGAAGAACACCAGGGAACTCAGCACATTGCAACTCATGTTTACTCCTCAAGCAGGAATTATATTCAACTGAAGCCTGTGTCTGGTACCCTCCCCTGTGGTCAGACACAGATTATCAAGGTCTACTACATATTCAATGGACAGACCATAGGGGACCTAAAAGAGCTCGTTTTCCATTACCTGGTAAGGGCAAGGCCACAGAATAAGTTTAGAGCTTATCAGAGGACAACAGTGGTGGATGGGCCAGGAATTTCAAAATTACCTGAGCACCACCATTTTGATTTCTCATCCATGCTCCCCTTGAGTCTAACTTTTCATAAGGTTGGTTCTTTCCAGCAGAGACTCAAAAAGCCAATCATGTGGAAGATAAGCTCTTAAATAAAACTGTATCAGTCTAATGGAAGGATCCTTTTTTTTCCTTTTCCTTTGCAGATCATGGCTAAGGGAGGCATCGTCAGGTCAGGAAGCCAGGTTCTGCCCATACAGCCAGGAGACAGTGAGTAACCTCAGACCTGTCTTCCACTTCTTCCCCAACATATCCACTCTTGTGCTTCAGATATGGCTCATAAATGGAGAAATTATTTCCACCATCCCTTCAAAATCAGAAGGAGGACACACAGGAAAATTAAAGAGTACCTATGATTCTTTGGCATTTTTTTATTCACAGCAGTCAACAGATAAATTTGATTGTCTACTTAAGTGCCAAGCACTCTGCTAAGGCACACTGCTTTTTCCCTTGAGTTTGTCTCTTCTGTCTGACATTAAAATGAAACCTTTTGGGTGGGCCACGGTGGCTCATGAGGTAGAGTTCTCGCCTGCCATGCTGGAGACCCAGGTTCAATTCCGGGTGCCTACCCATGCAAAAAATAAATTAATTAATTAAATTAAATTAAAATGAAACCTTTTTTAAATGCAAGCTTCCTTCTATTTTTTCCTTAACAGTAACTGTGTATGGGCCATCTTTAAACTTAATATTGCAGAGAAGAAAAGAACTAAGCATCAAGGAGAATGGGGAGGAAGAAAAGTGACAGATATTTTATTTTCTGTACCAAACCCTGGGCTAGGCTTTCTGCATACGCTACCTCACTTAATGAGGACGGGAGTTATGCTGCCAGCATGACATTGAGCACTTCGTATGTGAGATTGGACTCGTTTAATGAATAAATTGGAGAGGAGACAACCAGCATTTTTTCTATTCTAATTCAATCCACATCAAGGGAAAAGTCACTAAAAAGAGACCCATGAGCATTCTTGTAATTACCTGAGCAAGGCAAAATTTCTACATTTTTTTACCTCACTCAGAGCTAAATTTAATAATTCAAGATTTGTTCAATCTGTAAGATTTTCTTTTCATTTTTGTACTTCTTTTCCCTACTAAGGTGGAAAAATAAAATACCAATTGTTTTTCATTGTCCAGTGTTGAAGCGATATTGGAAGAGGAGTTTTCTCAATTTAAAACAGCTATAATGAGCACACTCAACAATTAATAATTGTTTAAATTAAACATGAAAGAGTGCTGACCAGTTTTGAACATTATTTTCCCCAATATTAGCATAGGAAAATTTAGATATGGAGAATGGACCCTATTTTGTGCATTGTTCTATCTTGTCATCCTTTTTTCCATTTTCTTGTAATAATGCAGCAGATAACACATTCATAAAAATAGGTAAATGTGTTAAAAAATCATTCATTTCCTTGATTTATTCTTTTTTGACATTTTAATTTGAGCTTCATTCATAACAGGAAGAGCCTATCTGCCTAAAAATGTCTATATAGTAATATCAGGAAGACTACTTCAATTATTTACCCAATGAAGATTTCACAAAAATTTATGGAAAAAAATTGAGCCAACATTTGGAAGGAATTTTGTTAATTTCTGTCTAGAATTGTCTGATTCATGATTATTTAAAATTAAAAATATTTATACATTCTAATTACCTTATCAATTACCAATTTGCTGCCCACTTGACAGTGGGCAGAAAATCTTTTTATGAAAACAGACTGTTCACAATTTGTCTGAATTCAAATTTTTATGGGTCAAGTTTAACTGATCCTTTATAGATTTTGAATTAATATCAGGACCCAAATTACTAATTTCAGAACTATTTCTGAGTCTGTTTGAAATTCAAATTTTTGATAGCAAAGCATTCACAAATATCATTATCAAAAGTCTTTGTTTATTTCCAATATTCTCTGCAAAAAACCTGCCATAATTTCTCCTCCTGTTTTTGTGATATTTCAATCTATTCCACTTTCTGTGTTTGGCTCAAGGCACAGCGACAGAAGGACTTAAATTTCTCTCCTTTTAGAGTGGAACTTATTAGAGTTCCACTTATTAGAGTTAAAACTTGATTCCTCCAATTAGACAGAAGATGAATTCCACAACACTATTTTAGTAGTATTTTAAACCCCTTCCCCTCCAAACTTAGCATTTTGCTGCATAAAGCACTTCATAGTAAGCAATGTTAAGTTATAGTAAAATTTATATGGAATTAGAAAAATTCCCTGTCCTTCATAAAGGCAAACAATTTTTAGTTAAGCATCAACAATCACAGGGCTTTAATCAAATAGTTTATATGTCTATTAGCCTTAATTTTTAAATATTTATAGTCCAAAAAAGAATTAAAATCAATTATAATTGTCTTTATAATATTGAAAGACTCTGTTGTCCTACGTATACCCTAATTGCACCAATTTTCTAACAATGAAGACCATATTACTGGGGAAGAACTTGGTAGTACAGGAATTTAAAAACCAATAGTTGGGAGTCTTGAACAGGAGGGTCGTAGAGAAGAGGAGAGAAGGTATGGAAACAATGGCAGCTAGGTTTTCTGTCCTCCCTTCATATACCAATATCCAATATGCATCCCTATTATTAATCTAAAAGCCTAGCTTTTTTACAGTTACTAACTTTTATTCAACTAAATGAAGGTCATCTACCTGAATTACCAATGGACCATTTAGAAAATAGAACTTTTGCTGTTGCCCTTTTGCAACCATTTCGTTAAAATATTTTAAAAAGTTTAATGTATCTCCCAAAATGTTATCTGAGTACATTTTAATCCTTCAGGTAGAAATACATTAATGGTACTTATAATAGTCTAGAGTTGCAATGAAAACATCCAGAATTGCATGGTCGCTCAGAAAGTCCAATCATTATGAACATTGTTCACCAACAGAGGTTTTTTAAAAAGTATGTATTTGAAAGAGATGCAAATACTATTATTATATCTTGCAACTTACAGTTCTGTATTTAAATTTGGAATCATCTCTGGTCTGAAGTTTAAATAAATGGTTGCCATCCTTCTTACACATATTAGCAAAATAACCTTTAGCTGTTGAGATTTAGGTTGGTTTAGGAATACGATCAGTGGAAAATCAAATAAATAAAGATGTAAGCAGAAGGAAATTCATTAACTTACTCTGGATATCAAGTCTTGGGGAGAGACATCAGCCTATTAGGTTCCCAAATAACTAGAACAACAATCAATGAGACTAAGCTGTTGAATGCATAGGCACAGTTCTGAACTGGTTAACACCAAGCAACTGCGTCCTGATCCATGACCATTCTGACTCATTCTTTCTGCATTCCAGTGGAAGGCAGTTTTTCCCTGTCCTTACCTGTGGAATCAGACATTGCCCCCATTGCACGATTGTTCATCTTTACCGTTTTACCAAGTGGAGAAGTTATTGGAGATTCTGAGAAATTTGAGATTGAAAACTGTCTAGTCAACAAGGTGAGTGTCTTTAACATAAAAGAACACACACAAATGGTTCTCTAAGTACCATCTACTTTACCCCAAAGAAAATTGAGTCCCGAAAAGTAAAATGAGTTGACCAAAGGTTCCCAACAAACTAAAGGCAGAGCCAAATCTTTAGGCACCTAGCACAGTACTTTTGCAATTATGCAAAATTTCTATCACATAAAACATACTTAAATGTTTTGTCCTTAGTGCTCCCCTGGTGTTAATTTTATTGTGTTAATTTTATTACCTTTAAGATGCTAAGACTCAAAAGTTTCAGAAATCTAGTGGGCCATGGTGGTTCAGCAGGCAGAGTTCTCGTCTGCCATGCCAGAGACCCGGATTCGATTCCCAGTGCCTGCCCATGGCGGGGGGGTCGGGGGGTGGGGAGGTTTCAGAAATCTGAAAGAAAAATACATATATTTAGAAGTATTGTCATTCCACCTCGAGATACTAAGCACTTCACCATGAATCAGAGGTAAATATGGGCCTTTAAAAACTAAACTCGCTATTTGTCCCTTGTGATGTCTCAGTTATCTCCTTAGGACAAGACTGAGCAACGGAATAAACCTTATCAGTGCACAGTGAAGGAAAGATGAGAAAAGAGGTTCCTCACTGACACTACCATAAAAAGTCATATAAAACTGAATGTAAGGATAATTTAGGAAATGTCAGTGACTACAGGATTGCATAAGTAGAGAAAATGTTGGATGACTTTTCCCTCATTTCTAACAGGTGGATTTGAGCTTCAGCCCCACCCGAAGTCTTCCGGCCTCACAAGCCCACCTGAGAGTTGCAGCTTCTCCCCAGTCCCTCTGCGCCCTCCGTGCCGTGGACCAAAGCGTCCTGCTCCTGAAGCCCGAGGCTGAGCTATCCGCGTCCTCGGTGAGTTCCCGTCACCTCGGGAGGCAGAAAGGGCCACGCCAGAGTCCCCTCTTATAGAAGCCCCTATTGAGAGTCAAATATATTAACAAACATGCTTATCCATTGTCTAGGTCTTGATAGTTTCTCAAGCTTTCTCACATGCGTTTTAAAATTTAATCCTCCCAACATCCCTGAGAGAAGATAAAGAATTCGTTTTAAGATGTGAAAAATAGGATTCAGAAATGTGCAAAATAAGTGGCAGATCTGAGATGTGATTCTGATACTATGCCTACAGATTTCGATCCCTTTATGATAAAACTTCCATTTCTATATGGGATCAAATCTAAACCTCAATTACTCATGTTTTACAATCATCTTAATGAAAGCTAAATTTTATTAAGATTCCCCACTTTGATGGTCACCCTATTCGCTGTGGGAGAAATTACACAAAGGAATTACCAGGCGGCAGAGACTATTGGGGGCAATTTTTGAGGCTGTCTTTGCAATCTTCCCTCAGACCCCCAAAGATTCATGATCTCCCACTTGTCAAATACACTCATCTCCTTCCCAAAGCTCCTAAAAACCTTGCCTGATATAGCAAACCTATGAAGGCTGAATCTCATGATTTAAATCAGATTCAGGTACAGATGATATTGTGTGTGTATTCCTCAATACAGTTCCTCTAGATATGAAGATCTTGACCTAAAAAGTGATCTGCCCCCTCATGCCCACCATGAAATGGGGAAACAGGCATAGAATAATTACTATTGAAACTATGATTTAAAAGGGGGGAACAAGAGGCACACAGGAGTCATTGATCCAGTTGGGCAAGTGTTGGAAGTTTTTTGATTAGGGTTCTGTCTTACTCCAGCCCAGGACTGAAATCTTCAGAGCTCTGTCATTTGTTATCCTTCTTTTTCCATAAAAAGTAACCTGTATTTGTGTCAGGCCGTGGGCATCCTGCTTGCTGTGTCAAATTGCTGGTCAGAAATGAATACCTTTTATCACCTCCAAAGAGGGTGTTTTAGTGCTTGGAGGGTGGCAAGAGCATGACATTGCCAGTCACCAGGAACACAGCTTTAGGGTCTCAACTCATTCCACGATTTGCAGTTGCCAGGAGCACCAGCAATGCACAACTCACAAAGACAATGGATGAAGCAATATATACTCAGAGAAGAGACAGATTAGGACAGGTTTCATTAGTGGGCATCAGTTCCCTATGGCCAGTGAGCCACAACCACCGCCAAGGCAGGCAGAAGATCTATGCACACCTTTTTTGTGCCTTAATGGAAAGATGTTACCCCCTCCCCACTAGGAACAGAGTTAGCAATGGGGGTGAGCCAGGTACAATAAAAACCTACATACTTAGTCTAAGGATGTTTACATGTACTTAGGCAAAGGGGGAAGGAATGCACAGACCACTCTCTGAGATGCCCCAAGGAGAGAATTAACCCATATTTATTATCAGATCCTGGAAGCCAAGGTAACACATCTAGTCCTGAACACAGAGTCTATTTGTGGGTCACAGAGAAAGGCAGCAAGCTGCACCTATCTTCCAGTTTTCCATTGCATAAACATTGATCTCTCCAAAGGAGATGATACATACTCATTTATGCGCCTATCTGGTTCTTTAGTTAAAAAAAAAAAAAAAGCTACGTAGATGTAGACGCTCTACAAGTGGCAATAGTAATTTCTGCCTAAATTCCCCAGTGCATTAACTATTTGTCAAAGACAAAGGCATATTAGAGTTCCTTCTTGTATTTAGTCTAATTCTGCCTCTAAACCATACAGTTAAGGTTTAGTTAATACTCAGAAACTTAAGATTTTATTAACCCTTGGCCTCATTTTCCCAAGTAGGTTTCACCTCGTTAGAACATTAACATTGTAAAAACAAGCAAAAAAATCTTTCACTTCTCTCTAATATGCCAAGTTCATGGAAGGATGCAAGAAAAGATTGATGATAATTATCACATTTCTCTCAGTTCATTGAATATTTTAAAAGAAAAGCAAGTAAGGCCTTTTTCTCTCCACTGTTACAGGTGTATAACATGCTAACTGTGAAGGATCTCTCTGGTTTCCCTGACAATCTGGGCCAAGAAGAGGAAAGACAAGCAAGCTGTTCAAATCCTTTTATCAATCGTCAAGGAGCCGTCTATATGCCCTTACCAAATTTCGATGAAGATGATATTTATACATTCTTGAAGGCAAAATCCTTATTACTTATTAATGTTAAGACTTCTGAGGTTTTGAATGTGCTTAAAACTTTATACCTATAAATAATTTTGGAAATCACTTAACCTGGCCTCTTCACTTTTCAGTTGAGAAAAATGAAGTCAATAAAGAGATTAAAGTTTCTAAGTTCAGCCAGTGAGTAGGTGAGAGCCGGGCTACACCTGACCTCTGCCTATTCATCCAAGTATTTTTAGGCATATTTCATTTTTCTTCAAAAGGCCATAAATAATAAAATCTTAAAGTATAGTATTTTTACCGTTCTATTATATTTCCTGATCTCTGGGTATCTCCATGGAATTAATATAACATGAAACTTATTGGAATGACATAGGCAAGGAAAATTACATTTCATATATTCTAATCAAGATTGCAATTTGATTGAATGGTTCTTTTTTTCTAGGGTATGGGACTGAGAGTATTCACCAACTTGAAAATCCGAAAACCACAGTCGTGTGCAGCGTACTACCCAGCCGCACCTCCAAGAGGAGGAGTCCATATGGGTTACGGAGGTAAAATACTGTTTTTTTTAATTCTTAATTCTGCATCCTATCCAACAATATTACTTTGCTAAAAATGGTAAAAGGCAGTGATTAATGAAGACGTATCAACATTGAACTTATTTATCCATAAAGAAATCAAGATTCAGATGAATCGTTCCTGCTGAGGTTGCTTAGCTGGCAAATGGCATAGACAGAGTTAATCAGTTTTTCTTTGAAGAGTTAGATATCTCCAGCCACAAAATCAGATGAAATACAAGAGTCTGACGTACTATAGAAAAGAAGAGAGTAGTCCACAAGGAAAGGGGAGAATAATTCTGATTATGAAATTAGGAAAAACTTTCATAGAGATGTTGCTCCTTGAAGATAGATTCACTGGTGAAAAGAAACAACGTAAACATAGAAGAAATATCACATTACCCAGGGCCATAAAATACTGCTCAAATAAAGCAGCTTTTTTTTCTAGACCCTTCAACTTCCTATTAATACATCTGTGCCGCCCCAGGTCTTCTTACACTTGAAGCCCTTTATTCAACACTTTCCTATCCCTCCCACCACTGAATCTGAAAACCCTTTTCTCCAGAATATTTCTTTATTTCTATCTGTTAAGAAAGGCTTATATCCTTTGAGCTTTGATTGGGAATCAGAAGTCCTGTGAAGTGGGCGTGTCATGCCATTTCTCTAAGCCTCAAGTCTTTAATTAATAAATTGAAGGAATTCGACTAAATACTTGAAGGAATATGTATTCTCTTCAAAATCTTTTTAATTACCTTATATAATCCGTATAAAAATAAATTAAGAATTTTGACTACTCAAAAATTGTTTTCTATGGTCCTTGACATTGGAGCTACATTTAAGGTTAATGTTAATCTATAAACCAGCCTCATTGTGAACAAAACACCTTGTGAAGAGCCATCCCACTTGTAAAGGATTATGGACTTTTTACTCTAAATATAATCTTCAAGAGTGACCCAAGTTTCAAAATTTTTCCCAAGAATGATAAATATGACTTTATCAGGTAAATAAGAGGTTATATAATTATGATGGAGAATAAAGTGAAGGGAAAATGGAAATAATCATGAGAATTCCAGGTGGAAAGAAGTGTAAGTTTAAACCATGAATATATTAGGGAGAAGAAAGTGTTCTGGAAGTGGGCAAGGATAGCATTTGAGGCATGTGATATATCTCAGATAGAAGAATTATTAAAATGTGTGGTGCATTCAAAAGGGGATTAGAATGAGTAAATAAAAATGACATGTATTTGAGGCAATGAAAGATCTAAGAAAACTGGAATGCCTCATGAAAATTACTGAAAATAATTCAAAGAACATGAGCCTCTGTCTGAGAATCTATTATTCGTTTTCAAGATTTTCATGGCATAGAACAGCATATATGGAGAAATTAACTTTAATACTGTCTATAGGACCGAAAAAGAGAGGGACAATGGTAAATATAAACAGGGAACAAAAATTGTGTTAGACAATGGTAGAAAGTATTAGTACCCAAAAAAATAAAAAATTGAGAAGCTATAATCATGACAGTTATTCATTGTTGTATTCAACACATATGCTTGAACACTCGCTGACCCAGTTTCTAGGCATATAACAAACAATGAGAGCAATAGTCTTCAACCTCGTGGTGCTCTAATGTGCCTAGAAAGAGCATAAACAAAGTAAATAAGTAAATCATAGTTTGTAAGAAGATATAAATGCTACAGGGAAATTCAAATGGACAAGAGGATAATGAGACTAGAGGGAGTTGCAAACATAAATAGAGTGGTCAGTGAAGGTCTTACTAAAAAACGTGAAATTTGAGAAAAGGCTTGAAGGAAATAGGAAAACAAACCATCTGACTACCTGAAAAAAGAGTTTTACAGTCAGAGAAAATAACATTAATAATAGAAAATTCCTATGTAGTGCTTAAAATGTTCCAGGAGATGGTTGGTGATAAATAGGTAGATAGATAGAGAGAGAGATATAGATAGATGATAGATAGATAGATAGATAGATAGATAGATAGATAGATAGATAGATAGACAGACAGACAGATAGACAGACATAAAGATTTCAGAGTGACTTCCTTAATTCTCATAGTAGCCATATAGGGTACGGATTCTCAATACCATTTTCAGATGGTAAAACTGAGTCCTAGAAAGGCTCAGGAACTCAGCCTGAAAGATCCCACAACCAATAATATAAGGACTGGGATTCAAATCAGGTAGTTTGACTCTACATCCATGTTCTTAACATATTTTACCCTTCAAATCTGAGATGAGAATTTGCCTGGAATGTTCTAAGAGTACAGAAACCAGTGTGGTTGGAACAGAGTGAGTAAAGATAAGAGTAGTTGGAGACAGAGAGATCAGAGGAATAAATGAAGGCAGATTAGGTTAGGCTTTATTGGTCATTGTAAGAACTTCATTTTAAATCATTCAATGAAATGGGGAAATTTTCAGAAGAAGAATGACATGGCCTTATATATGTTTCAAAAGGATGACACTAGACATGGAACATAGAAGAAAATAAAGATTCAAGTTTTTATAATTTTTTTGCTTGATAGTAGTGAAGGTCAAAAATGAATAAAAGTTTTACAAAGTTCAGTTGAGCAGCCCTTTTTAAGCCATCAGCATTGTCATGGTCAGGTTCAAGTGTCAACTTGGCCAGGTGGTGGTAAGTGCTTGTCTGGTTGGGCAAGTGCTCCCTGTCTTTTGCTGTGAGGACATTTCATAGAATTAAATCATGATTACATCAGCTACATCCACAGCTGATTCCATTTGTAATCAGCCAAGGAGAGTGTCTTCTCTAATGAGTACTGCTTAATCTAATCACCAGAAGCCTTTTAAGGAAGATTCAGAAGAGACAAGCTCTCTTCCTGCTTCGGCTGGTGAGCCTCTCCTGTGGAGTTCGTCCAGACCCTCCATCAGAATCATCAGCTTCACTGCCTGCCCTACAGTTTTTTGCACTGTACATTCCTTTGGTTATGTGAGACACTTTTATAAATTTTATATTTACGAATATGTCCTGTTGATTCTGTTTCTCTAGAGAACCCTAATACAGGGACTAATACAGCTGATGACTTTAAGTTGAAGTCAGTGTTCATTTGCCATTCTGAAAATCCTAGGGCTCTTAGGAATATGCTAAATCTACTCTTCCTGTGCACTATAAATGGAACATCAAAGCCTGGGTGCCAGCACATCTGTTGACAACATGGTTTACTGAATATTTTAAGCCTAGTGTTGAGACCTACTGCTCAGAAAAAAAAAAAGACTCCTTTCATAATATGACCACACATTGGCAGTGCACTTGGACACCCAATGACCTCTGATGGAGATGTACAATGAGACAAAGTCTGTTTTCATGCTTGCTGACACAACATCATTCTGCAGCCCATAGATCAAGGAGTCATTTCAGCTTCCGAGTCTTATTATTTGAGAAATACATTTCATGATGTTATAGCTACCATAGAGCTCTGTTAGAGCTAAAAAAAAGTCAGTTGAAAGCCTTCTGGAAAGAATTCAGCATTCTAGATACCATTACGAACATTCATGATTCATGGGAGGAGGTCAGAAGATCAATATTGTCAGTAGTTTGGAAGAAGTTGATTCCAACCCTCATGCATAACTTTGAGGGATTCCCAGACTTCAATGGAAGAAGTAACTGCAGATGTAGTGAAAATAGCAAGAGAACTAGAATTAGAAGTGGAGCCTGAGATGTGACCGAATTGCTGCAATTTCATGATAAAATTTGAATGGATGAGGAGTTGCCTCTTATGGATGAGCAAAGAAAGTGGTTTCTTGAGATGGAATCTACTTCTGGTGAAGAAGTTATAAATGTTGTTGAAATAACGAAAAAAAATTAGAATATTCCATAAACTTAGTTGATCCAGCATTGGCAAGGTTTGAGAGGATTGAACTCCAATTTTGAAAGAAGTTCTATGTGGGTTTGCTGGTTTGAAAGTGTTATGTACCCTAGAAAACCCATGTTTTAATCCTAATGCCATTTTGTAAAGGCAGCCATTTCTTCTAATCCCTATTCAACATTGTATGTTTAAAACTATAATTAGATCATCTCCCTGGAGATGTGATTTAATCAAGAGTGGTTGTTAAGCTGGATTAGGTGATGACATGTCTCCACCCACTTAGGTGGGTCTTGATAAGTTTCTGGAGTCCTAAAGAAGAAACATTTTGGAGAACAAAAGCAATTCAGAGAGACAAGAAGCAGAGTCCACCAGCCGGCGACCTTTGGAGATGAAGAAGAAAAATGCCTCCCAGGGAGCTTCATGAAACAGTAAGCCAGGAGAAGAAGCTAGCAGATGACATCGTGTTTGCCATGTGCCCTTCCAGATGAAAGAGGAACCCTGACCATGTTCACCATGTGCCTTTCCAGATGAGAGAGAAACCCTAACTGTGTTTGCCATGTGCCTTCACTTGAGAGAGAGAGACCCTGAACTTCATCAGCCTTCTTGAACCAAGGTATCTTTCCCTGGATGCCTTTAATGGGACATTTCTATAGACCTGCTTTAACTGGGACCTTTTCTCAGCCTTAGAATTGTAAACTAACAACTTATTAAATTCCCCTTTTTAAAGGCCATTCCATTTCTGGTATATTGCATTCCAGCAGATAGCAAACTAGAACAAATGTAATATCCAACTGAAGGTATTTTACAATCAGTATTAAACAGAATATAAATGGGTGAGTCCAGGGATTGACACATTTTCATGAAGTGGGATGGGAAAAGAAGCAAAAATAAGATTTTGTGTGGGAAATGGATTTAAAGATATATACAGTAGAGTTTATCAGTTGTAACATGAGGAGGAATTGAACTTTAATATGGAGACTATGTGAGGACAGGTGGAGAATCGAATTGGTATTGAAAGTACCAGATGATAGGAGGATATAGCTGACATCCAACAAATGGAGCTATGGTAACACATAATACCACAAATTGTTAACTGCTATAACTGCAGGAGGTGGAGGGCTCTTGATATCTGGGGTAGAAAATGGAACATAGTTCATTTGAATGCATCATGCATTTAGATACTTAAATATCAGAGATAAGAGCAAATAGAACAACATCCATGAGAAATCAAAGTTGGAGATAAAGATGATTAGCATTTGGAAGGACATGGGGGAAAGAAACATAATTTCTTTTTCCTCATGCAAAAACATTTTTTAATTTGTACATTTAGTCACTATCATTGTATACTCAAGGCATTCCTGAATTATACCATCTTGTTCTTTATTGTTATCTTTCCTTCTGATTTTGTATGTGCCCCAGCCCTCCTCTGTCTATCAGTGTCTCATTCAGCTTTATTCAGTGAATTTACATAATTGTGCTACAGTTAGGTAGTATGGTGCTATCCATTTCTGAATTTTTACCATCAGTCCTATTGTACAATCTGTATCCCTTCAGCTCCAATTACCCAGTATCTACCCTATTTCTCTCTTGATGACCTCTGCTATTAATTAAAATTCTCCAAGTTCATTCATTAATGTTAGTTCATATCAGTGAGACCCTACAATATTTGTCCTTTTGTTTCTGGCTAATCTCACTCAGTCCTCAAGGTCCATCCACGTAGTTACATGCTTCATGACTTTATTCTGTCCATGGCTGCATAATATTCCATTGTATGTGTATACTACAGCTTGTTTAGCCTCTCATCTGCTGATGAACATTTGGGCTATTTCCATCTCTTGGCAATTGTAAATAATGCTGCTATAAAATTGAGAAATAATTTTTTAAAGAAATTTCTATTGATATTTTTTCCAATTGAGAGAAAATCTCTAGAAATGTGTTTTTCCTTATGAATGTTCTCTCACAGATATTTCTGAAATTTCAAATGGAATTCATGGGTGTAGATCCTAACTCTAACTCAATTTACAAGCATCATTTCAAGTATGGGCTGGACCAGATAATCGTCATGTCTAGTTTTCTAATCAATCACTGCTCTTTATGTATCTTTGTGAACAACCATAGGACTAAACCAAATGAAAGAGCTCTCTTTTAGGTCTTGAATTCTTCATGAATAAATAGAGTAAAATAAAATGATTAATCTTTTTTTCAAAGAACAAGTTTTCAAGATTCAATACAGTATACAAAATATTGTAACTATTAATTTCTGTTCATTAGTAAGTCAAACAATTTGTAACATCACATTGCCTGAAGACAATTTTGCAATTCTTGTTCAGTTCCTCTAAGAATAAATCAATCCTCTCTCACATTGAAAACCCACCATTCTCTCCCAAACCCATAAAATCCTCTCCATGTTATTTTGCTTTTCCAAAGTCCATTCACATAAAATTATGCTACCTCTAGTCTGCATGAAATTTCCAGTTATGACAAAGATTCTTTTCCACTCAGAGAATGAGGGCTCAACAAATTATTTTCAAAGTTCACTTGTATTATTTCATCTCTTAGAAGGCAATCTGAGCAGGCAAATGTAAAATTTGTTCTCTTGTATTTCCCTTGTACCCCATGTAATATATAGGGTTTTTTCCTTTAACTAGAATATTATTTTCTTTTATTTTAGTAGCTGCAGGAGTAGCATATGGATCAGTAGGACCAATGGGTCCATATGGTCCTCAAGTTAATTCACCTACAATACCTGTAAATACTGTACAAAGTCCAGAGCCAACTCTGGAAACAGTGCGAAGCTATTTCCCTGAGACCTGGATCTGGGATTTGGTGGTAGTAGAGTAAGTAGCTTCACTCTCCTCCATTTGCTGTGAGTGAATGAATGTGGACATGCCAGTATTTTCATTTCTAGGATAATCTTTCTGAAAAACTATACATAATTGTCTTTACTTCATGCCCTTTCAAGATAGACCTAAATAAAATGCTTCAGTTATATGGGTTCATTAAAGTCATTGTCTCAGAGTTGAGCAATTCTAAAATAATTATTCTTGAGACCTCTAGAAAACACATGTGGGAAGTCCATAGATCCAAATGATAACTAGTGCCCTTCAGGGAGCCTTCAATAAATATCAAGACTTGAACAAGCACACAGTCCAACAAATCAGGCTACATAAACACAACAGTCGATTGGTTGGATCTTGATTCTTAAATGTTCTTTTATGGGATGGTATAATAGTGAGGGTAGTTTAAAGACCAAATTTAATCACTTTCAAATATTTCTCTTTAAGGTACAGATATGTGCGATGTGGCCATAGGTTGATAAGGGAAAGAGGTACCATTTAGTGCCTTCCATTTTCCCAACTCAGTCCCTGATACAATCTAGTACACACACGTGGGCATGCGCACACCCACACACAGACACACACACACAGAGACATGAGTGATTCAGTTCTTGACATTAGCCTTACAAAATATGGATTCCCACTTGAGAAAAGACATTTCCACCCACTTGACTTTGTGTTCATATTGCCATCTACCCCAGCTCATCAGGTGTGGCTGAAGTAGAAGTAACAGTCCCTGATACCATCACCGAGTGGAAGGCAGGGGCCCTCTGCCTGTCGGAGGACTCTGGACTTGGTCTCTCTCCAATCGCCTCTCTCCAAGCCTTCCAGCCTTTCTTCGTGGAGCTCACAATGCCCTACTCTGTGATCCAGGGAGAAGCCTTCATACTCAAGGCCACTGTCACAAACTACCTCCCCAAATGTATCCGGGTAAGAAAAGTGAGGGTAAATTGAAAGGAAGGATGCAATGAAAGATGCCATTGGCCAGTCAGCTACATATTCTGTTTCCAAGATTACCCTTAATTTTGGGAATCATGCAGATAAATAGTGCTAAACTAGCCAGGACATTATTAGACAGATAACACAATGATAAATCCACTTCAGCTACTGAAACCACAGCTCTCCAAACCACAGATCTTTTTTTTTATAATTTCTCGAAACTCATAGAATCCTTTCCCACAAGTTAGGCTTTGTTCCAGGAAGATTTTTGACACTGAGGCTTCTCAATTCCATTAGTGTCATTCTCTGCTCTCATCTCTAAATTCATACAATTTATAGTTTTAACTTTGTAGCACTTGCCTCTTTGTAGATTATGTAATAACCTAATGAATAGACTATCTTTTGTAACACAATATCCTTAAGGTCTCTTATATACTATTATATACAGAAACCACTTACATATTATTATTTAACCTCTTCTATCCTACTATATACTATTCATAATTTGCTATGCCTCATAAAGTATACTACATTATGTAATATTTTTGAGGATGTGGAGGAAGGAAGAAAGAATATCTATAAGACAAGTAGTAAAATCTACACAGCAATATACCATTGCTGCTTCACCTTCCCCTCTACTGTTGCTATATCAGTGGATTTCTCTGATATCCCAATGCAATCCTCTAAGTAGATAAGCAGTTTTGATTTGTAGCATTGCCATTCTCATGCTTCTCAAAGCATGTATGAGCTTATGTCATATACAGTTTTTCCAAATTTCAGTTTACTCCAGCACCTCACATTTGACCTGCTCTGTGCCATCATTGTCTTTCTATATTCTGATCATTTCTGTGTCTTCACCTTGCTCATGGGTGATAGGTCAGTGTGCAACTGGAAACCTCTCCTGCCTTCCTTGCTTCCCAAAATGAAAAAGGGAAAGGATCTTATTGCATCTGTGGAAATGAGCGGCAAACCTTGGCTTGGACAGTAACTCCCAAAACTCTAGGTGAGTGACAGCCTACAAAATGGTCCACCAGCCAACAGAGTACAGCTGTCTGAGCACTCTCTGCAAAATATCCCCCTTTCTTGCTTTCTGTGACTATAATTCTACGAAACTGATTTATTTTATTCCTTTGATGTATATCCACACTGACCTTCTCTCACTACTTTCACTCCCGCATGGGCCCCACAATCACTACCTTTGAATATTGGTCATTCAGTGTATATTAGCCTTGTTTTTTCAGCTTCATTTCCTATTCCAGCCAGTTGTGAGGTTAAAGACATTACAGAACATATAATCATTTTCAGCTGTGGGGGGGGGACTTAGATGGAGACTCATTTTATCTACGGTTCTTTGTTTTAGGGAATGTGAACTTCTCAGTGAGTGCAGAGGCAGTGCAGTCCCTAGAGCTATGTGGAAATGAGATCGCTGAGATCCCTGAGTTTGGAAGAAAAGACACAGTCATTAAAACCCTGTTGGTGGAGGTAAGTCAGTCGGGACCACTTGACATTTTTTTCTGAGACCCTAAAGGATAATTGATATCATGCTCACACAATCCATCCCATAAACTAATGGAATTTTCTATTCTAAAATGTGCAGGAAACATTGCCAATAATTTTTCTATAAATTATTTGAGAGCTATACCCTTGTCTTGATCTCTCTACCTCTCACCTAAGGGTCATATATTTCTCACATCTGTTCCCCTTGATTCCCTGTTGTTATTGTTCCTTCTTGTTTCCTCTGCCTCTTCCTGGTTCTTTGACATTTTGTGGATTTTTAATAATTGAATAATAAAATGAGTGTTAAACATCATTTACTGTAACTTTACCCTTCAAAGCAAGGAGTCTGTGGTGGTCCTCCTGTAACCTAGATATTTACCCCTTTTGCCCTTTTCTTTCTTTTTACCCAAGCCTGAAGGTATTGAGCAAGAGAAGAACTTCAACTCCATGACCTGTGCTTCAGGTAGGAGTCCAATCTCACAGTCATGGTGAGAACAATGCCTCTTACGGTATATACTTTAAATTATAACGCACGTCCACACATACTATCTCTCTCAGGGTTTTCAAAATGTTCCATTAAGATGAGCATATCATGAACTATTTCTTTACACACATTTTACCAATGAGAACACTGAGCCAAAGAGAGTAAGTTAACACGGCTCAGGTGTTAACAGACAAAACTAATGCTGGGGCTTTCTTGGTTCACATTCAGCCCTCTTACCTCCATAGCCCAGTGACTGCTCATTAACAAGACTAGGTGTAGAAGCTTCGAGTGTCCCAGGACTATGTAGAAAGAGAACAGGATCATGGCAAATCTGTATCACAAGGGATATCCTCTAAAATAAACAGGACTTATTTCACTAAAAAATAGAATTTTTCATGGCAAATAAAAACATTTTACATTTGGACGTAATTATATTAAGAAACCATCACAGCTTTTAAACAATAAGGCCCCTTTGTATTAGTTTTATGCCATAGTGTTTATCACACTGTCTTATTATTTGAGAAGGACCAATTTAAGGAATGTCTGTGTTATCTATTCATCATCATGGGAATCTATTCAAATGTATAGGATAAGAGAGGAAGTATAACAGCTTATCTTAGTAAATCTTAATGCTGTGGTTAAATCAAAGAACTGTGAGTCCCTGACAGCTTCTAACTTTCTTTTGGGGAGCTATTACACACTCCAATGCAGAACATGCTTACGTGAGAGGGAAAAGGGGTCTGTAAATCACATAGTGTTAAAACAAGCTGATCTGTTAAAAGTTTAATTCATTTCTAAGTCAAAATTCTTACTTCTGGGGCTCAGAGTTCCTCAAGGAGATATATTACTACTACTGTTAAATATAACAATAATATTAATAACAATAATAGTAACTGCTCAAATTTATTGACACTGAACATGTTGCAGGTGCTGTTATGAACACTTTACATGTTTTACTTCACTGAATCATCACAACATGAGCAAACTGACCATGAAGAGGTTAATTACCAAGGTCACTCAAGCTTACTTAGCTAGTGAGTGGGAGAGCCAGCGTAACATCCAGGCCATATGGATCTGCAGCCCCTACTCCTAAACATTGTACTGCATTCACAGGCATTTTCCTTTGATTTAGTTTATCTATATCCAAAGGTACTGAAATATCAGAGAAAATATCCTTGAAGCTCCCACCAAATGTGGTCAAAGAGTCTGCCAGAGCCTCCTTCTCTGTTTTGGGTAAGTCACCTTGTACTATGGAAATTTGGGATAAAAGAGCAGCTGCTGTATATCTCGTCTATACATCTGAATTCCAATTTTAACTTCTTAATAGCTTCAATTTCTGTTAGGGTCCTGGAAGTCTCACTCTGTAATTATAACTTTTCCCTTGCCTAAATGATAGCTTGGGATGTGGCTCTAAATTTGAAAGTCATTTGTCTATAATAATATTGGCTACTTACAAACTGAAATTACTAGACATTCAAATTTTCACATTCCTCAGGTGACATACTAGGTTCTGCTATGCAAAATATACAAAATCTCCTCCGGATGCCTTATGGTTGTGGAGAACAGAATATGGTCCTGTTTGCTCCTAACATCTATGTCTTGAACTATCTGAATGAAACCCAACAGCTAACTGAGGAGATCAAGTCCAAGGCCACTGGCTTTTTAGTCAATGGTAAGACAGAGAAAAACTTTATTACTCCAATGAGACTTTTCCCAATTAGGCTTGAGTTATGTCACCAGATATAAAGGCAATGATGATGATTTGTATGGAAACATACAATGATTTGTATGGAAATAATAATCTCCAAAACAATGTTTTGTTTTCACATATCCATAACATCCACAAAGCCATGGCAGATCCTCCACATACAGAGGACCATGGAATATCAGTGACTCCCTGACCCATGGATAGCCCGCCTTTCCCTGGTCCTTCATGAACCACTTGAAACCTTCCATTCCAGGTTACCAGAGGCAACTGAACTACAAACACCAAGATGGCTCCTACAGCACCTTTGGGGATCGATATGGCAGGAAGCAGGGAAACACATGGTAAGAAAAAAAAATTATCTGTTCCTAGTTTCAGTTGTGAGTACAAGTCACATACATACACCAACCTATTTAATTCCTATAACAACCTTTATGAAGTGAGCATTATTAGCTTCATTTTACAGAAGAGGAAACTGATATTCAGTATAGATAAATAAATATCTCTGGTTTAAAAAACTAAGAAGTGGCTGAACAGAGAACATTTTGAAACTGATTATTTTTATATCCAAAACACCATATTTCTTTTACTTCTCATGTTGCTAAGGGCCCATTATACATTTACAATTAGCCCTTTAAGAGGCTCAATTGTTGCTCAATACTTTTCTATAAAGAGGCTAGAAAAGCTGCAGCTGTTATTTACAGAGCAGACCTGACTGTTTTCTACTATATCTCCCCACCTCCTCATTTCTTCTGAGTCTGACCATGCAGGGAAATGAGGAAATCAGTGACCTGGAAATGGTGGAGGGGCAGGAAGATGTGGAGAGAAATATGTACATCTTTGCAGCAGGGCATTAGAAGGAGTTAGTCTGTCAGAATATAAGCTGCAGTAGAAAAAGTAAGAAACCTACAGAAGTAAATACAGAAAACTCAGAAGAAAGGACCAAATATTTCAGTCAATATTGAGTCCCATCCAAGGAAGCTCAGAGGAAACTGAACCTCTAAAATGACAGAAATGCTCTTGGAAGCAAGGATCTATTGGTAATGGGTTTAACAACATGTGGCAGCAAAGCAAAAAGAACCAGGGAACTGGCAGGTTAAAAGAAAAAGTCTCCAAACTCTCAGTTATAGCTCACTGGTGGCCATTGGTGCATATTGAGGTGCGGGAGGGGCTATGGGGAGGAGTATTCAAATACAACATGGAAACAAATGCTCTTAGCACCCCTCTCTTCCTCCCACCACAGGCTCACAGCCTTTGTGCTCAAGACTTTCGCACAGGCGCGAGCCCACATCTTCATCAATGAGGCTCACATTACTGAAGCCCTCACCTGGCTCTCCGAGAAGCAGAAGGACAACGGGTGCTTCAGGAGCTCTGGGTCACTGCTCAACAATGCCATTAAGGTGAACTGCCCTGAGAAGTTTAGAACCTCATGATATTTGTCAATGAAACACCCCCCAAGGGCACGGGAAAAATGAGACACAGATGAATTGCAAAGATGAAGTCCTGAGTAATGTAGGAGGAGTTTTGTAGGAGAAAGGAGTATTCAACCTGGAAATTATAGAGAAGGAAGAAATGGTACTTTGAATGTAGATGATACTTTGCCTGGTAGAGATACTGAGGAGAGTTTTCATGAAATGATAGAAGATAATATACCAAAATTAGGAAGTAGAAATAATCATAATCACTTTCCATCTCTCTCCCTCCCTCTCTCTCATATTTGCAGGGAGGCGTGGAAGACGAGGTGACCCTCTCCGCCTATATCACCATTGCCCTTCTGGAGATTCCTCTCCCAGTCACTGTAAGGTCCACCTCAATCCCATTTCCCTACCGTGGAAACTACACACCCATTGTTCTGTACTACCACCCTACGAAAAAACAAGTCTAAACTTTCCTTTTGCTAAATGCCAAGACACTTCTCAAATAGATCAGCTATTTAGCAATCTATTAAGGAGGTTTTATACTTGCCCAGTAATGTCCTTAGATTAGGTACCAAAACTAACCCTAAAAGCACAGTATTTTATTTTCTTAGACAGCTTAAGAAAATGCAATAAAATGATTTGGCTTAAACAGTGGGAATTATTAGCTTACAGTCTGAGGCTGGGAAAAAGTCCAAATCAAGGTACCATTTCAAGGTGATG
This sequence comes from Tamandua tetradactyla, assembly GCF_023851605.1. Classification (NCBI taxonomy): domain Eukaryota; kingdom Metazoa; phylum Chordata; class Mammalia; order Pilosa; family Myrmecophagidae; genus Tamandua; species Tamandua tetradactyla. The sequence continues at coordinate 71,400,629 of NC_135333.1, read as the reverse complement.
CTTTCTCCTCAGTGACTGTGTCTTCTGTTCTGGCTACCAGCGATCCTTGGTCCTTAATTTGTCACAAAGATTGGCACATGGCAGCATTTCCATGACCTGCTTCTGGCTTCTCCACCTGTGCCTTTTTTTTCTGTCTGAATTTCATTTTGTTATAAAGTTCTCCAGTAGTAGGATTAAGACTCATCTTGATTGAGGTACATCACACCTTAACTGAAGTAGCCTTATCAGAAGGTCTTACTTACAATGAGTTTATGCCCACAGGAATGGATTAAAGAACATGTTTTTCTGGGGTACATATAGCTTCAAATCACCACACACGGATTTCCAACCTTATTCTTTGGGACTTAACTATGAGGTAAAAAGATCTAAAACAGGCTGCTATTTAAGGATATCCATCCTTCTATTTAAGGATGGCCATCTGGCTGTCTACCTGGCTGGCTGGTAACCATGAGTGATGTCTGTCTAACACTATCCAGCTCAGGAATTGTTTTTTCTTCCTTTCAACCCAACTCCCTTTTGCTTTCACAGCACCCTACTGTTCACAAGGCCCTGTTCTGCCTGGAGTCAGCCTGGAACAGAGCAAAGGAGAAAACCCATGAGAGCCATATCTATACCAAGGCATTGTTGGCCTATGCTTTTGCTCTGGTGGGAAACCAAGATAGGAGACGAGAAATACTGAACTCAATTGATGAAGAAGCTGTCAAAGAAGGTGAGAGAAAAGGGTAATATTTCTTCCCTTCCACTTATACTGATTCTACAAATAAAGGAGGAATATACTCTTGCTTAAAGGAGGAATATCTTCCTGCTTAAATCATCAACTTTATCTGTAATTCTTAAGCCAAGCCATACATTGTGAGATCAGAGTATCTGTGAAAAAAAAAAAAAAATCTTCTGTAGGATTGCATACGTTGCACAGAGGAAAATATAATAGACAACACCACAGGTAAATTATGGAATTTTATTCCTGTTTGCTAAAACCTATAAGACAAACATATTTTTCGCATGATGTTTACCTACATGCTTGGATGAGAAGTGCGGAAAAGGCCATAATAAAAGAAATGCAATATCATTTCTGTTCTAGTTTGCTAGCTGCCGGAATGCAACACACCAGAGACGGATTGGCTTTTAATAAAAGGGGATTTATTTTGTTGGTTCTTCAGAGGAAAGGCAGCTAACTTTCCACTGAGGTTCTTTCTTATGTGGAAGGCACAGGATGGTCTCTGCTGGTCTTTCTCCAGGCCCCTGGGTTCCAACAACTTTCCCCGGGGTGACTTCTTTCTGCATCTCCAAGGGCTGGGCTGAGCTGCGAGTGCTGAGATGAGGAATGCCAAGCTGCTTAGCAGTGCTATGTTGCAATCTCTCATTTAAGCACCAGCCAATTAAGTCAAACATCACTCATTGCAGCAGACACGCCTCCTAGCTGACTGCAGATGTAACTGGCAATAGATGAGGTTCACATACTGCTGGCTTATGTCCGCAGCAACAAGACTAGGTATGCTTACCTGGCCAAGTTGACAACTGAATCTAACTAACACAATTTCCAAAGTATTTTTGTCTTAAGTTGCCATATATATCTTCACATAAGTCCTGTATATTCCACATTATAACTCAAATCCTAGCAAATATTCCAGTAAAAGAACTCTATCTGCCACTTTTCCCTTCCATCAATCCAACTAAAACAAGATCTGAGAGATTGGTAACGATGTCCCATATTTCTTCCTCCAACAACATTCTCCAAAGCAAGTTCAGCTTGAAAGAGTGAGTTAGTGAGTTTTAGGAACTTACGACAGGAGAGTCTTATGTCATTTTCTGTATTATTATTTTTAGTTCCGTATGATGTGAATCTGCCTTCATTATCTACAATAGTTACAATTCTTTTCCTTTTCTCATCCCCAAGACAACTCAGTCCATTGGGAGCGACCTCAGAAGCCCAGGGCACCAGGGGGGCAGCTTTACCAACCCCAGGCTCCCTCGGCTGAGGTGGAGATGACATCCTACATGCTCCTGGCTTACCTCACGGCCCAGCCTGCCCCATCCTCAGAGGACCTGACTACTGCAGCGCGCATCGTGAAGTGGGTCACAAAGCAACAGAATTCCCAGGGCGGTTTCTCCTCCACCCAGGTCTGTTGTTCCCAAAGAGTCTCTCCTCCAGTTTCCCTTGGCAAATGGGAGGCTTGAAAATAGAATAGTTATAAGGAAACAAGAAGGGAAAACAAATCACGAAAAAGTTATTTACAGCTATTTGAAGACAATGGGAATATGAAGAAAGGGGCCTGAGAAATTCCCCAAAACAGTTTTCACTAAGCCCTGTGTTAACAAGCCATCAATTCAGCTATGTTCAAATAAGCCTTATTCCTCTCTAAAGCTGTGCCATATCATCAGCATACTTTGGTCACTGACTACACGTTAGTCCAGGATTTCTTACACTTGATGACTATTGACCTTTTGGGCTAGATAACAACTTGTGGTAAGTGACTGTCCTGTGCAATGTAAGATGTTTAGCAGCATTCCGGACCTCTGCCCACTAGACACCAGTAGCACTCCACATCCAGTTGCAACAAGGCAAAATCACCCCTGATTGAGAACCACTACTCTAGACTACAGACTCCACCTTTAGAATCCTGAAAAAAAAAAATCTTCAAAGGCAAACCAGGAAATTGTCTGATTAAAAGTAAGGTGACCAAGTAGAGCTCACTTTGATCTTTGTGAAATGAATTCCTTTCTACTTTAAAAACCTGCCCTGAGTGCTCCCTTCTTCCTTCCTCTTTTTTTGAAAGCTAAAGCTCTTAGAAATTTCTTTTTCTACCTGTCACAATTCTGGAATTATTTTACTGAGGGCATAAATGATTGAGTTAAAACATCCAGAGAACTTGTCCCCCTCTTCCAAGACCTCCTTCAACATTCAAGATGTACATAGAGAAACTTTTGTTTTTCCTCGCGATTAGATGTGGGGGAGGGGCATGGAGAGGAAGCTACATAAAGGAAAAAAGAAACTTGGAGAAGTGCAACTTGTATTAATACCACTCTTTTTATTTGTAGCAAGTTTCTCTCACTCTTACATCTAAATGATCACCAATCATCTAGTTAACTACAGTCACTACTTTTGTTTTAATGTCTTAATTTTAGCCCTTTTCTTTGAAGGATATATCCAGGAGGGCTATGGGTGGAAAGAGCGGAGTCTTCTGAGACATACAGAATAGTCCCCTAGAAAATAACAATATGGGTGAAAATAAATTGGGAGGCTAGTTAGAATTAGTAATCATTTATTTCATTTGGAGAAACTGTAATGTGACTTGAAAGCACCTGAAAGGCAGAGAAAAAGGAAAAACAATTAGCAGATATATACTTTAGGGAACAGAGGAGTAGAAGCCAGCGCCCCTTTGTGATAGCCAACACAAACTTATGGTTCAAAACCCATCTACCAACAACTTATTCTGCAAGGACCGGTCTCCACCCGTATCTTCTAGGACACAGTGGTGGCTCTTCAAGCCCTGTCTAAATATGGAGCGGCCACTTTCACCAGAAATGGGAAAGCTGCACACGTGACCATTCAAGGTTCACGGGCCTTTTCCACAAATTTCCAAGTGGACAACAACAACCTCCTGTTACTGCAGCAGGTTTCATTACCCGAGGTGCCTGGAGAATACGCCATCACAGTGAAGGGAGGAAGATGTGTGTATCTTCAGGTGAGACTCCTGCGTTATACTGGTGAAAATCAATTCTAAACTCTCCCACTGAAATGGAAGCTCTACTCTTTCCTTACTGGGCAAGGAAAGGGCAAATCTGGAGAAGTTAAGTGAAGAAGTCCCAGGGAAAGAGGAAAATTGATAGTGTCCTTGGTGTCCCACAGACATCCATGAAATACAATATTCACCTGGATAAGGAGGACTCCCCATTTGCTTTGAGGGTGCAAACTATACCCCAAACTTGTGATGGACGGGAAGCACACACGAGCTTCCAGATCTCACTGAATGTCAGGTAAGACCTTTTGATTGCATCCTCTAATTTGAGTCCAAAAGCTACATGGAACCATTTGTAATTAATAATATACTTAGAAGCTGTGCTATCAGATGAATACAATTTAAAAATGATTTATCTACTTAATGAATATAGAACCTTTTATCATTATGAAGTGATCCTTTTCTCTTGTAATGCATTTTGTCTTAAAGTCTCAGTAATGTTCTCAAGGCCAAGGAGACTGAAAGTATTTACAATATGTAGCAAAGTCTGGTGTTATATCTGTCAAGTAAAAACAATTTGGACTATTTAAATCTTCCGATCTCTACTTTCTCTTTACACTAATTTTGTTTAATTCATTTCTAAAGAATAAATTATTGTCCTCAAGGATTTTTATCTTGCATTGTGGTAAGTCTCCCTTACCTCTTCTGAATAATTGAATCCTATTTATTATTTCTCTAATCAAATGGATAAATATAAAATACTAATGTCACATACAAGGTTTACATTAAATGTAAAATACATAGGTTATCTTATCATAATTCATCAAAAACTTTGCAGGAATCCTAAAAAAAAAAAACATCAGCAGGTAACATTGCTATGTGTCTAAGGCTAATTAAATTAGTATTATTTAAACAATTATAAAAATATATTTCAACAACCAAGCTTGTTATTAAACATCTGTTTCTCCACAGTATGAAATATAAGACAGTATCTGATCTTACAACATTTAGGAGCCTCTTTGGGTACATATGATACATTCAAGTTACTTAAAACTATAAAAGTAATGCATACTAAATAACAAGTGGATATTTTAGATGGAAGATTCAAAAATTACAGATGTGTGAAAAATGCAGATTCCTAAGTTCCACTCACAAAGATTTTGATTTGATCATTTGGGACTGAGTCTTGAGCAACTGTGATTTTAGCAAGCTGTGGATTCTGTTGAACACTTAGGGTTCGAAGCATCAATATCATATATGTCCAATGAACACAATCTCCGAGGTTAATTATATTAAAGAAAACTTCATGCATATGAACAGGGTTATGATGGTCTTGAAGGAAGGCAGCTCCTCTTACAAATTAAACCCTCTCTCCTTTTTTTCTTTTTGACACTACAGTTACACTGGGAGCCGTCCTGCCTCCAATATGGTGATTGTTGATGTAAAGATGGTATCTGGTTTTATTCCCCTGAAACCTACAGTGAAAATGGTAGGTGTATTTTAAGCCCAGTAGACCTGATATGATAGAATATTCTATATCCCCAAACTAAGACCAGACCAATATTGAAGCTTTATCAATATCATCCAAATATATATTTTCTCCAAACCCAGGGGTCAACATTCATTAATTATTTTTTTGGCTCTAAGCTAAGAGATGTGTGATATCAGAGAAATAAAGAGGAATCTCAGTGGTTAGGCCATTCGCCATCTAGTTAGGGATTTACAGCATATGGGCATAAGACTGTAAAATAAAATCCAAAAAAGATTATGACTACCTAACAAATTGATTGGTATGCAGTAAAAGAATTGGAAAGGATCACACAATCAGTGTGCGCTCAGGTCTCACAATGTTCCCACATCTGTTCTCTAACTTTCTGAGTTTTCTAATTTTCTTCAGCTTGAAAGATCTAGCTACGTGAGTCGGACAGAAGTTAGCAGCAACCACGTCCTCATTTATGTGGAACAGGTGAGAGCCCTGACATCTTGGCTGAGATGCACATATGAGTGGTCTAAGTGGGTCTCTCCACTAGGAAACAAGTCAAAGAATGAAAATGATAATTAATTATGCCCTCCCAGAAAGTTCTTTTACTCTAGTCTCACTTGAGAAATCTCCTTTATTAATACTGATCATATTAACGATAGTGTTAACATTCTATTATATCACTATATTAAATAAAATATAGATCTCATTAATTATCTTCAAACATCTGACCATAGGATGTTTAATCTAGCTACTCAGAAAAGAATAACTTGATACTATAATTACAAATTGTACGTAAACTAGTCTCTGGATCTTAGAAAACTTTCACATAGGCCCAGAGGATCAATCTTATGTGGGGCACTACAAGATTATCTGAGTTGCTTAGGAGAAAGTTTGGGGAATTTTGTTGTTCACTATAAAGAGTTCCCAAGGTTGCATTCTGAAACCCATCTTGACATCCGCAAGGGAGAGAGAAAGAGGCTATCTAGTTTCTTGATTACTCCCACTTTTCCTTTTAGGTAACAAGTCAGACACTGAGCTTTTCCTTCACGGTTCTGCAAGACATACTTGTCAGAGACCTGAAGCCAGCCGTTGTGAAAGTCTATGATTACTATGAGACGGGTGAGTGGGAGAAAACAGAGATAATTAAACAATTTCAACCTAGATCCAAGAAATCTGAACTTGAAAAGTGTATGTTTGTCACTTGTGACAAAAGGTCTTGTTTTCAGTCCATTCAGCCAACAGCATATCCATCTGTATCTTTTCTCCAAGATAAACCCTGCGGAATAAATTTAGCAACTAATATTTATTGAGTCAGAACCTAGAATATTTTAAAAAGAAGGATAATATCTGGTCTCTGCCCTCAAGTAGTTTAAAGAGATAGAGAACATAATAAACATGGAACGGTAACATAACAAGGAATGAATGTTAGAGTGCTAAGTGATAAGGAATTGGGGAGACAATATAGCAGAGAAGGCTGGTGCTCAAGAAGGTCAAGCTAAGGACCAAAGAACTGAGTTGAATCCTAAATAGTACAATCTTTAGGGTATATGAGAACAAGAATAATGCGGCAAGTTGGAACAATAATCTTAGAAAAGGGATTAAGGAAGCAAGCTGGACAAAGTGAGTAGAGGCAGAGAGTTCATAGAAGAGAGAACTACAATGCAACTGTGATCTTCCTAAGAATCTAAAATTTGAACAACTACTATTTAAACAAGTTTCAATCTCCCCCCTCGGCAGAGAAAGAAAGAAGATATTTTAACTACTTTATTCAACTCTAGTCTGCTTATGTCGAGTTTTGACAATTCTGACATGATTCATTTTTCTTCAATAGTAAAGTGAATAGATCTAACACAGCCCCTCATTCAGCGGTATTTTGCTTTTTCCTTCACCCCATGGTTCTTTCAGATGAGTCTGCCATTGCCGAGTATATCGCCCCCTGCAGCAAAGGTAAGTGGTCACATGCCATGACTATTGTCCATTAACCTTTCTTTCCAAAAGTCCTCCTAAATTTTAAATTCCCTACAATTCCTATACCTTAGACAATCCTTATGGCCTGTTCTCACACAAAGAGACTTTGGAGAAGAGCACTTTCTCTGTAGGCAGACTTACCAATTTCAGATATTCATCTACTATCAGAATAGTCAGTAAACTAGGTTTGCTTGTAGGACAGCTCTCACTAATTGGTAACATTTTCTACCACAGCTAATTGGGTTTCCTTCAACCTAGGGGTCAATTAATTATGACTATCTATCTCAGTTTGCCAGTCTGCTATGACAGATATCACACGATGGTTTGATTTAAACTGTGGGAATTTGTTGGCTCATTGTTTTGAGACTAGAAGAAGTCCGAAATCAAGATGTTAATTGGCAAGGCTTTCTTTCTCCCCAGAGTCTGTAACACTCTAGTGCTGGCTGGCAGCAATCGTTGAGGTTCCCTGGCTTGCTTCAGGTCACACGATAATGTTCTCTCCTTGCTCTTCCAGGGTTCCACTGATTTCCAGCTTCCAGCCTCTATCTGTAACTTTTCTGACCATGTCTGAATTTCTTCTGCTTGTAATCCAGATTAAGGCCAACCCTCATTCCGTTGGCCACATCTTAACTAAGATACCATCTTCAAGAGAACCTATTTAGAATGATCTTACACCCATGGGAATGCACATTAAAATTAATAACATGTCTAAATTGGAATGCATAATTCAGCCTACCATATCCTCTAACCAAAACCAGCCCAACACTTATTTTGTAAATGATGAATTGAAGTAGTTGTGACACAGCCCATATGGCCTATAAAGTTATTTACTGTCTTGCCTTTCACAGAAAAAAATCTGCTGACCTTTGCTTTAACCCACTTTTCTGCTCATACTCAGCTGAGAGAATGCTCACTCCTCAGGAAACCTATAACCTTCTTATGGTTTTATTCTCTATATAGATCCAGAGCATGGAAATGTCTGAGGACCACATTTTGGATATGCATTTTGCTGGACTCCTTGTCCTACACTTCTCTTTAGAAGGGTGGGTTCTTTGTCTCTATAAAGCAGACACTAAAAAGGCTTATTGAATAAAGATTTATTTCGGGTCAAACTATTGTCTGTCGCATCATTCGTTCATCAAGAATTAATTACATATTTACATGAGGACTTACATTGTTTTAACTAATATGGACAGCTTCTGTATATATCTGCTGGAATTTCAACTGTGGATATAGTATATAGTCAAGTAGAAATAACGGGATAGTCAAATGGAAAAAGAGTGAAATATGACCCCCACTATACAGCATGCAAAAAAAAGTCAAGTAGAAAACAATTTCAAATTAGTTATTGTCTGAAGGACATTAGAATAAATTTGTTCATTGGTCTTGGAAGAATTCACGTAGGAACTGCAGGGGAAAAAAGTAAATAGTATTGGTTAGAGTGATGGTTAGTTTCTCTTGTCAACTTGGCCAGGTGATGGTGTCCAGTTGTCTGGTCAGGAAAGCCTTGGCCTAACCATTACTGTGAAGATATTTCATGGATTTAAATTATCAGTCAGTTGATTGCATCTATGGCTGATTACATCTACGATTAACTAAGGGGAGTGTCTTCCACTGTAAGAGCAGCCAGTTTTCTGCATCTAATCAATCAGATGGATCTATTCCAATTGAATGGGTAGGATCTAATGAGTTAGATGTAATCCTAATAGTTGGATGTGATCCACTCAGTTGGATGTCATCTGACCAGTTGAAGACTTTTAAGAGAGAGGTGGCAACTTCAGCAGTCAGAAGAGAGAACTTTCTTCTCTGCTTCAACCAGCCAGCCTCTCCTGGGAATTCATCAAAGACCTTCAGCACTGTTGCCAACTCACAGCCTGCCTACAGAATATGGACTTGTGCATCCCCACATTTGCGTGAGACACTTTTATAAAATCTCATATTTACATATGTCTCCTGTTGGCTCTGTTTCCCTAGAGAACCCTAACTAATATAGCTAATAACTAGAGAAGATAAAATATTTTATTGAGAGGGAATTCCCTGAGGAAGGCATCAAAAATGGACTTCACAAGAGACTAAAATGATTGGAGTAAAAGGAGAAGATGTTAGAGAAATGCAGTGGTTAAAATTCACACAATACAGCCAGACTCCCAGGTTTGAATCCTGACTCCATCTGCCTCATAGGCTGAGCTGCTAGGGCAGTTACTTAACATCTCTAATTCAGTTTCCTCATGGAGAGGTGGGGATAATAACAGACCTCTCCTCAATCATGCCATTCTCGTGAAGGAGGAAAAAAGATATAGCTGAATTAAGCAATGACTCTTAAAGCTTCTACTTGGCTAAGGTGTCTGCCACATTGTATTGGCTAAAGTAAGTCAATGACCAAGCCTGACTTCAAAGGGGGAGGTAGGGCGAGGGTACCTCTTCCCACAAGGAGACACACAAGTTACATAGAGTGTGCAGAGATATGTAATTCTCTCACAGGGACAGTAATAAATAATTAAGAAAAATAATGCAATCCCACACAGGAGAGAAGGAGAGGTTTCATGTTAATTGCCCAATTATTCAAGCAGCTTTTATTAAATGGTTCATCTTTAATACACGAATTTGTAAAGGCATCTCAATCTTATATTAAATCCCCACATATTTGGGAAGTTATTTTCAGGGATTTCTAGTCTGTTGCTTTGGCCTCTGTATGTATTCATGTACCAGTATGACGTAGTTTTAGTGATCAAGATATATGTTTTAATATCTCACAAAGCTAATTTCCACTGATCATCCTTATTTTTCTGAGTGTTCTCAGCTATACCTTTGTTCATTTTTCCATGTGAACTTTACAATAGCTTTTCTATTTGAAAAAAAATAAAAGTTGTATATTTTACTGGAATCTCAACAAATGCATAAATTAACATAGGGAGTATGGTCAACTTTTTGAGGGCAAGTCTTCCTATCTAAGAACAGGATATGTTTTCCTTTTTTCATTTTTTTCAAGTCTTCTCATGTCTGTTCAATGCTATTTTAAGGTAGTGTTTTTTTATATAGGTCATATGCATTTCTTGTTCTTTTTATTGTTTTTATTTCACTGTATTTTTGTTGATAAGTACATGTAGTCTTTTTATTATATAAAGAACTAGTCACCTATAAAAATATTTGTTATGGACTTCTCTTTTATTAAGATAAAACTCATATACCATAAAATGCACCACAGTGAAGGTCACAGCTTGATAACATTTTTATTTATGGATAAACCAAAAAGAATATTTTCAGAATCCCCAAACAAACTCCCACATGCCCTCTCCCAGTCAATGTCCACCAATGGTCCCAAGGTAATGAGTGTTCTGATTTCTATTGCCATAGATTAGTTCTCCCTGTTTGTGAACTTCATGTGGATAAAATCATACAGTACGCATTTTTTCACATTTGAATTTTTCACTCATCATCTTGCTGTGAGAGTTTTCCATGCTATTGAGTATATCAGTAGCTTGGTATTTTTGTTGCTGGGAAGTATTTCATTGTGTGGTTTAATGTTTAAGTTCTGGTGTGAATTTGGCCAGGTGATGTTGCCCAGTTGTCTGGTCAGGTAAACACTGGCCTAACTGTTGCTACAAGGATGATTCCCAGCTAGTTGATAAGCCAGAAGGCTGGTTTATTAAATCTCAGTCAATTGATTGTAGCTATGGCTGGGTATATGTATGATCAACTAAGGGACTGTCTCCTGCAAATAAGATAATCCAATCAGCTCAATTTTTATTTAATCAGTTGAAGACTTGTAAGGAAGCTGAGAGAGTTTTCACTGCTTCTTCAGACTGTGAGCATCTCCTGTGGAATTTATTGAGACCCTTCTTCAGAGTTGCCAGCTTCTCAACCTGTCCTTTGGATGTTGGACTGTTCCATTTCCATGGTTATGTGAGACACCTTTGTAAATCACATATTTACAGATACCTACTGTTGGTTCTGTTTCTCTGGAGAATCCTAACTAATACAGCTTGGTACCTGGAGTGGTTCTTGAGTAACAGAATCTTAATAATGGGTTTTTACAATTGGTTTTCTGTTCTGATTAGAGTCAAAGGCACTAATGACTCTGTTTCCAATATTCAAGATGGCACTGACAGTCTATGGCATTAGTTGACAATAGAAATATGCAAAATATCACCATTTGAGTTTGCTAATTGTACGCTTATATGAGGCAAGGGTCTGGGTGAGAGTATTTTTGACACCTTAATGGAATTTTGTGGAGTTGGAGTATAATGATGTTGGCTGGTTTTTGTTAGATACACTGGATACAGTTATGAGGGAAAGGATGAGCTGAGAAGGCTTCAAATTTATAACTTAAGCATTGTATGAAAGATACAAAAGTTTCCATGCGTGCCCTGAAAGAAAATCTTATTTCCTGTGGTCTTGAGATTTCTGAAAAACAGGCACAGAGCTTCACTGTGCCAGTAGCAGATTTACAATGTAAACTAAAACATCAATCTTGCAAGGTGTCTACTGTTTAAGTAAAGGCTTTCACTGGAAAAGAATGACATCTTGAAACTTGAGATGGGGACATATGGCTTAATAATGATGTCGTGGACATGGAATCCCGGGATTCTACTGACCCTTTGCTAGATAGACCTGTAATGATCTGTCCTAAAGTTACAGCCATCCCACCTCTAGTCTTCCCTGAGGAAACAGCCACCCAATCTCCAGCCTGCCCTGAAGAAAGAGCTTCCCAGCCTCCAGTCTGCCCAGACGAGTCTGCCATCCAACCTCCACTTAAAGAGATTAATCCTTCAGTGTCTACTAAACCTATAACCGCCTCCCCTGGGGAAAAAGCCCTCACTCCTCTTTCTGGAGCAATTAATACTGTTTCACCACATGAAAATGCAATGGAATTCCCGGAGGTAATTGGCTTGAAAGACATTTCTAATTCTTTTCATGACCCACCCCTACCACTCCTTTTTTCCTCAAGACCTATAACTAGACTAAAGTCCCAATAGTCCCTGAAAGGTGAGATACAAAGGGTGACCCATTAGGACAAATGCTATACTCCGAAAGAACTGCATGAGTTTTCCAATCTATATAGATGCAAGTCAGGGGAATATGTGTGGAAATGGATATTAAGGGTGTGGGACAATGGGGAAGGAATATGAAGTTGGATCAAGCTGAATTTATTGATGTGAGCCCACTAAGTGGAGATTCTGTATTCAATATTGTAGCTTGAGGGGTTAGAAAGGACATTAACTGTATGGTTGGCTGAAACATGGATCAAAAAGTGGCCAGCATTACCTGAGGTTGAAATGTCAGAACTGCCCTGGTATAATGTAGACGACGGATTCTAGAGGCTTAGAGAGATTGGAATGTTAGAGTGGATTTGTCATGGAAGACCTGCTCACACACCTCAGGAATGTCCAGAGGACACACCTTTCACCAGGACTGTGAGGAATAAATGTGTGAGACTAGCTTCATCATCCCTGTAGAGTTCTATAGTCACCCTTCTCTGTACGTCAGATACTACTGTGGAAACTGCTATTACTAAGCTGAAATCCTTAGGGATGATCAATAGGGATGATCAGATCTTGAACTGGAAAATGCCATGTAGTGACAGCTAATCACCAGAGATGAGGTGGGTGTGGCCACCATAATGGACAGCCGAAGCAAAGCAGCAGTCAAAATAGTGACCTTGGCCAGCAGATCATGAGGTACCTAGAAGTAAACTAGAGGGCAGTCTACTAAATTAGTGTTTGAGCTGTATATACAGAAGAGTTCTAGGTCAAGGGAACAGAAGTCTAACTTGAATTTAAAAAACAGAGCATCACAGCCTCTTAATCAATTCCTAGACTTGATACAGTTTTCCATAATGGCTCTGCCACCAGCAATGTATGAGAGTTTGTTTTGCTTCAAATCCTGATTAACACTTAGCACCATTGCATTTTAACTTTTAGCCTTTCTTCTAAGTATGTAATGGTATTTCATTGTAATTTTAATTTGTGTTTCCCCATGACTAATAATGCTGGCTTTTCATATATGAAATACCCATCTGGATAATTCCTTTTGAAATGAGCCTGTTATTTTTACCTTTTTAGGTTAAATTATGTGTTTTTTCTTATTGATTTTTAATTATCTAATCTGGGTCTATATCATTGTCAGAAATATGTATTACAAAAATCTTTTCCCCATCCATCATTTGCCTTTTCACTGTCCTAATGATGTCTTTTCATGAATAAACTTCTTAATTTGAATGAAATTCAGTCCATCAATTTTTTTCTGTTATGATTAATGCCATACGCTTCAAATTCCTCCAGCAGTTTGGCTGCCATTGCCTTGCATGTAGAGTGAGGCCTGAATTTCCTACACTACCCTTTGCTTTCACCAGTTGCTACAAGCCTGCATGGCTGAGGGACTTACTCTCCACATTTTTGCTCCTCTCCCAGCAATAGACTGCAATCGCTTGTTACTGTTATGCTGATGATGCTGTGTCCTGACCCAGCCTCACTTTAGGCAGGTCCTAGGCTTTCCCAAACTTCCCTTTCCTTCCTTCCTGTGGGTCAAAGTCTGCTTTTATCTGTGGTGAACCTGGGTAGGGTCACTTTCCCCCAGCAATAGCAGATCTTTGATTGTTATGAGTGTAAGATTCTGGGCCCAAGAGAGCTCGCTAGCCCTTCTCCAGAGGTGGAGGACTTTGTCACTATCCCTTCCCCAGTAGCAGTGAATCTTTGCCTGTGGCCTATGGAGTAGAAGCCCATCCCACAGAAGCAATGGATTATTGCCTGGGTGCTGAGGAGAAGAGTGGTTGCTACACCTTCCACAGAGGTGTAAGAATTTTGCTTTGTCTGGTGGAGCATCAGGCCTGTCCTGGTAAGGATAAATACCAATTTATTAAAAAAAAGAATTTTCCCTGGTGCCAAAAGAAAAAGAGACACACCCCTTTTTCTTAGAAGATTTCCTTTAGAAAATGTAACAGTGCATTCTTTCTCTGTCCCTTTGAGATGTATGCAAACCATTTCAGAGCTAAATAAGCCTCTTGCCAGTTTTACAACCCAGTGTTGTTTTTCTTAAAAAGCCTTCCAGCCATCTCTTTGAAATATAAACATAAAGATAATATGAGCCCTGTCTCCCGTTCTCTGTGAAATTTAAACCAAATGCCTAGCTCCAGCTTGTCACAGAGATATGAGAAGTTTCATTTTTTTCTTGAACACAGGGAATTATCAACACAGATAGATGGTCACCCTAATTACCAGGTGAATTTAGGATTTAGATGGCCACCCTAATTACCAGGTGAATTTAGGATGAACTATGAGTAGAGAATAGTGTGTCAAGTCCTCTTACTTGATAACAAGTCATCTTTAATCTTGAGAACATGAATGGAATGGGTTGTACCTGCTGGATGTATGGAAGGCTGAGATTTCATTGTCTCTGCGATCTCTTTTGCAAATTGCCTGTGAGGCACATCCAAGTCTGATTTAATGCTTATTCAATAATAAAACTGTCTAATAGTTTTTATAGAGAGGATTCACTGGGTCAGAGGAAGATTTACTTTTAATGATTTCCTCAACACTCTCCAGAAGCAGCCAGTTACATCCTGAACACCTTCACAAACAAGAGAGTCTCTCTCCAGTTAAGGCCCAAGATAAAGGACATGGGAACTCCTCCATTGTACCTGGGAATCCCTGCTATCCCAAACTGACACACAAGGCCACACTTCATCTTTAAGAGGTTGTTTACATTTCAGGGTCTCAACAAACTTCACAGAAGAGGCTCGCTGGCTGAAGAGGCAGTGAAAATTCTCTCAGCTTCCCTAAAAGTCTTCAACTGATCATATCAAATCAAGTTGATTGGATTACCTCGTTTGCGGGAGAAATGCCCTTAGTTGATTGTACATATAATCAGCCACAGCTGCAATGTACTGACTGAGATTTAATAAACCAGCCTTCTGGCTTATCAGCTAGCCAGGAACTATATTTACAGCAACAGTTAGGCGAGTGCTTACCTGATCAGACAACTGGGCACAATCACCTGTCCAAGTTCACATCAAAGCCTAACTATTTCATAGGTCTACATGGAAGGTTTTCTCATACTTTGGAATTCAGTTTACTTGGTTACTTTGCAACCTCAGATCTTTGATAGGCTCAAGGAAGGTTATGGTTTTGTAGATTTTTCCATTTTTTCTCATTATTAGCATCAGAACAATAATTTTGGAAACTTTCTATGTCTACATGGAAATAGAACCCCCAAATCACCATTTTGCATTTCTACTGAAATAATGGATCTAGACCATAAATACCCACAGTTGCTAATGTTACACAGAGAGAAATAATCAGACATTATGTGTTTCTTGATGGAAGAATACAATATTGCCTATGAAAAAGCACTTCCAGAAAAAATAAAAATCAAATCTAAATCTTCTAAAGACTTAGACCCATATACCAATTTACAGAAAACACAGAGCTCAAAGGAATATATTGAATTATATCATGAGGATATAATTTGCAAACTTAAAACTATGAGAAACTCTCCAAAACAAATAATTCCATTTCTCCAACAAATAAATTGTCAGAAAGAAGAAGAAAACCCATAGAATTACAGAGGTTTAAAAGATGTTTCAATCAGGGCGGGCCATGGTGGCTCACTGGCAGCATTCTCACTGGCCATGCCGGAGACCCGGGTTCGATTCCCAGTGCCTGCCCATGTGAAAACAAAAAAAGGAAAAAAATAGATGTCTCAGTCAATCAATCTAATACATGGGCCTTCAAAAAAATTTACAACATTCAATAAATAATTAGAAATTTGCACACTCACTGAATATTTGGGTATTTATGATATAAAAATATTTTGTTAAATATTTATGTTTACTAATGATTGTATTTTGTTTTGTAAAATATTCCTTATCCTTTAGAAATGCAATAGAAATTTAGACATTCATGAAATATATATGGATTTTATTTCAAAATGATAATGGGAGGGGTAAAGTGGTGGGATGTAGGTGGGCATGTGGATGGGATATGAGTAGGACAGACTGTGCATGGGTTGATTGATGTTGGAGCTGAGTAGTTAGGGTATATACGGGTTCATTATACTACGTTGTCTAATTTTCTATATGTTTGAAACTCCTCCACCTGCAAAAGATATTGGTATGACAGCATTTTACAGAGAAGTTTTACCAAGGTTTCAAGGAAATGATAATAACTATTTTAAATAAACATTTTAGAGAGTAGAAAAAGGATAGCTACACAAACTGTTTTAAGAGTTTAATACCACCAAAAACACAGAAAAGAGAAGAAAATATCAACCTTACTTATGAACAGAAAAGTAAACCTCAAAGTAAAATACTGCCAATTTATTTTTAGCTGACTACTGTTTATTCTCATACTAGCTACTGTAACAGCTAACCTCTAAAACTCAGTAGCTTTACTTAATATTAAGCCTAAGAGTCACCCTCAGAAAACCTTCTTTGTTGTTCAGATGTGGCCTATCTCTCAGCCTACACAGCAACTCACAGACCTCCCCCTCTACGTGGGACATGACTCCCAGGGGGTATAAACCTTCTTGGCAACGTGGGACAGAAATCTTGGGATGAGCTGGGACTCAGCATCAAGGGATTTAGAAAACCTTCTCTACCAAAAGAGGAATGAGAAAAATTATACAATAAAGTGTCAGTGACTGAGAGATTTCAAACAGAGTTGAGAGTTATCCTGGAGGTTATTCTTATGCATTAGACAGATATCTCCTTTTTAGTTTATGGTCTATTGGAGTGGCTGGAGGGAAGTACAAGAAACTGTGGAGCTGTATTCCAGTAGCCATGTTTCTTGAAAATGATTGTATAATGATATAGCTTTTACAATGTGACTTGTGAAAACCATGTAGTCTGGTGCTTCTTTTATCTAGGGTATGAACAGATGAGTAAAAAATATGGATTAAAAATAAATAATAAGGGGAATATAGGTTAAAGTAAATTGAGTAGATTGAAATACTAGTGGTCAATGAGAGGGAGGGGTAAGGGGTATGGTATGTATGAGTTTTTCTTTTTTTTCTTTTGCTGGAGAGTTGCAAATGTTCAAAAGAATGATTATGGTGATGAATACATAACTATGTGATAATATTGTGAACTATTGATTGCACACAGTGTATGGAATGTTCATATGTTGGGAATATTCATGCTTATATATTGTTTGGTTTTACCAATAAAAATTAAAAAAAGAAAACAACTCAGTGGCTTATCATAATAACTTGATTGGAGGGAGCCTGTAACATCCTCAATGAGAGATTTCCAAAATATGCTCCTCCAATAGGCAAACAGAGAATGAGAGAGAATGGAGGATCCCATGGAAGGTTTTACTGTGTTAAACTTGGATGTGGTGCACATCACATTCACTCATATTCCATTAGCCCAAACTCAATCACAATAAAATACAGCTTAGCTGTGTGTCCAGGAAGAAAGGAAGAGTTAGCCAATCTCTGCTGCAAGCTAAGAGTATTTATGAGCATGTATGTCTATGTACATGTTTTGGTTTCAGATATTTGTTTACAACATAGTAGCTTAAAACCATTTATTATTTTCTCTCATGGTTCTGTGGGTTGACTAAATTTACCCTACTGGGCATTTGTTGTTTTGGGTCTCTCCTGTAGTTGCACTCAGATGTTGACTGGGGCTGCAGTCATCTCAAGAGTTCCACTGGATTGAATGTCCAAGATGTTTCACTAATGGCATGCAGTCCATGCTGGCTGTTCCCGGAGGGCTCATCTGGGGCTGTCAATCACAGTGCCTGCACCATGGCCTTTCCATGTGCCTCAGGATTCTCAAACCACAGCATCCCAACAGTGTGTGTATTAAGAGCGTGTGTATGAGCATTCCATAGGACCTAAGCAGAAATTGAAAGGCATCTTAGGATCTAATTTTGAATGTCACAAGTATCACTTTCATCATATGCTTATTTTTGTAAAGAAAGTCCAGATAAACTCAGATTCAAGGGTAGGAGACTATACAAATGCATGACAACCAGAAGACATGATTCCTTGGGGAGCAACTTTTAGAAACCAGCTACCATAGTCTTCCTTTGGGCCTCCAATGATTTGCATTTCCCCAAATGGAAAGTGCACTCACCTATATGATTGTTAAGTTGAAAACCAAGGTGCAGAATAAGTTTATTGAGCTAAGTAACATGTGTGGGAGCTGAACTAAAAGGAAGTTATTGCTCAAAGAAAAGTGGCAGGGAAACAGTCTATATACTTGCTTAGAACAAAGAAAGGGTATTGGAGAATGGGGAGTGAGAGGCAAGAAGGACGTGAGCTATGTGAGTTGTCTGGGACAGAGTGTCTCTGGATACCGTAATCTGTAAAACCTGGCCAGGCAGAATGTTTGTCTAGGAATAGGCTTATCTGATGAAGATAAGCAGACTTCCTGTGCATTGTTTATTACAGTTCCTACTTTCCCATGGAGGTAGAGGTGTTAATTAAGACCGCAAAGGATTGTTGGTATGTCAGCCTGCCTCAGTTATTTTTCTGCTTCCTCTCCATAGTTTCCTGGGAAAAGGGAGAGTTCAAGCAAATCAAGTTCATTGGTAAAACTATCTGCCATTCCGTTTTCTCATTTCCTCTTTTTTGATAAAGGGAGCCTGGGGACTCCCTGAGGACCAAATACTTTCAGTTTGGGGTTCTGTAGTCTAAAGCCACAGGGGGGTTGGGGGAAAATTCTAGTTGCTTTGAGGCATGGCATGATGAAGTTGGTAATGATTTGGTTGAAAAGGAGTCTAAGGGGTAGGATGACGATTAACATGATTAGCGGTGAGACTAGGGAATGCAAGTAGGAGGTGTTAGGCAGAAACCCCTTGACTGATTCCGTATGTCTCTGGGTTGCTGTTTCATGCTGTGAAGCCATTTGGTTTGTCTGAAGATCTCCTGGATGTTGGTTTCAACTTGTCCAGTGGTATTTTTATCCAGGTGCAGCAAGAGGTGTTGGCAACAGTGCTAATGCCACCTCCTTCAGCTAAAAGATCATCTAGAGCTAGTCAGTTATTTGTAACTACAATTGCAAGGGAATTGAGAGAAGTGGTAAATCCTGAGAGGACTTGCCCTGTTTGAGATGCTATTTTTTCAGGCACAGCACTTAGGTTTTGGAGGGTTTTTTCATGTGTCCCAAACCCGATCCAAGGGGTAACTAGGCCTAAGAGGACTCCTACTCCTGCTAGAATGAAGCCTAGTGCTCTATGATGCCATGGGTGGAAGCAGGTGGAACTGTATATAGTGAGGCTGGGGTGAGAGGAAACCAGTAGCACATTGTCCTGTTGGTATGACTGTGTGGAGGCACGAAAGACTGAGAAACCCTTCAAAGCTACTACACAGAAAAGTAAAACCCAGAGGGAGGCAGACTTTTTAAAGTTGTGCCTATCAGTCAGAGAGGCTGAGGGATCAGGGAGATGGGATAGGCACAGAGGAATTACATGCTGTCCAGTTGGATAAAGTTAGAGAGGGCCAGTAACCAGGCTTGGGAGGGTTGTTTGGAACATGAAGACTGCCTTCACTTTGGCTGAATTCTTTTATGCTATACAGTGGGATTTGCGGGTTGAAAGTTACACAGGGTAGATTATTTGGAGCGGGCTAGATTAGGAGTATAAAGATGTCTGCAGGAATGGAGACATGTCAAGCAGTCAAGGCCAGTAGGAAACATCACTTAAGTGGTCAAGGGGAAGAGTACCATGACAGATCCAGCAGTTAGTTGCATTTTCTCTGATAGCTACTATTTGGGATAATCAAATAATAGTATTTGAAAATACATTAGTAGGAAAGGAGGACAGGATGCGAGAGAAATAGAGGCAAAATTGGGGGAGAAAGATAATGGGTAATTGCCCATATTAGAACTACAATGATAGCAGAGGTGAGAAGCAGGGTAGAAGTGCCAGCAGGGATGGCTTTCATCATTATTGCATAGGGATGCAATCATGGAGAAGGTATGCTCAGCACTTGTCCAGAGTCTTGGGATAGCAGTCTACTCCTGATGCCATCTGCTTCTGGACCCACTGAAATTGCAGAGTCAGGTCTCCAATGTTTTCAGTGGCCCACTCTGGTGGGGTGGCTCATTTGAGGTGTGATAGATGAATCCATGATTCTACTCCTTGAAGTTTGACAGCTGTGGAGGTGATGAAGGGACTTGGTAAGGTTTGTTATACTGTGTCTTGAGATCATGGATCCATAGATGTCATTTCTAATAAACCCAATCTCCTGGGTTTATGGGATGTATGGTAATGGGAGGTTCTGTAGAGAGAGGCTTAGAAACAGTTTTGTGAAGTTCAGAAAGCATCTTTGAGAGCCTTAACAATAGGAAATTAAGGAGAAACTAACTTCAGCTGTTTGGGACCAAGATAGCAAAGACTTGGGCCTCCCAGTGATTATTTCATAGGGAAAGAGCTGGTGGGGGACAAAAAGGCACCCACACAGGTTCACAAGGCCTAAGGGGAGAACTTTCACCCAGGAAATGGAAAATCATTCAAAGAATTTTCCTAACTGGGTTTTGGATATGCCATTAGTACATTCAACTAATCCTGGTGACTGAGGATGGTAGGCACAGTGGAGCCTCTGTGAGATGGCTGAGGTTGATAGTTTAGAGAGAAGTTGACCAGTAAAGTGGGTGCCATGGTCACTATGGATTTCAGGAGAGATTTTCCACCAGACAATAATCTTTTCTAAAAGAATATTTTGCATCTGCGATGGCAGTTGCTTGTCTTACTGGAAAGACTTCAACCCACTGGAAAAACAAACAGACAATAACAGGGCAGTACTTATATCCTTGGAAAAGGTGGGAGTTGAAGAAAGTCAATTTGCCAGATTTCAAAGGGCTTCCTGGGTGGG
The DNA here is from genome assembly GCF_023851605.1 of Tamandua tetradactyla. Taxonomy (NCBI): domain Eukaryota; kingdom Metazoa; phylum Chordata; class Mammalia; order Pilosa; family Myrmecophagidae; genus Tamandua; species Tamandua tetradactyla. The sequence continues at coordinate 71,379,680 of NC_135333.1, read as the reverse complement.
GGAAGTCAGCCAAGAACAGGGTGGAAAGGTCAGGTTGGCTTGTACCAGGGGCAGAGACTGCAGTTGGTGGCAGCTTGTTGAGTGGCTATCCCAAAGTTGCCCCACCAATACTTTTGGGTGATGTTTTTCAGTTTGTATGGGCTCCAGTGGGTCTGGGCCTAAAGGGACCTCATTATAGAGAAGCATGAGGTCATCTAGGAGGATGAGCAGTCAGTTTGGTTTGACCCAAAGCCCAGATTTGGGATCTTGGTGCCTGCCTTGTCTTTGCAATTTCTCTGTGTGTGTTCTAGTTTGCTAGCTGCCAGAATGCAATATACCAGAAACAGAATGGCTTTTAAAAAGGGAAATTTAATAAGTTGCAAGTTTACAGTCTAACGCCGAGAAAATGTTCCAATTAAAACAAATCTGTAGAAATGTCCAATCAAAGGCATCCATCCAGGGAAAGATAGCTTGGTTCAAGAAGGCCTATGAAGTTCAGAGTTTCTCTCTCATCTGGAAGGGTACGTGGTGAACACAGAGTCATCTGCTAGCTTTCTCTCCTAGCTTCCTGTTTCATGAAGCTCCCCAGGAGGTGTTTTCCTTCTTCATCTCCAAAGATTGCTGGCTCATGGACTCTCTGCTTCACGGTGCTGCAGCATTCTCTGCTCTCTCCAAATCTCCTTCATTCTCCAAAATGTTCATCTTTTCTAAGACTCCAGAAACTTATCAAGGCCCACTCAAATGGGTGGAGACATGTAGTCACCTAATCCAGTTTAACAACCACTTTTGATTAAATCGCATCTCCAGGGAGATGATCTGATTACAATTTCAAACATACAGTATTGAGTAGGAATTATTCTGCTTTTACAAAATGGGATTTTGATTAAAACATGGCTTTTCTGGGGGACATACATCATTTCAAACCAGTACATTCCACCCTCTGGACCCTAAAAAAGACATGTTTTCCCCATATAAAAAATATATTTATTTCACAGCAATATCAGAGAACCTTAAACCATTCCAGTAACATTTCAAATACAAGATTAATACAAGATTAAAATCAGTACAAAGTCTCATCAAAGTTAGTTAAAGGCATGGACAGTCCTAAGGTAAAATTTTCTCCATTTGCTCTGGACCTTTGAAAACTCATAACAAGTTCTCTGCTGCCAACATACAAAGGAAGAACATTCATAGAACACATATAAACATTTCCATAAGGAGAAAGGAACACAGGGGTCACAGGACCCAATCAGTTTCAAAAACCTGCAGGGCAAAGTCCATTAGATTTCAAAGTCTGAGAGTCATTTATCTTCTGGGCTTCTGAAAGTAGCACTCCCACCCTTTCCAAGGGCCTACGCAGAGGCCTGCTCTCTCCAAATGCAACCTTGGGGGACATTGGGGAGACCACCTTTTACTCAGCTCCACCCTCTCCAAGCATCAGGGCTACACCCGGGCTCTCTGCCATCTTCGGGGCACATGTTTAACCCCTCCATGTGGTGGCAGCCAGGCTCTCCCCAAACTCCAAGGAATGTGCTTCACTCTCTCCAAGGCCTGAGGCAGCATAGACTCTTCCACTGCAACGAGGTGGAAGGCCCATCCTCTACCTTCGGGGCAAACTCACCCGCTTCACGGGCTTGCGTGGGTCCTCTCTCCTGGCCCGAAGCTTCTTGACTTCAGACCTCAGCCTCCACGGTTTTGCCTCTGATGTTATTTTTCCTCCAATGTGTCCCTTCTCTGAACCCCCCAGTCCAGATGGGCAGCGGCTCTGTTTATACAGGTCCCACAGCACTCTCGTTGGCTTTCTATGCAGTAGACTTGGATCGTGCCCATCAGACATAAGGAGCTTCCACAAATTCTTCCTGGATAACTCCATGTCCAATCTTGGATTTCTCTGAAATGACTGACTGGTTCCACATTTGGTTAAATCCTCACACAGGGCACTATTCTCTGGGGTCTCTATTTCTGGAGGCCCAGAATTTTCTAGAACATCAATTTCTGGTTTCTTTGTATCCAAGAGTTCAGTTCTCAGTTTATCTCTTTCCTGTTGCATTTCACCATAAGCTGTGAGGAGAAACCAGGCTGCACTTTCTACATTTAATTTGGAGATCTCTTCTGCTGTTCATGGCTTTTAAAATCTGCCTTCCAGCCAAAGCCACTAGTCAATTTTGCCAGATTATCTGCCATTTTAAAACAAGGCTCATCTTCCTTCCAGTCTATAATAACACATATCTCATTTCTGTCTAAGGATTTATCAGAAGTGTCTTTAGAGTCCACATTCTACCAACAGTCTCTTTACAGCATTCTAGGCCTTCTCTATCAAGCTTCTCACAACTCTTCCAGAATCTTCCCCTTATCCATTTAAAAAGCCGTTCCAGCATGCTTGGTATTTGTAAACTGCAGCAGCAGCACCTCACTCTCTGGTACCAAAATCTGTTCTAGTTTGCTAGCTGCTGGAATGCAATATACCAGAAACAGAATAACTTTTAAAAAGAGAAATTTAATAAGTTGCTACTTTACAGTCTAAGGCCAAGAAAATGTCCCAATTAAAATAAGTCTGCAGAAATGTCCAATCAAAGGCATCCATCCAGGGAAAGATACCTTGGTTCAAGAAGGCCAATGAAATTCAGGGTTTCTCTCTCATCTGGAAGGGCACATGGTGAACACGGAGTCATCTGCTAGCTTTCTCTCCTGGCCTCCTGTTTCATGAAGCTCCCCGGGTGGTGTTTTCCTTCTTCATCTCCAAAGTCTGCTGGCTCGTGGACTCTCTGCTTCGCGGTGCTGTAGCATTCTCTGCTCTCTCCAAATCTCCTTCATTCTCCAAAATGTTCATTTTTCTAGGACTCCAGAAACTTCTCAAGGCCCACCCAAATGGGTGGAGATATGTCGTGACTTAATCCAGTTTAACAACCACTCTTGATTAAATAACATCTCCAGGGAAATGATCTGATTAAAGTTTCAAGTGTATTGAGTAGGGATTATTTTGCCTTTACAAAATGGGATTTCGATTAAAACATGGCTTTTCTAGGGGACATTTCAAACCAGCACAGTGTGTAAGGCTAGCATGTCTGCTAGAGGCATGCATAATACAGTTTAAAGAAGGTTCTTGGGACACAGTTTTGGCACCTGGAGAACTTGAATAGGTGTTGCTTTCAGTTGAGGACAATTGCTGCTCCTTGGTGGGCTGCTGAATCTGCTAGAGCTTTTCCTTTTGTCTCTTCCTTGTCTGTTTTACTGTGCCTGGTTGTTTTAACAATGGCAACATCTTTGGAAAGCAAAAAATTTTCCAGCAGATCACTTACTCGATTTTATTTTTAATTGGTTGCCCTGAGAAAGTGAGGAAACCACAGTGTTTATAAAGCATCCTAAAATCATGGGCAACTCCAAAAGCATAGTGTCTGTCAGTGTAAATGTCAGGGTTTCCTTGGGCTAGTTCTCATACTGGAGCAACGATAGCACACTCCGCCTGCTGTGCTGAGAAGGTATCCGGCAATGACCCATTCTCAACAATTTCAGAGACAGTTGTTATTCCATGCCCTGAAATTAGGTCCCTATGCTTATCATGGTAACAAGAACCATCAGTAAACCAGACATAGTCAACGGTTTCTAGCAGGGTTTCACTTAAATCTTGTCTTCAACTGAGACGAGTAAGAAGGAGACAGTCATTTTGAAATGATGGGGTTCATCATTTTCAAAAGATTCCGGGAGAAACATTACTGGGTCCAGAGTTTTAATACGCTCAGTGTAAATGTCAGGATTTCTTAAGCAAGTTCCAAGGTGTGATAGACAGCTGGCAGAGAAATACTGGGCGTGGTGACTGTTTAGCAAAGTTTCCACAGCAGGAGGCATAAAGATTGTGAGAACTGAGTCTAGGGTTACTTTGGAAACTACTTGAGCCAAAGTTGCAGTGGATATAACTGGACAAAGGCAAGAGGGGAGGCACCAAGTTACTGAATCCAAGGTCTGGCTATAATAGTCGATGGGGCGATACAGATCAGCATGCTTCTGGGTTAGCACCAGAGGCATTCACTCCTTCCTCGTTCAAAAATAGTTGAAAGGGGACAGAGTAATTAGGAAGTCTTAGGGAAGAGGATTTCAGCAACCTTTGCTGGAGCACTCAGAAAGCTGAGGGGGCAGAACCAGAGAATGAGAAGGGTTCAAGCTGGAAATTTTTGAGGAGATCGTAGAAGGGCCAAACAGTGGAGGGGATTCACAGGCAGTAGTGCCCACCAAGACATGCAAAACATGTGTGTAGTTGTTGTTTGATACTGGATTGGGGAAACTGAGGATGGCTTTGAGACAGGAGTGGTCCGGTGAGTGCCCCTGATAAGAAACGATATGGCCAAGGAATTTAATTAGCCAAGAGCTGAGTAAACTGTAGTTTTCCTTTTGAAGCTTTGTGCCCTTTCAACGCTGAAGTGGTCAGGAGTGTATAAGAGGAACAGAGTAGAAGATCTTCAACATATTGGAGCAGAGTTGAACGAGTAAAAAAAATATCCATGAGATCTTGCTTTAATGCTTGGGAGAAATAAGAGGGAGATGCGATGTACCCTTGGGGAAGTACAGTCCAGGTGTACTGTTGATTGTCCCAGGTGAATGCAAAAAGATATTGGCTTTCAGGTGAAACCTTCACAGATAATAAAGTACTGCAGAGATTTACACAAGTAAAGAATTTGGCTTCGGGGGGAATTAGACTAAGAAGCATACGTGGATTAGGGAAAATAGGTGTTAATTGGGTGGATTTCATATATGAGCCACCAGCCACAGTTATATGGTTTTTGTCCTATTGCTGCCAGATTTAGGGGATATTGGGAAAGAGAGGAAAAGTAAACCGAGGGCCATATCTAGACAGTAACTGGAGGAGGTGGAGGGCGGAGCTTAGGACATGACCAATGTCAGTGGAGTCAGTAGCCCATAAAGTGGAAGGGACAGATGCAAGTGGGTCAGAGGTAAATGGTGGTGAGTCTAGAAGTGCATAAATTAGAGGACAAGATGAGTCTGGGAGGAGTCTGCAATCATTAGTGAAATTCTTCCTTTTGTTTGAAAGTTCACAGAAGCATAAAACTTTGAGAGAAAATCTCATCCTAGGAGATAAGTGTCAGAGTGGGAAGAAAGGAGGAAAAGGTGAGTTCCAGAAGACCCTCCACCCCCCCAAGTATGAAGGGAAGAAGTTTAGAAGGGGAGCAGGGAAAGGATGGTTAGCAATCCCCACAACAATAAAAACTTTGGCCCCCCAGGGAGGTTCTTGGGGCGGTATGAGGGGGTTAAGACAGAGTAGCCCCAGAGTCCATGAGGATGAGAGCAGGCTACCACAGATAGTGATTGGGGTGATTTCGATGGAGGTGGCCAACATAGTGGTAGCTGGGTTCACGTTAATCTTTCCAGAGCACTTCATGCTGAAAAATCAGGGTTAAACATGGGGGTGCTTCTTCTTCATATGGGGAGATGTTGGCAGTTTGGTTCTTTGTGGGCAGAGATTTTTGAAAATTCTTTCTCTGTGAGCTTTATGGGGACATTCATTTTCCCAGTGCCCAGGAAGTTTGCAGTAGTGACAGGCCCCTGCTTTCGGGCTGGGAGTGAGGCAGCCCTGAGGGTGACTGAGAAGCAGGTCTGGTGATGGGCAGTTTTGCTGAGACTGAAGCAGGTGCAGGACTTTAAGTCTTGTTCTTTTGCTTTAGCCAGAGGAATCCTGGAACCAGGCATTAGTACAAAGGACTTGGGTGAAAAGATTTTTCCAGTCAGCAACATTATGCATAACTAAAGTGAAGAGTCCCTCTAAAAGCATGGAATGATAGTCAATAAGCACTCCAGGATGACTGTGATTTAGTCTGGAATTTGCATCCTGAGACTTGGTGAAATGGGAGCAGTATTTGTAAACAGACCCCCTTTCTGTATGTTTTATTGCCTGGTCTTTTGAAAGATCAGCCCGACATGGGAAAAGTAGTGGGAATAGAGTCTAGTAAAACTTTCATAAGGCGCTGAGGCACTTCCTGATGTTTATTAGGGGTCGACTCCTGTTTAAGGTAAGATTGAATGTCAGAGACCCCCCCAGTAGTGAATCAGTGGAGGACATCATTGGCAAGGTACATGCCCTCCACTAGTTCACTGGCTGATGGCAAGTTGAGCTAATTGGAGAAGATCATGGATACCTGGATTATAAATGAGGCAGAAGATCTCAAATGGCCAGAAGCCAATTAGTCTCTTGGGGGTTGGAGAGGCTTTTATCAAAACTGGCTAACTCGCTTTGAATCCATGGGGTCTAAACATACTGGGGCACTTCTCTGGTTCCAATTAGTTTCATCCCAAATGGTACACATTTTAACTTTGAAGGGAAACTGAGCAAGAGGAAAGAAGGGAGAGCTCAGAAGTAAAGGGAAGGGGGGGTGATAAGGCACAGGCATAGAGGGAAAAGAGATCTGGGAAGTTTTGGATGGGTGAGGAGCATAAGGCGTGGAGGGGAAGACAGAAAGGATGAAGGGCATAGAGGAGAGGATGGTGGCTCTTGACTAGGGAAAGAAACTTGCTTTTAGTTTCCTGGTAGAGATCTGTGGACTCTGTTTTGGAAGTCTCTGTTAGGTCATAGGTCTCCGCCTTAAAGTCTTTCATGAGATTTTGGGTTTCTGCTTTAAAATCTTTCATAAGATCATGAGTCTCTGTTTTAAGGTCTTTCATCTTTTTTTTTTTTTTTTTTTTAATGGATTCCAACTGGGCCTTGTGTTCAAATTTGCTAATTTCTAAAGCCACTTATTAAAAGTATCCCATTCAAGGAGTTTGGTGGAAACTTGAAAGAGCTTAATTTTTCCCTTAGATAATTTAATTTGGAATGTTCAAAACATCCCCCACTGAAGTCAAGTAAGTAAGCTTAGGGTCATCAGAGGTTAACGTTGTCCACTTTTTTAAAAAAGAACAAGATTGAGAGAACATCAAATGGGCAGATGTTCATTGTGAAGGTGCTCCCTAGGAAGGGACTAACTCACTATTCCCATAATAACAGCTAAACAGTAGAGAAATTGTAGAGAATTCTCTTACCTGATGGTTGAAACAGAGCTTGTCCAGACTTCAGCTCAACGTACAGATTTGACCTCGATCACAACATGGCAGGAGCTCAAAGATCACAGGGGAGCCAGCTGAGTGTGCCAGATGATGAACCCATAGAAGATGGAACACACCATATTCCTGCTGATACCTAAGCTCCTTCCTGAGCCACTGTCCCAGCATCATCCTTGTGTCTACCTTCAAATCCCACTTCTGACACCAGACTGTTAAGTTGAAAACAGACTCTGAAAACCAAGATACAAAATAAGTTTATTGAACTATGTGGCACACATGGGAGCAGAACTAAAAGGAAGTTACTGCTCGAAGAAAATTGGTAGGGAAACAGTTCATATACCTGCTTAGAACAAAGAAAGGGTATTGGGGGCATGAGGAACGGGAAGCAGGAGGACACGAGCTGCGTGAGTTGTCTGGGGCAGGCCAAGTCTTTGAGTGCCATAAATCTGCTAAAGCTGCCCAGGCAGAATGTTTATGTAGGAATGGGCTTGTCTGGTGAAGATATGCAGACTTGCTGGTCATTGTTTATTACAGTTTCTACTTTCCCATGGAGGTAGGGGTGTTAATTAGGACCACAAAGAATTGTTGGTATGTCAGCCTGCCTCAGCTATTTTTCTCCTTCCTCTCTGTAGTTTCCTGGGGAAAAGGGAAGTTCAAGCAGTCAAGTTGGTTGGTAAAACTATTTACCAATCCATTTTCACACACCCTTCCAACTTTTCTGATGTCTTGTCACATTATGGCGTCAGTCTCAGGCTTGAAATCCAGGATCTTACATCTAAAACAGTTCCAAGTGCAGTTAAGACTCCTCAAACCCACCTTCCTTGGGTGGAACTCCTTGAGCAGTAAGGAAGAGAAAAAACAATGTGGGAGAAAGGAATTGAAGCAGATGGGTGAGTTCCAATGCAAACATGGGGAGGGAATTTTTCATCCATCATAGCTAAAGACTGGCTACATGGGTACTAACATGGGAAATTAAATGGCAAATCTTACTAAAGAACTTTAAGTTTTTCAAGCTTCTTTTCTATTAGTTCAATTATATTTATATCCACCAGGGTTCATTATTCTGTTTATTCCTTATGTTTTTGTTTTTGCCTCTTTCTTTGTCTTTGTTTTTGTTTACATTTGTGAGACAATAAATGATGGATATGCACAGCTAAAATCAAGGTATAGGTCTGTTCTTCCCCAGTGGGCATCTTCTCTGAATGGAAGTGCATCTGCAAGCTCTATGTATTTGAATGGGGCCCCTCAATTGCCTGCCTTCCTTTCAGACTGTCAGTGTGAGGTCAGATGGAAAGGATACCCCAGCCCCAGTGCCAAATATTTTGAGGGCTATGACTAGTTCTCTTCAAACAGATGAGATGTGTCACCTTCCTCAAAGAACACTTCTGTTTTTAGTTTGGGTGTGATCATCATGCCCTATGAATGTACTGAGATGGTGAGGATAGTGCATGGGCTTTCCAATTTTTTGAACTACAATCCATAGTAAGAAATGTATTTTACATCAGCACTAAGTATACAGATGTATCATTGTGTGCAAATTAATAAAACAAAATTTGACAAGATATTATTTACTCATACTATCTATAATGGATTCCTTTTTCTTTTTTTCTTTTTTTTAATGCTAGTTACAATACTTTGATTTGTCCACTAATTGGTCAAAACTCATAATTTGAAAGCTAGATGTTTGGGATGAGAGACAATTAATGCAGCTATTTTGTAGCTCATATATGAACCCCTTCCTGCCTTCCTACTCCTGTCCTTTGTTTCTGTTGAGATTGAGGCCTCTCTTGGATCTTCTCAAAAACAATGGTTCCCATCTCTGCTGCCTTAATGTTGTGTTTTGCTGCACTCTCTGCTGTTTTATTAATTTATCTTTATCTATCTAATCCTACATTTGTTTGGATTGACTTAATAAGAAACTTTAAAACTTTATAACTGAAATATCTCTAGCAGTCTGACGAGGTCTTCTTTCATTTTCAGCACTGCTGTGGATTTCTTCCTATGTGTAATTCCTTAGCATCTTATGAATGTGTCACTGGGAAAAGGAAATGAGGGAAATTCATGTGCATTTGATTCAGAAGCCCAAGTGCATTTCAGTTATTTTCCTTCTGGTCAGAGAATTCTCTGTCCACATAATTTTCTTGAGGAAGGATTTTGTCCATTAACTTTTTATTTTGATTTAATGTGGGGTCTTTTGTAGTCAAAACCAACACTGATGCTGCTTTTTATTTGCATGGCATTTTAAACATTTCAGAGACTTATATGTAAAGTGTCTCATTTTATCTACACTAGGTTAACTAAACTAGTTCAAGAGAAAAAACTAGAAGCATAGTGAGAGATTACTCTCCTTGGACTTCTTTTAGACTAGAATCAAAAGGCACAGTGTTTCAAAATGGAAAATTTGGAGGAAATTTTTAAGGATGTCCAACAGATCTGAAGTAGGCTATAAGCGGAAATTTTGTAAGAAATAAGAGGCTTATCGATCACAGGGATTAGATGGGAGGACAAGAAGGAATGTAGGCCAGAAGCCTAAGAAATTCTCTCTCTAATCCAGACTATTTCTAAATTTCATCTATATGCTCCCTGAAGAGAGAAGTATGAACTGTGTGCTAATCTTTTCCCACAGATAATGTGTACAGTTCTACTTATTGCTGTGCATTTTGATCCCTTTTTCATTCAGTCAATTACTGTTGATCTATCCTTACATAAGGGAAGGGAGAAATAGGAAACAGAGATCAATTCACCTTCCCAAAATCTCACTACTCCCAGAAAAGCACTTCATGCTTCTTAAAGCTAGTGCTTCTTATTGAATCCTGGGTTTAAAAATTCCAAATTCCCAGGCCCACCTGATGCTTACCCAAGCAGAAAGAATACACATGTGGGTCAGTATTATACCGGCATTATCCAATAAGAACCAGAGAAGAAGTGGGGAGAGGGAAGCAATTTTACCCATTATTGCATAAGAAAATTGTAACCTGGCAGTCTATCACCACGAGTCTCTGAAAGTTTTTATGCAATAAAGAGAAGTTATGAAGGTGTATGTGTATGAGAATGGAAATTTCCAAAATGAAACTAGTCTTTTCTCCCACTCCCCTCCTTTCCCTTTCCCTTTCTCTCTTTTTCAAAAAAAGAGAAAAGTACTTAATCTTACCTTAACTGAAATATTTCTCTTTCCAAAGTAAGTGAAGTATTTCTCAGGTGTTCTTAGCTTTCTTTCCTGACTAGCATGGAAGGATAATTTATCAACATATTAACTGGCATTTTGTTTGCACTGCTAAAGAAAATTGAGGGAGAAAGTAAGTATTGGTTTTGATCCCCTGGTATTTTTCCCATCACCATTTTTCGAAAGGGTAGCCAGGACCTTGTGTTCTTTTGCCTCAAGAATTTTCAAGATTGAAACCAGAGGTTGCTTAAGCATAAGTCCCTGGGCTTTATGAAAGTTCTGGTTAAGTGAAAAAAATTATGTTATCTACTCCAGAAGAGAGGTGAGGATGGGATCCCTGCTGGGGAAGAGAATCCAAGACTGGGAGTGAATGCAGGTTTGTGGAAATCAGAATAGCAGGCACCTGTGGTTTCTCGCCCCCTGCACACACAGGAAAGGCCAGGACCTCTGAGACAAATAGCCATGTGGGGCTGATCCTAGTCTCAGCAAAGATTATTTTGCCCAAGAATGGCACAGAATCAGCAGGGTGGCTCAACTTCAAAGGACTTGCAGGGTTTGCATGGCCATGTGAGGAGTAACCATTTGTAGGAAAGACTAAAGAAACCGCCCCAAATATTTTGATTTACAAAACCCAATGTGTAGAAAGCTGAAATCAAGTCCCACCAGGAAATGTGGAAGGATTGAAGCAGAGTAAGATAGAATTCAATTAAAAGAAAATAAAACAATGGTATATTTCTTGAAGGCTGAAGTTTATGGTTACAAATTCATATCTGATACAGCATTAGTTTTCTTAAAAATATACCAACAGGGCCAAGGTGGCTCAGCAGGCAGAGTTCTCACTTGCCACACCGGAGAACCTATATATATATATATGTATCAGCGCTTTTATCTTTCTGGTCCTTTAAGTTGAATTAATTTTTTTTTATTCTCACTCACCATCATTGAGAAACCGCTATGACTAATTTAGACCCAAGCGTGAAGTAGATGGCCAATTATTATATATTGTTGATCAACTAGTCCTAGAATTCCTATCTTTGAAACGTATTGTAAGGAAGATGACAAATACGAAGACTTCCAAAAGTGTTCTAAATCCTACTAGGTGGTCTTTTCTCTGTTAGGAATATAGAATAGCTACTGAGGGGGGAAAGGATATAAAGAAAAGGGAGAAAGAACAGACAAGAGGGGACTAAAGCCTGGTCTTTGCACCTCTCTCCTTGTCTGAACTCACTCCATTGGGATTTCACCCAGGTCGTGACTTTAACCACTATCAATAAGCTGATGACCCCCCCAAAGATTTCTTTAGCCCAGACCACTTACTTTAATTCCGGAGTTGTAAATCCAGCTGCTGACTCATCAGGTACACGTGGATGTCTGACAGCATTTTAAACTTATATACCCAGAACACAAATCCTGATCTCCCACAAAACAACCAAAACCACACTGTTCCCCCAGGCTTTTCAATCTCAGGCAATGGCAACTTCATTATTCAGTGAATCCGATAAAAAAAATCCTGGAGTTCACCCTTTGTTTGGTTTTGTTTTGTTTTATCTGTTGCATCAATGAAAATGCCATATCAGCTCTACCTGCACAATGAATCCAGAATCTGGTTACCTTTCACCACCTCCACTGTCACCTCCATAGTACACTCTGCCATCATCACTTGTCTGGGTTTGCTCTACTTTCCTGACTGTTTTCCCTGCTCTAGTGCTTCCCTTACTACCAAATCTCTGTCGGAACAAATTCATCACTTGCTTTCATGGCACTTTTTCAGTCTCTAATGGCACTTATCAAGAACTGATTTACTTTTTTTTTAATACATGGGCTTGTCTGTTTTCAGTCTCCCCCTCTAGAAGGTAAACTCCCTGAGAATTGTCACCTTCTCTGTTTTGTTCTGCTTTCTATATTCCATATTACAATGTGCCTACCACATTGTAAGTCTTCAATAAATATCTATTGAACAATAAATGATAATCATTTTTGTGTACTCACCCACTACCTCCAGATTCTGTCATTTAACTTCCTTAATCCATCTTTAATCCACCCTCTTCTGATCATGCTCATTAATAGAAACATTTTCAGGCATTTTCATTTTTCCTGGCATTATGGCAATAGCTTGGGAGTGACTATGCCTGCCTCTTTTCCGCATAGCAGCTAATCTGTCTTCCACATTGCCACCAGGATAATAGCTCTGAAACACAAGACTGATCATGTCACTTACCTATTTTAGAATCTTTCAGCAAAACTTTTAATTTAGTCTCCAGACCCTTATGTTCTCGCTCCTGCCTCCTTCTCTTCTGTTCTAGACTCTCCATGTGTGGTCTCTTCTTCCTACTCTGCCACCTGAATAACTCCAACTCTTCCTTCTAAATTCAGATCCAGAAGTATCAACCACAGGAAATTCCTTCCTTGTCAAATTTAGGTGGCCTTACTCCGTTTTAGTTTGCTGAAACTGCTGGAATGCGATGTACCAGAAATGGAACAGCTTTTAAAAGGGGAATTTATTAAGTTGCAAGTTTACAGTTCTAAGCCCATAGAAATGTCCACACTAAGGCATTCAGAGAAAGATATCTTAATTCCAAAGAAAAGGCCAATGACATTTGGAGTTTCTATCTCAACCGGGAAGGTACATGGAGACTTCTGCTAGCTTTCTCTACCAGCTTCTTCAAACGGTTTTCCTGGGGGCATTTTCTTTCTGCATCTCCAAAGGTCTCTGGCTGTTTGGGCTCTCAGACTTTATCCAAAATAGCTCCCTCTTAAAGGACTCCAGTAAGTAATCCCACCCTGAATGAGTGAGGACACATCTCCATGGAAATGTCCCGCCCACAATTGGGTGGGTCACATCTCCACGGAAACAACTTAGTTAAAATGAACACACCCAGCAATATTGAATGAGGGTTAAAGAAAGTCGCTTTTCTGGTGTACACAACAGTGTCAAACCAGCACACTCTCCCTTCCCAAACCTTCCTCATTTACCTTTCAAGGCACCTCATACAGAATGATGTTATCATGTATTTATTCATCTACCTTTCATTAGATTTTTAAGTTCTCTCAGGGCTTTCTATGCTCAGGAATTACAGAATACCTATCATAGGGTCAGTGTGCAATAAATGATTGTGAAATGATTAGCTGTTTACACAGTATTGTTGTGGATCTACACAAATTACTTTGTTTTTGTTGTGGGTATATGAATTGCCCAGTTAAAGAACTTTCTCAAATATTGTGAATAAACAATTTCAGGACTCAACCAACTTTTCTGAAGTCACTTAATTTGCTTTCCTTAGAATTTTTAGTTTATATTTTTCGATGTGTGATATTCACATTGCTCAAAAATTAGAAGATATAATGTACTTTTAGGCACATAGCAAAAAGTCATCTTGTCTCTGGTTTGCACAATTCCCACTTTTCCCACCAGAAATTTAGGGAACTTCTGTTCTTAGTTTTTTATGGAACCTTTCAAACTTTCTTTGCTGGTAACCAAAGTATGAGTATTAAATCTTATTTCCCCTTGTTAATAGAAACATAAACATGAACATACTACTTTTATTTTCACTTAACAATATTTCTAAAACATGTTTCCATAACAGAAATGTCATCTCTTCTTTTCACAATCTGACAACATAACAATTGACGGATGCATCACAATTTATGCGCTAGCTCCTTACCGTTATAAATTTGGGCTGTTTATTTTATTACGATAAATAATGCTGAAACAATGACCTTGAACATATATCAATTCCCAAGTGTACAAGTATAACTGTAGAATGGATTTCAAGAAATATAATTCCTGAGTCAAATGATTTGTGCAATTATGGTTCTGAAATTCAGATGGATACTGCAATATATTGCCAAATATTGCTGCATATTAATGTTATATCCAGCTAACTTACTGAATTCTCCTATTGGTTGTAATAGTTTTTGTTGATTCTCTGGCTTCCCAGATATAAAGTTGTCTCACTTGCAGATAATGAGAATTTATCTCTTCCTTTTATATTTAATGCTTCCATTTTACTTAATTTATTTTTTGTGTTGCTGAAACATCTAGTGCAAGCAAAGAATAGTGGAGGTATTTGGGCTTTTTGTCTTATTTCCAATATATTTGGAAATACTCTGTTTCCTTATTAAACATGTTACTGGCTTACATATATATGTATATATAAATATACATATGTAATTATGCGTAATTATCCATATATAGTAATATATGCATTATTATGGAAATATCCATCAGTTACACTTTTGCTGGAGTTTTTAATATTTTTATAAATTATTTTATTAAAAATGGGTATTTAATTTTGTCAAATGCCTTTCAACATCTCTCAAATAAAATCAACTTGGATGTGGTACCAATTTTGTAATTCTTTAATGTTCTGCTGGATTATGCTTACAATTTTTCATTTAAGATTTTCTATTGATATTCACAAGTGAGATTTGTCTCTTTGTGTTATCTTTGCCAGGTTTTGATATTAATTTTATATACTTAGTTCATAAAAGTAATTTTTTCTGTGTTTGTTTTTCTGGGCTCTGAAACAATTTTGATAGCATTAGAATTGTGGTTGGCACATTGTTATGAGAAACTTCCCCACAAGCACCACGCAACAGTGTCATTTATTCCAGGAGCACACAAGCCACAAGAGTCAGTGCTTTGTGTGTGCCAAGGTTTTATGCCAACATGAGTTCACCGAAAAAAGAACCTCATTCCATTTTGGGACAGAGTTATTTGCCTTGAATTTAATGGGTGCTCAACAGACTTTGTGGATGAATATATGGAAGGAAAGGAAAGGAAGGAATTACTAGTGGAACAGGATATAAATGGAGCTATTGTATGACAAGATGTTGGCAAGGAATTTAATGAACTCATGATATCTTTATACAAAAAAAATAGAGCAATATGAGTTTAATTGTGTTATGGTTATAATTCACAATTAATTTACTATACTTTGTAGGTTAGTTAATAAATAAATTTTAATTCAAAGAGTTTTCTTTAGTAGACTATTTCAGGTTCTTAGCCATCAGTTCTAGTTCTAGGCTTTAGTTTTAGTTAGCCAACTCTACCTGTTGCTCATTTTTAGTTCCACCTGTTTTGTTGGTGACTAAATACACGAAAAGAATGCTTATTGGTTTTGCAAATAATTCATTTCTGGGAATGATAACAAATCTCTGGACATTGGAATCACATCCATAAAGCTAAAGATAGAGACCCACAATTGCCAAACCACAGCATTCTCTTTTTTTATGGAGAATGATAACTTTTGTTTAAAAAAATTCACACAAACAGAATGAAAGGGACTGTATCGGAAATATATTATAAGTGATTTTTAAAAATCTACATAGATTTCAGATTTTCAGCGTTTTCTGCTTTACAAAGTAATATATATGTCATAAGCTTTTTATAAGTTATAAAAGCAACATCATAAAAATTTAAATAGTAGATTTCCGGTACCTGCTTATGCAAAAAAAAAAAAATATTTAAATAGTAGAGACATGCACAAAAGCGTTAAGTAAAATAAATGACTTCTGCATTGCGTGCTGTTGGAAGAAGACTCCTTTCCAAGAAAGACTTTTCCAAATGACAAAAACAATTGTTTGACAGGGACTTTCTGAGAAAACGGGGCACACCTTACAGGGTTGCTGATAAGCACATCTGGTGATAAAACTAGTTTTGGTCCAATGGAGACAACATATCAGAATGGACAAGCGTACCATATTAATCAATGTATATCTGCTCCCCACTTTGTAAGGCTCCCCTATGTAAAATAGAAACCATGTCAGCCAATCAGAACATTTCCTCACTTGCTACTGTGCTCTCCCTACATGGGCTTTCCCTTTCCACGTCCTTGGTGGAGCTCCCCTCTACTTTTTGAATGGGATGCTGTCTGATTCATGATTCGCTCCACAAAGCATTGAGATTTTAAATTGCACAAAAAGATTTTCTTTTATAAGGAGAGGATAGAATCCAAAGGTGACTGGTGACAACTCAGAAGATGACAAGGAAGATAAGCAAACATGCCCATTTTGAAACCTTTGAGTTCTCTATCCTCCTTGCAGACTCCAAGGGTTGTGGGTGAGTCTCTTTTGGATTCAAGCTTCACTTTCTTTGTGTTCAAGACCCCTGACCTCACTAGTTTTTAGTCCAAAGGTTAGTGGGTTAATCTTCTTGAAGAGAAAGCACCAATTTTGAGTTCAAGTAAAAAATTGTTTCACTTTTGCTACTGCTGTTTTTTTCATCCTCTCACTCTGCTTTCACCATTTCCAGGCAATCTCCATGTCACCAGGCTGGCACGGCCTAGTACAGTCCAGAATTCCAGCTCTTGATTAATCTTTTGGCCTCAGCCTTTGGATAGTTGGAGCCACATGCACATCCATATTTCCAGTCAGTGAGTTACTTACAGGGTGCACTTAGGCTGTTACTGGACCGCAGGTTCCTTCCACAGAAACACTGCAGTATATGCACTCTTTTCTTCTGAGGGAGTTCAAGAATCTTCATGAAGAAACATGTGTTTGGCGTAATTCACATCCCTACTCCACCTCTGCTAATTGCCCAACAAAAAGAGGCCTCTCTTCTGAAACTGGGCCGAGTTCATCATGCACATGTCCCAGGTATAAGGTATTTTGCACATGGATTAGGAAGGAGCCAGGGGAGGGAGTTCACAGGGTTCTTTTACACACTGATTTTAGTCATTTTTTCTTTCAGCAATTGTTTATTGAGCATCTATTGTGAACATGGCATTGTTTGAGGCACTTAGGATACTGTAATAGACAAAACAGACAAGTTCCCTGCATTCGTGGAAGCTGACACTATATATAAACATGTAGAGATAGAGATAGAAATAGAAAGATTGAGTTATAGAGTTATAGAGTTACAGAGTTATATAGTCATTTATAATCTGTATTATATAATGTCATATAGTCATACATATATACATAATGTCCTATAGCATTATACAGTGAAATAATTATATACAGTGAAATATGCTATGAAGAAAAAAGCAGAAGGATAAAGAAATAAAGGATAATGAGCCAGGGTAATGTTATTTCAGATAGAGTGGTAGGGAAAGACCTTTGTGAGGAGCCATTGAACAGAGAAATTAATGAAATGAGGGAGAAAGTCATATGTATATCTGGAGTACTGCAAGAAGAGAAAGCAGGCAGTGAAGACATTGAGGCAAAAGCAGGATCCATGTATTCTAGGAACAAGAGGCCAGTGTGTCTGTAGAAGTGAGTGAGATGGGAGTGAACAGTATGAGATGATATCAGACCATAGAGGTAGTGGGAAAATTCTACAAGGTCTGTAGGCTTTGGTTGGAATCTTGGATTTTACTTTATGGAAAATGTACAGCTGTTGGAAAGTTTGTCCAAGGCATTACATGATTAGATTTTCATTTTTAAAGGATTTATTTTTGCTTTTGTGTAGAGAATGGATTGTACAGGAGTAGTAGTGGAAACAAGGAAGCCAGTTAACAGGCTATCCTACTAATGCAAGCATTTGATAATGGTGCTTTAGACTTGGATGATGGTACTTGAGATAGAGAAAAGTGAGTGGATTAAGGATATAGTTTAATTTTCTGCTGATCTTCAGGTGGATAATAGTAAAAAGGGAGAAAGTAGAAGATGAATGCATAGAATTTTTACCTGAGCAATTGGAGATGCCAATTACTGAGGAGGAAAACACTGGGGAAAGACAAGCAATCAAAAGTTAGTTTTGGGGCTAACTGGGTTCGATTCCTGGTGCCTGCACATGCAAAAAAATTAAAAAGTTAGTTTTGGACATGTTGAGGTTGAGATGCCTAGCAAACATTTCACTGGGGAGTCAGAGTATGCAGTCATGAATACAATTTTAAATTTGCAGGCACCAATTACAATTGAATACTTTGCAGTGAGAAATTGCTTGGAAATCATTAGCAAAATAGTATTTAGAGCCCTTGGTCAAAGCAAGATCCTTGAAGGAATAGTATAGCTTGAGAAGAGGTGAAGTCAGAAGACTGAACTCTGAAATACAGCAACTTTTAAGAGTCAAGAAGATGAAGAGTCAACAATGGATTCAGAAAATGACCAGCCCCGAGGCAGGAAGAAAAACAGAGGGATATGGGGTATTGCCATCCAAGAACTGACCATCTGAGAATTAACCATTGAAATTGACAACCTTATATTCAACCACGTACTGAATAACTTCATTCTGGGTATCCCAAAAGAACCTCTAATTCAACATGTCTAAGACTCCATCTCCTATTTTTCCTATATCTGATGGTAGCAAGATAAAGCATTCATTTGCAATTGTGGAAGCCCTAAAATCATTCTCTACTTATCATCTCTAAAGGGAAAAAGAAAAACCCATACCTTTTTCATAAAGTTTCATAGGCATTAAGAGAGATAATCAAGATAAAGTACTTAATGCCTGGCAGGAGTATCTGTAAATATTAGCTATTACCAATTTTTACTGATTCTAAGATACACACCTTTTCAGATCTCTGATATCAGGGCATGTTTTATAATCAAAGGAGTATTGTAATTTAATTAGACATATTTTTTAAGTACAACATTATATAGATGGTGTCTTAGAAGTGATAAAATGTAGTTCTATAACTACTCTTTCCAATTCCCTTTGATATTAAGCTACTAATTAAGTCACATCAAGTATACCTCAAGTCCCGATTTTCCTCTCTCTCTTTCTCCTGACTGTTGCAACTTTACTTGAGGCCCTCATTTCCTCACCTGAAAAATTAAAGTAGCCTCTTGGTCTCCCTGCCTCCAACCTTGCCCTCTTCCAATGTCATCATTTCTGATAATGTTTCTTCCATGCCTAACTCACTGTCTACAGAATGAAACCCAAATTCCTTCTTATGGCACACAAGGCTCTGATTCTCGCTGCTGTCCTATCCCCGGACTCTAGCCGAGCTGGACGCCTTCCTGCGAACAGCCCACGTCTTTGCTCACATTGCCCCATCTACCTAGAATATATTTTACTTCTGTCTGCGTAATAGCTAGGAATACCTCTGACAATAAATAACAGAAAATCAACTGGCAGTTGGTTAAACAAACAGAGAAGGGGTCCATAGGTTGATATTCCAAGGTTGATGCACTTGCCCAATAATTCTAGCAGGAGCCAAGGTCCTTCCTATCTGGGTTTTGCTTAGCATTGCAGACCTTCCTTCTACTGCTTGTTGCTTCACCTTCTTAATATGGTGATTGAAACTTAAGTGTCACATTCATTTTCCATGCAGGAATAAGGAAGAAGTACATTCAGTGCTACTGAAACTCTCTTTTTATCAAGAAAGTAAGTTTCCCAAGAATCCCACCTGAACATTTTCCACTTATATCCCATTGGCCAGTTTGGATCAGATAGTCACCCGTAGTTTGAAAATGGTTGGAGAGAATTTTGTATGTGATGGGGGCCCATGCTCAGCCAACAAGTAGTGTCTGCCATAGTCTAATTAGCAAATATCCTCTCATTTTGGGGGACTCAGCTTAAGAGTTATATCTTAGAAATTGAGAAATATAACTTGTTTTGATCCAATATTTCTACCTCTAGGAATTTACCTGAAAGATTCTTCAAGGTCAAGGATGCTTATTGAAGGAATAACTGTATTATTTTGCATATAATTATTTTAGTTTATACATGCCAGGAAAGCTATTTCAGAACCTACTACTTTAGAGCAAACAGCTCTATACAGAAAACAAAAGAAGCAACATCTTGTTACAGCTTAGCACACAGCACTCAAAGCAAACAGGCATGAGACAACATATATTTGTGCAGCACTAAACCATAAGAAAAATATATTTCAGGAGGTAGTGACTGGAGAGTATGGGGAGAAGAAAAAATGGCAATAAAAAGACCAATTTTTCCCAATGTTATCAAATTTCTCATTTGTTAGCCCCATCCAAGTGCTTCAAATATAGTGCTTTACAGTGAGATGGCAAAGATGGAAGTATCTGTATATCGACCTAAAACCAAGTTTGGTCAAAATATATTTTCATAGGCCTCAGTAGTAAGCCAGTTTGAGCATCTTTTGTATTGTTTAATGATGTTACTTAACTCAGACTTTATACTCTCTAGATAAAGGCAATGAATTATTTAGTACTTTTCTTTTTATAATAAAATATTTCATTAAAGTGTACACAATTATGATCAATATTAAACACTTTGACATTATGAAATATAAAACCATATTTGACAAAACATTAATTATTTAAATAAAACAAGTATATTATGGAACTGTAACTAGCAAAATGTAAGTATTTAGGTATTTAAACTGAATGTTAAAATTTAAAAATAAAATCAGTACTAACACTTTAAAAGGGTTACTCATTATTGAGGAACAAATATTGCGGAAGACACTTTTATGACATAGCTTTCCTCTAATTCTTTTTTTTTTCTGTATGCTGTGAATATCCTGTTATCACAGCATCACTTGTTGAATTTTTTTTTCTTTTTGAGTGCATGGGCTTGGAATTGAACCCAGGTCTCCAGCATGGCAGGTGAGAATTCTACTATTGAACTATCCATGCATCCCCTCCAATAATTCTTAAAGGGATTGTTTGATATTATATAATACAATGTGATATAATATATGTGGCATTACAAAATTTCTAAAAAATTGGAACTGTTTTACCCTAAACATTACCTATCTGTATTATTATTGCTTACACTTTTAATGTGTACACATTTAAAATGATATATTAGGACATATTATCTCCTACAGAATGTGATATAATCATGCTAAACAGAGTTTCAAATTTTTCTTCTTTTAATTTTATATATATTTTTTCATCATATAGTTGTATATTCATCATTATGATCATTTCTTAGAACAGCTACATCAATTCAGAAAAAGAAATAAAAGAAAACAGAGAAAAATTCATACATACCATACCCCTTACCCCTCCCTTTCATTGATCACTAGCATTTCAATCTACTAAATTTATTTTAACATTTGTTCCCCCTATTATTTATTTATTTTTAATCTATAGTTTTACTTGTCTGTCAATAAAATAGATAAAAGGAGCATCAGACATAAGATTTTCACACAGTCACGTTGCAAAAGCTGTATCATTATACGATATAATTTTCAAGAAACACGGCTACTGGAACACAGCTCTACATTTTCAGTCACTTCCCTCCAGCCTCTCCATTACACTTTAAACAGGTGATATCTGTTTAATGTGTAAGAATAACCTCCAGGATAACCTCTCGACACTGTTTGGAATCTCTCAGCCATTGACACTTTATTTTGTCTCATTTCACTCTTCACCCTTTTGGTCGAGAAGGTTTTCTCAACCCCTTGAAGCTGAGTTCCAGCTCATTCTAGGATTTCTGACCCACGTTGCCAGGAAGGTCCACACCCCTGGGAGTCATGTCCCATGTAGAGAGGGGGAGGGCAGTGAGTTTCTTTATCATGTTGGCTGAGAGAGAGAAGCCACATCTGAGCAACAGAAGAGGTTTGGTAGCTCAGTAGGTAGAGTTCTCCCCTGCCATACTGGAAACCTGGGCTCAATTCCCAGTGCCTGCCCATGCAAAAAAAAAGATCCACTGAGAGTAAAAATTTAACTTTTTAAATATGTGTCAACTTTTGAAGGAGAAACTACACTATTGTGGCACCACTTATTTTGACCTAGGATTCTAGCTACATTTTCTTTGATAAACCTTTTAACAATGCAAGGTTTTCCCTTATAAGATTAATCACAGACAGTACATTAATGATAACACATATGTGTTTAAGAAGAAATATTATTCAAAAATGCTCAGAGGCGATTTATTTTCAAGAAGAGGAAAAATCAGCTGACAGGATTAAGTATATCAAGATCACATACAGGTTTCCAGGATTTAAAAAAAAAACAAAGGGAAATTAAGGTAGTAACCACAACTAACTGCATTACATGATACTGGATGGGATCTAACATGGAAGAAGAAAACGCTCAAAAGGAGATTACTCAGACAAAAGAAAAGCTGAAATACAGAATATCAGCTTTATGTGAATGTTAATTTCTTAAAGTTGATCACTGCACTTGAGATTACATAAATGAATATCACTGTTCATCGGAAACATACATAGAAGTATAACGTGTTCAAAGATTATGATGTGTTCAACCTGCTCTCAAATGTTCAGAAGATAGATGCTAGAATAGCACAGAAAGCTTGGTAAAATGTTAAGGTTGGTGGATCTGGGTATCTGGGGGTGGGGGTGGGAGTTTGTTGGAGTTCTTTGTATGGCAGTTGTATTGTTTTTGCAACTGTCCTGGAAGTTTGAAATCACTTCAAAATAAAAAGTGAAATTTTTAAAAATCACACATGGAATGAAAATATGAAATGTGTTAGAGATGAAGACAGGAAAAATACAAATATAAGGTTATAGATTCTGAAATATTCTGTTACTATTATACAAGATAACCAGTATCACCAAAACAAGGCGCTTTTTTTCATAAATATATCCACTCTCTATTTCCTCTGTGAAATTTTGTGTACACAGGAATAGTCATTCAGTACACAGGGACATTAAAATATTCCTGATTTGGCTCCTGCAGTAAATCTGCCTGCTCAGTTGCCTTCAGGACATTATTCTTAGACATTGGCTAAACTGCCCCTGCCAAGAGAAAAGTCATCCAAAATCAAAGATGATATAAAGTTCACACACATATATGTAGAATGAAATCATCAAAATAAGAATGTTTGCGTTTATTTGGTATTTTAAAAAATAAATAAATAAAGTTCACACCCACCCACAATATTTGTGAAGTAATTTCACTTAACGATGAATTATTTCCAGGGTAATTAATCCATTGTCCTGATCCTCAATAGCTGAACAAAAATAAAGGCTTATCTCTCTCCAAACCCAACTCTACAAGAAAAATCATTACCCTCTCCCTTAACGCAGGACATGACATCCAGGGGTGAAAGTCTCCCTGACAATGTGGAAGATGACTTCCAGGGATGAACCTGGTCCTGGCACCATGGGATCAACAATGCCTTCCTGACCAAAAGGGGGAAAAGAATTGTAAGAAATAAGGTTTCAGTGGCCAAGAGAGTTCAGAGTTGAGAGGCTACTCTGGAGGTTGCTCTCATACAAACTTCAGTTAGATATCGCTATTTGTCATGGTTTGCCAAAGCTCAATCAAAACTATTCCTGCCAATCCTAAAGTATATCTAGGGCTTTATCTGATATTCTAAAAGGTTCCTTGTACTTATGATTACTTTCCAGAAACCTACAACTTCAGATGGATGCTAACCCAGATAAGTTCTGAAACCTAGAGGGACCACCTCTCCAAGAACATCAGCTAGTTCTATCCTCCTATCCCACATTATCAGCAGCCCTTTGCAATACGAAAAAGTTAGAATGGGCATAAGCCCAAATACCCCTAAGGGGTGGAAGAAAGATCAAAGGAAAAGGTGGAATTTTAACAGAGAAGATAGGATTTAACAAATGAGTACAACTGCTGACTCATCATATTGATGTTTCTTTCAGTCTCCAGTATCTTAGAGCAGCTAGAAATAAAAACCTAAAACTGTGAAATGTAACCCATATCAAACTCTGAAATCTGTTCTATAACTAATTGTTGCAGAGTGCTTTGAAATTTATTGCTTTTTGTATATATGTTATTTTTCACAATAATATATATATATATATATATATATATATAGTCTTAGCCTACCTCTTGCAAATAATCTTGTTACTCAAGAAAGCTGTACATTTTCAGTTTACGTGCTAAAAAAGTTTGAACAAGTTCCTTTGTGATATTTTTTCTTCTCTTTGTCTGACAGTGGGACAAACCATTCCTGAAATCGAAGCTCCCTGATGACCAAAAAAGCAACATGAAGTCTGCATTGTGACCGGCTGTGGTGGAACAGCTGTTTTGCTGCAAGGAAGGGACTGACTCCAATAACTGAAGGTTGAAAAAGCTGATTGTGGGGTTGGACAACAGTGGCTCAGGGGCAGAATTCTCGTCTGCCATGCCAGAGACTCAGGTTTGATTCCTGGAGCCTGCCCATGTCAAAAAAAAAAAAAGCTGATTGTGGGGTGCATGGTTGGTTCAGTGGTAGAATGTTCACCTTCCATGTGGGAGACCCGGATTCAATTCCCAGACCATGCACCCCCAAAAAAACCTAATTGTACATAGGCTTGGGATTGATTAATTATATTACATGCATACAACATGTTTGTATTTATATAATACAGTTTAATTATTCAAAGAATTAAATACTGGCATAAGTTGTTTTCAATATATTTCTAAATGAAATAAAAATTGCACAGCAAAACATTATGATAAAACCTCACTTTTAAAAGAAAAATCTGTGTTGTATTAAATACAATAATATCTATGGACTAGAAAACTTTGGGGGCAGTTCATGTCTTTTCTATTTTCTTCATGCCTATATATTTTACAATAAGCATGTATTTCTTTTATAATCAGGGAGTTTTAAAACCTGAAAAAAAAATTCCTCCCCTCTCTCAAACATTCTTCTTAAATAGTAGAGCATTCTCTTATTCGTGTTTGCATTGTCACCTATAGAATTTAATGAATTACATATGACCAATCAATGATAATGAATTCACTGACACCCTATGTTGGGCACCAAATTAAGATTCAAATTTAATATAGTTCTTCATTTAATAGATATTTATTACTATTAAATGTCTTCTCTGCGCCAGACTGTGTAGGCTTCGAATAGCTAGACGTTCTTATGTCTTACAACCATCTTTCGATGAAGGAAGAGAGGAAAAGAGAAAGAGGTTATGTCTGGTTATTTACGTTTAAAAACAACTGTAAGGAAATCTTATAATAAGCCAAGATAAAAGCCCAGGTGTGTAGTTTCTGGTAATCTTATTTTACAAAGGTAACAACCTAAATTTATAATGACCTGAATAGATTATATATCCTTCAAAAAAGTATTACTGAAAGGATGAAATGCTCCCCACACACCACATACCCTATTTTAGTTTTCTAGACCAGAAAATATCATGAAATGAGTTGGCTTAAACAAAGGAAATTTATTAGCTTACAGTTTTAAGGCCTTGAAAATGTCCACATCAAGGCATCATCAACACGATGCTTTCTTTCTGAAGACAGGCAACCAGTGTCCTGGATTTTCTCTGCCACATGGCAAGGCACGTGGCAGTGTCTGCTGGTCTCTCGCTTCTCTTCCAGGTTTCATCAATTTCAGCTTCTTGCTTCTCTGGCTTTGTCTCTGGATTCACTCCATTTATAAAGGACTTCAGTATTAGGATTAAAACCCATCCTGAATGAATTGAGTCACACCTTAACTGAAGTAGCCTCATGAAAAGATCCCACTTACAATAGGTTCACACCCACAGGAATGGATTAACTTTAAGAACATATTTTTCTGAGCTACAGATAGTTTCAAACCACCACACACCTTTACCCCATATTCTGCCATAGAAAACTAGAAAGAAAACAACTATATCTTGGCTTAGAAATTAATTGCATTCTTAAAAACTGTAAGAATCATTTTGTTATAAGCAGACTTATCAAGGTCAGCAAGATACAATGTCCACTGGTGAGTAGAATCTGAGGGAAGACCAGGCTTCAAGCCCCCAGACTTCCCCTGGACTGCACTATGGAACGTAAAGTGCAGCCTTTATACCCCAGAGCAGAGTGCCAACGACCACCATTGGATATCCCACTGAAGCCCACTGCCCAGCCATTATTCCAGTTGGAACAATCCAGACTTGGAGAAATGTACTGCTGATCAGAGACAGGTCAATTCTTAGGAGTATTAAATAGGGATTTTCAAAAGTTTGTTGGAAAATTAGCAAAGAAATGAAGAACAAGGTACTTTTTTTAATTTTTAAAATTTTTATAAGAAATAGGTTTACAGAAAAATAATGTAGAAAATACAGAGTACCCATATAACCACACACACACACGTACGCACACACACACAGCTTTCCCTGTTACGAACACTTTACATTAGTGTGGTACATTTATAAAAAGAAATGTACCTGGAACAAGAACCTGAAGTTAGGAGCTGGAGTGGGATGAAGGACCCCATCAAGGGAATTGAATATCCTAGGGCTTTATCTCATGGACTGTAGGAAAGATTATACACCTTTGCCTTTTCCTTCTTCTGCTATACAATTCAATAGTTCCTTTAATTATTCCAACTATTTTACTAAAGTTTAAAACACCAGAACCACATACAGTAATTTTGTGTGGTGATCAGCTGAATTGTAGATGGTATTCTATGGTGTTTCATGTTGGAGACAAGAGCAGATACTTAAGGGAATACTAAAAGAATATTTCTAGATTTGGAGCAGCCTGGTATTTAAGTTATACACTCTTATAGACATTACCCCTTTCAGTAGAGCTTCTTACAGGAGTGAGAGGGTGGCCCAATGAAGATATCCAATAAGGACCTAGAATTCCTGTATTCTGAACTGCTGCATGGGATAAATCCGTGCTTGGAAATCAGATGCACAGTGAATTTAAGGAACCTATCCCAGACCCGATGAGCCACAGGAGAAGTAGCAAATTTAAATTTTTCTCAAAATGGTCCTGTGTCACACAAACAGCTGCTTCACAGAAAAGATTTTGCCTTAAATATGAAATTGAAACAGCTGTTACTGCTTTGTAATAAAGTTTAAATGAAGTATCATGTCTTACATAACATTTCTTTCTGCTGAGACAAAAATGAACTATAGTAAAAACTCTCTTAACCAGTTTTACCACCAGGTGAAATTGCATTCTCTGTCGTAGAAAATGAAATTAGTGGAATATTAAATACTTGTGACTAATAATATTTTGTAGTATTCCATACACTTTTGCTCCTAGCAGATAGATGAGTTATATGCTTGCTGAGAATCATTGTAATATATTCCCCTAATTATTTTTCAGATCCCATGGCAGTGTTTATTCCCCAGGAACAGAGATAAGAACGGGGATGAAACTCCAAAGGGAAACAGAAACACAGATGACGAAATGACGCTAAGGTGTCATGACTCAGGAGTCAGGGGTGGCTGATCCAGTGGACCTGATCACAGCACAAGTCCCTGGTTTCTGAGGGTGACATCTGCACACCCCAAATGCCAAGTGAGGATGTGGAGGGTGGGGTAGAGATGTGGAAAGCTCCCTACACTATATAAAGCAAATGAACGCACCTACCAGTTCTGAGAGGTCTCTCTGGAGCACCAAAGTCTTCCCTTTCAAGAACAAAGGTAAGCTGGCAAGGATGAAAGGGACTTGGGTGCCACAGACAGCCTGAGACTCACACAACAGTCTGCTATGCCTGACGGCATATGTGCTCACATAAAAGTACAAGGGACGCAACCACTGGTCCAGGCAGCTTCAAGTGTTATGGTGGAGATGATCGATCTTGCCAAATTGGACCCAAGAGCAGTTATTACCAGAAATGTTATTTCTGTTCACTTCAGAGGAGATTGCCTGTGTTGAATTAGAGCCACTGTCCTTTTCACAGATGTTTCACAGCTTCTATCCCCCTTTCTGACATGCTCCTGCCCCCTGCAAGCCTAGTCTTCTAGAAAACAGATTGGTGAGTGTGCTAGAAAAGCCATGTTTTAATCAAAATTCCATTTTGTAAAGGCAGAATAATCCCTATTCAATACTGTATGTTTGAAACTGTAATCAGATCATCTCTCTGGAGATGTGATTTAATCAAGAGTAGTTGTTAAGTTGGGTTAGGTGATGACATGTCTCCACCCATTTGGGTGGGTCTTGATAAGTTCTGGAGTCCTATAAAAGAGGAAACATTTTGAAGAATGAGAGCAATTCAGAGAGAGCAGAGCAGAATGACATAGCCACGAGAAGAAGAGTCCACCAGCCAGCAACCTTTGGAGTTGAAGAAGGAAAATGTCTCTGGGGGAGCTTCATGAAACAGGAAGCCAGGAGAAGAAGCTAGCAGATGAGAAGCTGTGTTCTCCATGTGCCCTTCCAGATGAGAAAGGAACTCATTGTGTTTACTATGTGCCCTTCCACTTGAAAGAGAAACCTTGAACTTCATCAGCCTTCTTGAACCAAGGTATCTTTCCCTGGATGCCTTCGATTGAACATTATTCTATAGATTTGTTTTAATTGGGATAGTTTCTCAGCCTCAGAACTATAAACTAGCAACTTATTAAAGTTCCCTTTTTAAAAGCCATTCCATTTCTGGTATATTGCATTCCAGCAGCTAGCAACTAGAACAGTGAGGTCAAGGCAAAAACTCTGCCCTATCCTCACACCCCCATGATGCTGAAGTCTCTATTGCACACACCTCTGAGAACGAGGTTGTCTGGGGTGGGCACAGTCCTTCAGGGGCTCCCCCCATCCCTGTGGCCCATGTAGAGTAAATCAATTATATTATTATTATAATTACAAATTATAATAATAAATTAAAAGTCTAGAAAGACTCAATGGAAATGGATAATTTTTTAAATGTCGTTTGATAATTTCGACAAACTAAGACATAGAGGAAATAACTATACATTTTAGGGGAAAGTTTACTTGTCTGTTTTCACCCCCACAAGAATCTGAGACTTTTATGCTTCTTTGATCATTCTATCTCTAGGACACTGCATGGCGCTTATCTCTTAGTAGGTTCAATGAACCTACAACTGAATGGTTGAATGAATGGATTGTTTACATAGACCAATGATTGAAGAGGAGCAGCATATTCATAAGGCAGTAATGTAGTTGAGGGAGAAGGCAATTGGGCTCTTTGTCAGTCACAGTAGGACAGAACTCACTTCAGAACTCACTTTTGAGGTCCTGCTACTTTTACCTTTCACTTTCTTTTTTATCTTTCCTTTTATCTTTCACTTTCTTAAAAGAGAAAATGTGTGCCTATTCCCATTCTTTCAGGATCTGGTTCTTCATCTGCAATTTAGCAATATCCTTAAAGTAAAACTGTTAGCTTAAGGTATTACTCCAATCCAGATTGATACTTCCACAGGGGGCTACTGAATTCTGAAGTACCTTCCATATTTAATTAGGTATATCTAATGGATGATTGCAGGCACAGTGACTTGTGGTGAAACAACTATTTTGAGCTTGCCCAGTGCTGCTTAATCTGCAGTCTCCCCTGCCAACTATTCATGCAAGAGATGTAAGGAGGGCCATTAAAAGCAATGGGGAGGAGGTGAGGGAAGGACTTGAAAAGCCCTGATTAGCTGCTTTACAGTAAAACCCAGAGAAAGTGTGGACTAACAGGAATGTGGATCTTATCCTCCAGGAATTCTATTTAGCCAGCCAGGAATTAACCTTGACTGTAATTTGGCTGTCACTAAGAGCAATGACCCTTTCAAAAAAATGTTTAGAGACCTCAACTTTGTTTACAGACCTGTGTGGGTGGAACTTCCTGTTTACACAAAGTGCAGTATAAAGCCCAGTTTCTTGTGGGGGTTTGAGGACCAGACCAAGTGCATGGAGTAGGGCACAATACAATCTGCTGTCTTCACGTACTTTCTCCCTGCAGCATGGGGCAGAACAAACCCCTTCATCCAAGTCTTCTTCTCCTCCTGGTCCTCCTGCCCATGGATGCCTCCGTCTCTGGAGAACCGTGAGTTTCAGAGTTTGAATATTCCTTTATTTCAAATTGTCCTTTATAGGATTCCTTTGTCTCTCCTATGAAACTGTGTCCTTCTTTTCTCTAAGTTCCCTTCCAATCATTAGATTTTGTTTATCCATTTTTCACTTCGCCTTGACTCTTTTGCTCTGACTCCCTGGATCTCAGAATCTCTAAATTCCCAAAGTATATGCAAAGGCCTTCTAGAGAGCATAGAAAATTGATACGTTTAAAATTATCAATTTCCAGACTCTTACGTTCATTTTGATCTGCCTGTGATCATGCTGTTGATCCTTTCATATCACACACACACCCTTTTTCTTAATCGCCCATCTTCCACTTTTTAAAAGAAAGATAAACTCCTTCAACCAGAACCTACAGTGGCACATTGTGCCAAATAAAGTAACCATTTGAAATACTGATGTTGATATTGAGAAAGTGAAAAGTTTCCAATGACAGGGGAGAAAATCCTTTTACAGATCAGGTAGTGACCAACTTTTATTTAAATAAAATTGAAGGATCTACAGGAAATATCAGTTGATGCACTGATAATAGAGTTTTGCTTATTTGGGGCATGTAATGCAAACGTTGCAAAAAATGAGTGATGATGATACATTTGTTTTACCTGTCATTTATTTAATTATAATATGAACAATTTTTCTCAGCACTTCTATTTACATGACCCAAAAATAGGAACAGAATTAATGTTAAACCTTGTTTAATCCTTACAATAAGGCATATTCATCCATGGATACATAAATTTGGAAGGAAAGTCTGCTTTCATTATTGTGAAAAATGTGCTTCAAAAGTATGTTAATTTTATATGTATGAATCAGAATTTGTAATATATTTTTATCTATCACATACTTATCAATCACTTCTGAAAATAATTCAACCCAGAAGAAAAATTTTAAATTTTTAAACTTCATAGTCTTATTAAAGTTAAAAGAATTAAAGCTAAATTAATACATCCTCATATACTATTGCATATATACAAATGTACATTTTGAAGCATAAAAATCTTAAGATAAACTTCTGTATGTTGAGACATGGAAATTCAAGTTCAAGGAGGACAAAAGGGAAAGACGTTAAACTTATAACCATCAAAAAAAAAGGATTTTTAATATATTTTAAAAATAGATGATATTGGATCTCCTACTATGATATATAAAATTTCATGGACACCTTATAAGGGTAATGTAAGTTTTCATTTAAAATGTCATCAGAAATATCTTTTGCTATTATTTAGACTTGTGATGAAAAATAGATGTTTTCCTGAAAATATGTAAGGGTGAACAGTGCCAAAATATTAGGAGTTCTGTTATCAAAGTGTTTGAAAAATTGCAGGTCACATATATGCCCCATATATATATTTAGTAACTCCTTCCAACTCACGAGTTATTAAAATCCTGGAGCTCTTGTCTAGCCATGAGATGAAAGGCAAATATTTGAAATGCAAACGCCCATGTGTAGGTAATACATTAAGACTTCATTATTTACCACAATTAAAACTTTTGGCTGTTGATTCACTTTCTTTAGGCCTCAGATTGCCATTTCATTTTCACTAGGTTATTGAATATACATAGGCAATTAAAGTTCTGTAAATTGACTGGCTTTTATAATACCCACATCCCATGCCCCAGCAATCCTCATGTAAAATAGATTTACAACATGAATAAACAATTGACATTTTAAATTTGAGTTCAGATACTCGCATATAGAGATTGCTTAAAGTGACGTACATTTGTAAAATTTGAATAGGTTTAAGACCCACTTTAAGTAAAGTGTTCACTGCCATGGCACTGCTGATGCAAAAGGGGACTAATTCTCGTGCAGGCTATTCAACAAAAATGTCAAATTCATGCTTAGCAAGTCAGTCTTCTCTTGGTCTAGAACTAATGACGATGATAACTGTGATGGAAATGGTGCTGTTGGTGACAGTGCTGCTGCTCTGTCTGGACTTCCTTCCTTCTCAGGCAGTATATGGCGCTGGTCCCCTCTCTGCTCCACACTGAGACCCCCGAGAAAGGCTGCCTCCTTCTGAGCCACCTGAATGAGACAGTGACTGTAACGGCTTCCCTGGAGTCTTTGAGGAGAAACCAAAGCCTCTTCACTGACCTCGTGGCAGAAAAGGACCTGTTCCACTGCTTCTCCTTCACTGTGAGTATGGCTGTCTATTTAATATGCTGGATTCTACAGGTCAGTCAAGAGAAGGCTCTAGGAGGCTGGTAACAACTTCTTGAAAGAATCTAAATGTGGCAACTGAGTACAGCAATTAAAGAACTATGCGTGAATTTCCAGCCATGAGGGACAGAAATATTTAAAGGCATTTAAAAAAAACAACTTAATGATCAAAGAAAACTCCTGTTGGCCAAGTGTAGTGGGTGGAGGTGGGGAGGGAGAACTGTGTGCATTAGACAAAAGGAAAATGCGATTTCTCCTTAACATCAAAATGGACTAAGCATTAACAAAGCAAACTAGGCCAAAGCTAAACATGAGTTTCCAAGTGTGGGTTGATAGGAATACACTACCTACACTCCTTTCAAGAGTGAAACTTGTAGAAATTGCTTTGAGCAAATGTCAAATGTCTCTTCAAAATTGGGAAATATGGGATGTTTACATCCAGTTCCAATAAAATATTTGTAGTTTTTTTTCTCACAAGCTTAAGACATACTTTTATCCTGCCCTATTAACATATGGTATCAACTTGGTAAATTTCAGGGTGTAACTGAAATCAATACTGAACTGTCTCAGCTATATGGAGACATGAGTCTCATTCATGATCTTTCCTACTAAATGAAGTATTTCCCTCCATTTGGTAGGCCAGAAATTACTTCTCCTTATTAAAATAGGGAGAAGTAATTTCTGGCCTACCAAATATCCATGGTGAGAATGAAGAAGAGAAGTTGAGTTAAAAAGGACAAGATCTCCCATGGCACAGGGGATGAGGAAGACTTGGAAGACTGGGTAGATTCACACAATCTCTCCTATATCTCAGGTCCCAAGGTCTTCATATAATAAAGAGGTTCTGTTCCTCACTGTCCAAGTGAGAGGACTAACTCAAGAGTTCAAGAGGAGGACCACAGTGCTGGTTCAAAACAAAGAGAGTCTGGTCTTTGTTCAGACGGACAAACCCATCTACAAACCGGAACAGACAGGTATGACGTTTACAGCAGGACAACTTCACAAAGGAAAGATCTTCCTTCCCCACATATTCCCCAGCCAAAATCCCTATAATTGTGGAGGTTAATATCTTGACCTGCTGGCCTTTTGGCCTGCTTTAGTGTTTGTGGGGCTCATGGAAATTATTTCTGTTTTAGTGAAGTTTCGTATTGTCTCTTTGGATGAAAACTTTCACCCCCTGAATGAGTTGGTGAGTCTTTTGATCATTATATAAATCATGATTGACTGTATAAACAGTCTAGGAATGTGTTTTTGATGGTGGAGAGGACCTGGAAGTGGAGGAATCTGCAATCACTGATAGTACCTTCTGGCATCACAAGAGCATAAGATCCTCATACAAAATATTATCCAAGGGTCAATAAAGGAGCTAATTCTTTCTCTTGGTATTGATACTGAATAAGTTGTCACACAATTAAACTTACTTTTTAGCTTTCAATTAGGCAAATTATAAGGAAATACATTAAATAATAGACTTGGTTAAAACCACCAAAGAACTTATGTTCAAATAACTCATCAAAGATAGTAGCTACCAAAACCTCTGCTCTAAGTGAGTTGAGGGTAATCAATATTTGTTCCTCAAGACTGATATCTGCAATAAGAGGTAACTTTTGCTATTGTATTACAGCCATCAAAGCAAAGTCTTTATTTTTCTCTCCTAAATCTAGTCTTCCACCATGCTTTCTTATCTCAACAAGACGAAGTTTTTCTCTTATAGTTCCTTAGCAAAAAAAAAAAAATTATGGCAATAAAGTTTGCTTCTTCTCTTTCATTTACATCTGTATACACTTCATCATAAAATCATGTTGCCTTGAAATATATCCAAACTACTTCTTACCACTTCAATGATACTATCAGCATCATCTCTAAATAAGACTATTACAATAACCTTAAAACTGGTCTCCTCCCTTCTACTTTTACTCCTTATCTAAAACACTTCATTCATCACTCTAACCCCGATTAACTTTGCTTTATTTTTCTTCATGACACTTACTACATCCCGATACATGTATTCATGTTCTTTCTTGTTTGTGCATCCCTCCCTATTAGACTGTAAACTCCATGAGAACAGAAATATTGTTCTTTTGTGTACTGCTATACTCCCAGTACCTAGAATGATACACAGCACTTGGTAGTCATTTAGTAAATATCCATTTTAAAAAACGAATAAGTAAACATTAATAGCAAAGTTGCTATTCTTCCTCTTTCTTAGAAGTACCTAAGAATTGTATGACCCATGTTAATAATTGCATACGAACATGGTTACTTATATTTCAGTTAATGTTCATTTTTCAATCTGTAAAATTGCATAGAAAAGGAATATTCTTCATTGGTATGCTGTAAGAGTTCAAGTAATGTTAGTATTTACCATTCCTAATGGATGGCATTCTTAAGATTATTTATTAATTGTCTAAAATGGATTAATTAAAATTTCTGTAAAATTTAGCCTGAAATTTTTGTGCTTTACCACAGATAAGTTTATTTGACATAAAGGTGTTTTGCTTATGAATCAGAATTGGGAATATTTAAGGACTTTTTTTTCTCTTTTGTCTTTCAGTTTCCACTAGTATACATTGAGGTAAGCAACACAAATATTCCATCATTAGAGGGAAAGCAATATATTTAAGGAATACATTCTTATTTGGGAGGTTTTTCACAGTATTTCAGATACTTGTTCCTGAAGGAGAAGCCTTCAAACTCTCTTATAAGTTTGGGTGATTACAACTCATCTCCTCTTCCCACCCTATCCCCCACTACCATCCTATTTGTACTCTTTGTAGACAACATAGGAGTTTTTGTAGGTTTATTTTATCACTACTAATGATCCTAGGCCCTTTCGTAAATTGTGACTAATTTATCCATAGGACCCGAAAGGAAATCGCGTTGCACAATGGCAGAATCTCAAGTTAGAGAATGGGCTCAAACAGGTGTTCTTCTCCCTCTCATCAGAGCCTATTCAAGGCTCCTACAAAGTGGTGGTACAGAAGGAGTCAGAAAGACAACTAGGTCACAACTTCATTGTGGAAGAATTCGGTATGGCTTATGGAAAATCAGGAAAAGGCTTTCTTCATATTCAAACCTCTAGAGCATAGAATTTTAGTTCTTTTGGAGTCCTTCCATTTCCCAGAGGTGAGGTTGGGCTGGAGAACAACCAATCATATTTAACTCCTATAAGGAACATCAATGTTTTGTGACCAGAACTTCGTCTAGCTTCGTTATTTTCTAATCTCCCCCAAAATCTAAAATCTCCTTCCTTTAGTGGAGTCCTTCATAATGCATTGTCACAGTGAGTTACCATAGTCCCTCAACCAGAATTTCCATTTGAGAGTAGAGTGGATACATAGGAAAGTAGAGCTAACTTTTCAGAGTCCTAAAGTATCATTATGCAATTGTTACAGAGATTCTGAAAATATTAATGCCCCACAAATTGAAAAATATTCATCACATTCCTTTATCTCCATCAACAGTGCTTCCCAAATTTGAAGTGAAAGTAACAATACCAAGAATAATCACTATTTTGGAAGAATATGTGAATGTGTCAGTATGTGGCCTGTAAGTCAATCATTTTTTAAATCTGGCAGGGGAGGGGTATTTAAAGGATACTCACCATTTGGGGTATTTTGGCGGATTTTCCTCAGAGCACGGCCTTTAAGTATTTAGGAGCACCTTCACTTCTAGAACTTTCTTCTTTGCTTTTTTATTTTTCCTTCCTTTTTTCCTTTCATGTCTTCACCAGCTATACTACAATCACTATCATGGGGTAGGGTATCTCTTCCTAGAAAGGCTGTGCTAGTAGGATTGATTCTGACAGTGACAAACATGCACACAAATATGAGACAGTGCTGAAGGGTAGATACTTTCCCTTCACTAGAAGTAGTCAAACATATATTAGGTATGTAATCAACTCATGGCTGTAGGGGAAATTCAATCATCAGAGAGATCATTTATTTGACCTAGCATGCATAGAGGGGAGATAACTTCAGATTTGAAATTTGTAGAGATTGGCATGTAACTAAAATCTCATCTAACTTATTGGTCTAGCTAAAGCATGTCACATACCTCTCTGTGTTGACAGAGGAGATAGGATAAAATCTCTCAGTATGGTCCCTTCCAACTTTGAAAATAATGTTTCCAAGATCTTTTGCTCCCATTCCTGAAGCTCAGCAGAAGCACTAGCAGAAAGAGCAACCAGGGTGAAGAAACCATCCTGCCTAACAACCACATACATAAGGCGCCTACCTATTCAACTGACCCCTTGCCCCAGCAAAGTTTCACAGTAATATCTACCAAGTTCTTGGTCCCATCTAACTAGCGAGCCAACGCTTTTGCAAATGGAGCCATAGAGGACACATGAAATAGGGAGAGAAACAAATGCCTTTGAAATACACAGCAATCATCAGTGACCTATATATGGTGAAATCGTATTTCTGTCAAGAGCAAATGAGTGAAATGAGATAAAGATTCGTGGGGAGAGGATAACAAAAGGCGAGATACCATGGTATTAACAGTTTGTATTCCTCAGTACAACTGAGGGTATTTGCTTCTTCTACTTTTTTGGTATTGATTTTTCTTTTAAGAGTGGGGTTAACTTTTAAAATAAAAAATATAACTTTTAAAGATGAAATTGAAAAGAAATAAATTAAGGGAAAAGGACATGATAAAGAAAAAAATGTAGTACGTTTTAGTATATGGCACTGGAGATTCTAAAGAAGGGTAGTTGTTCAGTTCATTGCGCCTTCAACACTGGGGGAGCCTCAAACAGTGATGGGATGAAAGAGAAGTACAGAAAATAAATATGCTACAGATAAAGAAGTATTAATAGGTAGAAAGTGTGGATGTTCAAAATCTACTTTGAGTCTTTTGCCAATGTTTTCATGGCAGATACACATACGGGAAGCCGGTCCCAGGACATGTGACTGTGCGCATATGCAGAAAGTACAGCAACCCTTCCAACTGCTTTGATGAAGAGTCACAGGCTCTCTGTGAAAAATTCAGTCAGCAGGTGGGTGGAAAACTGTTCCTTCCTCAGGCTAATAATAGAGGCATTACTGATAAGCAGTGAGTTATCAATAGCACCAGTGAGTTATCATGGTGCTAACTCAGGAATGAGAACAATCTGGAAGAGAATTCTATGCTAGCCATTATATTTGGAAAAAAAACGTCAGGGACTTAACACAATAGGAATTATTTATTCTTTGTCACTGTCCATTGTGAGTGTTCTCAGTCCGCCAAACATCCAGAATAGAATAGAAGCTCAGTGATCTCTAATACCCGGCATCCAAAGTGACCTTGGACGTCCAATTCTTTGGAGAAAAAAGAAGAAATATTCACCTCGTAACCATCTTGACTGGGAAGGGTGTCAGTTCAGCTCTCTTTCTATGAACAAGAACCTGTCATATGGCCCTACCTAGATGCCAGAGCTAGAACACAGTCCCTGGTTGGACAGCCACTTCTCTGCCTCAGCTATATAATATGGGAGGAGAACCAAACTTGAGTGAAGAATTAGGTGCCTGTTACAGTCGGCTTACCCAACTATTTTTAAAAGACATTTCCATCTCACTCTAAGGAATTCCAAGTATAAGGAATACACATGTCAACTTTTAACTAGATATTATTGTGAAATGAAATAATAATTAGTTCCTAGAGAGTATTATCGTGTCCTCATAAAAAAAAATCCTTAGGAGCCGTTGTCCACCCCACCCCCACAAACATACACACACACACACACACACACACACACAAAAACAGATTAACCACTGATCTGTCCTATATAATAAGTATTATGCTTTTGTATTTTATTTTCTCCCATCTCAGCTAAACAGCAATGGCTGCTTCTCTCAGCAAGTAAGAACCAAGGTCTTCCAGATGAAAAGGCAAGGGTTTGAAATGAAACTTCAAGTAGAAGCCAAGATACAAGAAGAAGGAACAGGTTTGTGTACCACATGGACATAGGAAGAAAAACAATGGACGTTGACTTATTTCCTTCATTAAATTATGAATTAAAATGGAGAAAATTCAAGGGCATGATCCTTCCCCAAAAGAGGTAATTCTTTTCTTCTTTTTCAGGGGTAGAATTAACTGGAAAAGGATCCAGTGAAATCACAAGAACCATAACCAAGCTCTCATTTGTGAAAGTGGATTCAAACTTTAGACGAGGGATCCCCTTCTTTGGGCAGGTAGAGTATTTCACACTTCACAGATTATATCATGTACCTAATAAGCTCAACATATTCTGTCAGTACCATACCTGGTTACTGTTATCTGTTGGTTAATATAACCAAAGTATAAAATCACATAGAAACACATCTGTTCCTCTCTAAATCTGAATGTGAAATTTATACAATCATTCTAAAGCACTATGAAAATTAGGTTGATTTCTTCCCCACTTTCAGAGCAGTGGTATGATGCCATACAATCTCCTTTCTCACAAGAATCTCAAAACCCATGGTGGTCATTTACATTATTCTTCGAACACTAACCTTGTGTGGGTGGGGAAGTGGTTTTAATTTTTATTTTGATGTATCAAAGATTTTACTATACCTAGTATTTACTTCATGGACATGATGTTTATTTTACTTTTTATAAAATAACATGTATTTTTTTTTAAAAAAACTGCAAACATGGGGGTAAAGTACTGGTATTTAAGGATCTCAGATTTAAAAATTATAAATTTTCTCACAGATTACAAAAAAAATCTTCTACTGTGATTTTTCGATCATTAAACATATGTACAAACATATCTTTCAGACTCCAAAATTCTGAAATGATAGTTGTATATATCTCAGTTTGTAATTACTGTGTATCATGTTTTTAATAAAAATGCTAGAAGATTTCAGCTATGAAGGGTGTAAAAGACAGAGGGACAAGACTCTATTCAGGTATGGCGGAGTAATTTTAGAGTGTTTTGAAAGTGCTCAGAATTATTTTGGTCACTTCCTGAAATGAAAGTGCAGTCAATTTTTTCTATCTCTGAGGTATATTGTACTTTTCTGATATTTTATTGCTGCTAAATACTATCCCCTTTCATGAGAAAAGGAAGAATCACAATTTTGCATCTATCCTTGTCTTTGTACATGTAGCCTACATTTCATTGACAATTTTTTTTAAGCAATTACAAATGCTGAGTCAAATCTGCCTGCTGTGCTTCCTTCTACCAAAAGTAGCTTATACTGAAAAATAATCACCATCTGCTGCAATCTGAATTGGACTGCTCACTTGCTGAGTTCAATATTAGCAGCAATTTGGCTTTTTAGACCTTTATTTACTATTGTGTGTCTCTTTTCAATTTGGCATTTTTCATATGGGAAGTGCCTATAATATCTGTTTGCCTTGTAAAGGATCAATATCTAGGCTGCAAAGTGAATATCATACATAAAACATCCCATCAAGCACATGGGACAATGTATTAGCAACTGCTTACTTATCCGTTATTGTACTTTATAACATGACTCCATAGGAAGTTAATGGTTTGTCTCAAAAGAAGTGTCTGGGGCTCAAATAAATTTGGTTAATGGCTTAAATAGTTTTCATTCTTATATGACCCTGTACTCTGTGACGCTCTAAGAGTTATACATGGTACACAGTATTTCCAAAATAGCCATAGAATACACTCTTCAAGTCATCCTTGTTGTCATTGCCATCACTTCCTGTCTTTGCACTGCTTTATTTTCCTTCTTAGGATGGGTCGTTACTAATTAAGTACATATTGCTATATGCTTATTTACCATGTATATCTTTTACAAGGCTGTAAGCTCTATGATGACA
Organism: Tamandua tetradactyla; assembly: GCF_023851605.1. Classification (NCBI taxonomy): domain Eukaryota; kingdom Metazoa; phylum Chordata; class Mammalia; order Pilosa; family Myrmecophagidae; genus Tamandua; species Tamandua tetradactyla. The sequence goes on along the minus strand of NC_135333.1, from coordinate 71,340,039 downwards.
GGGATTCTGTTTTTTCATTGCTCTAGCCCATGCCTGGAACTATGACTAATATCCAGGAGGCGCTCAATAAATATTATGCTAAACTGGGTGTGTTCTATTGCTTTTGGGGTATTACCCACATAACTAATCCAAAGCTTTGATCTGCAGGTGCGCTTAGTGGATGGGAAAGGCGTCCCCATTCCAAATAAACTTGTCTTCATCCAAGCAAATGAAGCTGACCATCACTCCAATGCAACCACAGATGAGCATGGCCTGGTGCAGTTTTCCATCAACACCACCAGTGTTATGTCTCCAACCCTCACTGTCAGAGTAAGTTTGGAAAGAAGTTACCAAAGACATGAAATAACCTTTGAAACCAGGTTACAACCTAAAAATGATGAAATTTCTAAATCGTGTTTAGTCTTAAGAAGAGAAAAATCTAGAAACTAGAGACTCATTTGAAGTCAACTTGGAAAAAAAGGTTATAAGATGAAGGCAGTTTAGCTCAGTGGGTAGAAGTGTGGGTTCTAGAATCATACAGATTGAATAGAAATCCAAGCTCATCCCTATAGTAAGGGCAAGGAATTACAATTTTTCTATGCTTCAGTTTTCTATTCTGTAAAGTAGGTACAGTGTTAATACCTACCTCCTTACCACTTGGGGTTGTCATGAGAATTAAATGAGATAGTGGGTGTTAAAGCCTCCTTTGTTAAATATTACCATACAAGCACATTTTCATATCATTTAGGAATTAGTTTCAAAAAATTTGAATATAAATTATCATTCTTTCTTCGTTTTTGTCCTACTATTTTAATTATCTCCAGATGATTTGCCCATGCCCATATAACTTGCTTTGTATAATATATATATTTATAAAGATATAGATGTACATATTTAGATAAGTAGCTACATTCAATAGATATTATGTAATAATAATAATAATGATGGAAAACCCCTGCCTCTTAAGAGGTTTCATGTTGGTATAAAGAAAGGATAAAGAATGTATTTTATTGATCCAGATTTAAAATACCTCTAGTGACTCAAAATTGAATATTCATTCATTCATGTCTTGAATGTTTTCTCTGTTTAGGTGCTATGCTAATCCTGGCAATCCAAATATCATCTTTTAAATGCCCCCTCTTCTTTATGATAATGCATTGTTTATCCTTGTCTATGTCAATATCAATATAGCTATAGCATATATATGGATATGACCAATGTGCTTTGCTGGCACAGAAAGGACACATTCATGTCACTTTGAGATGGGTAAGGGAAGCTTGAAAAGTGCTAAGTAACAACTTCTCTACATGGAGAAAAAAAATGGGAATACAGACCGAATAGGACCTTTGAGGCTTAACAGTCCACAACTGCAAGAAATATTAAAAATAACCGACCCAAGATAGCTCAGGTTAGATAGACTTCAGCTTATTCAACAACACAATACTTTGAGCCAATGTCATTTACAGAAAATTTCTCAAGACCCAATGGTTGCAATATTACATTTATTTATAATACACATTTTCTGAAGATAAATTCTTCTGTTTCTGCAGATTATTTGCTCACCTCAATGAGGCTTCATAGCACCAGTGTCTCTGTCTGCGTAGATAGTATTGCCAAAGAAATGTCAAGCAAGCTAATCAAAGAAAAGGATGTTTCCTTTTATGCCCTTCAGATAGAAATGCCAACCATAGGAACCCCTGCAGTACAAAGGCACAGACCATTACTTTGCCTGATTTTAACCAAAAATAAGGAGCCCTCCTCTCACACATTTTACTGTGCAGCAAAAGATTTCTAGATACTTGTTAAGGTAGAGCAGTAAACTGGTGCTGTTTTCTGAGAACATTGATACTTTATGAAATAGAAGCCATAAAATAATATCGTTTTTCTAATTCATTAGGTCAAACACAAGGATGCTAGTCCCTGTTACGGCTACGAGTGGCTGACACAAGAGAACATAGAAGCGCATCTCATTGCTAATCATGTTTTCTCCTTAAGCAAGAGCTTTGTCCACCTTGAGCCTGTGGCTGGTGAACTGCCCTGTGGCCAAACCCAGACCATCCAGGCACATTATATTCTGAATGGACAGGCTTCAAGGGAGCTGAAGGAGGTCACCTTCCATTACCTGGTGAGAGGGGAGCCCGCTGCATTGACTCATCTGTAGACAAAACTTCTCTATGGAGCAAGGAATTATGAAATTCTTTAGATAGCACCACTTTGATTTCTTATCCATGTTCCTCTTGAAAGTTCAATTTCCCTTGGGAATATTTATTGCCCCAGGGGCTCAATAACAAGCATATCACATGGGGGCAAGCCTTAGAGTAAGAGCTCTATTAGGCAAATTAATTGCCTTTTCATTCCTTTTTTGCAGATAATGGCAAAGGGAGGCATTGTCCGAACTGGGTCTCATGAACTGACCGTGGAGCACGAAGATAGTGAGTGTGTCCATAATCTCCACATTCCTGCCTTACCTTAACACATTCAACCTTACACTCCAGAAATATCAGTGATATTTTCAAATATTTCCTTTCCTCTTCATCATATTCTGTTTTGATTATTTAAAACATTACTTTTTTTAAAAATCTATACTTATTCCAAACTTTCAAACAATAAACACTCATGGACCATCTCTTTCTCAAAATGAGAGACTTAAAAATTATTTTAGAGAATGGAGAGAAGAGTAGGTAAGATTGTGAGGTGCCTTCCATGTCTAGGTCTTGCACTAAGTCATTTATATCTTTATGTCTTATCTCCCATTTAAAGATAGTTATGCTTTATGGAGTACTTCCACCTTTGAACTGGACTCTCTCCATGAACAAATATGGAACAATACAAACTGTTCACAGTTTCTCCTATTCTATTACAGCATAAAAGATCACTTACTAGAAAACTATCAGATAAGTACTTTTTTGTTGCACCTTCACAGCAACACAGAAGCACCACAGGAGACTTACAAAAGTTGAGTGAAACTCTAAAGTATCTCTGTAGGCATCAAAATAACTTCGAATGAGCATAGTATTCCTCTCATGGAAAAAAGAATAGAATACTAGGTCCATAGAAAATTAAAAAAAAGATATACGCATAAATACAATGTTCTAAACTCTTACTTTTATATTTCACAACTTTGGGTTCTATTTTCCTTCTCTAGTATGGGCTGTAGATAAAAAGGTAGCCAAGCAGATGTCTCCATACTCTCAGATAGCACCAGAACCTTATATAGGTAAGCTGAAGCTTAAGTGGGTGACAGATCAGTTTATGATTAATGAAAGGAGAGGGTGTTTTGATGAAGCTTGTCTAAAGTTAGCATTCTTAGAGGTAGTCATCCATTTATTATGTCTATTATTTATTATTTCTACTATTGTCATTCACTAACATCAATAGGTATTGACCAAAGCAGGCTTCTAAACTGGATTTGTTCAGCAGATTAATTTTATTTCAGCCCTGGCGAGCTCTCTAACTCACCCAGATAACTTCCTCTCATTCTCCGTGTTACAGTGAAAGGCCGTTTTTCTGTGTCAATTCCTGTGGAGTCAGATATTGCCCCCATTGCCCGATTACTCATCTACACCATTTTACCTGATGGGGAAGTGGTCGGGGATTCTGCAACATATGAGGTTGAAAATTGTCTGCTCAACAAGGTGAGTGTTTCATATAATAAAATTTTTCAACATTTCAAACTAGAAATTACTATCAATTTCCATTATTTATACATGATGACACTGAGGCCAAAACAGTTAGAGGAATTCCCCAGAGACATTCAGCATGGTGATGGCAGATGCACATTAAGAATCATGCCACCAGACTCCGGGTGCAAAATTCTCACATATACAACCTTGTTCTCTTACTGCATGATCCAGTTCAGATCACTTTTTCTCTATGATGAAATGTTGGAAACTATGTAAGCAAGATTGTAAGACTAAAAAGTCAAAAGAAAAAGAGCCATTTGCATTCAACCTGCAGCTTGATAGCACCTCACCCAGGATCAAGGGTAGAGATAAATGCATCCATCCATACATAGACGTCTCAAAACTAGTCATTTATAAGACTAGCTAGATATTGTTTAAAGGCTCAACAGGTTCTTAAGAATCAGAGTAAAATGTTGCGTTTTGCCTGTTCTGCAAAACTTGAAAAAACTTGAAAGAGGGAAGTGGACAAAAAGCCTCAGACGGGACTGACATGAAGTCAAAGCCATCATGTGTTAAAAGTGATCAAGAAATGTGAGAGAACGCGTCACAAAATCAGGAAATTTGTTTTTCCACCCTTTCCTCCCAATTTCGCAGGTGGATTTGAGCTTCAGCCCCACCCGAAGTCTTCCGGCCTCACACGTCCACCTGAGAGTCACAGCTTCTCCCCAGTCCCTCTGCGCCCTCCGTGCCGTGGACCAAAGCGTCCTGCTCCTGAAGCCCGAGGCTGAGCTGTCCGCATCCTCGGTGAGTTCCCATCGCCTCGGGTGGCAGAAAGGGCCAAGGGCTCACAACAAGGGGAAATGCTTATCTGAGTAGGGGAGAAGCCACTAAAATTTTATTTATCCAGGAGTTAATAGCTTTGGGTTCTTTTGTGCACACCTTTTTTGCTGAGGAAGGTATTACATATGAATATATATAGATATATATTTATATTTATATTTTTGTACAAAAATACAGAGAGAGATAATATAAAAGAGATCATGCACCATTCAAAGTCCCTGAAATCTCAGAGCCGTACAAAACCATTAATCTTTTCCAAATTAGCTTGAACATTTCAAAAGCCTAACGAAAGACTGCATAGGTTAAAAAGATTATCAAATTTCAGGGTTTTATAGGAATTGTATCAATTCAGTAGAAACACTGGAGTTCTCAAGTTGAACATAATCTCTGAAGGAAGATAATGTTGTCTCTGATGAATAAGAATTGGGAAAAATTAATCACTACGTCTTAAATGGCATTAATAAATAAGTATTTTTAAATAATGGATGTGCCAGAATAAAACAAAGAGAAACTACTTAGTACGTGTACTAATGCTATATACTCATCTCTTCAACTTTTCGATGATTCCAATCAGAATAACTTTTTACTGAACTTTCACTATCAAAATTTTACATTGGCAAAATTTATATTTATATTTCCCCAAAATATAAACTTATAAGAAAGGATTTATTTGTCAGTCCTTCTAAGGCTAAAAAGTAGTAAGTACATTCCAATAGTGGGAGCAAGGGGATATGTGAAAAAATAAACATTAATTTTTATACTTAATATCACAAAATTTTATAGTCCCCAAGGTTTTTTTTTTTCCCAATGATATTATAACAACCTTTGTGGATCAATAAGAATGAAAATCTGATTTAATTTGCCAGAAATAAAACAGAAGCTGTCAGGTAGTGAATAGTTGTCTTGGGATAGAACACTAGCTCCTTTCAGTCCCTTATCTGTATTTTACTAATGAAACATTTTGCTGGAAATCTGGTAGTGAGCTACTGGAAAAGATAAATCCATGTTTTCATGGAACTTACATTTTAATGGATGAGTCAGACAATAAATATGTACTATCTATTGGAGAAAATTAAAGCAAAGAGGGAAAATGGGAAAAATTAAAAGGGAGCTGCCTTTGAGAAAATGTTCAACTAATCATCACACTAATTTTTGCTAATCTATTCTATTAATCAGTTGTAGGCATCTCTGAATACAATATTGTGCACCTATCAGCATTTTATGTCTGTCGTATTCACCTCCTTCAAATGTATTTGGAAGCATAATTTCCAATATTTTACTGTTAAAGTTTTATGTATTGAGAAGATCTGGAGCATTCTGTTTATGTGAATAATACCTAAGAACGTATTATTCCGTTCCATATAGAGGGATGTGGACCTGTTTAGAACATTGTGTCCAATACTATATTATACACTGAGTCAGTTGCTAGCCACAAGAGAGAATGAAGCTATTACTTCATTCTATCATGACAAAGCTTTGTACAAAGTCTCTAATGTAGCAGACCTCAATTTCTTAATTAGCAAAGTGTTATTTCATTCTAGTATGGAGTCTAGTGTTTGTCTCTGAACTGTGTAACAGAGTATTATGAGCCTTGAGTACATAGATGGGTGTATTGTCATTGTTTTGTTACTAAAATCGTTACACATCTTCAAAATGAAAACGCTATTCAGAGAAAATGCTCCCTAATTTCTCTATAAATCATCACGGCAAAGGGAGCACTCAAAAAAAGGCTGATGGTGATTATTCTTGTTCTTTTCTCCTTGTGCTTAAGAAAAATAACCCCAAAATTGGCCCTTTTGTCCTTTGCATTTGTCCAGGTGTATAAACTGCTGCCAGTAAAGGACCTCACTGGCTTCCCTGAGAGTTTGAATCAGGAAGATGAGCCCTGTGCTGAACGCCATAATGTCTACATTAACGGAATAATATATTCCCCAGTATCAAATACAAATGAAAAAGATATGTATGGCTTCCTAAAGGTAAATTACTTATATTATAGCTTGTCAGTTCTTAAGGTTAATAAAATATTATATATGGAAAGCATTATTTATTTTCATACCTTCATATCACAATTGAGGGTAATGAGACATAGAGAGGTCAAGTGATTTCTCCAAGGCCAGCAGAATAGTAAGTCTGTTGATAATGAGAGAGCTAGGACTGGCCCTTTTTGGGCCACTAATCAAGTTCCTTCAAACTGAAAATCATATCTTGTGATATCAAAATAATACTGTTGTTAGACTTTAAAGAACATAATGAAATTAACTTTATAAGTATGCTAATATCCCTTTGACAGATATGAATATTCAAATTTTTTATATTAAGCTAATCAAATGGTATATGCTAAATTCAACATATATATATATGTTGATATATATTTTATATTTATGTGCTGATTAGGTGATTACTTCCTTTACAGGACATGGGCTTAAAGGTATTCACTAACTCAAGGATTCATAAACCCAAAGTATGTTCACAACCTCAAACATATGAAATACAGGAATCCCAGATGCGATTCGCTTCTCCAGGTAAAAATTAATAATATTTAATAGCCTAATATACTGAACCAAATAAAAGTTTTTTTAAAAAAAGAAAGGTAAAACATAGTAGGATTAACAAAAACGTCTTGTGATTCAGGTTTTTGATCAAGGTCACATAGCAATATGAACCTGTCTTCTGACTGTATTAGAAAACAAATATGCAAAGTTGGAGGAAATACAGAGTAGATTATGAAAAATACTACAAGACAGATACAATTACACAGAATGAAAGGTTTAGTTCTCATCATGGATCCAAGGAAGTCATTCATAAAGGATCTGCATCTGGTAAATGGAGTTGAAAAGGAAAGATAAGGTTTCTAGGCTTAAAATCAGTGTGAACAAAAATACAAGTATTCACAAATCAGAACTACACTCTTACCTGTTAAATTCCTCAACTTCCCTCTATACTTATAATCTTGCTGTTGTCAAGATATATTTAGAGCCCATCAGTAAACAAAGATGGGTTTTGTCAGGGCCCATGACTGGAAACTATAAAGAAGTAATAGTGATAAATCCAAGGTCAGAAATGGTTGTATTAGTCAGCGATTGAAATGTCCATAACATTTGGAATGAAAAAGAAGCTTTAGATATAAGAAATATCATTAAGGAAGAGGAGAACTCAGCCACTTTTTTCTCTAAATAGAAAGAAAACAATAGATAAAAAAGTCATATAAACAAAGGCAAAATGAATGGCTCATCTGCATCCAAAGTATCAAATTGATACGATATTATAGATGGCACATAACTAAACTTATAGAGGTAATTTTGAAAAGCAACCTTTTAAATTTTTAATTTAATTTTTAAATTAAATTTAGGAAGTGGAAAAGAAACAAAAAACTCACCTTATTAGGGAAAAAAAGATTAAAAAACATCATCACTAAAGTTTGTTTTTATGGTATAAGAATTAAGGAAGATATGGTTAAAATCTAGAAATGGTAGAGGACTAGGTCAAATGGTCAAAAGGATATTGAAAGTGGAGGAAGGGAAAGAAGAGACATTAAGAAACCCCAATGAAGGAAAGTGGTTTGATTGCAGAAGAGTTATAAGAGAGGATGAAGCAGAGACGTATTAAATATGATTAAAAGTAGCCATCTAGAAGAGTGAGCATATAGCTAAAAGGATGACAGGTAGAAATGGTGAATAACTTTATTGGAATTGTGATCCTTGCTGATGCTTAGATTTACTGAGAACAAAATCAGCAAATTGGACAACTATCCTGTGAGGAATTTGAAAGTCAGAGATGCAGTCAGAGGCTAAATTATAAATAAGAATGGAAGACATGTGAGAATTGAGCTGCAGAATATAATCCCTGCTCTCCACCCCCCAAATTCAGGATATGCCTAGTTTGAAAGAGGTATAGAAAAAGGACTTATGAAAATGTGGTCTTGCTAACAATTTTTTTGCGAGATATTTTTTAAATTGAATAAAGAAGGCAGAGGTGTTCTAGAACTGGCTCGTGCAGATTCATAAAAGCTGATTGTTGGGTGGGCCACGATGGCTCAGCAGGCAGAGTTCTTGCCTGCCATGCCCAAGACCCAGGTTTGTTTCCCGGTGCCTGCCCATGCAAACAAACAAACAAAAAGCTGATTGCTAGATTCTCAGGAATGTTGCGAGTCAGTCGTTAAACACAGCCATCATTAAAAGCCAAATTCTATGAAGTTATGAATAAATAAGTTGTATTAAAAACAAAGGTACTAATTATGCAAAACTCTTCACTTCCTAATTATTTTAATACAGCCACTGTATCTGTATGGTACAAATACTGTATCATGGTGTTCTACCATATATCACTTCCCAACTCCACATTTACTAAAATCATGTCAGCAGCTTGAAATAGGTCATGACTGCAGTATTTATAACATGAAATCAGCAAGTATTCCAAATGAAGATCAGATTTATTGGTGACTGTCTAACTTAAGAAAACAAGTGAATATCAATGCACATTAAACTTAATAGTGTGTTGTTAGTAGCCTTTACATTGTCCACAGCTCAAAAAATTAGAGTATTCTTTCCAGTATTCATAAACTGTAAAACACTTCAGCAAAAAAGTCACTCACACCACTGATGAACTAGTGAAGTTCTGAAATACATCCTCATTGTTTCACTTTCTTTTTAGCCATTAAAGTAAACACAAAAATCAAGCCAAAATTCATATTGCCACTACATTCATTCATCAACAAGGGGAACTTCTTTGATGAATCTTATAGCAATCAAGCATTTATTTGTGGTCCGATTTTGTCAAGTCATGCTTAAATGACAGTAAGAGGTTGGTTATAGATTAAAGAGTTTGTTAAGCATTAAGGAAAGCATTCAGTGAGAGTCATTTGGCTCTGTGGAATTCACTATAAAATGTATGATATATTTTTGTCATTTGTACATTATGTACTATAAATTCTTTATTTCAGTAAGATATACAGTAAACTTATGTAAATATGTATGTACATCATTTTTTCTGGACTGTCAATTATTAAGCATTTACCAGCACACCCCAACAAAAAGTAGGGTGAAAGATCCTAACTGTGATCTCTTGAAACAATATGGAATAAAGAGTCTTGTTTACTCAAAATCCTTTCACTCCTGCTAACTGTTTCTCAAAGACGTTGTCATAATGACCATACCAGGATTTCTCTTTGCTCCCACAAAGGAACACTCCAAATGGAAATGCTGAATCCTGCCTACCTCCCTACCCCATTTCATGGCCTTCTCCTCTAACCAGAGTGTACAGTGGCCACGTTAGACTCCTTTCTGCTCTACAGGCCATCTAAGTCCCATTCTAAATCTGTGTCTCTGTGTTCTCTCCTTGTGATTCCTTCCCCCGTTCCATCCTCCACTCCTAACTTATTTGAATGCTTCAGGATTCAGCTAAGATATTACCTCCTCAAAGAAAATTTCCCTGGTCGCCCTGCCCAAGTTCCTTCTTCTGGATTCCCTCCTATGTCATCAGCTTATTTACTTTTTCTTTCTTGTTATAGCATAATCTCCAATTACCTTTGTTTTTATATGTTCTGTCGTTTCCCTCCCCGACATATAATCATAGGTGCGCGAAGAGGCCATAGTTTTTTAAGGAAGGTAGATCATTCCCAGCCTCAAAAGGAGACTGTGAGGCAGTACTTCCCTGAGACATGGATCTGGAACATTGTAGCGGTGAAGTAAGTAACTTTGTTTATATAATATACAGCAACATAGCCTCATCACAATTTTTAATTGTTAGCTAACATTCAAGTACTTTTAAACACTTTCTGTTCTTAGAAGAGATTTAACATAAATATTTCTGCGATGAAGGTTCACTCATCTAATTACATCAGAGCTAAGAAATTTTGCACAAATTTAATTCTAAGTCTTCCAGAAAATGAATACAAGGACTAAATGCAACCAAGCATTGCATAGATTAACAGCTTTGAGAGATCCTTCACTGATCAGCAGTCTAGGGCTAAGTACAGAATCAATCACACCAACTAAACCTGCCCTCAGTGGAAATTGTATTTTAGAGTGGTGAATTTCAGGATAAACTTAAATTACATACTTAGGTTTATAATGACATTGTTTATAATAGCTTATAACTGCAACTATACATCTATTGATTTTGAAATAGACTAGAATTGAAAACAGAGTTATAAGAAAGGGACTTCTATCTTCCCTTCTCAAGCCTTGGTTTTACTTTCCATTGTTGCCATTTCTACTGAGTGCATTCAAGACATAACATTAATCATACATTAATGTGTATGGATTCTCTTTCTAGAAATGACTTCAATTAGTTGCCTATTTTCTATTGTTCACTTACCGTCCTCACCAGCTCCTCAGGCGTGGCTGAAGTAGGAGTAACAGTCCCTGATGCCATTACTGAGTGGAAAGCTGGGGCCCTCTGCCTGTCTGAGGACACGGGACTCGGTCTCTCCCTTCCTGCCACTCTCCAAGCCTTCCAGCCCTTCTTTGTGGAGCTGACAATGCCCTACTCTGTGATCCGTGGAGAGGCTTTCACACTCAAGGCCACTGTCTTAAACTACCTTCCCAAATGCATCTGGGTAAGGACCTCCTCCAACTTAAATACAAGGTAACAGGTCAAATAAATCAAAAGTTGGATTCCAAGGAATACTAACCAATTCCTATCTGCAGGTTTGCTCACCAGAGGATGAATGCTATCAGAGATAGATATTCACTTGTTCTATAAGTTATGGCTGCTGCTATCTCCAAATACCAAATTGCAACTTTAAAAAAGTTTCTGACCCTTACCAGATGCTTTATAATTATGTAGTTTGTGTATTGTGAAGATTTCTGACATAGACAACAAAAATCAGGACTCTAGTCACATGTGCTGGATTCTCAATGTTTCAACCACTATATTCCCATTACTTAACTTTTCTTTTAGCATTCATGATATTAAGCCTTATTCAAAAAGTTGTTTGTGAACATCTTAGTTCTGCAGAAATGATAACTGTTTGTACAACTTGTGTACTTACCTGGGAGCACTAGAACATTCAAGACTCTAGGCCAAGAAAATAGAGCTCCTTCAGGCAACATGCCATCATTCCCTTTCCATTCCTTTGATCCCACTATGTGAAAGAGCTTATTACCACAAAATACTGAGATTTATATGTTAGATTGACCTATAAGGTACTCAGTCTTCATTTATATCATCTTCATTATTAGACAAACCAAATTTTAATCGATCCCACAACATGCTTTATCTCAAATCCATTCTCCCCCTGGCCTCCTTCTCCCTCTGATCTCTCTGTTTCTTTGTCGTGTACATGGTTTCAGGTGAGTGTGCAGCTGGACGCCTCTCCCGCATTCCTAGCTGTCCCAGTGGAGAAAAACCAAGACTCGCATTGTGTCTGCGGGAATGGTCGGCAAACACTGTCCTGGACAGTAACACCAAAGTCATTAGGTGAGGGACAGTCTCCTAGAGGCAATTCTTTATTCAAGGGTTGTATATTTCAGTGGGATTCTTGTATCCAGTGCTGCTCATTGCTCCCCACCCCACCCCCGCCCCCCAGGCAGAAAACCCACATGGAATGATTTTTTTCTTTGTCTTTCATTCTGCAATGTCCAGAAGAACATCCCCACTTTCCTCACCTTCCTCTGGTTTGTGCTGCTTCTACCCCTGCTCCTGTGTTCTTTTAAATAAAAAAGTTACAGAGCCTTGAACCCTTCTACCTCTTGGTATTTAGAGGCAGATGAAGGAGGAGATAGTACTCATCTCTTTGGTTCTTTGTTTAGGGAATGTGAACTTCACTGTGAGTGCAGAGGCAGTTGAGTCTCAAGAGCTGTGTGGGACTGAGGTGGCTGTGGTTCCTGATTATGGAAAGAAAGACACAATCATCAAGCCCTTGTTGGTTGAAGTAAGTAAGCCTGCCTGTATGATAGGTCACATGAATTAAGAAAAATAATGATCTGTCTGGTTGGGGTTCCAACTTTTGCTAAGAAGGGCTAAATAATATATGGTCATGAGCTATTACATGGACCTCCTCCTGCCTCATGTTGTTACTCTTTTGTTCACATTTGCGTTCTCTCTTATTCTCTCTCTTTCTCAATTTGCCTTCTGAATTTTCTCCTACATTTCTCATCTATCAACCTGTCTCGTTCATAGTCCCTATACTTATAAAATTTGTTTAGATAGATTTGATAATCAGCTCAAATATTTCTATTCACTATGAAGATATCTATGATTCCCCTATCAGCACACATGCCCATAATGCCCAGTCCATTATCACCACTAACTTTTCCTTCTTTCCCCCTAAAGCCTGAAGGACTAGAGAAGGAAGTGACATTCAACTTCCTGTTCTGTCCACCAGGTAGGTGTGAACCATAATAATTAAAATAATGACTCCATTTCCTATAGCGTTTGAAGTTCAAAGTATGATTATATACTATTGCTGCACTCTCCCTATGAGTTAAGACTAGAAGTATCATCAACACATTTGACAAATGAAGAGACTGATTCTCATAGAGGCCAATTAATTTAATCATCAGAATATTCCTAACCCATGCATGCTGAGCTTTTATCACCTGAAGCACTTGTACAAACACCAAAGGGTCTTTCTTTGAGTGGATGATGTGGATGTAGATAGAAATTGATAGAATCAAAATGAATAGGTGCTAAAGGGGGTATTTCCTTGAATGTATAGCATATAATATGGATATCTGAATTCAGGATATTCTAACACTGAGCTTTGCATAGCCAGCAGTGTCTGATAAGGGACTGTGTTATTTCCTGAAGGCCATGGATTTATGGCCTTTATCATTACTGTCCTATGAATATTTGTTTGATGCCAATCCTATACCTAATGCCCTAGCAGTCATTTGAGAAGGGACTAAAGAAGCATATAGTAAAAGACATAATTATGTTGATGATTTTCTAGACTAAAGCAAAAACATTTACAGAAATTTAGTGCACTAAGAAATTTTTCAACACAATGCATTCTCATCCAAAACCAAAGTCAAACAAACATCATATATGAGTTGCTTTTTTTTATCTCTCTGTCTTCCTCCTAATTTCTGTTGACTGTTTTTTTTTTAATATTATCAAGGTTAAAATTCACAAAATGTGGTCTAAAACTATAATTGCCTATCTGTTTAACCTTATTTCCACATTTAAGAGTATTTAGTGCTTATCACTCAAGCCTTTTGGAATTCTTCAATGAGATATATCTTATGGGCTCTTAGGAGTATTCATCAAGTCATTTCATTAAATTAATTTTAATTACCCATGTTATACAAAAACATATTCTCTTTTAAAAGCCAAAATAGAACATCATATTAAAAGCTAAAGTCACTCTCCTGCCATCTCTTTCAATACTTTAGAAATTATAGGTGTAGGTAAATATATCGAATATATATGATTTACACAGAGGAATCCTTTTTGTTTCCTATATCTTGCTATTTTCTACTCAGCAGCCTGTCTTACAGGTCTATCCACGCTATATTGTAGATCTAATTCTTTGTCTGTAATTGCTGAATAGTATTCCACACTATCAATATATCACAGTTTTTCCTTGTTTTTAAGCCATCTTCATATTGGCTTTTCAAACTATTTGCTAGTAAAATCATTCTCATCATAAGTATCAATAATAATAATAACCGGTTTGGAAACATATGCAAGTATGTGTGGATACCACACTGCAAAATTGTTGATCAGAGGCAGTCTGCACATTCACTGCAGAACTAGCTGTAAACAGAACTAAAACGTCCCACTCTTTATTTACTTAAACAAACTTATACTCCCACCAGTATAACCAGTATACATTTCTCTGCACAGGCACTATCATTTGCTACCATCAAAGTTTTTAATTTTTGCCAGATCTTGGATGCAAAATATATTGTTTTAATTTGTGTTTCCTTAATCACAAAATAATGATTTCATGATATATTTTTTAATTTATTTTTGTATGTTTATGAATTGCTTTCATATCCTTTGCTCATTAATTTTCTGGAGTTTTGTCTTCTTTTACTAAGTTATATGATGCTGATTCTGCAATTTTTTTTTTTTGGCTTGGTCTTTTGCCTTTGTTTTAACTTTGTTTATAACATCAGTTTTCTTATACAGGTTTTAATATTAATTTTCTGAGGATGGCATGCAGTATGAAGATAAATATTGCAGTTCTCTCTTTTTCATCTGCATGCAATTCATCAAGATTAAAATGACAGCAAATGTATGCTCAGTGGCAGCAATTATTTTATTTTCTATATATCAACTATTACCCATCTTCACCTGCCACCTCCATTGCTAAACTTTCATAAAATTATTGTCTTCATATGTGGTAAAATTTGATGGAAGGAAGGACATAGTATTATTATAGAATTCAGAACCTTTTCAGAGATTTTCATCTGCTTATGCATATATACAGATTTTTGTTAATGCAATTGTTGAATAATGGGCCCTTAATGGATCATCTTGTGATAACTCTCTTATGACAGCCATAAGGCAGCTGCAGTAGAATCACATTAAGGGCACTTGTTGATTTGTAGCCTTATTCTGCAGCATAACTGTACATATGGGGCCGGGGAAGGTTGGGGAAGGAGATGTGGTTCTGGAATTAACAGAATCCCAATCATCCATGTTTAAGATGTGAAAAACTGCAATAAGGGACAAATTTTTCAGGAGATAGGTCTAAAGCATAGTCCTATATTCTGGGTTTAGAGCTCTTCAGGAAGATAAGTATCAGAAATAATTGTCATTATGACTGATTTGTTCCTTTCTCAAGGTCCTGAGGTATCTGAGAAATTGTCCCTGAAACTGCCACCGAATGTGGTAGAAGGATCTGCCCGGGCATCTGTCTCAGTTTTGGGTGAGTCTCTAGTAGAGACTTGGGCATTAGCAGCTTCTACATATGTCTTTTCCATAAATACTCCAAATGACAAATACACTTTTAACTTTCTTCTTTCTTTCTTTGGCTTGCTTATTGTTTCTAATAATACTTCTGTCCCTGGAAGACTTACCCTATGTAAACATCGTCATTTCTTTACTTCAGTTTATTATTCATTTATTCTTAATAATTCTGATGGGGGGCAGGCCACGGTGGCTCAGCAGGCAAGAATGCTTGCCTGGAATGCCAGAGGACCCAAGTTCGATTTTCGGTGCCTGCCCATGTATAAAAAAAAAAAGAATGTTTTGGGTGGGCCACTGTGGCTCAGCAGGTAAGAATGCTTGCCTGCCATGCCCGAGGACCTGGGTTCGATTCCCGGTGCTTGCCCATGTAAAATAATAATAATAATAATAATAATTCTGATGGATTATAAACTCTAAATTTTATGACTTTCTCTTTCTCTCATTTCCTAGGAGACATATTAGGCTCTGCCATGAAAAATATACAGAATCTTCTCCGGATGCCCTTTGGCTGTGGAGAGCAAAATATGGTTCTTTTTGCTCCTAACATCTATATTCTGGATTATTTGAATAAAACACAGCAGCTGACTTCAGAGATCAAATCCAAGGCCATTAACTACCTCAACACTGGTGAGTGACTGAATGAGTGAGTGAAAACTTCATAGTGATATTTTTACTTGATTTCCCAGAAGACTTGAGTTAATTATCGTCAACTAATATTGCTATGACAGTTTATTTCATGATAACTATCCACTGTCCAACCTCCAATAAACTGTTTACAACTCAGAAACTTTTATCTTATGACAGCAAAGCTTAGAAAAGGTTACAAGAGAGCAAGACATTCTAGTACTATCTCTAGCCTTAGCATGCACATTGACCCATGTTCTTTTCGTTAACCTTCCATTCCAGGTTACCAGAGAGAGCTAAACTACAAGCACCATGATGGCTCCTACAGCACCTTTGGGGAGCAACATGGCAGGAGTCAAGGCAATACCTGGTAAGGGAATGACAATTTTTGAACTCTTATTTTTATGCCAATATTTTTGCATGCATTAACACAATTATATTCACAGTAACTCTATTAGATATGTATTATAAGACTTATAGTTGCCTATATTAGATAAATATTCCACGTAAACAAGCAAAAAAATCTGAGATTCAAATGCATGTATGTTAGCTTTCTTCCAAAATTGTGTTAATAATACACCAGACTATTCTTTCTAAAATAGATGCCATAACCATGTGTTTTTATGATATGGCAATGAATATGTGGTTAACTTCTAGATAAGTCCTATTAACTTCAGCTTATATTATGCTTTTTAGAGCATATGCATCTTGACTGAGAATAAATTCACTGCCTAACGAGAGAAGAGAAATGAGGCAGTGATTTGGAAGATTATTTTTTTTATTTTTAACTTTCTTTATTGTATAGTATAACATATATACAAAGCAAAGTAATAAAAAAGCAGTAGTTTTCAAAGCACTCTTCAACAAGTAGTTACAGGACAGATCCCAGAGTGTGTCATGGGCTACCATAAGAGCCTCTCAGACATTTCCTTTTAGCTGCTCCAGAATATAGGTGCCTAGAAGGCTTAAATATTTTTTATCATCACAATCGACTTTTTTTCCCTCTTTTTTTTATGGAGAATAAAATATATACCAAAAAGCTATAAATTTCAAAGCACAGCACCACAATTAGTTGTAGAACATATTTCAGAGTTTGACATGGGTTACAGTTTCACAATTTTAGGTTTTTACATCTAGCTGCTCTAAAATACTGGAGACTAAAAGAGATATCAATTTAATGATTCAGCATTCATATTCATTTGTTAAATCCTATCTTCTCTGTATAACTTCATCATCACCTTTGATCTTTCCATCCCTCTCTTTAGGGCTATGGCAATTCTAAATTTTTCATATTGGAAGGCTCTGTGACTAATATGGGGTAGGGAGATATAACTATCTGATGCTCTGGAGAGGCTGCACTAGGTTTCAGGACTTATCTTATGGGACCAGGGACCCATCTGGAGGTTGTACGTTTCTGGAAAGTTACTCTAGTGCATGGAACCTATTGCCCTAGATGTTCTTTAGAATTGGCTGTAATGGTCCTGGTTGGGGGTTGGCAGGTTATGATAGGTAGCAAGGTCTTGCATAAGAGCAACCTCCAGAGCAACCTCTCGACTCTACTTGAACTCTCTTTGCCACTGATACTTTATTAGTTATACTTCTTTACCCCTTTTGGTCAAGATGGAATTGTTGATCCCATTGTGCCAGGTCTGGATTCATCCCTGGGAGTTATCTCCCACGTTGTCAGGGAGACTTTCACCCCTGGATGTCATGTCCCACATAGTGGGGAAGGCAATGATTTCACTTGCAGTGTTTGGCTTAGAGAGACTGTGGCCACATCTGAGCAACAACAAAAGTCCTTCAGAAGTAAGTCTTAAGCATGCCTATACATAGTCTAAGCTTCTACCTACATAAACTTCACAAGAGTAAGCCTCATGATCGAGGGCTTGGCCTATTGATTTGGGTGTCCCTAAAATTTGACGCAGTATCAGGGGATTCCCTGATGGTAAGGTTTAATAGTTCCATATGCTTTCTCCCATCCCCCAGGGGACTTTACCAATACTTTTTGATTATCTGCTTAATATACTCTAGGATGTATGCAGGCATTACAATAATCTATACAGGATTAAAGGACCTCTTTCTTATTCTGGGCTTCCTGTGTTTCAGTTGCTCAAATGAGCTATACAGATAGTTTGAATTAGATTGTGCACTACAGAAAATTTCAGTTCCAAACCAAATAAACCTTTCTTCCATTGGTCTCAAAGAGTATGCGTGGGTTCTAAAATATAGACACTCTCTTCCTTACCCCTATGTTCTGAATTACTTTAACCCCAACCTGTTTGGCTTCATTCTTATCTCTAAATATAAGGTTATATATATATAACAGCCTCTCAAAATCCAGAAATAATAATCACCACTCCAGACTTAATGTATCTGCTCTAAAACTTATAATCTAGACCCCTGTTTTCTTATAAACATTTTCTAAAGGTAGCCATACCATTCTTGTTCTTTTGTTTCTGGCTTATTTTGTCTCACCAAATGTCCCACATGTTCATTCACATCGTTTCATACCTCACAACTTTGCTCCTTTTTGTAGCAGCATAACCTTCATTCATGAGTATACACCATTGTTCGCCAATCTACTTCTCTGCCAGTGCATCCTTCAGCCACCTGCATTCATCGGGCATCATGTAGAGGGCCCAAAGTCCACAGTTCATTAACATTCTCAATTTTCAATCACTTCATTGTTCCCAAGAGAACAAAAACCAACACACCCTTACCAAATAGGAAATCTATACCTCTCTTAAGTCTTGTCCCTCCCCCTATTATTTACCTCTGCTGTTGCTTTGGTAGTGCTGATGGTTTCCTTTTTAACATAGCTCATGGCATGCAATAGCAGTTTCCCCCCTGTACCCTGGACTTAAACCCTGTTTCTACAATAATCATATCTTTGAAGTAATTCTTGCAAGCACTAATTCATATTTCTAGTGATAATCAGTGGGACATGTAGGTCTATACAACCCCTTTCAATCTTGTTCATCTTCAATATGGTAATACTACTTATAGACCCACTAGAGAACCACCCTCACTCCTATTTACTCCCTTATGTTGGAGTTCAACCTTATTAACTAATGGTTCACTCATCTCTAGCTTCTATGTATCTCTAAGTCCCCTATATTCTGTATTATAAGCCTCTGATTATACCTTTATAGTGGTCATAAAAGTGGAATCATACAGTATCTATCCTTTTGTGTCTGGCTAATTTCACTCAACATTATGTCCTCAAGCTCATCCATTTTGTCATGTGCTTCAGGTTGTCATTTTGTCTTACTGCTGCATAATATTCTATCATATGTATATACCACATTTTATTGATTCACTCGTCTATTGATGGGCATTTGGTTTGTTTCCATCTTTTAGTAATTGTGAATAATGCTGCTATGAACATCGGTGTGCAAATGTATTTGTGTTGTTGCTTTCAGCTCTTCTGGGCATATACCAAGTAGTGCTATTGCTGGGTCATAGAGCAACTTAATATTTAATTTCCTAAGGAATCACCGTCTTCAATAGTGGCTGCACCAGTACACATTCCCACCAGCAGTGCATAAGAGTCCCAGTTTCTCCACATTCTCTCCAACATTTATAGTTTCCTGCTTGTTTAATAGCAGCTATTCTTATAGGTGTGAGGTGATATCTCATTACAGTCTTGATCTGCATTTCCCTTAATAGCCAATGAAAATGTGCATCTCTTCAAGTGCTTTTGAGCCATCTGTATTTGCTCTTCAGAGAAATACCTATTCACATCTTTAGCCCATTTTATAATTGGGTTGTTTGTTCTTTTGCTGTTGAGTTGTATTATTTCTTTGTATATACAGGAAATCAAACCTTTGTCCGATATGTGATCTCCAAATATTTTCTCTCACTGAGTTGGCTGCCTTTCACCTTTTTGACAAAGTTTTTTGAAGTACAGATGCATTTGATTTTGAGGAGTTCCCATTTATCTACTTTTTTCTTTTGTTGCTGTGCTTTGGGTGTAGAGTTTAAGAAGTTACTTCCTATTACTAGGTCTTGAAGATGTTTCCCTACATTTTCTTCTAGAAGCTTTATGGTGCTAGTTCTTATATTTAGGTGTTTGATCCACTTTGAGTCAATTTTTGTGTAGCGTGTAAAGTAGGGGTCCTCTTTCATTCTTTTGGCTACTGATATCCAGTTCTTCCATGCCCAATTATTGAAAAGACTATTTTGTCCTGGAAGACTATTTTTAAAAAGTCAAAGACAAAGAAATATTAGAAGAAGGTATTTCATATAGGGACTCTATATGGGATGATTCTATCATCTTCAGAAGCAAATCTCTAAAGAGAGATGTAAACCTTGCTAAAGTAAATGAGAAAACTAAGAAAAATTAGAAGTAATTAGACTCCCTGCAGCAGTAAGAAAGTGAGTTAGAAAGAAAATACTAGCACTGGTGGGTTAATTGAGGATTCTAAGAGACATGCAAACTCTAAGCACAAAATAATTCCCAACAGATAACTCATATCAATGTAAGAGATATCATATGAAGCCTTTTGCTATGAAGTGGTTAGAGAGCCATAGTAACGACGTAAATATCATCACCACCTCATTTTTCCTCCCTACCCAGGCTCACAGCCTTTGTACTGAAGACTTTTGCCCAGGCTCGAACCTACATTTTCATCGATGAAACACACATTACTGAAGCCCTCACCTGGCTCTCCCAGAGGCAGAAGGACAACGGCTGCTTCAGGAGCTCTGGGTCACTGCTCAACAATGCCATTAAGGTGAACTGCTCCTGAAGCTAGTTCTGATTTGTTTGTGGTGATGGCTATAAGGATAAAGAGAAGATGTAATAATATAAGAATTTTTAAGGGAAGATATCAAAGGAAAATCAAACCTGGATAGCACCAAGAACGAGGGGATGGGCTTTAGACTGTTTGTGATACCTTGCCCCATGGGGACGGATATGGATAAGAACAAATTCCCTGACACAGGGGAATTTAAAGAGCTGGTTAAAGAGCATTTTCAGAAGTTAAATTTCTCAAATCTCTCCCTCTTTCATATTTACAGGGTGGAGTAGAAGATGAAGTGACCCTCTCCGCCTATATCACCATTGCCCTTCTAGAGATTCCTCTCCCAGCCACTGTAGGTACCAACTCATTCCCCTACTGAAGCATAGTTCTGGATGCTGTTTAAAATACCACCCTACTAAAGGCCAAGTGTCAGCTTCTCTTATGTGCAATGATAATATTTTCCAGATGGATGGAGAATTCCATCAATCCACTAGGAAAGATTTATACTTTCCCAGTAATGCCCTGAGGGTATTTCTCTTTATGAGGCCCCACCCTTGTAAAGAAAACATGCCCTAAAAACATGGCCTCTGTCTTGGCCTTTCAAATGTAAAAAGAAC
This sequence comes from Tamandua tetradactyla, assembly GCF_023851605.1. Classification (NCBI taxonomy): domain Eukaryota; kingdom Metazoa; phylum Chordata; class Mammalia; order Pilosa; family Myrmecophagidae; genus Tamandua; species Tamandua tetradactyla. The sequence goes on along the minus strand of NC_135333.1, from coordinate 71,318,751 downwards.
AAATAAAAAAATGTTATTCTCTGTATCCTTAAGGACGAGGAAAATGAACAAATGCTTTTGAAAAACATCCTTACCTCTTGTGCTATATTTGTGGGTTTACTGAGGAATGCCAGCCTCCCTGTTCACATAGTACGTTTCCCTCCTTGTTCCTTCTTCACAGCACACCATTGTCCGCAATGCCCTGTTCTGCCTAGATTCGGCCTGGAAATCGGCAAAGGATGGAACCCGTGGCAGCCATGCCTACACCAAGGCATTGTTGGCTTACGCTTTTGCCCTGGCAGACGACCAGGACAAGAAGGAAGAAGTGCTCAAGTCACTTAATGAAGAAGCTGTGAAGGAAGGTGAGAGCAGAAGCTGATGTTTTTCTCCCACCCCACATCCTCTGTATCAAGAACTGTACTACAAAAATCCCTTACTCATACCTCCTGTGATTCCTTTCCCTTCTCTTCTTTGGATTATGTCATTATAAAATCAAGAATTTCTTCATCGAATCACATGTCAAGAGATGAGAGGCAGTATAGTGTAGTAGTTGGAAGCTCAGTCTCTAGATACTTCCTGGGTATGAAGCCTAACTCCAAAACTTAATTATTATGTATCCTTGGGCAAGTCACTTAATTTGTCTGTTTCAGTTCCTTTATCAGTAAAATGGGGATAATAATAGCATTTATTTCATAGATTTTGTTGTATCGAATGAGTTAATACATGTAAAGCATTTGGTAGAGTACATGACACATAGTAAATGCTAAAAAATACTAGTTATTACTTAGATATTAGTTCTTAATTTAGACCCAACCCTTAGCCAACATCATATCATTTTAAACATAGAAAGGATTGATGGAAGTAAACCCATAGATACATTTTAATATTTTATACTCATTTCCCAAGACCAATAGTGTTGAAAATTTGTTCATATTCATATAATACTTCTTTTATACCAAGGTCAATGTGAGGGATCAAAGAAATAGAAAATAAAATGCAAATGATAATATGTTTTATTTCTACATTTCTTCTTTTGCCAGCACCATTAGTTATTCATTTTTAAAATGCATTGGGAAATATTCCAGATATGCTAAAAGGTATAAAGAGATTAATTAGCAAAAACTTGTATACCTCCCTCTTAGATTAAGAATTAAAATATTACCAAGGCATTATAAGTTCCCTGTGTACCCCTCCCATCCCCAGAAGAAACCATTATCCTGAATTTGTCATTATTATTTCCATGGGTTTCTTTATATTTTTACTACCTATGTATCCCAAATAATATTCAGAATTTATGTTTTCTTAATCTTTAGATGAGCAGAATCATATTTTTGATACTTCTGCATCTTGGTTTTTTTTGTTTGTTTGCCATTTGTTTTTTAATTCCAACATTATGCTCATGAGACTCCCCTGTAAAATAGATGCCTATAGCTGTAGTTCATTGACCTTCACTGCTTGATATATATTGATTCTCTACTCATGGATCTTTCCTTATTTCCAATTTTTTGTCATTATAAACAGTGCTATGTGAATACACATATTCATGTCTCCTTGTACATGTGTCAGTTTCTCTAAGTTATACTTCTAGAAGTATAATTGCTGATTAGTAGGCTAAGCACATCTTCATCTGAGGATAACTTAGTTTTCTGGGGTTGCTATGACAAATACCACTCAATGAGTCGACTTAAGCCACAAGAATTTACTGGGGTATGGTTTCAGAGGCTAGAGTCCAAAATCAGGATGTCAGCAATGCCATGCTCTCTCCTGGAACTGTTAGTGTCTGATGATGGCAGACCTCTGTCACATGATTTTCTCTGCCTTTGCTTTCTTTCCGTGGCTTTTTCTAACTGACTTCATCCGAATTTCCTTTTTTTATAAATCCTCTAGTAATACAGATTAAGACCCATCCTGATTCTATTTGGCCACACTGAACTAATAATAGCATTTTGAAAAGATGCTATTTATAAATAGGTTCACCCCTGTAGGAACACAAATTAAGATTTGAACATGTCTTTTATGGGGTATTATGATTCAATCCCCAATAGTAGCTATTGCCAAATTATTCTCCAAAGAGCGTTTTCCTAACCACCAGTGTATAAGATTCCCCATTGTTTCACACTCTTGTCATCCTTTGGTATTTTAAGAACTATTGTACTTAGTGTGAACATCCATTATCTAATCTGATCAATGATCCTCACAAGAAACCACTTGAGAATAGATTTTATAGGAAATCCAACAAACCCTAGGTAAAGTGTGGATAACATTAGAAAGAGGAAATATCCACAACCAGTGAGAGCAGTTTCTCATCATTTCTCTCTTTCATCAACCCAACTATAGCTACTGTTTGAAAACACAGATGACTTACAGGTTTCTGACTCCACCAACATTACCTATCTGCCTTATCCTGACTGAAACACACCAAGTTCAAATTGACATTGAAGGAAAAGCATCTACGTAAGATTTGAGAGGTTATAAATAGAGCGCAGACCTCAATTTAGCTCTGGCTTTGGCACTTTCACCTTAAATTAAATACGACCATGTAGCTACTTAGGAGTCTCTTTTTCTTACCCCCAGATAATTCTGTGCACTGGACACGAGCTCAGAAGCCCAAGGCACCAGTGGGGCATCTTTACCAACCCCAGGCTCCCTCTGCTGAGGTGGAGATGACATCCTACGTGCTCCTGGCTTACCTCACGGCCCAGTCTGCCTCATCCTCAATTGACCTGAATACTGCAGCGCGCATCGTGAAGTGGATCACAAAGCAACAAAATTCCCAGGGGGGGTTCTCCTCCACACAGGTCTGTGGTTTGCCAGAAATTTTTACTTCATTTTCAAGTAGAAAAAGGCTTGAACAAGTTATAAATCCAACTTGAAATGGGGAAGAAGTTATGACTATTTAGATACAGAGAAAAATAATGAAAAATGAAAGTCAAAGAGGGCTAAAAAGGAAACTGTCTAGAATTGTGGGACCTCTTCTCTCTTAGTTTGCCAAAGCTGCTATGACAAATATCACAGACGTATTACCTTAACAACAGGAATTATTGTCTCACAGTTTCAGAGGCTAGGAGTCCAATATCTAGACATAGGCAAGGCAGTGCTTTCTTCCTCAAATCTTTAACATTCCGGTGTTGATTTGCTAAAATTCTTGGGGCTCCTTGACTTTTATCTCTGCCTTCCATCACATGGCAATCTCTTTCTTGTTGGGTCTGTTCTGGTTTCCACTGATTCCTGGCTTCTTCCTGTGGCCTTGTCTTTATAATACCTCAGTAACATGGATTAAGGCACACCCTGTTCAATTTGGGTCTTGGAAGAACCTATGCACAAATGAATCTACATCTTAACAAAGACATCTTCAAAGGGTCCTATGTACAAACAGGTCCACATGCACAGGAATGCAGATGAAGACAAAGAACATGTCTTTTACTGGGCCACAATTCAATCTACCACTCCATCCCTGTGTTATTATCACAGTCTTTTATTTTCAACAAGAAATTTACTTGTCTAAAGCAGTAGTGGGGCACCAGGACCTTATGCCCAACGGCTACTGCAGAGTGAATGAAAAATATCTCCTACCATTCTTTTGGAATCTAAGAGTCCCTTTCTAACTGTTCCCCATAAGTCTACACCAAACCCAAACCCAACAATAGCTCCTTGAAAATCTCTCCATTCTTGGGTCCCCTTTAACTGGTTTCTTTTAAAGCTGACACATTTCATGCTTTCCCTTGCTCTTCTTCATATATGAATATTTGTTCATCAGGAACATAAAACTATCTATTTATCCAACTTCTCAAGCATAACTACATAATCCCATATCTAAAATCTTAATCAATTTCCACATGTGCATGGCAGGAATTCTTATCTTCAGAGAATTTAACTGTAAATATGTATACCTCTAAAAGAGAAAAAAATGTGACAAAATGGCCACATATCCTCTTGCTACTATATTTAATATTTCTTTTTTCCATATGAATGAAAAATTGAATAGTTTTGTTTAAAAAGCTACCATTCATTTCTTAGGAGTCTACTATTTGGAGGCTATCATTTAGGCTCAATGTTGATAAGAACTAAGAATGTGACAGAGCAAATCCACTAAGCACAAGAAATCAAACGGAGGGCCAGATTTAAAATGTCAATAAATCAAGATGATAATTCAAACTATTCATCTTTTATTTCCTTTGGAGAAACTGAAGCATAACCCTGATCAAAGATGCAAAGGATCCTAGGTTTTCTTGAGGTACTGACATCAGAAACAGAAGAGGTTAATTTGGGGAGAGAGCCAGACTGAACTTTAGTTGGGTAGTAGCAGATATTACCATAGTTGCTAAGTAAGATGTTGTAGGCAAGTAGCTAATACCAGAAAATACACACACACACCCATTCATATGTATTTCCCACATTCCATGTCCCATATATAGTTAAAAAGAGAAAAGGATCAATTTTCTGAGAAATAAACTTCTAGGGCATATATATATATCCAAGGTATAAATATGAATGTTATGGTTCTGGCATCTATGTAAAGATTATAATTAGTCTTTAAATGAGAACTCCACAATTTAAGTAGTGAAGGTAAAAAGGAAACCAAAGCTCCTTTATGGCAGCTAGCCTGGGCCTTTGGGGAAAAGTTCCAGCCCTCAAAGTCTTATTGCTTCTGAGCCAGTTCCCTTACTTGTCTCCTTTAGGACACAGTGGTGGCTCTTCAGGCCCTGTCCAAATATGGAGCAGCCACTTTCACCAGAACTGAGAAAATTGCACAGGTGACTATTAAAGGATCACAGACCTTTTCCAAAAATCTCCAAGTGGACAACAGCAACCGCCTATTGCTACAAGAGGTCTTATTGTCCGAGGTGCCTGGCGAGTATTCCATCACAGTGAATAGAGAAAGATGTGTGTATATTCAGGTGAGAATCTTGGGCCAGGTGGGAACAAAAGGACTCATAAGAACTGTTTTGTGAAAAGTCCTACTGAGTAAACAATGGGCCAAATCAGAAAAACAGTTTCAAAAGTTGAAAGGAATACTGGGGAAAGAAGAAAAATAGATTTTTGTCTTTGATCTTCCACAGACATCCTTGAAATACAATATTTTCCCAGAGAAGGAGGTGTTCCCCTTTGCTTTGGAGGTACAGACTCTGCCCCAAACTTGTGATGGAGCCAGAGCCCATACCAGCTTCCAGATTTCACTGAATGTCAGGTAAGACCTTCTGAGGCATTCCCTCTTTCTGAGAAAGACAACTGCTTACTTGCATTACTCAGAACCAGTGTGGCAGTAAATGTTTGCTCTATTTTTACTGAGAAGCAATGTCTTCTCTTATGTTGACACAATAGAATTTCTCAAGGATGAGGTTTATTCTGTTTATCTCCCTGCCTCCAAGATCCATTCCTGTCTAATCCTCTGTATTTAAAGGTTAATAATTCCCTTCAATAATAACTAAATGAAGAACAGTATTTGCTCCCTTTGATCTGGATGCTTGCTAATGTAATGAAATCCTCTGTTATTCCCTCTCTACCCAGTACAGTGATGGAAAATCACTGAAAAGCTTGGCTAGAAGGAAATAGTGACTCTCAGATTATAACTCCTATGGGCAATAAATATATCTCATATTGTATATAAAATAATCATATTTGGATAAAATGCACATATGTGTATATGTATATATGTGTATGTGTATATATATTATACATGCAGCAATATTCCAGTAGCTACAGGGCTTACAAAAATTATCTGCCCATGGAAGATATTATAACTTGGTTAGGGATAATATTAGGAACTATGTTAAAATAAAGTATATACATCAACTAACTGGCACAGATTAGAGATCTCAAGCCCAGGTCGTGCATCACTGATAAAGCTTCCATAGGGCCCAGCTTGCTCAGGGTCCATACACTGGAAATACTGATTCAATTGGTCCAGAATAGGGCTTGGTCTCTGGGCTTTAACAAGCTTCCGGACAATTCTGATACACAGTCAGATTTCTGAACTACCGTGGCAGGATATCTAAAACTTTTATGTAGTCCTTAGAGTTTCTGAATGCCTACCATGGATATAGAAAGAGAGAATCTTAGTAAAACCAAAAACCCTAATTGCTTCTGCCCTTGGCTCTTCAGCTACACAGGGAGCCGGCCTGTCTCCAACATGGCAATTGCTGATGTGAAAATGGTATCTGGCTTCATTCCCCTGAAACCAACAGTGAAAATGGTAGGAGACCCAATTTTATGTAATGTTCTATGTATCTCCTGACTAAGACTATACTAATGGTTAATACCCTTAAATCGAGCTCTATCATAGCCTTATAATTTCTTCAGACTCAGAAATATTATTTAGGATATTTATTTGGCCATCTACCTTGTGCATAGTGCTCTGTAAGGAGCCATGACTACTAGGGAAAAAATCAAATGATTCCACGGAGCTGAGAATCTTGTGAAGAAGATAAAGTATAGGCACATTGACCAGTGAAAATGCAAATGTGACAATAACAGATTGACATTATACTCATAGAATTACAGAAATTCAGAGGAAAATGAGATCATTGTAAGTTAAAGCAGGTAAAAAAAAAAGCTCCTTTATTAAAGGATACAATGTGAATTGAACTTTGAAATATGGATAATTACCAAGTTTAGGATATTTAGTTCCCTTTCTTTTCAGATAAATTTATGTGTTATGCTAATGTTAATCCCTAAATCCAAATTACATTTTCTTTTAAATTTTATCACATAATTGATTCTGCTTACAAAAAAAAATTTGTTAAAGTTCTACCCTCATGCTTATTTTAAGAATTAAAAAGAAACTGGTTTATATATATATATATATTTTTTTTTTTTAAGTCTCTGAGTCCCCCAGAGATTTCATCTCTTTATTAACATTTGTGTCTCTGAGTCCCCCAGAGATTTTTCATCTCTTTATTAACATTTGTGATTTATTAATTTTCTTCAGCTTGAAAGAATCAACCATGTGAGCCGGACAGAAGTTAGCACCAATCATGTCTTGATTTATCTGGATAAGGTGAGAGCGCTGCTGTCCTGGGTGCAAAAATATATAAGTAATAATCACTCTAAGGGATAAGGGAAATAAGTGTTATGGTGAAAACGATCATAGAAAATGCATTTTGGGGAAATCATTTCCATGCTAGAAACTTGAGAATTCCATTATTAATTTCAGTGAATGTTCTCCTTTTCTTCTTTATTTATATTTCACATGGAACTATGGGTAGAAATGATTTTTATAATATTGGGGTATGAATATTTCTATGACTCCATAAGCAAGAAATTCTCCACAAAACGTGAGCATGTCTGGTGGGAATGAATAGCATAGGAAAGGAACACTGGGATTAGTCAATTATTATATCAACATCACCATAACAATCCATATAAAAGGGGAAGGTGCTGTCAATATGAGAAAGGACTTGGATCATACAATGATGAGACCAGTCCCACCAATAAGCCCATCTGATTATATACCTATATGTTGTAGCACAGTTTATGCATCCCTACATTGATGGGTATTATAGTTTACTACATTATATGAAATTTAAACAAGGCTGAAGTGAGAAAGCCTTTATATACCTCTTTGAGTCAGCACATGTATTCTATAAGCTAAAGTGAACCTATACCATATTTCTGGATATGGTAGTTAATCAATAAAAACAGATTATCACTTATCCCCTATGAACAGAGCCATGTTCTGGCATCCGTGGGTGCTTTCGAGTGGATTTAGCTATTTAATAAATAATTTAGGGACTTTCTCATGCACTCTGAGGGCTCTCTGCAAAAGTTAGGGACCCTCAAGTGTGTTCTTAGTTGAAAAAAGACTCCCCCGTGCTTCCAAATAAATGAACGCTCAAACTTATCCAAAGAATAGAAAAGAAAGCTCCCTGGAAAGTGGCTTAATTTCCATTTTCTTTCTAGGTAACTAATCAGACACTGAGTTTGTCCTTCACTGTTGTGCAAGACATCCCAGTGAGAGATCTGAAATCAGCCATAGTGAAAGTCTATGATTATTATGAGACAGGTGAGTGTGAGAGATTTTCATATGAAAACTAAATCCCTGTTCACAGAAATTTAGATCTGAGAAATGTGTGGGGGTGATATACAACATTGAATCCTCTTATTTCATTTTGTCTCCATCAAGTCTGATTCTCCTCTCTTTGCTATACAAACAATGTAGAAACTACCTATAGTATAAATTTATCAATTTATACAAACACCTATAGGACAAAATGAGTTTTAAATAAGTAATATCTGAACTGTCCTCAAGGAGTGTAGAGATATTTGAAAAGAAAACAACATAAGGCAGCATGCAATGTGTCCAATGAATGATGCTGACGTTTCCGACATGCAGTTCTTCCCACAATAAAGATTCCTTCACTAACCTCAATCCCATAGATGTCTTCCTTCCCTCTCCCCTCACCTAATAGCTTTTTTTATTTTCTGCTTTTCAGATGAGTTTGCAGTTGCTGAGTACAACGCTCCTTGCAGCAAAGGTCAGCAATACACTCTCCTTCCAAATGCAGTCAGAACCTCTTTGGCTTGGCCTCCAAATCTCCTCCTCCATAAAATTCTGGCGAAATATTTTTCATAGACATCGTACTGCTTACACTGCACATTATTATAGAAAGACACATAGATTGGGAGAGGCCAATGACCCTGTCAAACCTTTACCCGGTTCTCAGACAGTTTGTGGGATTGCTAATTGGGTCGGTATCTGTAAGGGATTTAATTTCCCAGTGCATTAATTGGGTTTCCTCAGGTACTATGATACCAAGATCTAAGGGAAGGAATATGCCTACTCAGGAAACCCTATTCCATTTTAATCTACTTTCCTTTCCACTGTCACAGATCAAGAAAATGCTTGAGGACTAGATGGATGAAAACTGCCTTGCTGGAATCCCTGTTCTGCAGGAAGGGTTTTTTTTTTTTTCCTTTTCAAAGACTGATGAATAAACCCCTTTTCTGGTCAATCTCTTTCACTGGTTCCTCATTCATTCAAGAAGTATATATTATATTTCCATATGATTCCCAATAGAATCCTGAAATTAAAGTGTTGAGAGATTTGAGGATACAAAAGACATTACAGTGGTGTTGGTCTGAGTAAGATTCATGTTGTGCTGATGGGGAAAATAAGAAAGTATTGGATTATGTCCCAGGAGGGTATAATGTATGTTTGGTTAGGAATACCCTAGGAAAAACTCAAGGGGTAGATTTTAGGAGAAAGTAAAAGACTGATTTGACTAGGAAAGACTTGCCACATTAAAGGGAAGTAATGATATATAAAGTTAGATAGCCTACACTGAGAGGCAATACAATGAATTGGGACTTGAACTGAATTGAGGATTATGTGTCAGTTAGAGCCAAAAATACCATCAACTGATAAGAGTGATCAGTCAACCTCGGGTCTCAAATAAAGGATGAGAGACTGAATGTATCAAAATGGTGATACATGTAGAAGCAAGTTTTCTCAGAAGAAAAAATATATAGCACTCGGAACCCAAATAGGAATATTATCTTGAAGCAACTTTCTTCTGGAACTTTGAGCCAGCATCAAAAGGTAGATAAAAACTTCGGCAAATATTCGAATAAGAAATCAGACCTTGCACAGTATTTAGTCTCTACATTTTCTTTGCAGGAAGTACTGAAATCAAGTACTATATGGCAGTAAAAACAGAAGCTTCTGAAAGGAGTTTATAGAAAAGAAGTGAAAAAAAAAGTTAAGACAGGAGGATTCAGAGGCCTGAGATTCTTTGGAAGTCCTAGGAATCCTAGTCTTCCTTTAATAACAAACATGGCAATATCCTTTAGTTTTCAGAAAGTGAGTGTCAGTAGTAAAATCTAAAAACGCAAAAGGATCTTGAAGTGCCTGTCCATGCGAAAAAAAAAAAAAAAAAAGCCAAAAAGGATTTTGAGGTACTAGCAAAACCCTCTGTCTTCACACTGGGCAATAATAAATGATAAAAGCTATCATTTTTTGTGCCATTTCTGCCCTAAGCACCTAGCAGATTTTAACATACCAATCCTATGAAATAGGTACTGTTATAACAAATAAAGAAATTAAGCAGGGAGAGATGTAACTTGCCCAAGATTGCTCAGTTAGTAGATGGCTCAGTTAGTCTGGCTTCCAAGTTCCCACTCGTAACCTCAAACCAGGCTGACTGGTCAACCCACTTCAAACAAGAAGGTCTATCTATCTAGTACTAAAGAAATATATATATGTATATTTCCAGAAGGAAAAAAAACATATATATATGCATCCCAGAAGAGAACATATTTCAGAGTTTAATAAGCATTACAATTATCAATCAAAGTAAGCATCAAGCCAAGACATGGGGCATAAAAGAAATCAGGAGCATGACTAAAGGAAAAAAGGCAACAGGTGTATAAGAAATTCCATCACTTCATTCTAGTCCATTTTCTGTTGTTTTTCATAGGGAAATCATGACTGAAAAAGTTACTTTAAGGATGTATTTGTGCAAATCATTAGTTGTATCATCTGGATCAAGAAGATTGATTTTCTAAACATTTACTGAGTACCAGCTATGTGCCAGACACTATATTCCATACAATCACACAACATTGAATAAACTAAGATTCCTCTCCTAGAGAAATTCATTACAGAGTAAAATAAAAATGTACTATTTGTAACATTATAATGCTATATGATAAGTGCTTTATGATTCATTACCAAGATGGATTAGAGATACGAAAACCTTCGCAAATTTTGAAGTACCACGTTCAAATTCTGAAGTGACCTTGGGAAGAGGACCTAATTATAATTGAAAATTAATTTCTAACTAAGTTAGCCTGGTGGCTAGGAGCTTAGACTTGAAATTACATAGATTTTAAAAGAGCAGCAACATATCCTGCCACTTGGTTTTATGAACTGATTTATTATTTCCATAGAAGAATATGTAGACTTGACAGGAAATGAGACAAAGATCAGCTGGGGTCAGTTTACACAGACTTTTTAATTTTATTTTTATTTTGCATTTTATTGTATTTTGAAATACAATGAAGTACAATGTGCTTCACCATCAACCCCATCTTTCCCTACTTCAGGCCACTCTATCAGAGGAGTCCATTTGCTTCAGGGAATAATGGATTGTTACAACAGGAATGTAAAGAGAAAGAAATAGGATGTTTGAGTCTATAGTATAAGAGTAAATGACTTTTAAACTTATTTAGATCCTATTGGTAAAGCAGGAGTCAGCTCCTACTGGAATGATGGAAATTATTTGGTTCTGGATGGTGGTGATAGTACAGCACTGTGAATGTGATTAACAGCACTGAAATATATATCTGAATGTTATTACAAGGGAAAATGTTAGATTGCATATATGATAACAGAATAAAATTTTTTTAAAAATCCATAGAATTACACTACACAAACAGTGAGCCCTAAGTTAAACCATGGACTATAGTTAATAGTATAATCAAAAAATGTGCTATCATTAATTATAACAAATATTTCACACTAATACAAGAGTTAATAATAGGGTGGTATATGAGAATCCAGTGTTTTATGCATGATTGTTCTGTAAATACACAATAAAGAAAGAAAAAAGAGTCAATCATGGCAGATTAAACCTAACAATTTATGATACGTAAGGGTTGAAAAGAATTCAGGATATGATATTAGAGAAATATCTAAATAATAACAATTTAATGTGGCTGAAAATTGAATAAGAAATCACTCTGTATATTGATATAGGAATATCTCCAGGATATTTCTGAAAAAAAATCATTAAGTGAAAAAAGAAGCAAAGCACAAAACAGTGACCATATCATGTGTCCATATTTTTTGCATTTACATAAAGAAATACTGGAAGGATACCGACCAATATAAAGGAGAAAACTACTAAAAGTATTTAAGTACCTAAGAGAAGAGGGGACATTAGGCAGGAGATTTCCAGGTAGTAAGGAGACCACTTAGTGAATACCATTTTAAATTATTTGATTTATTGAACCATGTGCATATATTTACTATTCTAAAAGTTAAGTTAGAAAATAAAAGTTTAGAATAAATATTGAATTTGTTTGAGGATAATGAATACTTACTTTATAAAGTATAATTAAAGATACCCTTCTTTGTAATCTTCATTTGATCTTAAATCCCAAAAACTCTTTATATCTTGTTTTATTTAACATATTTTCCTGTTCTGGCTCCCCTTTTTCCCTCTTCTTCGATCTTCCTTCCTGCCCAAAATCCCATGAAAAATAAGCACAGGGCTAGAGCTCAGATCTTCTAACTCACAATCCAGTATTTTCTCTAATTCTTATTACTTCCTAAACTAAAGAAGAGAGGGATCAGCCTAGACAGAGTGACATTTCAGGCTGGGAACCATTTCTCCTTCACTCCAAATGCAATGGAATTGGCAAATGACATTACTCCATCTATGTGTGAATGCCAGGCTCTCCTATCCCTGCCATTCTCACACTAAAGATGATCCCTTCTAGTACCTATATTATCAGTCTCTCTATTAGCTCATTTCCATCAGTATTTAAACATCTTTGTCTCTCAATTAAAACGAAACAAAGCAAAACTCCTTTCAACCACATATCCCTCTCAAAATACCAACAAGTTATGAAATAGTCATCTCACAACCTGTGATCACCTCCTCACTTCCCCTTTCTTACTTCTCATCCCATTGAAATCTGGATTATGACAACGTAACTGCAATGAAAATGCTGGGTCACCAATGCCTAGCTACTGCTAAACCCAAAGGATTCTTTTCAGCTCATTATATTCCTTGTCCTCTCTATTGACTGTTGAACAGAGCAGAAAAGAGCAATACTAGTTGTTCTCTAGTCACCCTTATCTCTCCCCACATTTAAGTAATACTCCAAAGAGTTATATGACATTAGCTTGAAGTATTTCTTCACCCCAGAGGTTTTTCATGTCCCAAAAGGACCCTTGAGGACTAAAGAGACTTTATCATGTAGAGAAAGAATAGCCAATGGAGGTTAAGTGCCCTTCTCCTAATCTACATGCTCAAAAAGCAGATCTTAAAGGCAGCCATGTAAGGGTCTGGAGAGGATATCAAAAATCTCTAAATAGGAATTTCAGTGTGAAAATATGTTCTAACTGAAATGGGATGCCTCTAGCAACTTCTCTAGCCTAATGGAAATTACCCTTAGCCAAAATTTGTTGATGGTTGAAAGTAATGTCCCTTTCATGAAATCTGTGCCCAACTTTGGATTCAGTTAAGAGATGTTGGGTCTGGGGCTGGTGAATCTGTGGGGTTTCTAGGGTCAGCTGAAACAAGACTTACTTTCTCCATGGAGAACAAATAGAATTGTCTTGGTTTGCCAGGGCTGCTATGGCAAATCACCGAATTTCCTAAGCAACAGAAATTTATTGTCTCCCAGTTTGGGAGATTAAAAGTCCAAAATCAAGGTCTCACCAGGCCATGATTTCTCCTGGACTCTATACCATTCTGGTGCTGGCCTGATTCACTCCTTGGGGTTCCCTGGCTTGCACCTCTACTTCCTTCACATGGCCATCTGCTTCTTTCTCCGCTTAGCATTAAGTTGTCTTGTTTTTTTATATAGGGACATAGCATTCTGAGGTCATTCATAGCTGTGGAAAGGTGAGGGGGGTCAGGTGGCATAAGAAGTGTTTGGATTTTTTTTTTTTTTAGTTAAGTGTGGCAAAACTATTGCTTTTCAACAAACTAGAATTCTTCATTGTCAGCAAAGTTAAGAGCCACTGCATCAAAGTTCAAGAACCGACTGTATTTAACACAATTTGCAACATTCTGCTATTTTTTTATATGGTTAGAATGTTGAAATGTTCTTGAAGTTAAATAATCAGTATTATCTTTGGGGAAAAAAAGATAGCATGGTATTTGTTTAAGCATAGACATATAGATAAGAGAAACAGAGTAGAGAGCTCAGAAATATTCACACAAATAGAATAAATTATTTTTTACAAACGACCAATAAAATTCAATGGGGAAAAGAGCAGTTTCTTCAACAAATTGGATCAGCAGGTGGTAAATAATAATATAAAACATAACAATTTGCTTCTGATTGTTCTATAGGATTATCTAATACCCAACTTTTCTTGTATCTCACAATTGTCGCTCACCAAATCCTTCTGTCTAATCTTCATTCAACACAGTTATAAACCAGTAAACATTTTTAGGTTGAGACACTGATGAATCTGGTGTTTTGTTAATGGGTGTGGTTTTGTGCCATGTATTTCTACTATCACATAATATATATGTTCCTGAATAGCTCCCATTCTAAAAACAAAGCACACTACACATAACAAGGCTTATGAGAAAATAGGGTTACATTCAACCACAAAAAAATCTATACAACTTTGAAACTAAATAATTAACCCAAAGAAAAGGAAGCCCAATATAAATTTTAGCACAGGTAAATCTCAACTAACGTTTATTCACATACAGCATTATTGTCAATTGATGCATTGCAGATTTAAATCCTAGGGCTGGTATTTTCTCCTTCAAGAAGCAGGTCCTTGAGATTGTATGTTTTGACTAGAGACCAGTTTCATCAACATTAAAAATCTTATTCAAGATGTCCTCTTCTTCATCAATCTTATATTTCTATAAATTTTTCATCTGCACTCACCACTTCTTCAGAGAGATTAACATTAGCAAAAGCATTGGACATTCATAGAGCCACTAAATCAGTAATTAATTATACTAAAAGAAAGAGATTTTCAGAATTTTAAGATTTTTTTCTTAATATATTGCTAGCATTTTCTTTAATTAAGAAAAGGCTTTCTCCTGATGTCTTCAAAACTTTAACATGTGGCATAAAATCCCATAAAAAAAATAACAAAACTCTTTACTGACATAATTCCCTTATTTACTAACCATGTTCAAATCAATTTCTATTATAAAACATAGATTATAGCATAAGAAATGAGGGTTTTATATAAAAAATATATTTTAAATGCAGGAATAGAAAAAACAGTATACTTTATTGTGACCTATATATTTGTTAAGTAAAATTTGAAACATGCACAGAAAAATGAGCCACTGTCATCAGATAGATGCTAAAGAGACAGTTTGGGATCTTCTCTGAAACTTTACTTTTGTAATTTTGATTCTTGAACAAATCAAGTAAATTCAAAATGATATGGGATTAATCTCCCTGATCTTAATGCAAATATAAGATTATTTCAAAAGGCTGTCAGCAAGATGGCAGAGTACTCAGTTGCCAGTGTTCGTCCCCCACAGGAACATCAAAAAGAAGCAGAAACTGTCAGAACCAACTTTGTTAGAACCATGAAAAATAGTCAAAGGTTTACAGCAACCAAACAAATGTTTAATCAAGAAAAGGCAACTTTAAAATGGTAGGATATATTTGTATATTTAATTTCCCTTTCTCTTGCCACCACCGCCCCACCCACTGTGGCTCACCCTGGTCTTGAAGATGGCAGCCCATATTCCCAGCCCTGGTTCTGAAGACAGCAGAAGAGATCTTATTCACAAATTAAAGTGTATGTCTACATTTGCCTGGGAGTTTCCTGAAGATTCTTCCTATCTTGGAACTCTTTCAGGGTGGAAAAGTGATAGACATTGCAAACAACCTGCAGTCACTTGAGGCAAAAGATTATGGTTCAGGCATACTAGACCACCTAAAGGCTGGAGGAAAAGCTGTGGGGATTTTCTTTGGGAGATTAGGGCAGTCAAAAGCAAAAGTATAGAGAAGAATCTAGAAAATTCTGTGCATACCCAAAGCAAGATGCATGCTCAGAAAAGACATGAGACGATCTTAAACTTTCAGGATGATCCCTAGGCTCAGTGCAATCCTTGCTAAGTTTTACAGGACTGCCCAATGCAAGGTGGATCTACAAAGACTGAGAGACTTGTATTTTTGTTGTTGTTATTGCTGTTTCGTTTGTCTGTTTCTTTCAGCTCATAGTATTCAGGAAAATTTCTGTCAAAACACTAACTCAAGCTAAAGCAACAGAGACTTTAGTATTCACACATGACAAAGGCAAATATGAAAACATAATAGGTATAGGAACATATCACCTCTGATCAAGGGCGTAAAGTGGTAACTGGCCCCACTTGTTCATCTCTACAGAAGGCCTGATGAGAGTGCTTCCCTTTCTCCTAACCAGAAACTTCTGAGACCCTCATTTCAAGAAGTATTTCATAGTGAGGTGCAGTAGTAAATTCAGGCCACAGGGTGACATCAAAGGCCAATGAATGGACCACACATACTACATTGCTAAATATAAAATGGAGGCCAAGAGGGCTAAAAAGATCAGGTGTGTAGATGGGGGGAGATAAATTAATCAAATAAATTCAAGCCTAAAAAGAGCCCACAATAAATGATCTCCCCCATCTTGCTCCTGCAACAAATTTGAACAATGGTTTTTATTCATTTCCACTTTCTCTACTTTTTTTTAAGTAATTTACTTCAAAGAGTAAGAGTTAGGGACATTGCCTTTCTATTGTTAAATTGCTGAAATTTAGTTTCCATAGCTATTAAAGAGAGGGAATTTAAAAATAAGGAGAAAGAGGGAATCATGGAATCAAAGGATTTACACTAGGAGTGGGATCTAGAAATGATCTGGCTATATAGTAGCATCAACAGGGGACTTTTTAATGAGGTTAAGGTGGGCATGGTATGCTGGCATCCTATGTTTTAAAAGTCCCCCAACTGTGCATCCTTGTTGAAAACCACAGACCATGCAGTGTTCTTAACCAAGGAGGCTTTGGAAATGTGTGAGATACGAAGATTTAGAGAAAAGGGGTACTACTGGCTTTTTTTGGGGGGTGGGGGGGCTACATGGTCCAGGAATCAAATCCAGGTCTCCTGCATGGAAGTTGAGCATTCTGCCACTGAACCACCTGTCTACTGGCTTTTAATAGTAAGGCCACACATGCTAAATATGTCATACAATGAGCCTGATAATTCCACATGATGTAGAATATTCCTGCTAAAAATATCAATAGCACCCCCACTGGGAGATGCCTAAACCTCTCATTTTTAAAAAAATTTTAATGTAATTTTATTGCTATATATTATACATTCACATACCATGTGCTCTAGTTTGCTAGTTGTCAGAATGCAATATACCAGAAATAGAACAGCTTTTAAAAGAGGGAATTTATTAAGTTGTACGTCCACAGTTCTAAGGTTGTGAAACTGTCCCACCTAAAGTTAGGCTATAGAAATGCCCAATATAAGGCATCCATGGAAAGGCATCCCAGCTTCTTGTTTCATGAAGTTTCCCTGGAGGTGTTTTCTTCTTCATCTCCAAAGGTCTGTGGCTGTGTGGGCTCTGTAGCTCTTTCAAAAATGGTTCCCTCTTAAAGGGCTCCAGTAAGCAACTCCACCCTGAATGGGTGGAGACACAGTTCCATGGAAATCATCTAATCAAAAGTTTCCACCCTGAATGGGTGGAGACACAGTTCCATGGAAATCATCTAATCAAAAGTTACCACCCACAATTGGGTGGGTCACATTTCCATGGATAATTAAAAATCTCCCACCCACCAATACTGAATGAGGATTAAAGGACATGGCTTTTCTGGGATCCAACATAGATTCAAACCAGCATACCATATAATCATCCAAAGTGTACAATCAATGGTTCACCATATCATCATATAGCTGTGCGTTTATCATGACAATCAAATTTTTTTTTCTTTTTTGAATGCTAGGAAAACATTAAAAATCACTGGGGAAAGAGTGATTCGATCAGTGAGTGGAAAAGTATTTGCAAAGCCCCCTTGGGGAATGGTGAGAACACGGAGAAATTCAACTTCCCCAAGTTGAATTCTTGATATTCTCACAAGCAATGTGGACAACCAAAGCTATAGGCTGAGCCCCCAGTCTTGGGGTTTGTTCATATGAAACTTAACCCCACAAAGGATAGGTGAAGCCTATTTAAGATTTAGGCCTAAGAGTCACCCCCTAACTTCTGAAACTTGTAAATATGTCACAATATAAAGCAAATTAACATAGATAATTAAGGTTACCCTTAATATAGGGAGATCATCTTGTATTATTGGAGTGGATCCAGTCTAATCATGTGAGCCCTTAAAAGCACAGAACTTTCTCTGGCTAGTGTCAGAGAGACTCAGCAGAAAAGTAAGTTAAAGAGATTTGAAGCATAAGAGGAACTCAACCTGCCACTGCTAGAAGGGATACCATATGGAAAGCATAAGAAGGAATGTAGGTGGGACCTCAGCCCTTCAACCACAAGGAACTGAATTCCTCCAATAAACTTGGAAGTGAATTCATCCCCAGAGTCTCCAGAAAAGAATGCGCTCTACTGACACTTTGATTTCGCCATGTGAGATGAAACAGAGACCCCAGCTGAACCATATTGTACTCAGATTTTTGACCCACAGAACTGTGAGATAATAAATGGGTATTGTTTCAAGCAGCTAATGTTACAGTAATTTATTGCAGCAGCAATAGAAAACTAATTCCAATATATATGTATGATAGTTGTTCTGTGGAGAGAAGATTGAATGATTGAAGGTGGGAGACAAATTGTTTCATAAGCTATATCATACTCCAAGTAACTAAGATAGATGGTGGCTGAGATGGTGGCTGAGACTACTTAGTAAATAGAAGTAGTGAAAAATCACATTCTGGGTATATTTTGAAAGTGGATCTAAAAGAATTGGCTGATAGATTGATTGGATTAGATATGACATAAAGAGAGATGTCAAGGATTACTCCAAGGTATTTCACTGAGCATCTAAGAGAATAGAGTTATCAACTGCAATGGGAAAGGCTATGAAAAGAGCAGGTTGGTAGAATATCAAGGGCTCCATTTTTAAATGTCAGTGTTGAGACGCCTATTGGACAATCGTTGAGCAGGCAGTCAGTACACATGTTTAGGGAAGAAGTTTCAGAGTGAAGGAGATAGAGATAGAATTTAAGATCACATGATTAGAGAAGGTATCTAGATATAGGGGGGGAAAACTCCAAAGACTAACCCCTGAGGCACTTCAATATTAAGAGTTGGAGAGATGAGGAAAAACTAAGCAAAACTGATTGAAAAGGAAAAGTCAGTGACACAGATGGAAAACCAAGAAACCGTGGTGTCCTGGAAGTAAAGTGAAGAAGGTTCCTAAGAGGAGGGAATAATGATCAATTGAGATAAATAAAGGAGATAGATCAAGTCAATGAGAAGTGAGAAACAATCATTGGAATTAGTGACATGAGGTCACAAATGACTTTGACAAAAATAGTTTCTGTAGAGTTATGTGCATGAAAGCCTAACTGAAGAAGATTCAGGATAAATGGAAAGACATGGAAACAGAAAATTTAAATAACTTTTTTTAAAAATTTGCCTTATAGTGGAGTAGTAGTTGGGACAGTAGGTAGACACAAAGAAAAGCAGAGTCAAGAGGAAGATTTTTTGTTGTTTAATCTTTTTTTAGGAAGGAAAGATAACAGTAGGTTTCTGTGTGTTGATGGTGCTGGTCCAGTACAGAAAGGGCAAGGTGGTGACCTGGAAGGGTGTGGGGGAGAGAATTTCTGGAGTGGGTCCTAAAGTAAGACAGAGGAGGTGGGATACGGTGCTCAGAGGGTTGACTACAAATAGGAATTGAATTGTCAAACAGGGCTCCTACTTTACCTGTTGTAGTCTATTTTGTTAAGTATATGTTAATGTATCACTCATATTTTTTTTTTTTTTTGAAAGGAAGGAAAGACAGAGAAGGAAGGAAGGGAGGAAGAAAGGGAAACATTTTTAAACATTTTCTTGTTTTATTATATTTTGTTTGTTTGTTTGTTTTTTACATGGGCTGGGGCCGGGAATCGAACCGGGGTCCTCCGGCACGGCAGGCAAGCACTCTTGCCCGCTGAGCCACCGCGGCCCGCCCTTTTTTTTTTTAATGAATGAAAAAAAAAAAAAAAAAAAACTGCCTGGAAAGGAATTTACTGAATTGTTAATAGTGGTCACCTTTGGAGAGAGGAGTAGAAGAGTAGGCATGTTGGTCAATGGAAGGTTTTCGAATTTTACTCTTTATTCCTCTGTTTTTTAATCAATGGGTATTCATATAGTACTTATGTTAGCATTTCAATGTTAAATTGCTTTACCTCTTTATAAAGAAACACTTAGGGGCTTAGATATTGCTATTATCACACGTTTGTAATGTGATTATTAATTTAACTCCGATTATTTATTAGAACATTCAGAAAGTTCTTTTATGAAATAAATTTTTAATCTTTCATACATAAATGGCAAATTTTATCCAGCCTGATCAAGAAAGGAAAAACAATTGCAGCAGAAGCATTGGATATTTAATGTGATCCCTTTGACAAAAAGATAAATACACTTGATTTTTATTTGAAATGTTCAATGTCAATTTGTTTAATTTTCTTTTGATTCAGAAAAAAGTTGTTTGAAAAGAACCCTAGATTTGAATTTTTATTTTACTTTTTAAATTTTTACAATTTTTATCCTTCTTTTACAGTTATCTTCTATAACTGACCCTTTACTTACAGACTCTCATAAAATATGCCCCTTGATTATCCTTAAAAATCACAGAGTTTACAATAGAATTATCACAATCAGAATTTTAGCAGAAGAAAATGAGCCATTATTGTCACTGAACAATGGATTGAGTCCTTTTTGGTATAACATTGAAGAAATGATAAGATTTTATTTTTCACATGATGAAACTATCACTTAAGTACATTTGATTTGAAATTTTTTTAAAAAAAATAAATTATACTATATGAATAGCAATGGTCTAAGAATGTTTATGTTTTTCACTTTGTATTTTTTTATTAATTTATAATTAGGGACTAAAAATAAGGGTTAATGTGATAGCGTAAATGTGTTCACAGTCTAGGAAGTGGTTATAAGTCATGCCCAATAAATGGGCTCTCTGCTCTTGAAAGTAGTTAATATTTTACCAGATGAAATGCCCTTCAGCATTTGTAGGATTCAGGCAAAGTGCAGTCAAATATACCCTTGTGTAATTTATTTGAATAGGGCTCAAATATAAGACTGAAACTTATGGGATGCAGGGAGGAGGCAGAAGATTAAATTCAGCCACTGCTAATTATTATAGGGAAAGAACAGTTGATTTAAGGCATCTAACCTCATAATCTTATTTGTCCCTAATCTCAAATAGTCATACTTTCAGTTTCATATCTCTCAATTACACATTCATTCATCAATTATTCATCGGACAACTACATGTATCCTAATAGGAAAGAAAACAGACAAAAATCCCCACCCTCGAAGAGCTCATGCTCTGAAATTAAGAGAAAGATAAAAAGTAATATGAAACAAGTAAATTAAATTATATGTAAGAAGAGTTTAAGTGCTGTGGGAAACAGGAGGAAGATGGGAACTCTGGGGAATGACAAAAAACAGAAAACGAAGGAAAGAGGAAAAAGAAGAGAGAGAGGAAAGAAAGAAGAGAAAGGAGGGAAGGGAAAGAGAAAGAGAACAATGTAACAAATATGGCAAAATGTGAAAAGTTGGTGATCTTGGTGTCTGGGTAGGGAGTATATTGGAGTATATTAGATCTCATATACTGGGAAAGACAGAAAATATGTTGTGGGACTATCTGTAATGGCCATTTGGGGGAAGTCCTCATTGACACACACCTATTCAAGCCTTGCTGCAGCAATAAGAAAACAACTGCTGAGAAGCCAGAGGAGCAGAGGTCAGAGCCTCTACCCATCTCCACTCAGGAGTGGTGACTGAGCTTTATAGAAGAGGGACAAAAAAAAAATTTTTTTTTAAAGACAGCAAAACAACGAATTGGCCCTCCTATTTTTAATTATTCTGCCAAAAGACCCAATATCTAGAATGGTTGTGAATGGGTTATTTTCCCCCCAGCTCCATAAACTCTGAAGCCAGAGTCTAAATTACTAAAAGAAAAAGAGAATTGTATATAATATTTAAGATGCTGAGTATGTCATAAGAAAATCGAATTCTGAATGCTGCTGTAAAGTGCTCTTTAAGTCTTTTTTTAATTCCCCTTGCCATGAATGAAATTAGGGGAATTTCAGGGGACAGAGTTGGGATTTGCTATATGATAAACCATATGCAGTTTTAGTCTTTTCTATATTGAGAAGCAGTGACTGGGGCATTTTTTAAGATGGTTGGCTACACTTGTTTTCTCTCATGATAGTAAATTTGTCATAGAGGTATTTGTTAATAATTTTAAAATAGTAAAGTCTTGCCAAGGTTCTGATTATTCAAACCCGTACTATTGAATATTAAGCAGGACAGACTAAGCTTTCTGGTGCAAATACCTTGAAAGAAAAAGTAATTACTAAATAAACAGAGAGGTAACTTGACTGTATATGTTGCATTCTGTGTCACCTCCATATTAATATTTGATAAAGATTTTAATTTGTATGAAACTTCTAAAGCAAAATCAAAGCTCCTCTTGGGGAAATGGCAAGGCTTCAAGGATAAGCAATCCTATATGAATAGCACCAAAGCATTTCCACATGTAGAGAACACACACTATTAAAAATGTCTGAAAAATAAAATGTACAAGTCTTCAGGACAGCACATAACAAAGGTTAATGCTCCTTGGTGCACATTTCTTAGAGGGCTTGCCTAGTGTGTATATAACTGACTTTTGTTTGTGTTATATGATTATTTGGTGACTACATTGAAAATCTACACAATTCAGTTTTAGCTCTGGATTACTTCAATTGACCTTTGTTTAAAGGTTTTATCTGTGTACAGTAGGTGTTTGATTTGTTTTAACCTTTTAGAGGTTTTTTTTTTCTTTTCAATATTTAAGGTAAAATTCTTCTAGAAGAAAAGAAGTGTGTGTTAATGCTGAGTAGGTTGGTTTTTGGTTTGGTTTCTTGTAGTCAGGCTTTCTGAACATTGACATGTTAGGTGACAAATCCTGAATATGGAGTTCTTCAATTCTAAATCTCTATTAAAAGACTCTCACTTGAATCCAAACCAAAGTACTCTCATTGCCTCATTTCTAAAGTTTCAGGAAAAAAATATATCACTTCATGAGGGGAGGAATATTTTTGCCTATTTTACAATAATAACATGACTCAGTGCTTATTTTTAAAACTGGATTTTAAAAATTTGGTAGTATAGCAAGGAGTGAGCCACTTTTTATAGGCACTCTATGGTTTTACAGTTCTTAATCTAAACCTAAAGTTCTATATTTCTTCCTTTTAGAGAAACCTAATTGTTGCATGTCACCAGCAGCACAGGCTACACAGTGAGTTGGGTTGGCTCTCCCAGTCTTTGAGATGTATTATAGGAGTCCCAGCCATCATCATCTTCCTCCTGAGTTATATTTGAAATGCTTTCTTTTTGTATATTTTGACTGCAGTATTGGTGGTAGAATATACTTTAATATGGATCATCTCTACTTCTGTATTTATTTATTTATTACTAGACCTCAACCATAGTCTTCTTTTTCCCCTCCACCTTTCTTTGCCTGTAGCATGTACTGTATGTAGTCAGGCACTTCGTATTAGAAATCTATAAATGTGTTGTGTACTTTTTTATGCTGTTGGATACTTATAATCAAGATGTTAACTAAGGTATTTAATAAATTTAGTCTTATTAGAAAAAAAATAGCAAACTCGCCATATTTGGGACCGTTACACTAAAACAATAGAAGAGAGAGATCTGTGAAGATAAAAAAAACATTCTCCTGGGGAAAAAAGTGAGTGTAGGGTTTCTGCTTGGAATGAAAGGAAAGTCCTAGTATTGAATGGTGGTGAAGGTACTGCAACCTCGTGACTGTGATCGAGCCCCGTAAATGGGAGGGGTTGGGATGGGAAGATCTATGTTGTATATGTTTCTACAATTAAAAAGAAAGAAAGAGAAACTAAAGAGATAATGACGACTAAATGCAATACATAATACTGCATGTGATCTAAGAATAGAGGAGAAAAGGCTCAAAAGGATATTATCGGGACACAAAAAATCAGAATATAGATTGTAAGCTTTATATCGGTGTTAAATTTCTTAAACTTAACAACTACATTCAAGGTGATTACATAGTGAATATTCTTCGCTAAAAGAAATATACATGGATGTATTACGTGTTCAAGGAATGCAATGTGTGCCACTGTTTTTAAATGTTCAGAATCTTGATAGATAGATAGATAGAGAGAGATAGGTAGATAGATAGACAGACAGAGAGAGAGATAGGTAAATAGGTAGATAGAGGCAGATAGAAACAATGATACAGCAAAAGTGACAAAATGTTAAAATTAATAGATATGGGTATATGGGGTGTTGGGATTATGTTGAAGTTCTTTATAAGGGATTTGTATTATTTTTGTAATGGTCTTGTGGGTACGAAATTATTTCAAAATAAAGTTTTCAAAAATTAATAGAACCATTCACCAAGGGCTGAATTTTTCTACGTGTAAATTATACCTCAATAAACTTGACTCACAAAGGTAAACATAACAAATTTTATGATCATCCAATTTTTTTTAATGATTGTTCTAGTTTGCTAGCTGCTGGAATGCAATATACCAGAAACGGAATGGCTTTTAACAAGGGGAATTTAATAAGTTGCAAGTTTACAGTTCTAAGGCCTAGAAAATGTCCCGATTAAAACAAGTCTAAAGAAATGTCCAATCAAAGGCATCTAGGGAAAGATACCTTGGTTCAAGAAGGCCGATGAAGTTCAGGGTTTCTCTCTCAAGTGAGAAGGCACGTGGCAAACACAGTCAGGGCTTCTCTCTCAGCTGGAAGGGCACATGGTGAACACGGCATCATCTGCTAGATTTCTCTCCTGGCTTCCTGTTTCATGAAGCTCCCCGGGAGGCATCTTCCTTCTTCATCTCCAAAGATCGCTGGCTGAAGGACTCTCTGCTTCGTAGTGTCACTCTCTCTGAATCTCTCATTCTCCAAAATGTTTCCTCTTTTATAGGACTTCAGAAACTAATCAAGACCCACTCAAATGGGTGGAGACATGTCGTCACCTAATCCAGTTTAACAGCCATTCTTTTTTTTAAAGGAAAGACAGAGAGAAGGAAGGAAGGAAGGAAGGAAGAAAGGGAAACATCTTTTAAACATTTTCTTGTTTTATTGTATTTTGTTTTTCCGTTTTTTGTTACATGGGCTGGGGCCGGGAATCGAACCGAGGTCCTCCGGCATAGCAGGCAAGCACTTTGCCCGCTGAGCCACCACGGCCCGCCCCTTAACAGCCATTCTTAACTAAATCACATCAACTAGGGAGATGATCTCATTACAGTTTCAAACATACAGTACTGAGTAGGGATTATTCTACCTTTAAGAAATGGGATTTATATTAAAACATGGCTTTTCTTAGGAGGCATATATCCTTTCAAACCAGCGCAATGATCTTTATATTTTTTTACACCTCCTAAATTGGCATGCCTTCAATGTGGATAAACCTTGAAGACATCATGTTAAGTAAAATAAGCCAGACACAAAAGAGGACAAATATTGTGTGATCTCACTGGTAAGAAATAATAAGAATAAATAAATTCATAGAGACTGAGTCTAGACAATAGGTTATCAGGAGATAGGGTGGGGGTATGATATAGGGAGTCAAGGTTGAAAACTGTGCAGTGTTCTTCTATGGACGATGGGAATGTTTTGGTAACAGATATTGGTTTTGGTAGCACAACATTGTGAACATAATTAAGAGCACTGAAATATATATATACATATATATAAATAAATGTTATATATCTATACAAATGAATGTGGTTAAAAGGGGAAATGTAAGGTTGTATATGTTGCAACAGAAATTTTGTTAAAAATTTTTTAACAAAATTCATGCAACTGCACTATGCAAACAGTGAAACAAGTTAAATCATGAACTATAGTTAATAGAACAATTGTGCAAATGTGCTTTTATAAATTGTAACAAAAGATTTCTCACCAATGCAAGGTGTCAATAATAGAGTGGTAAATGGTAAATTATGCATGATTGTCCTGAAAACCCACAACTTCTCTAATGAAGAAAAAAAATGTCATGCCTTGGTTCTCCTCTAACTTCCATGACACCACATCGTCCTGATTTTTCTTCTTCTAATTTTCTGGCTATTTCTCGAGCACTTTAAATATTCCTATTTCTCAGAGTCCTGTTCTAGACCTCTTCTTGTTCTGTAGATTCTTGTTCTATAGGCTTGTTCTATAGCCATTCCCATAGCTGAAACTCTCACATTTGTCCATTTCTGTAGGCATTTTTAGCTGAGATAAATAGGTTTGGTGCTATCGAGTAGAGGCAGTGATGCTTCTAAACATCCTACAATCATGGGGGAGCTTCCAATAACAAAGAATTATCTGACCCAAAATGTCAACAGTGCGAGGTTAACCCAGTTCTACGCAAAGGATGCAGATTCTAACTAGAATGCGGATTTTCAGTCAGTCAGCCTCCAACCTCCACGTACAACAACCCCTCTGGCACCATCCCTGAGCTTATTAGCAGTCATCTTCCTTTGTTATGAGGACACCACTGAGAGCAATGACCCTTTTCAGGTAATTCTTACCAAATTCTACAGTCTTTTTTTGGAGGCCTGGGGGGTGTGGGGCTTCCTGTTTGCACAGAGAAGCCTCATAAATAAAAAAGTCCTGCAGATTTGGGGAGTTTCTGGGACCAGGCAGAGAGCAAAGAAGAGTATACCACAGTCTCCAGTCTCCTGCACTTTCTCCTACACCTTGGGGAAAGGCAAATGCGTTCAGCCCTATCTTGTTCTAATTTTTGTTGTAAGTTGACCACTCAGGACACTGACTATTTTATATTGTTCTTTTTTTTTTTTTCCAGTGTCTCTCTTACATCATTCAATTGCCCTTTCCCCTCCAAATTCTCCACCTCTATTCTTGAATATTCCTTCCAACTTTTACGTTACATGATTCTATTCATATAATTCATTTGCTTACTCTCATTCAATCTTTTTCCAACTCTAAAGTAAATAGTATGACTAAACATAGGGACCATTTGATTTAGGAAGACTCCCTTCTTCATAGCCTGTCACTAAAACCTGAAATTTCAATGTTAAAGAGCCATCCCTTTGATTGAAGCCATTTAAACATGATTGTTTAAAAACAAGTATATAAATGTGGACACTTATGATTGGGTTAAACATTAACACTGGATCCATAGCTTGTGCATGTGAGAAGTTGGGCAAAGCAGATCTCTTTGAGCCTATTCAATGTCTATAAAATGGAACTCTCTGCTATTGTTGGAATCAAATGCCTTGAAAATCATGATTTGCACCACCAATATGGCTTATTATTAATAATAAAAATAAACATCAGAAGTCATATCATCACACTGTTTTTCTCCTTTATTAAGATCAGGAGAACAAGGATATTTGACTTTGATAGTGATATATAAAGAAGATAATTTGGTGAGATTTAGCATATTTGAGAAATGGCAGTCATGAGGCGGCTTATAGACAAAATCTCTCTGGATTTTGGCCTACAAAAATCTCTCCAATATTGGGAAGGGCGAGGTAAGCAATCCCTGAACAGTGTGGCTTGGGTCAATTTGCAATTCTGGATTTCACACTTGATATGAATTTAGCTATGAGGAGAAATCGAAAATTAAAAGAAGTGCACTGGATTATTTTTCAAGAAATATTACAACTGCAAATAATTTCATGCAATATTTTTATGTAGTGAATAACTACTCAGGTGTTGGGGTTGTAGTGAAGTAAATACATAAAGTCACACCATCTTAAGAGCCCACCTTCAGTGGGATATCACTGCTCAGGCTGAAATATTGCCAGTGAAGAGAAGGCATAATTTTTGTGCCACTCAGTACAGTATCATGCCGTCAGCCTGCCTTCTCTGCGGGCGGGACAAAGATGGTAATAATACGATGATGAACCATGTCATGGATGATAATGTCTGTCTTGCTCTGTCCTGAACTCCTCAGGTACCATATGGTGCTGGCCCCCTCCCTGCTCCACACTGAGGCCCAGGAGAAGGGCTGCCCCCTTCTGGTCACCTGAATGAGACAGTGACCGTAAGGGCTCCCTTGGAGTCTGTCAGGGGAAACCAAAGCCTTCTTGACTGACCTTATGGTGAGAAGGACCTATTTCACTGCGCCTCCTTCTCTGTGAGTACTAGCTGCCTATCCCTGTTTTGTGTGGGTTTTAATTTCCTTTTTAATTTAATTCTAATAGTAAGGACATGAAGATTCATTTTCAGTATCAGGGAATGAATTTAGAAGGTTGTCAATGACTTCAAAGAGAAAGTTTATCCCAACGAGGGAACAAGAATATAGATGGAGGAGAGGAATACTTATAAACATGCTAACTTTCTATTTAATTCCCACCTAGCCCTATTAGCTAGAGAAAGCATGAGTTAGACACGTCTAGTTGTGAAGTGTGAACTTTAAAATGATATCAGAACTTGGCCAAGTCTTAAGAAAATATTGGGCAAATGTTTATGAAGGTAGAAGGAGACAAACTTTCCACCAAGGATGTGCTACAAAGATATCTCCCTTTCTACATGTGATTGATACTTGAGGAAACATCCAGTCTCTCCTTGGGGGAAATGATCCTCAAGACATAATTCCAACCATCACTGAAATATTGATTTTTTCCCCCTTTCTCATGGTTTTCAGTCTTGGGTCTACTTTTTAATTAAGATTATAAAATTTACTCCATGTGGTTGACTATGTTTTAATTGTTACTGCTGAGTCATGTGGAATATGGGGTTTCATTTATAACTCCTTTTTCTGACTTATTCTCCATCGTATATTTAAATAATAAGTAATGCCCCTTATTTCCCTCCCTGTGATGTTGAAGGAGACCAAGTGAGGAATAAATATTAAAGTCAGTAGACAGAGAGCTGAGAAAGCTTCTCATCATCTTTTCTGCTCTCAGTTCTCGAGATCATCATCCTCTGAGAAGGTAGCATTCCTCTCTGTCTGGATGAAAGGACTAACACATGAATTCAGAAAATGATCGAGTGTGCTGATAAAGAACACAGAAAGTCTCATCTTTGTCCAGATGGACAAGCCAATCTACGAGCCAGGAGAGTCAGGTATGAAGCCCATGATGGGGCAAGTCCAGAAATGAAGAAATGTCCTCCTTAGCATGTTACCCAAAGGCCTGGATTTCAGGACCTCATTGGGAAACTTGCGCTTTTTTTTTAGTTAAGTTTTGGGTTATTTCTGTGGATGAAAATTTTCACCCACTACATGAGTTGGTGAGTCTCTTAAATGAGCATACATCAATGACTTGGGGGACAATGAATGACAGCAGGGTGCAAAGATAAGCAGACTGTAAGGAATTTTGGTTCAATAAGCCTGAGATCAACAGCAATCATACCTAACCCAAGCAGTGAACCAGATTTCACAGGAGTAGCTACCAAAGGAAAAAGAGAGAACAAATTTTTCTTTTTTGCATTTTTTCAGTCCACCAGATAACATTCAAGTACTTTTATTATGAGTATTAAGCATAGAAGGGTCATACAAAGATAACAGACAACATTTGGTCCTTGAGACCATTTAATCACATAAATCCTCAAAAGCTTTATACTTCCACTGCTTTGCAGTTCCACTTAGGCTTCTATAAAACTGCATTAGACTATGTGTCCCTCCCTCTAGATGAGCACATTATTCAAGAGAAGTGTAGTTGGTGTGACTCTTACTCCAAACTCAGGTATATAATCAATGTAATGTTTCTTGAAATCAAATTAAACCAGAGACCCCTCATAGAAAATTCCACTTTTGACATTTTAGAAGCTGTCTGCTATTCCCTAGGGGTACAAAATAATTTGGAGCACTTACATAAAGTCCAAAAATTGGGGAAAAGAGCCACTAGGTTTCAGTCTATCAAGGTCACTTTCTTATTCCCTTCTCCCTTCAAACTGAGAACAACCTTTATACTCCCACTCTCAGTTGATGGACTCACCTCAAATTTCGTCAGGAAAATATGACAATAAATCCCAACTCATGAACCTTCCTGCATCTTTCCCCATATTTTCTGTCTCTACTTCTGTTACAACGAAAGAAGTAATCTGTTCCAATTAAAAGCCAACTCCTCTGCTTATGCACCTGAGCCCATCTTCTCTTAACTTTCTCAAGAGCTCCCATTGACCTCTTCCTCCCTTCCATCATTTCCTTTATGGAATAATTCCTAACAGGAACACACATTTTTTACTACCCCTACACTACAAAAGGAAAAAAGAAGGTAAAGCATTAAAAAGCTCCCTTGACCAAACCCTCTCAAATATCCTTCCATTCCTTTGTTGCCCTCCATAACCAACGTCCATGAAAGCATTTACTCTACACATTGTCTCTACTTTTTACATTCAATCTTAGTTTTTTAATGCTATGAAATACTTCAAGTAAACAGATATGAATAATTTAACAAGCACCCATATGCTTCAAATTAAGATTCATTCAATATTAACGTTTTCCCATATTTGCATCATTGCTGTAGAAATAAAACATTAAAGATATATTTAAAAGCCTGCTATGTATCCCTCCTTTATCAGATTACTCCTCCCTCCCTGATCGAAGACAGCCATGAATTCGGAATTTAGAATTGCTGTGTATGTTTTTGTATTTTACTAGACAGACAGAGAAACAAAGAAACAGAGACAGAGATTGGCATCCTTAAACTACTGTCATATAGTTTTTGCATATTGTTACACAATTTTTCATAAATGGTATAAAAGTATATATCATTCTCTAACTTGCATTTTCATTTATATTATGCTTTGGTAATTTATCCTTGCTGGTGTCTGTTCTTCCAGTATAGTTCATTCATTTCAACTACTTCATAGGACTGCCTTGTACAAATACAGCACAATTTATTTATCCATTTTCCTTGTTGATGAATATTTAGATTGGTTCCAAGTTTTGGCTACCCTATGAATAGTGTTATACTTAACATTTTTTAACATATCTCCCTAATTAATAGGATAATTTCTGCATAAGAGGCCATGTACTTCTTTGACTTTGACCAATATTGTCAGACTGCTTTCTGCAGTAGTTGTACGTGTGTATTCCCACAGCAAACTGTGGCAATTGCAACTTCACTTCCTCTCCAACAATTAGCATCAACTTTTTGAAAGAGTGCAATGTTCTCATTGTTCTAATCACCATCTCCCTAATGACTAGTGAGTCTGAGTATCTTGCATATGTCCTATTCTGTGAATTTCATGTTCATATTCTTTGTTCATGTCCTATTATCCTGTTTTTCTTTTTCTTATAATATATAAAAAGTCTTTATTTTGGATGTAGTCCATTACTGGTTATATTTTGTCATCCATCTTTAGATTATGTGACTTGTCTTTTCATTTTATTCATGGTAGTTTTTAGAAAAACAGAATTTTATTTTGATTTGGTCAAATTTATCAGTCCTTTCTTTTACAGTTATGGCTGTTTTGTGTCTTTTTAAATTAACACTCTTCTAATCCAGGTTCACAAAAATATTTCCCTAGATTATCTTTTAAAATTTGTAGAATTTTGCATTTCACATAAATTACAGGTAGTTCTTTAAACCACCTGTAATTTATTCTAATGAGAAGTATGATAATAATCTAATTTTTTTTCTTTAGGGGTAACATTTTCTCAGTACTGCTTATTAAATTGTCTATCCTTTCCCCACTGACCTGTAATACGACTGTTATAAACCCTTTTATTTATAAACACTTATTTTCTGGACAATTTATTCTATTCCATTTATCTCTTTTGCTATCTCTGCAAAATTATCACAGTCTTAATTTTACAGTAGTATGTAGACCCTTCTAACCACTCCCCAGTTCTTTTTCCTCGAAATTGTCTGACCTACTCTGAACTATTGTTCTTTTGTTTGATTTTTAGTATCAGTCTGAAGTTCAACTGAAATACCATACTGCAATTTTTACTGAGACTGCATTGAATTTATAGATTAATTTGAGGACGATGTATATCTTTGCATAACAAACCTTTCATCAATGAACATTTTTATATGTCCATTAATTCAGGTCTTCTTTTATGTTCTTCAATAATAGTTTATGACATTCTGCACAGGTTTAGCACATCTTCTAAAAGACATATTCTGAAGAACATATTTTTATTACTGAATGGGATCTATTTTTTTAATTTCCCACTTTAAGGGGTTATCATTCTGTCTCAGTATTCCCACTATTTCTTTCATATTGAGCTTGATGAATTCTTTATTGATCTTTATAATTTATCAGTCAATTCCATTAGATTTTCTACACGGACAATCACATAATTTGAAAGCAAATTTTATCACTCTGTGCTCTTTTCTAGTCTTATTGGCTAAACCCACAAGAACATTGAATAAAATCATATTTATGACTTTTATGGGAATTCTATTAAATTTACACTTTTATGCTGGATATTTGCTATAATTTTTGCTAGATTTTCAGATTAAGAGATAAACTGTTTATTTCTTCCATTCACCATTATCATTCTAACCTGTTACAGTTTGAGATTTTTTTTTAAAGAAAAATACACCTTCTATACTCTCCTTTCCCAAGATATGAGGGAGAGATGTGCTATGGACATAAATAGATAGACAGCATTTAAATATGAGACCGGTTGAAATACTCAAGGAACTGAGTTTAAAAAGAGTAGGGAGGAGAGAAAAGTCCTAATCTCTGGGCACTAAAATGTTTAGAGATTGGGGAGGTGAGGAAAACCCAGAAAAGGAGACTGAGAAAGAGAAGAGAAACCAGAGGAAAACCAGGAGAGGGCGGCATCCTGGAAGCCCAGTGGAAACAATGTTTCAGGAGGAGAAAGTAATCAATGGTATCAAGTGTTCCTGATATGTCAAGTAAAATAATAATGGAAAATGTGGAAGTTAATGGTCACCTTGATTTAAAGCAGCTTCAGTAGAATGGAGAGGTCAAAAAACAAATGGGAGTAATAATAAGAGAATAAGAAAAGAGAAATTGGGGACTATGAATCATAGAAAACTCCTTCTAGGAATTTTGCTGTCAAGGGAACAATGTAAGGGAGTAGGAATTGAAAAAGTGAAGTCAAGGGATATTATTAATTCTCTTCATAAAATTCTTTTATCATTTAAAATAATTTTTCAGTGGATTCTCTTGGATTGTCCAAGCTCACGTCATGTCATCTACAAAAACAAAAAACAAAACAAAACAAAAAAACAGTAATTTCATCTCTTCCTTTCCAGTTTTTATAAATTGTATTTCTTTCTAATTCCTAATTATGCTAATCAGTCACTCCAGACCAAGTTAAAAAAAAATGGGTGATCAACATTATGCTTGTCTTCATTCTGACTTAAGTATCAAAATATATTTTTTCTTGGACATGGTAAGGACCTAAAAATTAATTCTTAATTTTAAAGAATTTTTGCAAGGAAGTCTGTTGAATGTTATAAAATGCTTTTTCAATATCTATTGAGATGATTGTATTCTCTGTCATAGTGGTTTGGTGTCCTTATATACAACACCCCCAGAATAATTAACTGCTACCCACTCATGATGTTTTCTAGGGAATTCTGTTAACAATACTTTATATACGATATTTGCATGGATATTTATATATCATCGGTGTGGAAATTTCTTTTAAGAACTTTTGTGTGGGTTTTGAAATTACATTCACTCTTTTTCTTATGCTATACTATTTTCTCTACCATTGGTGTTCACCCACTCTTTTAAATTTTTCTGTTATTTCTCTGGTGAAATTATCTGGGACTAGTCTTATTTAGGGTATATCTCTTTGAAAATATTTTTTATTTCTTCTAGTACTAGAGAGAACCCTGTCCTCTTCCCATTCTTGGGTTTCTGACCTTACTAGGATTAGAGAAGTAAAGAAAGCAGGCAGAAGAACTTACTTGACTTGTGGCATCCTAAGATGGCTTTGCACCCCATGGGCCAGGTAGATGTTCAAAGTTAAATCCTTATGCTCATGGTGTACTTTTTGTAGACTCTTCAGAGATACTCACCATTAATTGATCACTGAGAGTCCCTTATACTGCTCTAGGCCAGTGATTGTTTTCTCCCTCCTCAACTTCCAGAAATCTAGGATTTCACCACTACCTTATATTCACCTACGATATCTTTGCCTCTCTAGAACCCAAATAGTTAGGATCTAAAATGACCCCTTCACTGTCTCCCTCTTCTGTGTTGTCCACATCAAGCCAATGGGAAATATTCCTGGGTTCTCTGCAAAATTTCTGAAACTAATCCCAAGGCAGCAGCAGCATCTCTCCTTTGCTCTCCACATTTCTAAGGCAAGAAAAGGCACCCGCTTACTCTGTCCAACTGAGTGAAGAAGTATATATCATATGCCATGATCCTTTTGAAGCCACGCTTATTAGACCTGAAATGAGAAGTAGTCACCTTGTGTTAGGTGACCACACATTCTGGCTTGCCGAGGAGAGTCCCAGTTATGAACGTTGTTTTTGGACAATTTAAGTAGTGACCTCTTTCACTCTCAAAAATTTCTGCTTAGGCAATAAAATACATAGTAACCTACACTTTTGGGCAGGGATCAGTCTCACAGCTCAACAGAAAGATTTTGTTCATAAAACTTCCTCAAATCTCCATTCTTTCTCATCTCTTTTTAACATTGATGTAGTTGAGTTTTCAGCCAGCTTTTGGATTTTTACTTTAAAATTTCTATTTGGTGGCCTATTTTCAATCCACTTTGTTATCTGATAATTAATTTCCTTGAATCTTGACTGAAACTCCCAATGTAACTTCCAGTTCCTTAAGATTATCTGAGTTTTCTTTGCCAGGGGAGTTCTGAACTTCTTTTTTCTTTTTGTTTTCTAGTTTCCACTGATTTACATTGAGGTAAGCAATGAAGAATTTCATATTCAGAGAGAATTCTGTAAATTGAGAATGAATTGCTGTATGGAAAGTCAAGATAATATTACAACAATATTTGGTACTGCATATTTGAAATTCTCCCACATTCCAGAGACATGTTTTGTTGTAACTCACTCTCCATTACTGCCCATAATTCTTTATTTGCTTTTATAAATTATAACCTGTTTCCTGTATTTAGAACCCCAAAATGAATCGAATTATGCAATGGCAGAATGTTAAGTTAGAGAATGGTCTTAAGCAATTGTCCTTCAGCCTCTCATCAGAGCCCATTCAGGGCTCCTACAAGATAACTATACAAAAGCAATCAGGAAAAAGGACACCTTCACCGTGGAAGAACTTGGTATGGATTTTGAAGATTGGGAAGGGAAAATGGGATCATAAGCTTCTGGTCACTAGAGAATGAACCCATTTGAATAACTTCAGTTCCTGTGGGTGAGGCTGGGCTTCATCTGATTCTAGCCAGCACCACCATTATTGTTTGAACATAAAATCTCATAAAAGTTTTGGAATTTTCAAAAGAAAAGCATTTTCCCCAGCTTGGATATTTTTCTAATTTCAGTGGAGGCTTCCAAGATTTGCTAGAGCTAATATAATCTATGACCACTCAGTTTTCCAGCTCTAATAGTGTTACCCTTAAGACTGTAAGCAAGTTAAGTGCATTTGGGAAGAGTAGTCCCCATTTCAGAGCACTTGTTGATCTTTTTAACAACCACAAAAATAATTTGTTAATCTGCCACATTTCTCCTATCTCCATCAATAGTGCTTCTCAAATTTGAAGTGCAAGTAAAGGTACCAAAGGTAATCAGTATATTAGATACAGAAGTGAATGTGTTGGTGTGCGGTGTGTGAGTTCATTTTTGTCTTTTTCTACCCATTAAAATGCTCTCAAACATTTAGGATATTTTGGGTAGCTTAGCTCATTGCAATGCTATTTAAAAAGTATATAAGCACCTGAAGCATCTTTTATCCTTCCTCTAGAACTTTCTCCTCGTGGCAT
Organism: Tamandua tetradactyla; assembly: GCF_023851605.1. Taxonomy (NCBI): domain Eukaryota; kingdom Metazoa; phylum Chordata; class Mammalia; order Pilosa; family Myrmecophagidae; genus Tamandua; species Tamandua tetradactyla. The sequence continues at coordinate 71,283,061 of NC_135333.1, read as the reverse complement.
TATTTTCTTCTCCACATTATAATTACTTCTTCTTTATAACTTTTCTTTTCCATATTATAACAACTACTCCACCTACATTACTACAAAAAAAATATATATCCATCGCCTAACTTGGTAGTAATATTAAGAAGTAAATTGGATTAATTGTGAAAATAACAGATTTTTTTCTAACGATAGAATGAATTATCTTAGGCACTAACAACATAGCTATCTTTGGATACAAAAGCACATGTATTGACAGTCACTTCACATGTAAAAAAGAGTCAAGCATCAATTGCGGCACTGTGTTGACCCATCACAGTAGGGTCGAAAGCACAGAACTGAGATTCCTTGCTGTAAGTCCAGCATCAGCCACTAAATCACTTTGACTGAATCACTTTGAATTTGCAACTCTTTATCAGAAAAATGAAGGTATTGGACTAAATTATTTGAAATTGCAATTTAAGTCTATGATTCTGGAAATTCAAAACAGTAATAGCAGAGAAAACTAGAAGAGTGAGAAATTTTATCTGCCTAAGAATCAAATATAGGAGACACTACTTCAGCTGTGCCTCTATCCAAACTCTTTCAAAGTAATAGCCATAGAATTCTTTCTTTAGATTTATTTAAATTTTTACATTTAGATTTTGGGTTTATCTAGCTCATTTCTTTCTTAGAAAAGTCAGACAATTCAGAACAATGAATTTCAATTATTTTATCATATATATATATGAAATGATCCCATTTTAGTAAGTAAATATAACAAAATATAAAAACACAAAAACTTTGAGGTGTTATTGGAGAATTTTGGGAAATTGTCTCTAGATGGGTGTAATTTTTTTTTAATGTTTTAAAAAATATTTTATTTTCTGTTTTCTGATTCTTCTGTTAAAAACATCAACAATTTTGTTGTGACATTACAATAAACATTTTGAAACAATAAACAGAAGAGAAGAAGTGAAAAAAGGATGTTAGGCTAAAAGAAGAAATATTGAGAGGGTTTGGAAATACTTCTCAATCTTTAGAGTCATGCTTCCAATTAACATGAAGCTTCTATCATAATGATTTAGAGGCTGCATGTGCACTCAACTAAGCTGCCTGAGTTCAAATCTCAGCTCCCCCACTTGCCAGCCGAGTCAGTCTTGTCAGTTTACTTAACCTCAGAGTTTCTCATTTTCCCTACAAAAAGGAGAAGTAATATCATATCTTTCATGAGGCTGTTATGAAGATTAATTTAGTTGATACAAATAAAGTGCTAAGAAAAGAGCATGATTCATAGTAAGTGTTATTAAAGTATTAACAATTTTTTGCTATTATTATGGAACCACACAAAGTAAATATATTGCAACTGGCTGCTAGTGCGAAATATGCATGGGAAGAAGTTAGGTCTCAGCTTCTGTGAAAACTCTTGCTCTCTGGGAATTTCTCTTGTGACAGATACACCTATGGGAAGCCTGTCCCAGGATATGTCCAAAATACCTGTTGGAGAGGAACCACTTGCTTTGAAATTATTTGTTTACTTTCTTGTCTCTATTCCCTTGATGAGGAAAAGGCATCAGTGCCTTTAGCTTTGTCTCCCATAACATTTTGCTACCCACTCACCTGTCCCTTCTTCTATAATCTTGGCCTTCACTTGAAGATTCATTTGATACCTAATATCCTTTAACTGGAACATATTGGTCTTTACTTGTTGAGTGATGCAGCCATGGCTGTCTAGCTGATAAACATAAAAAAGATGATCAATCCAAACTAATACGTGGTTCCTTCTTTGGAGAGGACATAGTATATTGGTTATGAGCATGGATTTCTGATTCCTATGGTAAAGAATCAAAGGCTGCCTGTGAGGAATTCAGTCAGCAGGTGAGTGAAACTGTTCTAAGGAGCTTGTTGATGTCCATGAATAATTGCAAAGTACATTTAAAGGAGAAGAAGACAGTCTGGAAGGAGAAGCTAGCTCAGATATCAAAAGATGGTAGTCCCATTGTTATAGTTTGTTAGCTGCCGGAATGCAATATACCAAAAACAGAATAGCTTTTTAGGTGGGAGTTTAATAAGTTGCAAGTTAACAGTTTTTAGGCCATGGAAATGTCCCCATTAGAGCAAGTCTGCAGAAAATAGCCAATCTAAGGCATCCAGGGAAAGGTACCTTGGTTCAAGAAGGCCGATGAAGTTCAGGGTTTCTCTCTCATCTGGAAACGCACGTGGAAACACAGCATCATCTGCTAGCTTTCTTTCCTGGCTTCCTGTTTCATGAAGCTCCCCAGGGAGGCATTTTCCTTCTTTATCTCCAAAGATCGCTGGCTGGTAGACTCTCTGCTTCTCATGGCTATGTCATTCTTTGCTCTTTCAGAATCTCCACATTCTCCAAAATGTTTCCTCTTTTTTAGGATTCCAGGAAACTAATCAGACCCACCCAGATGGGTGGAGACACATCTCCATCTAATCCATTTTAACAACCACACTTGATTGAGTCACATCTCCAAGGAGATGATCTAATTACAGTTTCAATCATACAGTACTGAATAGGGATTAGTAGAAATGGCTGTCTTTACAAAATGGGATTAGGATTAAAACATGGCTTTTCTAGGGTACATACATCCTTTCAAACCAGCACATCCATGATCCATTATTATCTCATGGAAGTGAGAATTCCAGATATTTATAACTAAACTTGTCAAGAAAAAATTAGTCATAAGTGAGAAATAATGGAATTTTAGAAAAGAATAGCTAATAGTTACTGTCATGGTTAGGGGCAGGTGTCAACTTGGCCAAGTTGTGGTACCTGTTCATCTGATTGGGCAAGCGCTGGCCTGTCTGTTGCAATGAGGACATTTCATAGGATTAGGTCATGATCATGTCAGCTACATCCACAGCTGATTCCATTTGTAATCAACCAAAGGGGAGTGTCTTCTGCAATTAGTGATGCTAAATGCAATCATGGGAAGCCTTTTAAGGAGGACTCAGAGGAGACAGGTTGCATTCCTGCTTTGGCTGGTGAGCCTCTCCTGTGGAGTTCATCCAGGCCATCCATTGGAGTCATCGGCTTCGCAGCCTACCCTGTGGATTTGGGAGTCTGCGTTCCTATGGTCACGTGAGACACTTTCATAAATTTTATATTTGCAAGTGTTCCCTGTTGATTCTGTTTCTCTATAGAGAACCCTAACTAATACAGTTACTGAGTACTTATGAGATGCCAACCCAATGGTTTAAGCAAATTATATCTATTAATTCATTTACTCCTCACAATAGCTTTATGAGGTAAGTGCTATTATTATCACCAATTTATAGACGAGAGAAAACAGGAATGGGGACACTATGTAACTTACCTTACATGTGATACACACAATTAAAGAATAGTAAACTGAAATCCATACTCATAACCAATATACTATGTCCTTTCCAAAGAAGGAACCACATATTAGTTTGGATTGATCATCTTTTTTAAGCTTATCAGCTAGACAGCCATGGCTGCATCACTCAACAAGTAAAGACCAATATGTTCCAGTTAAAGGATATTGGGTATCAAATGAATCTTCTCGTGAAGGCCAAGATTATAGAAGAAGGGACAGGTGAGTGGGTAGCAAAATGTTATGGGAGACAAAGCTAAAGGCACTGATGCCTTTTCCTCATCAAGGGAATAGAGACAAGAAAGTAAACAAATAATTTTAAAGCAAGTGGTTCCTCTCCAACAGGTTTTTTTTTTTTTACCTCTTTCTTAGAGTTGGAATTAACTGGAACTGGGACAATTGAAATCAGAAGTACCAAAACCAAACTTACATTTGTGAAAGTGGATTCATACTTCAGACAAGGGATTCCCTTCTTTGGAAAAGTAAAATACTCTGTGATTCATGAAGTATTTTGAATACTTTGTGGTTAAATTGTACCATGACAACCAAGCATCAGAAAATATTCTGGTCAAGATCATAGTTGGTTTATATTACCAGTTGCTTCATATGACCAAAGTCAGAAAACCAGTTTTAACCAGATCTTTTTCCTTATAAATACTGCTCAGGAAATCTATAAACCCCAAAACATTACCGTATTTCACTTTTGAACTAACAGACGCTAAATGTTCATAATAAACCCACATTGTTTCTCATTCCCATTTCTTGGTATATATTATTTAATATCTGTAACACAAATATCAATTCTTTTATAAGGTTTTCTTATAAGTATCTTAGTGTAATTACCATTCTAGTTCAAGCAAATCCTTGTTTTGTATTGAAGTGACATACGTTGTGGGTAAGTGGTTTCCCATGGAGACATAGGTAATTGTGATAAGTCCATGACTCAAACTATGAGATATGACCCTTATTTTCTGTGTAGTAAATAAATATATGTTAACAGTAGGAAACACTAAGAAAATATTGCCATTTAATGTTACTAATATTTTGATTAGTGAATTTATTAAAGTCCAATAGAAATTGTCTCAAGTGAGTTTTTTTTAATCTCAGTTTTCTAGGCTGTTATTACAAGTAACACATAATGGGTTAGCTTAAACAATGGAAATGTAGTGGCTTATGGTTTGGAGGCTAGGTGAAGTCCAAAACCAAGATGTCAGCAAGGCAATGCTTTCACCCTAAGAGAAGTTGCTGCCAGGTAGTGTTGGGTTTCCTTGGTTTGTAATCCCACCTAGGGGTCACATGGTGATGTCCTCTCTGCTCTCTTCTGGTTCCAGCTTCCAACTTCCTGCTCCTTCTCCCTGTGGCTTTCTCTAGGTGTGTCTGAATTTCTTCCGCTTATAAAGGACCTCAGTATTCTGAATTTAGGCCCACCCTTATTCATTTGAGCCATACATTAACTAAAATAACCTATTTGAAAGGTCCTGTTTAAAATGGATTTATACCCACAGGGATGCAGATTAAGAACATGTCTAAACTGGGGTTGTCAAAGAAATAACTGCACTGGGCTAGGCATGGATAACTTTATTCAGGGTCTGCTGCAGCAGGGGAAAGAGAGTAAAACTCAATTCCATAAAAACAAAGGACAGAAAGCTTTTTAGGGGCTAGGAGTGTGCAGTAAGAAAAGCACTGGAAGATAGTAAGGAGGGTTGATCACTGAGGTGGGTGAATGGTTTACTAAGGCACTATTAAGACCATTTGGTTCAGAATGTTTTCCTTTGTGGTAATGAGGTCTCCTAGAGCCTGTAAGGACCAGACAGACAAGGAGGGAGATACGGAATGCTTGGTTCGGAGCTTCTCAGACTGGTGGGTAGAGAGGGAGAGGGCAGGGATGAACTTGATGTTTAAAATAGCTAAGCTCTTAAGTTGTCTCTTTTTTTATTTTTTCCTTCTCTTCTCTTCCTCCCATCCCCACCCCCACCCCCGAACACACACACAGTCCCCATCACTTATCTTCCACCTCACAGCTGCAAGATTTCAAGGTTGTCAAGATGGGGGAAGGAATGAGTAGAGGTGGTGAGAAGTAAGGCTGGCAGCCTGGTCAAGAGAAAGAAAAACAGTCTTGGTCAGAGTACAACACTGACTGTACCACAGTATGGTTTCCCATTAAAAGAGTGAAAAAATGATTATTTAAGTTACTTTTTGGTCCAAAATTATGTAATTTTTAGTCTATGGACACATTAAATCACTTAGAGTACAGTTAGCTTGTATCACACTGCTGTTGATGGAAATGCCACAGAATTTCAGTTATGTGTACTTGGGAAAGACAAAGAGCCCTGTTCTAGTTTTCTAGCTGCTGGGATGCAATATAGCTGAAACAGAATGGCTTTTAAAAAGGGAATTTAATAAGTTACAAGTTCACTGCTCTAAAGCCAAGACAATGTCCCAATTAAAACAAGACTATAGAAATGTCCAATCTAAGGCATCCATGGAAAGACACCTTGGTTCAAGAAGGCCAACGCAGTTCAGGGTTTCTCTCTCAAGTGAGAAAGCACATGGTGAACACGGTCAGGGTTTCTTTCTCATCTGGAAGGGCACGTGGCGAACACAATGTCATCTGCTAGCTTTATCTCCTGGCTTCCTGTTTCATGAAGCTCCCTGGGAGGCTTTTTCCTTCTTCATCTCCAAAGGTCTCTGGCTGGTGGACTCTGCTTTTCGTGGCTATGACATTCTGCTCTCACAGAATCTCTCTCATTCTCCAAGATGTTTCCTCTTCTATAGGATTCCAGTAAACTAATCAAGGCCCATCTGGAACGGGTGGAGATATATCTCCAAGACTCATTTTGATTGAGTCACATCTCCAGGGCAATGATCTAATTAAAGTTTCAAACATACAGAACTGAATATGGATTAGAAGAAATAGCTGCCTTTACAAAATGGGATTAGGATAAAAACATGGCTTTTCTAGGGTACATACATCCTTTCAAACAAGCATAAGCCCCAAGCTGAAAAAAGCAGAGTTGGAGTAATTTGAGGTAATGTTTGGTCTATATACAGTGTCAAAAAAAGGGTTTTTCTCCCATGACTTGTGTCCCTAATAGGTGGGATCATCAAATCTAATCTACCACTTGATTTATTGTTCTATTACAGGTGCGCCTAGTAGATAGTAAAGGAGTCCTTATGCCATATAAACTAATCTTCATTAGATCAAATGAAGCTAACCATCACTCCAATGCTGCAACAGATGAGCATGGCCTGGCACAGTTTTCCATCAATACCACCAATATTATGGAGAACTCCTTCACTGTCAGAGTAAGTTTGGAAGTAGGACCTAAGAAACAGAGTTGCAACTCAATAGTATTTAGTTCTAAGGAAAGAGATTAGTATTCCAAATTGCCTTATTTTAGGGTAAAATACTGGAAGTTCATGATAAATATAAAGGCATTAGGAAAAGTATCAGAGAAATAACTGCCCATAGCAGAAATATTGACTTTTAAATACTATGTTCTCTATAAATAATTACTCTTCTTTTATTTTGGTTCTACTGTATATCTCTTAAGTTGATACTCTCAAAATAAAAAAAAGGTAAAGAGTATATTTTTTATTTATTCAACCAAGGATAAATGACATGTATTCTCAACTTCATTGCTCTCAAATATTATGTTCATTTTCTCAATGTTCATTAAATATTGTATGTTCTGGACACAGTGCTAGTCCCTGATTTAAAGCACAAAAAATCATGGTTTGTATTCTTGCAGAGCTCATGTCATGGTTGATAGAAAGTTCCATAAAGTATTATTACAAATGCCTGTGAGTGTTATCATCAAAGTGCGAACAAAGGTAGTGAAGGTGGTGATGAAGGACCCATTAAGTCTTCTGAAGGAGTTTGTAGAAAAAGTTGATGAATCCTGAAAAGAATTACAGAGCATATCTATACATGGAGCATAGATATAATTGCCACTCAAATAAATCCTGTAAGGCTGACACATGTAGAACCTGCAGAGACCTCTAAAGATCAGTCCATGATGCCACAGTAATGGGAACCTCTACCAAAGCATTAGTTATGCCAACTTAGAAAGGGTTATTGATATATACAGACGTAATAAAACTACCTAGATTAAGACCTCTATTTGCTGGAGATCAATTTACAACAATTATTCTCCTCAATGTGATTGTCCAGTTTCTAGGGGTTTTGTCAGTGTAGATAAATCGTCCAAGCAAAAGATACATTTCATTTTTCTCTATTCATAGGAATAAATACTTCCCCAAGATCTTCTGAAGTTTAGAGACACTGTCAAATAGTTCATTTCATCAACTGTAGGGAGAAGGGGTTTTTTTTTCCCTCACTGCTACATAGAGGCACAAAATTTCTAACTATTCAACTAGGTAGGAGGGTAAGCTTATATGGCTTGGAAAAGAAGTTTTTTGTAACAGGTGGTCTACAACACGTTTATTTTTGTTTCTCTAGGTCTACCACAAGGAACAGAGTTACTGTTTTGGCTTCCAGTGGATAACAGAAGAAAATGAAGAAGCATATCTTACTGTCAATCATATTTTCTCCTTAAGCAAGAGCTTTGTCCACCTTGAGCCTGTGACTGGTGAATTGCCCTGTGGTCAAACTCAGACAGTTCAGGCACATTATATTCTGGATGGACAGGCATTGGGAGAGCTGAAGGAGCTCATCTTTTATTACCCAGTGAGTATAGACTCAGGGCCCAGGAGTGAAAAGAAGCTATGAGGCCAAAATTTATTAAATCATTTGATTTCTTAGCTGTGTTCCACTTGACATTTGGACTCCTCATAAGGCAGACAGCAGCACCTGGGTCTCAATGAATGTATTACACAGGGGACAAGACATACATTAAGTGCTGTTTTAAACTAAGGACAATTGACAGTTTCTTCCTTTGTGTGTGTGTGTGTGTGTGTGTGTGTGTGTGTGTATGTGTGTGCACATATGTGATTTAGATCATGGCCAACGGAGGCATCATCCGAACTGGAACCCATGTTCTATCTGTGGAGCCAGGAGACTGTGACTGTTTCCAAACTACCAGTACTTCTCTGACTATAGCCCATATATACTCACCAATGGATCCCCCCCAACCTGAGTTCAGCAAAATAGGGATGCTATGATGCTTCTTGTATATCACTATGAAACTTCTGTAACAAGCATAGCTCAAGGTTCTGACACCTAAAGAAGGCTATCATATGATTAACTCAAGGATGGAAATTTCTCAAACATAAAATCTCTAGAATGACAGAAGAAACTATTTAACTAAACATAACCAACACCAGCCTTGCTCCAGGGCTGCAATCTCTGAAAATATATAATATTGCTATAAATGCCTAAAATGAATAATTCATGCTATCATTCTAGGATTCACATCAAAAGGGCAAGTCACTTTTTTTTCCAGTAAGACCTAAATGCCTCCAATCTTGATTCTTTCATCAGTCTAGTATCACCAGTTTTTGGATGATTTAAAAAAATGTCTGGGGGGTGCAAGGGTAGTTCAGTGGTAGAATTTCTCGCCTTCATGCGGGAGACCCACGTTCAATTCCCAGTCCATGCAATTCCCTCCCCTAAAAAACAAACAAACAAGCAAAAAACAAAACAAACAAAAATTCAAAAATGATGCTGCCATAACGAATACTCACAGGGAAAAAATAATGAAATGTGACCCCACCATAGAGCATACAAAAAAAAAAAAGACTGGGGAGAACAGAACGATAGAGCATAATAGATGGGACACTAAGATAAAAAGATTTCAGAAAGGAATAAAAAATGTAATGCATGTTAGACATTCTTCTCCTCCTTACGTGTCCAGTCATGGTCTTTCATGTCAGTGGACTCTATACCTTGTTTGTTTATGTTTGTTTGAAAAATCTCCCTGAATTTTATCCAATTCAGCTGAAACATCTTAAGCCATCAAATATTTCTTCCTCCATTATATTGACTGTCCCCTCTCCAAGAATATGCTTTCTCTAGGTATCCACATGGCCAGCTCACTCATGTCTTTCAAGGCTTGACTCAAATTAGGTCTATTCTGGCTGCCTCTCCTTAAAATCACAACTTGGCTCTCAGTCGTGGTATTTTCAATGTCCCTTTTCTTCATACTCTGACCTACTTTTTTCTTCTGTAACACTTATCACATGCTAACAATTTTTTTTATAATTTATATTTGTGATGCTTATTTTTTCCACTTTTATGTAAACACTGTGTGGGCAGAAAATTTTGTTCATTTTTGCCTAGAACAGTATCTAATATACAGTAGATGCACAACAATTTTGTTGAATATGTGATATCCTTTTTTGTTGCTTAATTTTTACAACATTTTTCCTATCTATTAAACTTTTCAAGTTATTTCTTTAAAAAAAAAAGCCAAAATATCAATCATAAAGTACATCGTTAGGAGATTCATTAATATCTCTAGGTTGGGTTAAAATAAAAGAGGAGCCTTCCAAATTTGCATAATTTGCATTTGAGATTTTAAGTACTGTAACAATTAGGTACCCATAAAAGGTTTTAAAAAATAAGCAATGTGTCTTTTTTAAAAGTGTAGATTATTCCACTAGAATAGTCTATAATTTCCAGCTCCATCTCTGAGTTCCCCCATTGCCAGATTGTGATCTCCTATTTTCCCTCCTCTTATCTGAGTTATAAACATAATAGCAATTAAGGGGGCTCTGTAGTTCTATTATTTGACATAAACCATAATTTCCAATCGATGACATTTCAATTTGGTAAGGTTTAAAATAAATAGGAAATTATTACTTGATTAACAGGAAGAGATAAATAACATGGATACATTTTTCAACAGTAAAGACTCACAGTGGGAGATGCCCTGCACTTCCTTGCACACCCTGACCATGCCATTAACCATTAACACACAGGCCATTAATCACGGGATGGACTTAGAAATGTCTTTAATGTGGAGGTACAGCTCCCAAATGCCTATGTGTCCAGGTTTTGTGTTCTCTGTCAATATCCTGGCCCATGACCATTTCCTTTCATTCTCTCTTCATTCCAGTGAAAGGCCGATTTTCCATGTCATTCCTTGTGGAGGCACACATTGCTTCCATTGCCCAACTGCTCATCTACACCATTTTACCTGACGGGGAAGTGATTGGAGATTCTGAAAAATTTGAGGTTGAAAATTGTCTGCTCAACAAAGTCAGTGACTTATTTCCTAAAATAACAAAACACATGAGGCCAAGAGGGACATAAATTAGTTTATAGATGAAGAAACAAAGGTCATAATAGCTTAGGAATTGCTCCAAAGTCATACAATAATTTATGGCAAGAACAGAATTAGGATCCAGGTCTCCCCACTCTTGGCTCAATGCACTTTCAATCACACTCTACTGCCCTTAAAATACAACAAATCCAGAGCCATTCACTTCAATAAACTTAGATGAAATTTATTGAAAGAAGGGCAAAGAATCTCAGGACTAACCTTGTGTTAACCTTGTGTTGAGACTAATACAAGTACAGGACTAACATACTTTGAGTATGTGTTGAATCTGCAGGTGCTTCAGGAATGTGAGGAACTTCAGGACAATAAAACCAAGCACTTGCTAACATGATTTCTCCTTTCTCACAGGTGGATTTGAGTTTCAGCCTCGCCCGAAATCTTCCAACCTCACATGCCCACCTGAGAGTCACAGCTTCTCCTCAGTCCCTTTGCACTATCCGTGCCATGGACCAAAGTGTCCTGCTGCTGAAGCCTAAGGCTGAGCTGTCGGCATCCTCAGTGAGTTCCCATCATCCTCAGGTGGCAGAAAGGGCCACACCAGGGGCTTGCAGCCAGGAGAAGCCCCTGTTCAGAAAAGGATTTTGTTTTAGTTAAAGCTGCCGGAATGCACAGCTTTTGAAAGGGAATTTAGTAAATTGCAAGTTTAGAGTTCTAAGTCCATGAAAATGTCCAAGTTAAGCATCAACAAGAGGCTACATTCACTCAAGAAAGGCTGATACCATCCAAACAGCTCTGTCAGCTGGGAAGGCACGTGGCTGGCATGTGCTGGGGTTCTTGGCTTCTGGACTGGGAGGATAATCCCAGTCTCAGCTGGGAAGGCACGTGGTGATGTCTGCTAGCTGCCTTTCCTCATTTCATAAGGCTTCCCTGGTGCATTTTCCTTCTGCACCTCCGTGGTCTCTGGCTGTGTGGGCTCTGTCAGCTCTAAAGTTTTTTCCAAAATGGTTCCCTCTTAAAGGAATCTGGTAAGCAACCCCACCTTGAATGTATGGATATACATCTCCATGGAAACCAACTAATCAAAAATCACCACCCACAATTGGGTGGGTCACATCTCCATGGAAACAATCAAATAGATCCCACCCAGCAATATTGAATGAGGATTAAAGAACATGGCTTTTCTGGGGTACAAAATAGTTTCAAACTGGCACAGACATAATATCATAAAATATTTTATATTTGTTTAGGGACCATCTTATTCAATGCTTTTGACATCCTTAAGAGATAGGTTTTATCTTCATTTAAGATATAAATGTGTAGTTCAGAGAAATTTAGCCATTTACTCAGATGAAACAGCCATTAAGTTGCAGAGCTAAGATCTGCTTTCCGATATTCTTTCTATACACTTATAATCTATTACACCACCATTATCTATATAAAGGATCAAATGCATGGCTTAGTTGTGCTTTTAAGATACTCAGTGTACAGCCTGTCAGAGTAATGTTGGTCTTTGAGCACCAAAGTAAATTTTTTATAAAAATGGAATCTTACAAGTTTCAGGAGTTCCTAAAATCCTATATGGAATAAGGCTTTTGGATCATTTCTTTGTTAAAAAGCTTTATAAGTCACATCCCATGAATCATGTTTTAGATTACTCTGGTCTGTCTTAAGTAGATAATATAAGATTAATTACATAACTATTTAGGATAGGGAATTCATTTTTAAAGATAAAAGTAGGTAGATATGACCTTCTTTAAGAGTGGCAAGATTATCCTCTCCCTATTTAGATGACCTAAAATTGTGTGCTCCTTGAGAGTAAGAACCCACAAAACCAATTTCATTGTCTTTCACATAGCAAATTTATTAACTGATTAAAATACGAACTCCCTTAAATGTAAAGTCCAGAATTTGTCTTTGAGCTCTCTTTTAACACTACTGTTACTCTTGGATATTTGGAGTATTTTTAGCCTTTTCTTGATCATGGTATGCATCTTTAGAACAAAAGCTGCCCCAAAGAAAAAGGGTTTCTCTCTCAAGTAAGAAGGCACATGGAGAACACAGTCACAGTTTCTCTCTCTTCTGGAAGGGCACATGGTGAACACAGTCAGGGTTCCTCTCCATCTGGAAGGGCACATGGCGGACACGGCATCATCTGCTAGCTTTCTCTCCTGGCTTCCTGTTTCATGAAGCTCCCCAGGAGACATTTTCCTCTTTCATCTCCAAAGGTCGCTGACCAGTGGACTCTCTGCTTGTGGTGCTGAAGCATTCTCTGCTCTCTCTGAATCTCCTTCATGCTCCAAAATGTTTCCTCTTTTATAGGACTCCAGAAACTTATCAAGACACACCCAAATGGATGGAGACATGTCATCACCTAATCCAGTTTAACAATCACTGTTAATCAAATCACATCTCCAGGAAGATGATCTGATCACAGTTTCAAACATACAGTATTGAATAGGGATTATTCTGCCTTTATGAAATGGGATTTACATTAAAACATGGCTTTTCTAGGGGACATACATCCTGTCAAACCAGCACAATAATAATACATTAATATTGAATATTAGAAATTACCTTAGTGTGGTAATTTCCTTCGATTTTCACCTGAGGAAAATGAGAGATTAAGCGATGTGTTCAAGTAACATAGTTAATTGCAGCAAAACTAAGACCAGGACACACTTATAATTATGAATCCTGTATTCTTTCCAATACGCTTTGTGGTATTATAACACTAAACTTGGGCGCATGGTTGGTTCAGTGGTAGAATGCTTGCCTTCCATGCAGGAGACCTGGGTTTGATTCCTGTACCATGCACCCCACACACACACAAAAAAAAAAAACCATTAAACTTTGCAACATTTTAACACTAAACTTTGCTATGCTTAAGAATATGAAGAACAACATGTAAACAGTCTTCAAAGTATAATTCTATCATTCTACTACTACATCAAGTTCAAGTATTCTGGGACTCTTCTTGCGTATGCAAAATTAAAATGCCATGGATTAGGTATTTTCATTTTTATAAAAAGTAAATGTTTTTATAATTTAAAAATGCTTATATTTGACTGAGTAACCATTTTTTTTTCAGGACATGGGCTTAAAGGTATTCACCAACTCAAAGATCAAAAAACCCATGTTATGTCCTGATATAGCCAGCACTTTGAACCAGGTAAAAGAATAAATCAGTTTCTGTTTTTGATCAAGAGAAACATTAATTATTCAGAAAAAATGGTAAAAATGAACTGATAGAACAGGCATGTGAAAGAGAAGAACCTAAGATTCAGAAGGACCAAATTAATTGCCCAAAATCATGTAGATAGTAAGTGGCAGAACCAGAGCTGAAGTCACTTCTTTTGATTGTATCAGATACTACATTGCCATCCTAAAAGGAAAAAAAAAAAAAGTAAGATAAAACATAGGTACACAAAGTACACACAAGATGCGAATGATTGTGACTGTGGAGTATGAAAAAAACTTTCATAGAAGAAAGTGTCATGAAGTATGAAGAGAGTTTGACAAGTATATGAGAAGTATAAGAGGAGGAAAAAACATTATTTCAAACAAAGGAAAGTGTATGAAAAGAAGTAGTTTTATAAGTAAAACTCTACCACAAATAAAGCATCCATACCCTATTCCCTAACCCCATCCCAAATTCTTTAAAAGTTTTGTCTTGCTCCCAGCCTACTTAAATTCAGAGCTCATGGTCAAATATTTTCCCCTCGGACTGCCCACCCTTTTCAATATTGGTAGTCTTCATCTTTTAATAAAGATTATTTTAATTGGTATAGTGAAAAAAAGACAGAGTTAGTGACTAAAAGTCCGATGTGTAGATCAGGCAAGTCAGTTCTCTACTTCAGGCCTCAGTTTCCTCATTAGTAAAATGGAGGAATCAAAATAATTACTCTTCAAATTTCCTCTAGTATTATGTAATAATATGATGTAAGATATTGATATGAGGTTTTAAATGATTTGATCACAATATATTACCAGAAAAATGATTACTTAAAGAATTGCTCACTACAGTCTCTGATATTTTGGCAATGTTCAAATGCTAATCTATAAACTCATGGCATAACCAACCCATTTGCAAAACAACATTCCTTTATTTCCAAAATATAACATTATAAAGTGCTTTCAAACAAAAGATGACAGGCATTTTGAAAAGGTTTCTGAAAGTGATTGAATGACAATAACAGAAAAATAATTAAGTTTGCAGATAAAGAAAAGAAAATGTTAGAGAGTTCAAGCCCAGAAGAGACTATATTCACTCCAGAAATTTTCTGGAAAAGGAAAATTTACCAGAATTAGTTCGGTTTTCATATTTTATTACCATTTAATGAAAACTAAAAATATCCACTTATATGAATTCACATGAATTCTGGAACTCTGAAACAGGAGTGATAGTGGGAAAAAAAGGTATTGGTACAGTCATGTGTGAGCTGAATATAGAACAATGTCTTGGGTAGATACAGTGACTCAGAAATGAGATGATTGTGGAATTTTCTTGAAAAATACTGATTGAACATCTTTATGAGAAACCAGATATTCCCTTCAGGCATGACACTGTCTAGAGTAGATAACTTTGTTTTTGAAAATTAACTAAGGAAAGACAATGGTGGAGGTACCAAGCCCAACCAAGGGGCAGAGAAAGCTGAACTAGTCAGTAATGGAAATAATATGAATAAGATACAGATACAGCTTAAGCACATAATATAAAGTATTGGAATTTAGCACTTTTATGTATAAATAGTGAAAGATAAAAGAAATAAGGTGCTTATGAAGGGAAGATAAATAACTCATCTTGACCCTCTTTGAACAGTTAATCAAAAAACATTTGATGCTATTTTATGGACAACATGGCACTGATCTTGATTGGCTAAGTTGTGGAGCACATTTTACTGATGAAGAAAGAAGCCAGAAAAGAATCACACTGGAAGAAATACATATGAAGCTATCTTCTATGGAGTTAGCCATTTTTTTATATGCAATACATAAGACTTAAAAAAAAGACACTGTAGGGGGGGCCATGGTGGCTCAGCAGGCAAGAATGCTTGCTTGCCATGCCAGAGGACCCGGGTTCGATTCCTGGTGCCTACTCATGTAAAAAAAAAAAAAGACACTGTAAATGGATTGAGTGAGAAGGTCAAAGTTACATTGCTCATGGAAGATGTTAGAAGAAACAAGTAGAGCATCATTTTACAGATAAAGATTAGTTAGTTGCAACATTTACTAAAAATTTAAAAACCAGCTTTGTGATATCCTGTTAAGAGTGGTCTAGAGGAGCTAGAGGAAAGAGAAAATGAATTTTTTAAATACAGCATCCATGCAAAATACATTATGAGTTTTGTGGGCCACAGACGTGTGTGCTTTCATGGGCAAATAGCTTCATAAAACAAATTTAAAATTACATTTTATTACTGTGTTTGTGTAAAGACAGACATAATCCAGGCTGAATTTTGTATACATTTTTCCCTCCTAATTTGAAAAAAAAAATTAAAGCATTTTCATGGGTACCTAAAAGTATCAGGGTCATATGGCACTGTACCTACTGTACCTCATGGATAAGTTGGCCCTAAGTACCTATTGATGTTTGAGCTACTGAGCGAAGAACTGAGAAACTATAAAATGCTGAAAAAGGAAAGTCAATTAGAAAGTCAGGGTGAAGAAGTAGTGACCTTTGTAGACAAGGGCATGAGGATATGAAGCTGTATAAATGCAAAAATTTTCAGATGAGAGAGGGATAGAGAAAGACCTTCTGTAGGGAGTCTGCTCATATCTTCTTTTCACAAATTATTTCCTAAAATAAGTCAATTCAAGAGGAGACTATTTCGTTAGAAACCTTAACTCTGAACCTTATGTGTACATGGTCTAAAAAAATGCAGACCAGAGAGCCTCTGTAACTAATTTTAGGATTTTCATTTCCTGCCACTACAACTCTAAGCCTGTGTTATGATTCTTGGGTCAAGTTTGCTCCACTGAAGAAATATACAGGATAGTTTTCCTTTTTGTCTCCTTTTGGTTCTGGGGTTTGTACTTTTCCCTTTCTTGCTACTCTGCAACTTGAACAGATAAACTAGAACATTGGATTTGATTCTGTAAACCTATAAAAAGAAAAACATTGCAGAAATCTCCTTGTTAGCAACAATACTAATATTGATAAATTCTGATCATTAGGTCCTCCAACAATTGACACTACAGCCATGTGGTACCTTGCCTAAAGGGCAGTATTATGATTTCCTGCTTCCCCCTAAGGTGAAAGCTCTATGTTTTTTTTGGAAGCCTTCCCTTTCAAATCCCTGTAGTATCTCAGCCCAAAGTGTATACCATTTTTCCTTCTATTTCCACAAACAATAGGGTTTTGTTTCTCCAGAATTTGGAGGTTTCTACTTTTGACAAAATTTTATCCGTCTAGAAAAACGGGAGCTCAACACATTGTTGCCAGTGCAATTGAGATATTAAATGTAGTGGGAAAATTGAAGATTTAACCACATTATTCATTCTTGTCATATTGTATGTAAAGATCTTTCTCAAAGCAGTATATTTTTAATTCCACTGTAATAGTCACAGATGAAGAAATGGAATATTATATCAGAGCAAATGAGGAAGTGGTTGAACATTTTTTAGCATATGTAGAAGTACTCACTGAGGCTGCACAGAATTATTTTCCTGAAACCTGGATCTGGGACTTTGTAGCAGTGGAGTAAGTAACCTCCATTTTTTCCCATTTGTGTTGAATGTGAAAACGTGGCTTCTTCAACATTTTAATTATTTTTCTAATTAATTTCTGTCATTTCAAGGTAGGACTAGGTTAATTTACAAAACTGCCCAGGTTCATTGGTCTGTTAATATCAGGTCACCAATGATAGACATATTTCTCTTCATGGAACTTCCAGGAAATGAACATGTTGACTAATTATAATCTGGTTCTTCACTGTTTAACATCATTCAAGTGTACTGTGTTGAGCAGCAAGATTGAAGTATTCCTACATGGCATAAACCATTTGTAGAATTATAATTTATAAAGTGTTCATGTTATTTTAGAGAGCTGAGCTCAACAACAACTTCAAATCCCTAGTGAGATTTCCAATGATAGTACACTGTGAGGTGGGGTGGGAGGTATGACCCACCCATACCTCATATCATTTCTAGGGAAATGATAGAACCATTTAATGCTTTTATTTTCCATCTTGAGCCTGATTTTTTAAGTGTTTTGATAGGACTCAAACACATCATTGGATCACACTCACCAGTTACCATCTCAGAATTGACTAATTCACCTGTTTATTTCACATTGCTGTCTTCTCCCAGCTCATCAGGTGTGGCTGAAGTAGGAGTAACAGTCCCTGATACCATCACTGAGTGAAAAACGGGCCCTCTGCCTGTCGGAGGACTCTGGACTTAGTCTTTCTCTCCAATTGTCCCTCTCCAAGCTTTTCAGCCCTTCTTTGTGGAGCTGACAGTGTCCTACCCTGTGATTCGTGGAGAGAGGCCTTAACACTCAAAGCCACCGTCTTAAACTATCTTCCCAAATGTATCTGGGTAAGGACCTCTCTGAAGTGAGCATGAACAGAAAAGACAGAGGGAATGAAAGACTGCACTTAGCCCATCACTTCTACCAAACTCCAAACTACCACTTGTCTCTAGTTACATGTATTGCCACACCAATGACAAACAGCATCGAAGTTAGAAGGGACATAACTAGCTTTTTTTTTCAAAAATATATAAGCCTCTGATTGCTAAGCCACAGCTTACAAACTCCAGATTTCAATTTTCTTTAGTTTCTAAAGTTTACAAAAATATTTTATCATCACCTAGGCCAAGTGACAGAAAGACAAATGAAAATGACATAAAAGTCAGTACTAGTCAATCCCATTATTTGGATTTTCCAAGTCTACCTCTAAATTTGCTTCACACCTTCTTTGTACCTCTCTTCTAACACCTATCACATTTAACCACAGGTAACATAACTTTCTGGGTATCTTATGTGTTCTGCAACCAAAAACACTTTGAAAGCAGAAGCCACTTTACTCTAGAGTGTCCTGTATAAATAAAGCTTGCAATAAATGTTTTTAACTGAAGAAATGAATGTGTGTGTTAAAAATTGAAAGAAGGAAGATAGATGTTAAAGATTGAGATGGTATAATCTAGGAATGCCTAGAGTGTATAATAATAGTGACTAAATAGTGTATAAATAGTGACAAATTTTAAAAATGCTTTTGCATGAGGAAGAACAAAGGAATGTCATTATTGCTGGGTGCTGAAAATAGATGGTAATTAATATTTTAAAATGTCACCTTATGCATGAGACTAAAGCAAAAAATGTTTATGTGGTACAAAATTTATATTTTGACTAGTGCATTTCCTAATATGACTTATGTAGATAGTTTGATTGAACACCATAAGTACTTGGAATCTCAGGTAGGGCATGAGATTTTGTTGGTTTGTCCAGAGTGATGCCCCGATGAATCCCAGAGTGATTTGATCAGTGAGTGGAAAAGTATTTGCAAAGCCCCCTTTGGGGAATGGTGAGAACAGGGAGAAATTCAACTTTCCCAAGTTGAAAATACTTTTCCCAAGTTGAATTCTTGATATTCTCACAAGCAGTGTGGACAACCAAAGCTATAGGCTGAGACACCAGTCTTGGGGTTTGTTCATATGAAACTTGCCCCCACAAAGGATAGGTCAAGTCTAACTTAAAATTTAGGCCTAAGAGTCATCCCCAAGAGAGCCTCTTTTGTTGCTCAGATGTGGCCTCTCTCTCCAGCCAACACAACAAGCAATCTCACTGCCCTCCCCCTGTCTACATGGGATATGACTCCCAGGGGTGTGGACCTTCCTGGCAACGTGGGACAGAAATTCTAGAATGAGCTGAGACTCAGCATCAAGGGATTGAGAAAACCTTCTCGAACAAAAGGGGGAAGAGTGAAATGAGACAAAGTGGCAATGGCTGAGAGATTCCAAACAGAGTCGAGAGGTTATCCTGGAGGTTATTCTTACGCATTAAGTAGATATCACCTTGTTAGTCAAGATGTAATGGAGAGGCTGGAAGGAACGGCCTGAAAATGTAGAGCTGTGTTCCAGTAGCCATGTTTCTTGATGATGATTGTATAATGATATAGCTTTCACAATGTGACTGTGTGATGGTGAAAACCTTGTGTCTGATGCTCCTTTTATCTACCTTGTCAACAGACGAGTAGAACATATGGAATAAAAATAAATAATAGGGGGAACAAATGTTAAAATACATTTAGTTTGAAATGCTAGTGATCAATGAAAGTGAGGGGTAAGGAGTATGGTAGGTATAATCTTTTTTTTTTCTTTTCTGTTTTCATTTTATTTCTTTTTCTATTGTCCTTTTATTTCTATTTCTGAATTGATGCAAATGTTCTAAGAAATGATGAATATGCAACTAAGTGACGATATTGTGAATTACTGATTATATATGTTGGTGTTTTATTTGGTTTGTTAAATTTTTTTTAATTAATAAATAAATTAAAGAACAAAAAAACATTGAAAGAAGGAACTTCAGTTAGACTGCAGCTACAGAGTAAGCCAAGGGAATTCTCTTGAGTCCAAGCCAGCAGGTAAGTTTCACCAGAACAAGATGCCCTGTTCCCCATTCCCAACACACAAAAAATAACAAAATAAATATAAATATTTGTATATACAAATACATGCACACATATATATATTTCCTATATAAATTATCTCCAACTTTTTAATGTAATAATAGGTCTAAGTTTATATCATTTTCAATCCCATGCTTTCCAAAAGTGCTCCCCTTAGTCAGTTTTTAACACCCCAATTCACTCCAGGCTCGCTCCATCCTGGATGCCACTTGTCTATTCTAATATCTCTTACATCTCGTTCCTATGTGGGGTTACAGATTAGTGTACAGCTGGAAGCCTCTCCTGACTTCTTGGCCATCCCAATGAAGAAAGATCAAGATTCCCACAGCCTATGTGCAAATGGGAGACAAACCATGTCCTGGATGGTAACTCCAAAATCACCAGGTGAGTGAAAGTATCTCTAAAGGGACCTACTCTCTGCTCAAAGATGATGAATATATGAAGGTTGCTTAGATTAGGTTGTCCTCTTTGGTCCCTTGTCTCAGTTTGCTAGAGCTACTAAGACAATACACAATGGATTGACTTAAGCAACAAGAATTTATTGACTGGTCGGGCCACGGTGGCTCAGCAGGTAAGAGTGCTTGCCTGCCATGCCCGAGGACCTGGGTTCGATTCCCGGCACCTGCCCATGTAAAAAAAAAAAAAAGAATTTATTGACCTACAGTTTGGAGGCTAGAAGTCCAAAATCAAGATGTTGGCAAGGCCAGACTTTCTCCCAGAGTTGGTAGCATTCTGGTGATGACAGTCTTCTGTCACATGGAGATCTTTCTCTACTCTGTGCCTTCTACTTCTGGCTTCTCTGGCCATGTCCAAATTTCCTCTATAAAGTCTCAAGTCATACAGATTAAGGCCAACCCTGATATAATTTGGCCACTCCTTAACTAAAAATAATATCTTTGAAGTATCCTATTTACAAATGGGACCACACCCACAGGAATGCAGATTAAGACTGGAACTTGTCTTTTGTGGGGATGTGATTCAATACCCAATGGTCTCACAACAGCAGACTCCAGTTGATGCTGCTTCTTTTCCTTTACTTGTCACTTCCTTGAATGAGGAGGAAGTCCTTGAATGGCTCACAGAGTTTTTGTAGATCTTAAGGATTTTGAATTAAAAGTGCCTGGAAGATCCATGCTTGAAGCTACAGGTCCTTTGTTTCAGGGAACATGAATTTCTCTGTGAGTGCAGAAACACTACTGTCCTCAGAGCTCTGTGGTACTGAGGTGGCTGAGGCACCTTAAGTTGGGAGGAAAGATACAGTTGTCAAGTCCCTATTAGTTGAGGTAAGTAAGCCAACCTTGTTTCATATTCATATTGAATCCAGAAAATGGCAGCAATATTCCACTGTCCATGATCTTTGAATTTAAAAGAATTAATAATAAACAAATCCAATATATTTCACAACACATGACATGTTTATGCCTTAAAATAGAGCCAATGTTTTGTTTTATTTTTCCCATTAACTGAAAGTTTGACTAGTCAAATTTTATACCTGTTTTTTCCTTTGGTCTGCACCCCTCCTCTCAGTTCTGATAACTTCTTTCTCCTCTTTCTCATAATTAACCTGCCTATTCCTTTCTCTCTCACCTTGACTTTTCCAAACTTATTAAACTTTTAGGCCTTTATGGTTATAATGGAAATTAGAAATCATCTAACTCAAGCTCATGATTTCTCAAGTAAAGAGATTATAGGTAGCCTCTCAAAAATCACTTTTTTTTAAATTTGGATACTGTAGTAGTTAGGCTCAGGTGTCAACTTAGCTAGGTGAAGGTGCCTGGTTCTATTGCTGTGGACATGAGCCAATGGCATGTGAACCTCATCTATTGCTGATTACATCTATTGCAGTCGGCTAGGGGGTGTGCCTGCTGCAATGAATGATGTTTGATTTAATTGGCTAGTGCTTAAATGAGAGACTCAATGCCGCACAGACAAAGCAACTCAGCATACCTCATCTCGGCACTTGCAGCTCAGCCCAGGCTTTTGGAGATGCAGAAAGGAATCACCCCGGGGAAAGTAGTTGGAACCTAGAGGCCTGGAGAGAAGGCCAGTAGAGATCACCTTGTGCCTTCCCATATAAGAACCTCAATTAAAAGTTAGCTGCCTTCCGCGGTGGCTCAGCGGGCAAAGTGCTTGCCTGCTATGCCGGAGGACCTCGGTTCGATTCCCGGCCCCAGCCCATGTAACAAAAACGGAGAAACAGAATACAATAAAACAAGAAAATGTTTAAAAATGTTTCCCTTTCTTCCTTCCTTCCTTCCTTCTATCCTTCCTTCCTTCTCTCTGTCTTTCCTTTAAAAAAAAAAAAAAAAAAAAAAAAAAAAAAAAAGTTAGCTGCCTTTCCTCTGAGAAACTATACGTTAACGAAATAAATCCTCTTTTACTGAAAGCCAGTCCATCTCTGGTGTGTTGCATTCCGGCAGCTAGCAAACTACAACAAATACTAAATCCCTTCTCATCTCTGAACTTTCCTTCTTTCCACCCAAACCTGAAGGAATCAAGGAGCAATATACTGTCAACACCTTACTCTGTGTATCAGGTAAGACTCATTCAAAACAGCAATATGAAGATAATTTACATTTGTATAATACTTTAAGTTATAATAGATTTTTCCACATAAATCATCTCATTTGACCTAAGCAATATTCCTATGAGGAAGCCAGGACAATAAGTGCCTTATGCCTATTAGACAACAACAAAAAAAATGGAATATATTAGGATATCAAGGTTTTTAACCATAATGCCACAGCTATCAAGTAGTAAGACTAGGATTTAACCTAAAACCATCTTGTTCCTCATTTGCAGCTCTTTCCTTTTGAATATAGGAAGTTATTTATCCAGCACATGCAAGAACCTAGAAAGGGGCCTCTG
This sequence comes from Tamandua tetradactyla, assembly GCF_023851605.1. Lineage (NCBI taxonomy): Eukaryota > Metazoa > Chordata > Mammalia > Pilosa > Myrmecophagidae > Tamandua > Tamandua tetradactyla. Next base: position 71,260,054 of record NC_135333.1, on the reverse strand, counting down.
GGCTAACTAGGCAGAGGTTAGAATCAAAATGCGCCTAAGCCAATGGAAACAGTATAGAAAATACTTGTTGAAGGAACATATTTTTGAATTTCCAGCTTCTGTAAAAAAACTACATATTTTTGGCCAAAGACATTTCATCTCTAAAATATATCAAATAATGGTAATACAGTTGCCATAGTCTTTTTTCTGTCATTTTTGTAATATTACATATTCTTTTCCACTGCACACATAATTGTGAACTAGACATCTGAAAAGAGGCTGTAGAGGTTTATCCTAAAAGGTAAATCTTCAACTGAATATAAACTTAAGGGCATGGATCTTGTCTACTTCTGTTCATGACTCCACGCCTAGAACAGTGACTAGCACAACATAGACGCTAAACACATATTTGTTGAAGAATGAATAAATTGTAATTAGATGTTTTTAATTCTCAGGTAAACTCACGGACTAAAATCTCGCACAATCAAATTTAAAGCAGAGATGATATAAGATATAACAAATTATTTCACACACACACACAAAGGTAATAATCTTTGATTTAATTGGCTAGTGCTTAAATGAGAGACTCAATGCCGCACAGACAAAGCAACTCAGCATACCTCATCTTGGCACTTGCAGCTCAGCCCAGGCTTTTGGAGATGCAGAAAGGAATCACCCCGGGGAAAGTAGTTGGAACCTAGAGGCCTGGAGAGAAGGCCAGTAGAGATCACCTTGTGCCTTCCCACATAAGAAATAACCTCAATTAAAAGAAAATATGATAACCAACATCATATTTACATGTAGTACATTTCAGAAAATTGCTTTCAATTATTGAAAGTCATAAAAAATTGTTGTGTGAAAAGTACAAAGAAAGTCACTAGAGTTTAATACTCACTTGCATATCTTAAAAATTCTCAAGGCTAGAATAACAAAAGATATATCCTTGCCATGGTCAATTCTGGTTCTTCTGATACTTAGACATCACAAACTAATCCACTTAACCACTCCTCACACACATACACCAACATCAAGGATTTCCATGAACATAATATCCTTGAATAGCTAGTGAAATCTACTAACAACATGGGAACAGAGAGCTGTACCCTGGAAAGCTCAAGACCCATGTTTAGCTTATACATTTATTTATTCATACATAAGATAAAATGTGAGGCCAAGAAATGCATTGTTGTTACATGGCTATAAAAATATTTATAAGCATATCTTTATATGGCTAAATAAGAAGGCTTCAACAGAAGTAGATAATCAGAGATCACAGAAAACTCCAGACCTTCTTTTGAGTAGCTGTTGTTTATTTCCATGCAATTGGATAACAAAAAAGGAGAAGGCATATCTCAGAAGGCCACCATTATCAAGTAATGTGAATTTGGAAAATTAAAATCAAGGACATTTTCTGAGATGGTAACAAGGCCAAGTTTAAGGTACATTCTTAATCACTGGGCCTAGGACTTTTCAGGAAGATAGACATCGAGTACAAATGTCTTTGTATCTGATTTGTTTATCAAGATGCTGAAATATCTAAAAAATTATCTCTGAATCTCCCACCAAAAGTAGTGAAAGAATTAGCGAGAGCCTATTTCTCTGTTTTGGGTGAGTCACTCAGCCCTTGAAGCACTTGGCATAATAATCACTGTCACTTCCCTCACCCTGCCCCTTTAACCCTCCACTCAAGTTATAATTCCTTCATATTGGGTATCACTTAGAAGTGACTCCTAACATAAGCATCATTTGTTCTTGATGATACTGGCCAGTTATGGTTGTCCTGTCTTCTCATCTTTCATTCCCAGGTGGCATACTGGGTTCTGCCATTAAAAACACATAAAATCTCCTCCAGATGCTCTATGCTTGTGGAGAACAGAATGTGGTCCTGTTTGCTCCTAACATCTATGTCCTGAACTATCTGAATGAAAGCCAACTACTGACTCAAGGCCATTGGCTATCTCTGTGCTGGTGGGTGAGGGAGAGGAAATGAAGCAAAGGCACATTGGTGACTTCCCTGGCATCAGCATGCACATATGGGGATCCTGTCCTTCTCTGATGTGTCACTGCTACTCCATGAATCAGTAAATGGCAGGAACCAGGGCAACACTTGGTGAGTAAAAGAGTACTAAGTTTCTTATTCTTCATGGCAGGCCTATGTACTACATACTATGAGCCTCATTTTATAGAGATAAAAAGTGATGCCTACTCTTGTTAAGTAGATGTCTCTAGGTTGCACAAGTAACAAATGGCAGAGCTGAGACTCATCCTAAGGTTATCTACCTTGACTTTCAAATGCATTTTTAATTCAATATGTTTAGATTGTTCTTTCTTCTCATGCCTCTCTCAGATGTATGAGTAATATATCTTAAGAAGAAATAATTGAAAGGATATTAATGGAGAGGACATTCTGAGAGTGAGAAGAAAAGTATTTAATTTTTTGATGAAGAAACCATCGCAAGAGATTATTCCATAAAGAAGCTGAAAAGAAGGTTTTTCTCATCCACAACAGAAAATCAGTTAAAGGGAGAGAATCTAATATGAGAGAGTAAATGTCAACTACCTGAGTGAAAAAAAGTCATCTTGAACCCCTGAAGCAATGAAAAAGTTAGACAGAAACCAAGGGCAATTTGAAACCACTTGGTAGTAGATAAACAGCAGGTAGAGCTGAAAGAAAGTGAACGGTGCCCAGGAGAGATTCCCCAACTTTAAGCACTCAAAACTCTTCATATTGACTGTCATGATTGTTGGGAGCATGTGAAGATGCTGTATGAAAACAACTGGCCTCAGCACCCCCTACTCTCCCTTCCCGACTAGGCTCATGGCCTTTGTGCTCAAGACTCTCACCCAGGATCAAGCCTATGTCTTCATTGACGAAGCACACATTACCGAAGCCCTCACCTGGCTCTCCCAGAAGCAGAAGGACAACAGCTGCTTCAGAAGCTCAACAGTGCCATTAAGGTGATCTCTTTTGTGAGCTCATTCTGAACTTGCTGATCTCAATAGTCCATGGCACTTTTTCCAAGAGTGAAGGCACATTAAGGAAAGGACTGGGAAGTATAGGAGGAAACAGGGGTAGAATAAATCCACATACCATGAGGAGATTAAAAAAATGGAATTTAAGTTTAGAGTGATGCTTTATAAAGTGGGAGCAGATATAGGCAAAAAGAACTCCCAAGCAACAGTAGAAGAGAAAGAACTAACAGTGAGGAGAGATGTTGACATGTTTAATGGGTTTTTTGAAGTGGAAAATTAATCTCCCTTTTCCCCTCTTCTATTTACAGGGTGGAGTAGAAGATGAAGTGACCCTCTCTGCCTATATCACCATTGCCCTTCTAGAAATTCCCCTACCAGTCACTGTAGGTACCAAAGCACTTCCCCATCTTCCCAACCTTCTATGAAACCTGCTGACCTACGGCAATAATACCATCATTCTAAAAACCAAGGGGCCAGCTTTCCGTCTGCAAAATGCTGATGCATTTGTCAAAATGATAGAGACTTGGGTCAATCCCTCCAGGATTATCCACTTGTCCAATAAAGCCCTGGATTATGTGCCAAAGCAAATCCTAAAACACATGGCCTCTAGCCCTGACCTTAGAAGTCTACATTTTAATTAGAAAGTAATTTTTCAGACAGTGGTTTCATTAAGGACAAGCATGAATTGCACTGGTACACCTATCTTATGGTATTTACGTTTTTTCTGGTACTGCTAGTACCCCTTTTCAGATAGCTCAGGACCCCCTTATTCTCCTTCACAGCACCCTGTTGTCCGCAGTGCCCTGTTCTGCCTGGAGGTAGCCTGGAAGACAACGCAAGGAGGGGCCATGGCAGCCACATCTACACCAGGGCATTGTTGGCCTATGCTTTTGCCCTGGCAGATAACCAGGACAGAAGACAGATACTGATCAACACCCCTTGAGAAATACTTACATTTTCTATGCTAATATCCACTAGAAGATCAATGTCCTTCTTATACCCAAATCTTCCTTAAACTATTTTGCAATATAGAAAAGAAGATAGATAAAAATGACATCACAGGAGAATTCTGGTGTTTCAGTCTCCCTTTATAGAGGCAATGCAGTTGATATTAATACTTTCGTTTATAGTACATGAATATATATATATATATATATATATATATATATATATATATATATATATATAGCAGAGGAATAGGAGGTACTAAGAGCCGCAGCAAAGAAACAGTCATCCATAATAATAGCTTCCATATTTTATTTCTTATTCAACTCTCTGAAATTAGTTTGTAGGATTTTAAAGCTAAAACAATGATGAAATAATTTTATGCTGGGAGTGAGGGAGTCAACCTGTAAGGGAATCATCTTTGTCATTATCTCCCACCAACTCTACCAGAGCAACATTTGAGAAAACAGTTCAGTTAATATTCTATGGGTTTTTTCCCCTCAATATTTTCCTCAATACTAGATCATATCAAGTTCAAAATTTTTAATAAATCTAGGAAAATTATATGATTGAAATTAAAAAAAAAAACCTTGCATCAGCTTTTGTTTTATTTCATTGATTTTTTTTCCAAATATATACATATATAAAATATCAGTACTTTTAATTTTTTCTTTATTCTTTCCCTTAAGGCAACTCAGTCCATTGGGAGCAACCTCAAAGCCCAGGCCACCAGTGGGGCAGCTTTACCAACCCCAGGCTCCTTCGGCTGAGGTAGAGATGACATCCTACATGCTCCTGGCTTACCTTACGGCCCAGCCTGCCCCATCCTCAGAGGACCTGACTACTGCATCACACATCGTGAAGGGGATCATAAAGCAATAAAATTCCTAGGGCAGTTTCTCCTCCACCCAGGTTTCCCCAGGAATCTTCTCCTTTAGGGTCATGATGCAGTCGGCGAGGCTCAACAAGAAACAAATGAGCAAGAAGAAGAGGAAGGGAAAGGGAGAAAAAAACGTGAAAAGAGGGAAAGGTTATTTATGAGTAATTCAAGTCTATAGGAAATAAAAATACATTACCCATAACAAATTATCCTGATCACTATACTAGCATACCAGATGCTCTTATTTTTAATAAAAGGTATACCTTAATAAGTACCACTTAGACCCTTTTATTAGTAGCCATAATCTTAATTTATGGGCAATGGTGAAAATTCTAGAATATCTACAATCATAGAAGTAGTCCCATAAACTGAACCAGAGAAGTGGATTACCAAGAAATTATATGTGAACAGCAAGATCTAACTAGCTCTTTCTTTTCTCCTCTTCTAACAGCCTGTCCTTCTAATCTTATTTATACATTGATCTCCCTTGGGTTTTCTGAAAAGTAGCACAAACACATGCTTCCCTTCTCCACCTCCAACATTCAGATCAATCATGACTGCAAAGCATTGACTTTATCATCCAGCACCATCCAGTCCTATCTACCAAATATTACTTCTAAAAAAATGTTCAGCATAATATCTATAATATCCCCCCCACCCCCAGAATATATATGGCAGAACTTATCTCCAGAGAAGTAGACTCCTCTAAAGGAAAAATGAAATATAGGGAAATGAAACTTCTATTACCTGTGCTACACTGATTTGAAATTCATTTTATTATCTCACTCTTCTATCTGAATGGATAATCTTCCTGTGATCTTACAACATCCATGCTTGTTTGTTTTCTCTGTCAAGTCCTATTGTCTGAAGGACAGCACCAAGAGAAAATTTTAATGAGAAATAAGAAGGGTTTTTAACAAGAGAGATGCCTTGGGGCATAAAGTACATGTCCATAGAAAAGAACCAGAGAAAAGGGTAAAAAAAACCATGGAAAAGACTGGAATTACAAAGTTTTTCCTTTTATTTTATCACACTGCTTACTGTCTCTTGAAGGCACTTAAATGGTTCTAAACTCAAAAGCAGAAGAAAATTTGGTGATGGGAGAGAAAGGAAGACTGTAGTTTTGTGGGAAGATGGAGTGTCATTGTGTGACAGGAGCAGAGAAAAGGAATACCAGAGATGAACCTGATTCATATATGTATTTCCCACTTACTGTGATTTTTAATGGCTTTAGGGCAAGATATCTAGGGAAATTAAGTAAACATTTTGATTCTGAGATATAGCAAAGATTGAAATCAATCTTGGGATTGGGATTCAAGAGTTCAAATAAAGGAGGAGAAAATCTCATGGCACCCTTGTAATAATAAAATGGACTTTAGGAAGAACTCAAGCTCCCAAGAGTTTTCTCTATCTTGGACTTTCACACTTATCTGTTCCAGGACACAGTTGTGGCTCTCCGTGCTTTGTCCAAATATGGAGCAGCCACTTTCACCAGAACTGGGAATGCTGTTTTGGTGACCATCCAGTCTTCAAGAACGTTTTCCACAAAATTCCAAATGGAGAACACCAGCTGCCTATTACTACAGCAGGTCTCGTAACCAGACCTTCCTGGGGAGTATAGCACGGAAATGTCAGGAGAAGGATATGTGCATATTCAGGTAAGACCTTGATGAATGTGGGAGAGATTAAACCGTTACCCCTCCTCCTAAAAATGGAATCTCTGTTTATCCCTGTCTGGGCAAGTGAAGGGCAAATCAGGAGAAATGAAATGGTGACAGTCTGAGGAATTCTATGGACTGGAAAGAATCTACTTCTATTCATAATGTTCTACAGACAGCACTGAAATACAATGTTTTCTTGGAGAAGAAGGACTCTGCATTCACTCTATGAGTTCAGACAATCCCTCAAACTTGTGAGGATCCCAAAGCCCATACAAGTTTTCAGATCACACTAGAGGTCAGCTAAGAATATCTGTCTCTATTATCTAGTTCTGAAAATATTAATATTAACTACTAAGAACTCTTATAATACATAGATTCAAGGAGGCATACAAGGAGACTCTACAAAGAGTAGAATTCAAGTAACTCTCTTCATTAATAAGTTTTTGCCTTGTCTGCCAAAAAAAATCTTTATCAATGTGGAAAATTAATAATTTTTAGAATTATTAGCTATAATTAGTCTTTTAGTACTTGTCATCAATGTCAAAGAATAAATACTTCCTTCCAATAATATTTCCAACATGGACTCATTCTTTCTTATCTCTAAAGGAAAGGCATTGGTATAAAGTGCATAAGCAACAAAGAAATGGCATATACTAAAGAATGTAAATCTGCTTAGCAAGGTCCTGCCCTCAGTGATTCTGATTCATTGTGTCTGGGACTGTGCCCACATACCTATGTTTTTAATGAACTCTATTGGTGATTCTATCATACAGTCAGGTTCAAACCATTCATAATGACAATAAAGGATACATATTTCCAGGAAGGGAAAGATCACTAAGGACAAGGGAGGTGTAAGGAAAGAAATAGAGATGGTAGGACTTATGTTGGACCTCAAAGGAAGGCAGGATTCAAAACACAGAGGGGCCAATTTCTTTCTTTCTTGTGTCTGTAGTTGTGCAGGGAGCCGTCAAGTCTCCAACATGGTAATTGCTGATGTAAAGATGGTATCTGGTTTAATTCCACTGAAACCAACAGTGGAAATGGTAAGCAGATGTGAGGTATTTGGATTTTCCGTATCTCCAGTTGAAAACCATACAGATAGCATCCTAATAATGTCAACCCATAACAAAACAACACTGGTCTTAATTGAGTCAACTTTTTAGTTCAGATTATATGAAAATTTGGCCACCTGAAGCTGTCAAATAACATTTCAGGACAAGATATAATTAAGTACCAAAATTGCTGGTATAGTCTTGAAATGCTGTGGGAATTCAGAGAAAGCTGAGAAGACTCAGTATAGAGAAAAACAAAATCTTCATAGATAATCTCAGAGGAGTAGCTATCCAACTTGAGGATACTTCTTCCTTTCCTTCAAACAAAAGCCAAAATACCCAATGCTTAGTCATATGAATATTCCATCTTGCAGCTAATGTATTCATATTTACAATTTCCTGTATATGTTTTCACTTTACTGGATCACTATCATCAAACCTATTTAAAGGAATTTTAACACCAACTTTTTTTAGGTAGACTTCAGTTCCATAATCCCTTTGTCTTTTTGCACCTGTTCTAGTTTGCTAGCTGCTGGAATGCAATATACCAGGAACGGAATAGCTTTTTAAAAGGGGAATTTAATAAGTTTCAAGTTTACAGTTCTGAGGCTGAGAAAATGTCCCAATTAAAACAAGTCTATAGAAATGTCTAACCAAAAGCATCCAGGGAAAGATACCTTGGTTCAAGAAGGCAGATGAAGTTCAGGATTTCCTGCTCAAGTGAGAAGGCAAATGGCGAACACAGTCAGGGTTCCTCTCTTATCTGGAAGGGCACAGGGCAAACACGGCATCATCTGCTAGCTTCTTCTCCTGGCTTCCTGTTTAATGAAGCTCCCCGGGAAACATTTTCCTTCTTCATCTCCAAAGGTTGCTGGCTGGTGGACTCTGCTTCTCATGGTGCTGCAGCAATCTCTGCTCTCTCTGAATCTCCCATTCTCCAAAACGTTTCCTCTTTTATAGGACTCCAGTAAACCATTCAAGATCCACCCAAATGGGTGGAGACATGTCATCACCTAATCCAGTTTAACAACCACTCTTGACTAAATCACATCATCCAGGGAGATGATCTGATTATAGTTTCAAACATACAGTATTGAATAGGGATTATTCTACCTTTATGAAATGGGATTTTGACTAAAACATGGCCTTTCTAGGGGGCATACTTCCCTTCCAACCAGCACAGTACCCCAAGGACATCATTTTTTCAGTAACACTGATGATTTCTCTCATTTTCCTCAGCTTGAAAGATCTGGCCATGTGAGCAGGACAGAAGTGAGCAACAACCATGTCTTGATTTATGCGGAACAGGTGAGGCTCCTGCCAGCCTTGCTGGATATACCTCCATGAATGAGCCTTATAGCTGGGCCTCTTCACCTGGGAAGCACATAGTATGAAAAGAGCCATCATAAGGAAGGCCTTTTGGAATAGCACATTCTGTCTGTCCACATTAGAGAACTCCTATTTTAAATTCTCTTTCCTCGTTGTAGGCTTCCCTGGGACTGTGAATATCCGAGGTGACAGTGTGTGTGTGCATATAGGGAAGTGGGTAGGGAGAGGAAGAGGGGAGAAGAGTGGTTATGGATTTCTTTATACTAAAATGGGAATATGAATATTTCTGTTTACTACAGGTAAACATTCTTTTCCACAAATAGATTGATCATCTAGAAGCCATGTTGAAAGTTGCTGTTTAGAGATAGGGAATGTTTACTGGAGTTGGTCAACGATTGTATCAATCACACCTTAACATGCATGTAGGCACAAAAATAGATGATGAATGAGGTGTACATCTAGGTGAATGAACCTTAAGGACTGTATGCTGAATAAAATGTCAGAAACAGAAAGATACATATTATCATGTCTCACTCATATAGATTAACAATAATATTCAAACTCAGAGAATTAAAATCGAAAGTATGGGTTATCAGGTTGGGGCCTATTATAAAGGTTCCTATTGCAAAGGTTTCCTATTGTAAAGAGTTAGAGTGCAAGCTCTTAAAGCAGTCACACATATTTAGGAGTTGTAACCGATATTTCTAAATTCTGAGATACTGAGTTATTTGTATATAACCTGGTTGTTCCATGAAACTTTGGGTATTTATGTGACACCTGAGACTCAGAGTTAGAGCACTGCAGCTATGAAAGTCAGGATTACCCCATTCAGCAACTGTTTAAAAAAAGCTGAAAAATTGGTCAGACTTCATCCAGAGATATGAGTGACACTGATCTGGATAGGACTAAAGTAAATCAGAATACTGGGTAAAGGATGATCTGGCCCATATTTTCAAACTTCAACCTCTATGCAAGACCAAAGGGAGAGTTGTTTATTTGGTGCAGAATTTATTTTTTAGGTAGCACAGTATCTAATTTAACTTGTATGGTCAGTTTAGTTGAACATCAAAAGTACATGGAATCTTGTGTGAGATCCTGTTGGTTTGTATCATGCTTTGAAATATCCCAGAGTAATTTGGGCAGAAAATAAAAAGTATTTGCAAAGTCCCCTTTGGGGACTGGGGAGAAAGGAGGAAATATTCAACTTCCCCATCTGGTGAACTCCTGATATACTCACAAGCGGTGGGGACAACTAATTCCATAGGATGATCCTCAAATCTTGGGTCTCCCCCCTATGAAGCTTATTACTGCAAAGGAGAGTCTAAGTCTACTGATAATTATGCCTAAGGGTCACCCCCAGAGAACCTATTTTGTTGCTTAGATGTGGCCTCTCCCTCTCTCTCTCTAAGCCAATTAGGCAGGTGAACTCACTGCCCTCCCTGCACCCCCCCAACATAGGACATGACTCCCAGGGATGTAAATCTCCCCTGCAATGAGGGACCTGACTCCTGAGGATGAGTTAGGATCAGCATAACAGGAATGAGAAAATCTTCTTGACCAAAAGGGGGAAGTGAGAAATGAGACAAAGTCTCAGTGACTGAGAGATTTCAGTTGGGAGGTTATCCTGGAGGTTATTCATACACATTATGCAGGTATCTTTTTTTAGTTTATAGTGTACTGGAGTGACTAGAGGGATCTACCTGAAACTGTTCAACTGTGTTCCAGTAGCCTTGATTCTTGAAGTAGACTGTATAACTATGCAGCTTTTACAGTGTGACTGCGTGATTATGAAAACCTTGTGTCTGTGTCTGATGCTCCTTTTATCCAGGATATAGACAGATGAGTAAAAAAAATAATAATAGGGATAAAAATAAATAAATAATAGGGGGAGATAAAGGATGAAACTTGGATAGATTGAAATACAATATGAGGGAGGGGTAGGGGGTATGGGACGTATGAGTTATTTTTATTCCTCTTTTCTGGAGTGATACAAATGTTCTAAAAATGATCATGCTGATGAATACACAACAATGTGATAATATTGTGAGTCATTGATTGTATAATATGGTTGGACTATGCGTGTGTGGATATTTCTCAATAAAAATATTTTTTAAAAAATAGGTGATGATGATGAAGATTAGATAGATAATATCAGTTTGAATATATTCATCATAATCTGTTTTACCATAGAGTAATGCAATTGATCGTAGCAATCCAGATATACCATTCTGATTTTGTACATTTATTCCTTGGATATTTGGAATTATTAATATGGATAGTCAGTCTGCCAGCAAAAGTATTTATCTCTCAATTTGGGCAGAACCATGTATCGGACCTTATAGAAAAATACGGATTGTTTTAATTATTTAAAGTACTGGTAAGTTTCTCATCTACCCCAAGGAGCCTCTGCTCTTGTTCCTTGAGTTCCTACTCTAAAATCCTTATCACCATCCACAGACGTGAATACCATCGGAGCACAGTTAGGTTTGAGGTTAAATACTATCAGCCAACTTAGACTTATTCCTCAAAGGATGAAGACTGAGTTGTGCCAAAGAAAAAAGAAACGAAGCCTCCCTAGTTCTGGATTTTTCCTACTTTCCTTTTTCAGGTTACCAATCAGACATTGAGCTTTTCTTTCACTGTCCTGCAAGACATCCCTGTAAGAGACCTAAAACTGGCCATTGTGAAAGTCTACAATTACTATGAGACAGGTGAATGGGAGAGGACAAAGGACCCTAAATAAACTAAATCCATAATAAAGAAATTAGGTGTGGTGGACATTTGTGACTAAGTCCTGTTGTCAATTTATTGTGGCACCCATAACTTGTTCCTGAGACTTTGGCCTCCATATCTGCAATGCAAAAACCACCTATGACATAAGCCTATCAATAAATATTCACTGAGTTTATAACTGCAAAATATCACAAGGTACTATGAGCTTTACAAAGAAGTGTTTACAGATAGAGAGATGCACAAATCTCAATATAACAATGCAAAGAACCTAGTGAATTGTACAAATAATGATAGAAGTAAATCAGAGATTGGGAGAGCACTATCATCCAGGGGGTCCTTAAAGGCCAAATAGAGAAAGTAAAATTTGACTTGGAGAATAAAGGGATGGGTATTATTCTGATTAGTGGAGAGGAACATGAAGAGTATTTCAGACCAGGAGAAAAGTGTAAGAAATATCATACACGAGAAAAGAAGTAAATAAGGAAGGAGAACTGAAAGGAAACACATCTGAACAACTATAGTAGCAGCAGCCTTCAATTTTTCCCTAGAGCAGGGAATTATATCAATGGTATCAAGAGTAGAAATTCCTTGACCATGTTTGTTCTATTTCTCTAGAGACTAGGTATTTCTGCAATGATGCCATTCCTGATTCAGTAAAGTTTATAATCTTAGTATGCCAAAGCCTTTCCACAAAACCCTGCCCATGGAAGCTTCCATTCTTGAGCTTTTCTCCCATTGTGTCTTTCAGATGAAGTAGTTTTGGCTGAATACAATGCCCCCTGCAAGACAGGTAAGCAGTTTCAACTCCATGTCCCAACCCTTCGTTTTGCCTTCTGGCCACTCCTCCTAAACACGAAATCATCTTCAGCTTCAGCTTCTTTTTTAACTTCATCTCAGATTCTCTCACTGAATAGTATCCAAGAAATAAACATCTTGGGAGAGGAGCCGTCACTGTCTGGAAGACTTCCCTAACTCCAGTTTATACCCTTTATCAGAAAGAGTCTTATTTATTATAGGATAGTTATCTGATGGCTCCCATTCTAAATCCTGATTTCCTGTAGCAAACGCTGCTGTCTACATGCAACTAGAATGATATTCACTCTTTGGCAATCCCTAAATCATCCGGCTTACTTTCCTCTTCTGTCAACAGACACAGAGCAAGGAAATGCTTGAGGCCATATCTCAAACTGGGCTTTGCTGTATTTGCAAGACCTAGGATTCTTTAAAAGGATTGTTTTGTCCTGTAATACAGATCCTGAACTAGCTTGGTAAATAAATATATATTTCTAGATAGCCCCTATAATTGATTCCTTCTTCATTCAATGCAAATTTCCATGCTCACTTACTGCCTTGCATCATGTCCTGTATTTGCAATAAACAAATAATGCCAGTATAATTGTGGTAAAAGCAAATAGTAAAACTGATAACCATTCAAAACAGCCTCAATACTGTGGAATCTCACAATATGAAAAACTAATATAGTAGCAATCTGAGAAAACTTTCTCAAAAAAATTTTTGATGGGTACATTATTAACAATAAGAGTATAGAGTATATCTGGATAGAAATACTTTATGCAAAGGTAGGAGTGGATTTTATGTCTGTTAAAAAAGGTGTCTTGGCTGGACAGGAATTCCATATTGCAGAGTGGTAGAAGGAAAGAAAGAATGAAAGAGAAAGAGGGAGAGAGAGAGAGAGAGAGAGAGAGAGAGAGAGCAGAATAATATAAGAAAATTTCAATGACTTAGGAATTAGTTGGCCTGAATTCTAGTCCAAAATCTACCACAGATCATTTGCAGGTCCATCACCTAACCTTCGATATCACTTTAACATGTGAGAGTCTGAAAGTTATTGGAAAAGTGATAAATAAAAGGTTTCTGAAAAGATAAGAAAACATAGGAGTACAAAAAAGGAGCAGAAGGATTAACTTAGTTTAAAAAGAAAAGAAATGCCAATATTGAGTGTCTATCATCTCCTAGCTACTGCTCTAAGCTTTTTCTTTGTATTGTGTAACTTATCCTCACTATGACATATGACACTATTATTCATTTTTAAATGAGAAAACAAGGGTGTGCATAAGAATCTTTCCCAAGTTCCAAGTAACGAAGGAGAAAACATTAGAGCTTGGGCATTCTAGTTCCAGAGTCTACACATTTACTACTTCCTTTTACTGCTTAGCTGTGGGGGAGCAGAAGTTTCTTTGAGATTTCATATGATGGCGTGAGGCTGAAAGTGGAGAAAGAGATGTGTTCAAATGAAAAGAAAGGTATGTGGGAACAGGAGGAGCAGAAAAGGCAGAAGTTAGTACTTTCTGGGAGACTCTCAGGTGAAGTCCAGGTTAGAGACCATCTGACATCATCAGGTAGCAATTTCCCTTTCATGTGTGAAACATATAGGATCAGTAGACTGTAACCAGTGCTGCTCAGAACTTGAATATGCCTTTCCCAGAGGTCAAACTGCTCCAAAAGAGGAGAAAATGTAACACCTATAAAACCTCCTGCTTAGAATCTCCTTATTTGAAGATTATTTTGGCTTATTTTCTTTACTTCTAGAATACAAAAAGAAATGAGCCTCTCAGTATCCTGAAAGAACTAGTAGACTTGTGACTGAATAACCTCATGGGGCCCATGATTCTTTCTCTGAGTGGTCACAATAAAAGACTCAGAGAACTACTGCCCTCAAAACTCAGACCACCATCCCAGAGGCACTAGGCACTCCTATACAGGGCATGTGCCATCCCTCTTTTATTCACCCCAGTCACAGGAGAGCTACATCAGCTTGGTGCCAAGATCTGTACATACAAATGGAGGATACAGCCTATAGATAATGGGCTAGAAGTAGTGCAAGTAAATAAAACCAGATAGCACTAATACTGCACTTGATGGAAAAGAAAGGAACAGGGAAAACTCTGCGATTGCTCTCTGGCTCTGGATGCTGTAATATATTTGTCTCACTGCAATGAAATAAGAAGGCCCAGGACATAAAGCAGATGTGGCCCCCAATTTGAGCCCATGCTAAGAACATTAGCCCAGGTCAAATGTTGAAAAGGCATGGCAGTATATATGGCTATAATAAAAAGTGAAGCTGAGAGATCATCAGTTGGTAATGATTTATGAAGGGTCTTAAAAGAAGTCTGCACTTTATTCTATAAGTAATGGGAAACTAATGAAATCTTCCTTTTTGTTTTTTTGGGGGTTTTTTTGCATGGGCAGGCACCGGAAATCAAACCTGTGTCTCTGGCATGGCAGGCAAGATCTCTGCCTGCTGAGCCACTGTGGTCCGCCCCCAATGGAATCTTTGATAAATAGATAGCAACATGATCAGAATTGGGTTAGGATGGTAACAAGCAGTAAAAAGTGAGAGTGGGAAGGGACAGGTGGCTAGATCATTGCAGTTGTCTTTATTTCTCATGAAAAATATGCCTAGAAAATGGGCTCTGAGAATATTCTACTTCTGAAAACTGTATTCTTTAATTATTACCACTTAGGGAAAACCAAAATGCCTTGTACCAGTATGGCAAGCTCTAGGCAAAAGTTAAAGTCTACAAAAAGATTTTAGGCTTTGGGCCTAAAACCTTAGATTTCAGCTGCTTAAACAATTTTTTGGTAGAGCCCATTAAAAAAGCCATAACTGACACTATGTGGTAAGCCAGGGTCAACAACTCTTGTATTCCCAAGGTAATTATGTATCTCGGTGTGAACTGGGATGAGGGATGGTGGCTACTAGAATAGGAGTACACACTACACACTAATAGGATTTTAGAGACAGATTACATGCACATAGGAGACAGGTACAGCAGCTTCATAAATCACATCCTGAGCATTGTGCTGAGAGACCAACTTGAATGTTCTGTAGAAGTTTTTGAAAACTGTATTTCCCCTAGATTTACCCTGTTCTGGTTGGCTTAGCAAAAGCTTGGAGATTCCCTTTTCATGTACAGCAATAAAAGAGCCACAGGGTGGCAGCAAACATTTAAAAATACAAGAATCATACATTACTAGTTATTAAAAACCTTGCAAAAAGTAAAGGAGTTGGGTAAAGGAACAAAGGGAGGAAAAGAAAGAGAGAAGTAAAATAATTGTGGAAACTTAAAATTAGATGATGAAATAAAATAACCAGCCATGTTGTCCTTACTTATGGATAGAATTGCATTTACAACCCTGGGAATTCTTAGCTGATAGTCTTTTGTTTTCTTAGAATCAGTGTACACTTTCAATGTGCAACAAATATTGCATTTCTCCATCTTCTGTAATTGAAATGTGAATGTGACTCTAAAACCCAGGCTCACAGAACTGACAGGACATTTATCTCAGACATTCTTGGCTCCTTCCACCTGACCATCTACTGCAGGATTGAGGTCCTTCACCTGCCCCATGACAGCCATCTTGTCTATGGTCCACAATTGTTACTCCAGGTCTCCCACTAGTGGCCTCCTTACCATTCTTGGGAATAGGACACTTTGGCAAAAAAATAAAATAAAATAAAAAGCACTGAGATATCATCTCACACCCACCAGAATGGCCATTATCAACAAAACAGAAAATGACAAGTGCTGGAGAGGATGCGGACAAAGAGGCACACTTATCCACTGTTGGTGGGAATGTCAAAGGGTGCAACCAATGTGGAAGGCAGTTTGGCGGTTCCTCAAAAAGCTGAATATAGAATTGCCATACGACCCAGCAATACCATTGCTAGGTATCTACTCAAAGGACTTAAGGGCAAAGACACAAACGGACATTTGCACACCAATGTTTATAGCAGCGTTATTTACAATTGCAAAGAGATGGAAACAGCCAAAATCTCCATCAACAGAAGAGTGGCTAAACAAACTGTGGTATATACATACGATGGAATATTATGCAGCTTTAAGACAAGATAAACTTATGAACCATGTAATAACATGGATGGACCTAGAGAATATTATGCTGAGTGAATCCAGCCAAAAACTAAAGGACAAATACTGTATGGTCCCACTGATGTGAACGGACATTCGAGAATAAACTTGAAATATGTCATTGGTAACAGAGTTCAGCAGGAGTTAGAAACAGGGTAAGACAATGGGTAATTGAAGCTGAAGGGATACAGACTGTGCAACAGGACTAGATACAAAAACTCAAAAATGGACAGCACAATAATACCTAATTGTAAAGTAATCATGTTAAAATACTGAATGAAGCTGCATCTGAGCTATAGGGTTTTTTTTGTTTTTGTTTGCTTGTTGGTTTGTTTGTTGTTGTTGTTTTTTACTATTATTACTACTTTTATTTCTTTTCTTTATATTAACATTTTACATCTTTTTCTGTTGTGTTGCTAGTTCCTCTAAACTGATGCAAATGTACTAAGAAACAATGATCATGCATCTATGTGATGATGTTAAGAATTACTGAGTGCATATGTAGAATGGTATCATTTCTAAATGTTGTGTTAATTTCTTTTTTTTTTTTTCTTTCCGTTAATAAAAAAAAAAAGCACACCTGGGCCTAGAATCCAGCATTCCCAGTACACCATGCAGACCTTGCCTCTAAAGTCTTGTCAATGACTCAGAAAGTGCCAAGAAACTAGACTTAGGTTCCCACTTCTTAAGGGACCACCGAATCACTTTTTAGTACTCATAACAAATTACCACACACTGGATGGCTTAAAACAACAGAAACTTTTTCTCTTACAGTTCTGGAGGGGAAAAAATCAAGGTGTGAGCTGAGCTCTACTCCTTCCAGAGGTTCTGGGGGAGAGTCCAATCCATGCCTCTCTCTTAGCTGCTGGTGGCTGCCAGCTATCCTTGACATAACTTGGCTTGTCATCACATCACTCTAGTTCACTCCCTGTCTTCATATTGCCTTTTCCTCGTGTTTATCTTATCTGTGTGCCTGTCCCAAAACTCCCTCCACCTCTTATAAGGATGCATGTGATTGCACTTAGCGCCCACCAAGATAAGCGCCTGTTCTTAGGCTCCTTAAATTAATCACATTTTTGTCATATAAGGTAATATTCACACTTTTGCCATTTGAGGCAGTATTCACAGGTTCTAGGTATAAGGACATGGACATAGATTCTGGGAGACATGGACATACATTTACCCTCTAAGTTAGGAATCCAACTCTTTCTCCAGATGGCCATTCAGTTGTCCCTCTGCCATTTATTTTACAGCTTGTTTTGCCCCCGCTTCTTTGAAATGCCATCTTTGTACTAAAGTAAATTATCTGATTTGGGGTATTTGGATGCATTTATAGATTTTTCCACTCTGATCTATCATTTATGCTTGTTATTTATGCTCCAGTACACATCAGTTTAATTCAAGAGACTTTATAATATATTTCAATATCTGATAAGGCTATTGTGTATTTTTAAACTATGATCCTTGTTAAGTTTTGCCAAATGCCTTTTCAATGTCAATGGTGATTGTCATGTTACTTTCTCCTTATAAATTATGTTAATAGTTTCCCTAATATTGACCTATCCTTTCATTTCTGAAATAAACCACAATTGGTTACTATACATAATTGCTTTATCATTGTATCGGAGGATGTTTGCCAAGTTTTTTTAGGATTTTTTATGAATTAGTGATATTCGTCTCTAGCTTTCTTTCTGTGCAATTTTTATCTGATTTTGTTACCAGCTCATTCAAGATGGGTCTTAATCCTTTTCTGGAGACCTTTATGAGAGCACAGGGAGAGAAATATCCAGAGACATTTGGAGAGACCCATTGAAGCCAGAACCCAGGAGAGAAGGACCAGCAAACATTGCCATGCACCTTCCATGTGGTAGAGGAACTGCAGATGTGATTTGCTTTTCTTGAGAGGAGGTATCCTTTTGTTGATGCCTTAATTTGGACATTTTCATGGTGTTAGAACTGTAAATTTATAACCTCATAAATCCCCTTTATAAAAGCTGATCCATTTCTTATATACTGCACTCTGGTGGCATCAGCAAACCAAAACACTCACCCACACACAAGCACAATTACAAGAGTGAGTCAAAGGTAGAATAAGTGCAATAAATATTCCCAATATTTATTAGGAAAATGGAAGGCACAGAGTAGTAAGGTGTCATAGCAATACTGAAATGCAGCAGAACACATGTCACCATTCCTCCACAAGAGCCCATTCCTGACCCCTGGGAGTGGTTTGCTATAGGTCTTTTCTCTGTCCTCTGGTCTCTAAGCTACACCCTTTGAGTCATCTTTCTTTTTCCATAAGAAATGGCCCATGTTTGCAGTTCTAAGCCTCCTTCCTACCTTTAAAAATTGAAGCCAGCAAGTCTAGGGCAGAAATGTTTCTTCTAGATCCTACTTGAAAACTGAGCAGTTCCTTCTGTACCTTATCTATATTGACCAAGACATCCATTGATATATTCAGCATTCTATCCGAATAATGCCTTAGTCCCAGTTGTACAAGCTAAAGCATTGCCAAACGTTCTGCCACTACATCTACAAGTTGCTTTTTTCTTCCAGCTCCCAATAAAAACATCCTCTCATCCTTTCAAAAAAGAAAGGACTAAACTAACAGTTTCTTAGAGGCTCCTCCAAGAAGCCTCTAAGACCTGGTCCCAAAGTCAATGCCACATGTTTTACATGTTTATTAAATCAACACCTCATTTACCGTATCATTCTGTTTTTGATGATTTATTGCTGCTTACGAACCACTCTGAAACCTAGTTGTTTAAAACAACAGCCATTTTATTGTTTCTTATTATTCTGTGGGTTGACTGAGCTAAGGTGGGTAGTCTCCCATGGGGTACCTCAAACATTAAGGTGACAGCTGAAGCTGTAATCATCTGAAGTCCTAACGAGAAAGCTGGGACAATCTGGCTGTTCTCTGTCTCCATATAACTCAGAGTGTTTCCACCTACTTTCTCCAGCAAGGTAACTGGACTTTTTTATATAGCAGGTCAGGGCTTCCAAGAGTGAGAATGCTAAGAGATGAAAGTGAAAGCTGCAAGGCTTCCTCTGGCCTAGTTTTAGAAAACACACGGCATAAGTTACACAGCACTCTATTTGATCAAGGGACTCATACAAGCCCATCTGGATTCAAAAGAAAGGAAAATAGTCTCCACTTGTTGAAATGGGGACGGTAAGGTCACACTGCAAAGGAGCATGTGGCTCATCAAATTGTTCATTTTAAATACGTACAGTTCATGGTACAATAAAGTTTGTTTGTTTTTAAAGAGCATGTTTGATGGGAGATAGGCAGCCATCTTAGGAAGCACAGTGCCCCAGCAATTTACAGTTACTGTCAGGTGGGCAGAGTCATGATGTAGTTGTCATTTCCTCCTCAAATATGAACTTGATTGTTTTCCCACTGAACAACTGCAGTCTCCAATATTTCAGTTAATTAATCATTTTTCAAGCATCTGAAAATGGAATAAAAATTCTGATCATTGTTTGAAACCTTCCACTGACAACTTCTGGTAAATTGAAAATGGAAAAATCACAAATATGTGGAGAGTAAAGAAACCACTTTTAAATAACCAGCTGATGAAAGAAGAAATCAGAAGGGAAATTAGGAAATATCTTGAGGTAAATGAAAAGAAAAACACAACATACCGAAACTTTGGGATGCAGCAAAGGCAGTGCTGAAAGGGAAATTTATCACTCTGAATGCTTACATTAAAAAAGAAGAAAGAGCTCAGCTCAAAGACCTAACCTCACAACTGAAGGAACTAGAAAAGGAAGTGTAAACTAGATGCAAAACAAGCAGAAGGAAGGAAATAACAAGGATTAAAGCTGAGATAAATGAAATAAAATAAAAAATTAATAAAGAGTATTTTAAAAATTAGCTCTGTGAAAAGATCAATAAAATCAGTAAACCTTTAGCTAGACTGAAAAAGAAAAAAAGAAAGGAGACACAAACAACTAAAATTAGAAATGAGAGAGAGAAGACATTACTACCAACCCCACAGAAATAAAAAGGATTGTGAACAACTGACTACCAAATTAGATAGAATTTGAAGAAAAATAGAAGAGGAGGAGAAGGAGGAGGAGGAACAGGAGGGGAAGGAGGAGAGATGGAGGAAGAGGAGAAACAGAAGATCTCAATAAACCCAAATCAATCAAAGAGATTGAATCAGTAAAAATCTCCCAGTAAAGAAAAACCCAGGACCAGATGGCTTCACGGAGGGATTTCATCAAACATTCCATGAAGAACTAACACCAATCCTGCCCAAACTCTTCCAAGAAATTGAAGAGGAGAGAACATTTCTGAACTCATTCAATGAAGCTGCCATGGTAATACCAAAGCCAGGTAAAGTTTTTACAAGAAAAGAAAATTACAGACCAAAATCCCCTATGAATAAAGATGTGGAAACCCTCAGCAAAATACTAGCACATTGAATCCAAAAGCACATTAAAAAAATTATACACCCTGATCAGGTAGAATTTATCCGAGGTATGCAAGGATGGCTCAATTAATGAACAAAAAAATCAATTAATGTAATACACCACATTAATACAGAGAAGGAAAAGCACACATGACTATATCAATTGGAGCAGAAAAGGCATCTGACAAAATACAGCACCTCTTCTTGATAAAAACAGTTAGAAAATTAGGAGTAAAAGGAAACTTCCTAAATATGATAAAGTGCATATGTAAAAAATGTACAGCTAACATCATACTCAATGGCAAAAGACTGAAAGCTTTTCCCCTAAGATCAGGAGCAAGATAAGGATGCCTATCATCGCCACTGTTTCCTAACATTGTATTGGAAATTTTAGCTAGAGTAAATGGGCAAGAGAAAGAAATAAAAGTATCCAAATTAGGAAGAAATAAAACTTATCCTAATTGCAGATGACATGATCCTATATAGAGAAAATTCTGAAAAAAATTACAATAAAGCTACTAGAGGTAATAAATGAATTCAGCAGAGTGGCAGGGTACATAACCTGCAAAATTTAGTACTGTTGTCATACACTAATAATGAATAATCTAGAGAGGGAAGCAAGAAAACAATTCCATTTACAGTAGGAACTAAAGAAATCAAACATCTAGGATTAAATTTAACTAAAGACGTAAAGGACTTGTACAAGAAAACTACAAACATTGTTGAAAAAATCAAAATGGCCTAAATAAATGGAAGAACACTGTGTGTTCATGGATTGGAGGACTAAATATTGTTAACATGTCAATTCTATCCAAAGAGATCAACACATTCAATGCAGTTCCAATCAAAATTCCAAGAGCCTTCTTTGCAGAAATGGAGAAGTCAATCATTAAATTTATATGGGAGGGGATGGGCCATGGTGGCTCAGCAGGCAGAGTTCTTGCAGAGACCTGGGTTCGATTTCCGGTGCTTGCCCATGAAAAGAAAAATTTATATGGCAGAGTAAGAGCCCCGAAACGGCCAAAAATGTCTTGAGAAAGGAGAATGACGTTGGAGAACTCACACTTCCTGACTATAAAACTTATAAAAAGCTCTAGTAATCAAATCAGCATGATACTAAAACTCTCACTGTTTGCAAATGACATGATACCATACATTGAAAATTCCAAAAAATCTACAGCAAAGATACTAGAGCTAATAAATGAGTAAGAAAAGTGGCAGAGTACAAGATCAATGCCAAAAAATCAGTTGTATTTCTATACACTAGTAGTGAGAAATCTGAGGAGGAAATCAAGAAAAAAATTCTATTTACAATAGCAACCAAAAGAATTAAATATTTAAGAATAAATTTAACTAAGGACACAAAAGACCTATATACAGAAAACTACAAGAAATTGCTAAAAGATATGGTGTTAATAAACTGAAGGGCATACTATGTTAATGGATTGGAAGACTAAATAAAGATATCAGTTCTACCCAAATTGATTAATAGATTCAATGTTAGTGAAATTAATTTATAGAATCAATGCAATACCAATTAAAATCCCAACAACTTACTTTGAAGAAATAGAAAAGCCAATAACCAAATTTATTTAGAAGGGCAGTGTGTCCCAAATAGCTAAAAATATCTTTAAAAAGAAAAATGAAGTGGGAGGTCTCACACTACCTGACTTTAAAGTATATTACAATGCTACAGTGGTCAAAACAGCATGGTACTGGCATAAAGATGAATATAATGAGCAATGGAATCAAATTGAGTGTAAGGAAATAGACCCTCTCATCTATGGACAACTGATCTTTGCTAAGGTGGTCAAGCCAACCCAACTGGGTCAGAGCAGCTCTTCGATAAATGGTGTTTGGAGAACTGGATATCCATATGCAAAAGAATGAAAGAGGATTCATATCTCACACACTATACAGAAATTAACTCAAAATGGATCAAAGATCTAAATTTAAGAACCTAAATTATAAAACTGCTAGAAGAAAACATAGGGAAGCATCTTCAGGACCTTATGTTAAGCAAAGGTTTTTTAGATTACACCAAAAGTAGTAACAAGAAAAAAATTGATAACTAGGAGTTCATCAAAATTAAAAACTTTTGATTAAGGGCAAAGACACAGACGGACATTTGCACACCAGTGTTTATAGCAGCATTATCTACACTTGCAAAGAGATGGAAACAGCCAAAATGTTCATCAACAGACGAGTGGCTAAACAAACTGTGGCGTATACCTACGATGGAATATTATGCAGCTTTAAGACAGACTAAACTTATGAAGCATGTAATAACATGGATGGACCTAGAGAACATTATGCTGAGTGAGTCTAGCCCAAAACTAAAGGACAAATACTGTAAGGTCCCACTGATGTGAACCGACATTCGAGAATCAGCTTGGAATATATCATTGGTAACAGAGACCAGCAGGAGTTAGAAACAGGGTAAGATAATGGGTAATTGGAGCTGAAGGGATACAGACTGTGCAACAGGACTAGATACAAAAACTCAAAAATGGACAGCACAATAATACCTAAGTGTAATGTAACTAGGTTGGAACACTGAATGAAGCTGCACCTGAAATATGGTTTTTTGTTTGTTTGTTTGTGTGTTTGTATCTTTTGTTTTTGTTTTTTTCTTTTTCCTTTTTATATATATATATAATTAGTATTATTATTTTAATTCTCTTCTCTATATTAACATTCTATATCTTTTTCTGCTGTTTTGCTAGTTCTTTTCCTAAATCGATGCAAATGTACTAAGAAATGATGATCATACATCTATGTGATGATACTAAGAATTACTGAGTGCATTTGTAGAATGGAATGATTTCTAAATGTTGTGTTAATTTCTTTTCTTTTTTTGATTAATAAAAAAATTAAAAAAAAAAACTTTTGAGCATCAAAGAACTCTATCATGAAATAAAAAAAAAACCTACAGAAAGGGAGAAAATCTGTGGAAACTATACATCTGATAAATGTTTAATGTCCAGAGTATATAAAGAAATACTACAACTCAACAACAGAAGACCTAATTTAAAAATGGGTATTGGGATTAAATCATGTCCCCCACAAAAGGCATGTTCAGGTCCCAACTCCTGGTCCTATGGTATGAACCTATTTGTAAATAGGATCTTTGCAGATGTTATTAGTTAAAGTGTGCCCACTTTAACTTATAAAGTTTCCTTTTTTATAAGCAAAGGAAAATAGATTTGGAGGGAGAAAGCCACAGTGAGCAGCTAGAAGCTGGAAGTCAATGGAACGTGGAAGGGAAAGAAGAAGACACCTCCATGTGCATTGTCACGTGACAGAAATGCCAAGAACCCCAAAGACTGCTGCCAGCCAGAAGATACTAAACCCTAGAGGAAGCAAGCCTTCTAGCCTTTGAGTCAAAAAATTTCTTTTGTTAAGCCAACCCAGATATTCCATTTGTGGCCTGCAGCTTCAGCTGCTGCTGGAGCATTCCCAGCCTGCCTTACAGGTTCTGGATTTGCCTAGTCAGTCCCTACAATCATTTCAGCCAATTCCTCAAAATAAATCTCTTATGATATATCTCCTATAGGTTCTGCTTCTCTGGTTGAACCCTTACTGACAAATACCCAAATACCAAGTTATCTCTCATGGGAATGTCTATGAGTTTTAAGAGATTCCATACATAGATGCACCTCTGGGAAATTTTTCTACTACATCATTTCCTGGTACTTGTATGGATATGGTCTCTGAAAGGACTCTTACAAGTTTACCTTAGCTCTAAACTTCAGGTAAAATATCCTGTGTTAATTTACCAGGATTGTTGTAATGAAGTACCAGAAACTAGCTGGCTTTAACACAGACATTTCTTGTCTTACAGTTCTGGAGGCTAGAAATCTGAAGTCAAGGTGTTGGCATGACCATGCTTCCTCTTAAAGGGAAGAATCCATCCATTTCTCTCCCCTAGCTTCTGGTAGGTAACCAGCAATCCATAACATTCCTAGGCTTGTTGCAGTGTAACTCAATTTCTGCCTCTGTCACTTGACCATCTCTGTCTCTCTGTGTGTCCAAATTTCCTTTCCTTAAAAGGACACCAATCATATTGGATTAGGGGTCACACTAATTTAGTTTTTTCTCATCTAAACTAATAACTTCTACAAAGATCCAATTTACAAATAAGTTCATATTATGGTAATTACAACTTGAACATGTCTTTTGGTGAGGACACAATTCAAACCATAATATATCCCATGTGACTTATGTCTTCTAGAATCCCCTTACCTGATAGAGAGTTCTATTTGATGAAGCCCTTTGTAGATGTCAAACCTCCACTACCTCCTTTTGTTTCCTATACCCACTCACCAAACAGTAAAAGTGTGCTTTGCCTTCTTTGCCTTGTGTCAGGGGCAAATTCTTCCAGCATCTCATCATCAAGACTTCTCGAAGCAACAATTAGACAAGTTTCTAGGTCCTCCACAAGAGGGGACTCAAGTTAGGTTCTTCCAAGCACTCTCTTGCTCCACTTAACCACAAGTCTACAAGTTTTCACAGCTGAGCAAGTGTAAAGCCAAGAAGTAAGACTGTCCACCTCTGGCAGGCAGCCCCAGATACTCCAAATTGCCCTCTAGTTTCCTCTCTCACTTGGCTTGGGGATGGGAGGGGAAATAGCCCAGCAATCTCTTCCTCTAGAAATTCCTTCAAAGAATTTGCCTCTGCTATCCATCTCTATCTTTTCCTTGTATAGGCTGTTGCTAATTGTCCCATACCAGTTTGGAAAGTCCTGCAGTGTTTGGCTAAGGACTCTCTTTGGAATGTGGGATTTCTTTTCATCCAATAGTCTCAGCTTTGAGTTTCAACCAAAATTCTGTTGAATATAGAAAAAAAAAAAAACTCTAATAACTATTACATTCTCTCCTGGAAAAGTTTTGCACCTTCATAGAAAACATTTACTCATAGGTGAACATCCACAGACTATACTAATTCCTTATCAGGGTTTTCTGCTCATGGCTCCATTTGGGACACTAGGAATATTTGATGAGCCCATCAGTGAATATCTTAGGGCTGTATATTGGTTCTTGAAACCTCTCAAATGTAAACATTTCACTTATTTCAGTGTTTCACTGGTGGATGCCCCAATTTTCCATCCTTCTTGCCACAACAATTTCAGTTAGTTCTTGATGCTTCTAATATTGTACCTTTCATTAAAGGGCAATTGTCTTACTCTGTCCCTTAACTAATTAAAAGTATTATGGAAATTTGTGGCATATATATATATATATATATATATATATCTTCTTTACTGATATATCCCTAGCACCTTTGTTCTAGTTTGCTAGCTGCTGGAATGCAACACACCAGAGATGGATTGGCTTTTAATAAAAGGGGATTTATTTCATTAGTTCTTCAGCAACTATTTCCTGAAGGAAAGGCAGCTAACTTTCATCTGAGGTTCCTGCTTACGTGGGAAGGCACCGGATGGTCTCTGCTGGCCTTCTCTCCAGGCCTCTGGATTCCAAAAACTTTCCCCAGGGTAATTTGTCTCTGCATCTCCAAAGGACTGGGCTAAGCTGCGAGTGCTGAGATGAGGTATGCTGAGCTGCTTGGGCTGTGCTACGTTGAGCTCTCTCATTTAAGCACCAGCCAATTCAATCAAACATCATTCATTGCAGCAGGCACGCCTCCTAGCCGACTACAGATGTAATTAACAACAGATGAGGTTCACATACCATTGGCTCATGTCCGCAGCAACAAAACTAGGTACCTTCACCTGGCCAAGTTGACAACTGAATCTAACTACCACAACCTTGTACAATGCTCGCCATTTACTTGGTGCTCAATAAACAGTTAAATGAACAGATGAATTCTCAGTTTTCCAGTTTTTACCCATTCATTCACAGAAGAAATAAGTGGAGTCAGAGAGATTCCCATTTTGTACTCCTCTCTTGACTCTATGTAATTCTCCCAGAATGCATCCTATAACCTCAAGAGAAACAAACTGGAGTAAAAGGATACCAAAAGTGCAGTAAAATATCAAAAGTCATAATTCAAAAAAAGACTAGCAGGAAACAGAAGCAGAAACTATTCTATAAGAGCAGAAGGCAAGTATATATCTTTATCAAAAGTTAATTATTTTTGTTAATAAAAATAATAAGCTCTCCCCCAAAATTAATAAAAATAATAAGCCCTCCCCCAAAATTCTCCAGAGTACAATGAAACTATATTCATAATGATTTTCAGAATCTTATTTTTCAAAAATTTAAAAACCAGGCATAATAAAGAAACACAATAATCAAATGCAATGCATAAACCTTGATTAATTCCTGGATCAAAACATAAAAAAGAGCTACAAAGGACACATTTGCGTCAATTGAGAACATTTATGTATGGACTGCATGTAGGATGGTATTATTGACTTAAAGTGGATTTCTCAGGTGTAATGAAAGTGTTGTAGTGAATATCTTTGCTACTAAGAGAGTTTGGGAGTTTTTTTTTTTTTGCTACAGTATTTGGAGTGAAATGAGATGTGATTTTTGCAAGCACTTTCAGATGGTTTGGTAAAAGAGAAGTTTTATGAAAAAAGAGAGAAGGGGGAGAGAAGGAGAAAAACAAGGAAAATGAGAGGAAGACATAAGAGATAAGAGATGAAAAATAGAGCAGTTAAATAAGTGAGGGGATACCAACGTGGAAGGTTTTCTAAATAAATACACTAGCAACTGTCCTTGCCATATGTTCTCATTTGCAAGCTGCTGGAATGCGACATAACAGAAACAGAATGGCTTCTAAAAAGGGGAATTTTTTGAGTCTCAAGTTTACATGTTCTAAGGCTGTGAAACTGTCCAAATTAAAGCAAGGCTATAGAAATGTCCAATCTTAAGACAATACAGGGAAAGATATCTTGGTTCAAAAAGGCTGATGATGTTCAAGGGTTTCTTTCTCAACTGGAAAGGCACATGGAAAACATGGCGACATCTGGCAGCTTTCTCTCCAGGCTTCTTGTTTCATGAAGCTCCCCTGGGGGCATTTTCCTTCTTCATGTCCAAAAGTCTCTGGTTATGTAGGCTCTGAAGCTTTTTCCAAATGGTTCCTTCTTAGAGGGCTCCAGTAAGCAACCCATCTTGAATGGGTGGAGACACAACTCCATGGAAATCATCTAATCAAAATTACCACACACATTTGGGTGGGTCATATCTCCGTGGGAATGCTCAAAAAGCTATCACCCAAAAATACTGAATGAGGATTAGAGGACATGACTTTTCTGGGGTACACAACAGATTCAAATTGGCACATTCCACCCTTTGGACCCGAAAAAGACAAGATCTTTTCCAAATACAAAACACATTCATTCTATCACAATACCAGAGAGCCTTAAGCCATTTCAGGGACAATACAAACAAAATACAAAGTCAGGAACAGTACAAAATCTCATCAAAGACTTCTGGGAAGATGGCCAAATAGAATAGCTCAAGATTAGCCCTGCTCCACAGAAAAGTTAGAGAAGGGACAGGAGGGCGACTGAGGCAGTGATTCGGCAGTGCAGCTGAACTAGGAGAGCCTTCTGCACCCCATGGGACAGCCCTAGTTGCAGAGGCCGAAGAACTGAGAAGCAGAAAACCGGAGTCTGGCGCTGAGGTGTGGAGACTGTGGAGTGTGCAGACAGGAGGCCAGGACCAGGAAGTAAGCCTGGCCACATTCCTTGGGCGTGCTACCCTCACCAGTGCAACCCCATGACCGGCAACTCACCCCACACCCCATGCACCCAAACCCCATCACCCACTCCCATTCCCCACGCTCCAGGCGTCCCCATCCCACCAGCCCCCAGTGCACGTACCTGCCCCACTCCCCCACCCCATGTGCAACCCAACCCACCTCTCCTGCACCCATCTTAAACATTACTTCCCCCACCCTGTTCCCTGCAGGCTGTTGCCACCACATAAAGGCTATGGGCACTAACCTCCATACCCAGGCTACCGCTGCCCCTCTGCCCATAGTGTCACACAGCCTTACCGCCCCCCCCCCCCGAGCTCCGCACATCAGTTTACAGCACTCCTAGACCCCTGCATGCACAAGGGGTCCCAAGCATGTCATTCAGCTCTAGGAACCTCAGTTTACAGTTTACAGCAGTCCTAGAACCGCGCATGCACATGGCCCTCAGCCATGCTGCACAGCTCTGAGAAAGTGTTGACCTGCACAGTGGGATCACATCTGCCCCCAGTCAATGAACACATAATGCTGACGTACTGCCACAGCTCTACACATGAGCACAAAAGGCCCTGTGCCTTAGACCACTGCACACTAGGGTTATGCCCCCCAGACAAGTGCACTCACACAGCTACATCATCCGTGGCCGCTAGGTGCCCCTGTTCACAAGCATCAGTGAAACATCCCCAACCTGCAACTATATCTACCCCGAAACAAATCACCACACTGAGTGCCCCACCCTGTACCGTGCTCCCTGCTGTACAATCATCCCACAAAAACAAGGCCTAGACTACTGAAAGAAATCAACTCCCAAAGTAAATCAATCAAGATATTTACATACCACGAAGACAGCAGAAGATCACTAAGCATATCACAATGCAGAAAGATAAAGCCCTGCCTAATGACCAAATTAAAACACCAGAGGAGATACAGACACTGAAACAACTAATCAAAGATGTTCATACAACTCTACTTAATAAAATAAGTGGGATAGCAAATGACATAAAGGAGATCAAGAAGACAGTAGAAGAGCATAAAGAGGAATTTGAAAGAATAAATAGAAAAATAGCAGATATCACAAAGATTAAAGACTCTGTTGACCAAATAAAAAAAACATACTAGAGGCACACAACATAAGATTTGAAGAGACAAAAGAAAGAATAAATGATATAGAGAGTAGTATAATTGACTTCAAAGACTCAAAACAGCAAATGGCAAAAAAGATGGAAAAATTTGAATTGGATCTCAGGGAAATGACAGACCAAACAAAGCACACAAATATAAGAATCATTGGTGTCCCAGAAGGAGAAGAGAGGAGTAAAAAGCTAGGAAGAGTAGTTCAGGATGCAATGGGAGAAAACTTCCCAACCCTCATAAAGGATGTAAGTTTACAAGTCAAAGAAGTCCAACAAGCCCCAAACAGAATAAATCCAAATAGGCCTTCCCCAAGACACATACTAATCAGTCTGTCAAGTGTTGAAGAGAAGCAGAAAGTCCTGAAAGCAGCAAGAGAAAAACAGTCTACTACATACAAGGGAAATCAAATAATACTCAGGTCAGACTACTCAACTAGCACCCTGTAGGCGAGAAGGCAGTGGTATGATATATTCAAGATCCTGAAAGAGAAAGACTTCCAGCCAAGAATTCTGTACCCAACCAAACTGTCCTTCAAAACTGAGGGAGAGATTAAAATTTTCACAGACAAAGAAATCCTGAAAGAATGTGTCAACAAGAGACCAGCCCTACAAGAAATATTAAAAGGAGTTCTGCTAGATGAAAAAAAAAAAAAAAGACAGGAGAAGGAGGTCTGGAGAAGGGCACAGAATTGAAGAGTACCACTAAGGGTAATTTAAAGAATACAAAGTGAAAGAGGGAAAAGAATATATAGATCTGATAAATAAAATAAAAAAAGATAAGATGGTGAATTCAAGAAACATCTTTTCAGTAATAACTTTGAATGTTAACAGACTAAATTTACCAACTAAAAGATACAGATTGGTAGAATAGATTAAGAAACATAATCCAGCTATATGCTGTTTACAAGAGACTGATCTTAGACACAAGGATATAAATAGATTGAAAGTGAAAGGATGGAAAAATATTTTCCACGCAAGTTGCAACCAAAAGAAAGCAGGAGTAGCTATACTAATATCAGACAAAATAGACTTTAAATGTAAAGACATCATAAGAGACAAAGAAGGATGCTATATACTAATTAAAGGGTCAATTCACCAAGAAGATATAACAATACAACAATCATAAATATTTGTGCAAAAGAGGATACTATGAACAACTATATGCGAACAAACCAGACAACTTAGATAAAATGGACAAATTATTGGAGACACACAAACAAGCTACACTGACTTAGGAAGAAATAGAAGATCTCAACAAACCAATCACAAGTAAAGAGATTCAATCAGTCATCAAAAATTTTCCTACATCATATGGTAAGAATGTTCATATTTGTATGTTTTCATGTTCTAAAAAAATAAAAATCTTCCTACAAAGAAAAGCCCAGGGCCAGATGGCTTCACAAGGGAAATTTATCAAACATTCCAAAAGAGAACTAACACCAATCCTGTTCAAACTTTTCCAAAAAATTCAGGAAAAAGGAACTCTACCTAACTCATTTTATGAAGCTAATATCATTTTAATACCAAAACCGAGTAAAGATGCTATAAAAGAAAGGAAAACTACAGGCCAAACTCCCTAATAAACATAGATGCAAAAATTCTCAATAAAATATTAACAAATCAAATCCAACAACACCTTAAAAGAATTATACACCACGACCAAGGGGGTTTATACCAGGAATGCAAGGATGGTTTGATGCAAGAAAATCAATTAATGTAATACAGCACATTAACAAATTGAAAGGGAAAATCACATGATCATCTTGATTGATTCTGAAAAAGCATTCAACAAAATTCAGCATCCTTTTCTGATAAAAACACTGCAAAAGATAGGAATCAAAGGTAACTACTTCAATATGATAAAGGGAATATATGACAAATTGATAGGCAGCATTCTATTCAATGGAGAGAGACTAAAAGCTTTCCCCCTAAGATAAGGTACAAGACAAGGATGCTCATTGTCACGAGTATTATTCAACATTGTTCTGGAAGTTCTAGCTAGAGCAATGAGGCAGGACAAAGAAATAAAAAGCATCCAAATTGGAAAGGAAGAAGTTAAAACTGTCATTATTTGCAGATAATATGATACTATACTTGGAAGATCCTGAGAAATCTACAGCAAAGTTACCTGAGCTAATAAACAAATTCAATAAGATGGCGGGATATAAAATTAATGTGCAAAAATCAGTAACATTTCTATGCACAAGCAATGACCTAGTTGAGGAGTCAGTTAAGGAAAAAATTCCATTCAAAAGAGCAACTAAAAGAAATCAAGTGCTTAGGAATGAACTTAACTAGGGATGTAAAGGACTTGTACACAGAAAACTACATAACATTGCTAAAAGAAATCAAAGGAGATCTAAATAGGTGGAAAGACATTGTCTGCTCATGGATAAGAAGGTTAAATACAGTTAAGATGTCAACTCTCCCCAAGTTGATCTACAGATTCAACACAGTACCAATCAAAATTCCAACAACCTACTTTGAAGATTTAGAAAAGCTAATTACCAAATTCACCAGGAAGGGAAAGAGACCCAGAATAGATAAAAAAAAAAAAGAGAGAGAAAAAAAAACCTAAAAAAAAGAAGAATGTAGTGGGAGGATTAACACTCCCAGACTTTAAAACCTATTATAAGGCCACAGTGATCAAAACAGCATGGTACTGGCACAAAGATAGAAGCACTGACCAATGGAATCAAATCAAGAGTGCAGAAATAGACCACCAAATTTATGGTCAACTGATTTTTGGCAAGACCTCCAAATCCTCTGAACTGTGACAAAATAGTCTTTTCAATAATGGGGCATGGAAGAACTGGATATCAATAGCCAAAAGAATGAAAGAGGACTTTTATCTTACATCCTACACAAAAATCAACTCAAAGTGGATCAAACACCTAAATATAAGAACTAGCACCATAAAACTTCTAGAACAAAATAAAGGGAAACATCTTCAAGACCTAGTAATAGGAGGTATCTTCCTAAACTTTAAGCTCAAAGCACAAGCAACAAGAGAAAAAGTAGATAAATGGGAACTCCTCAAAATCAAATGCTTCTGCAGCTCAAAAGACTTTGTTAACTAGGTGAAGAGGCAGCAAACACAATGGGAGAAAATATTTGGAAATCACATATCAGACAAAGGTTTGATTTCCTGTATATACAAAGAAATCATACCACTTAACAACAAAAGAACAAATAACCCAATTATAAAATGGGCTAAAGATATGAAGAGGCATTTTTCTGAAAAGCAAATACAGATGGGTCAAAAGCATATGAAGAGATGCTCGTTTTCATTGGCTATAAGGGAACTGCAGATCAAGACTACAATGAGATACCAACTCACACCTATAAGAATGGCTGCTATTAAACAAACAGGAAACCACTAATGTTGGAGAGGATGTGGAGAAATTGGGACACTTATGCACTGCTAGTGGGAATGTATAATGGTGCAGCCACTATGGGAGACTGTTTGGTGATTCCTTAGGAAACTAAATATCAAGTTGCCCTATGACCCAGCAATAGCACTACTTGGTATATACCCAGAAGAGCTGAAAGCAGTGACACAAACAGATATTTGCACACCGATGTTCATAGCAGCATTATTCACAATCACTAAAAGATGGAAACAAAGCAAATGCCCATCAACAGACGAGTGGATCAACAAAATGTGGCATATACATATGATGGAATATTATGGACAGGAGTGAAGGTGGTTCTGTAGTGGACCTATAAGTAATATTACCATATTGAAGATGAACAAGACCGAAGGGGGTTATATAGGCCTACATGTCCCACTGATTAACAGTAGAAATATGAATTAGTTCTTGCAAGAATTACTTCAAACATATGATTTTTCTACAAAGAGTGTTTAAGTCCAGAGTACAGGGTGAAAACTGCTATTGGATGCTATGAGCTATGTTCAAAAGGAAACCATCGGCACGACCACAGCAACACCAGAGATAAATAATTTGGGGAGGGACACGAGCTAAGAGGAGGTTTAGATTTCCTATTTGGCGAGGGTGTGTTTATTGGTTTTCTTTCCCTCGGGAACAATGAAATGATCTAATTGAGAATGTTGATGGACTGTGGACTTTGGGCCCTCTACATTTCCCTAAATATTCATGCTTCATTATATGCCTGAATTTATGTATTCATATATATTTTTTATTTTTATATATGTATAAATTCAGGCATATGATGAATTAAATATAATATATAATATTATAATTCTATCATTCTATCTCTTCAAAGCATTCTAAGCTCCTTGCAACTTTTCCAGAATCTTCTCCTTATCCATTTAAAAAGCCATTCCAACATGTTTGGTATTTGTAAACCACATCAGCACCCCACTTCTCTGGTACCAAAGTCTATTTTAGTTTGCAAGCTGCCATAACGCAAAATACCAGAAAGGGAAATGCTTTCAAAAAGGGGAATTTATTAAGTTGCAATTTTATGTGTTCCAAGGCTATGAAAATGTCCAAATTAAAGCAAGGCTATAGAAATGTCCAATCTAAGGCATCCAGGGAAAGATACCTTGATTCACGAAGACCGATGATTTTCAGGGTTTCTCTCTCAACTGGAAAGGCACATTGGAGAACACGGCGACATCTGGTAGCTTTCTCTCCAGGCTTCTTGCTTCATAACGCTCCCCCAGGGGCATTTTCTTTCTTCATCTCCAAAGGTCTCTGGCTGTGTGAGCTCTGAAGCTTTTACCAAAATGGTTCCATCTTAAAGGGCTCCAGTAAGCAACCACACCTTGAATGGGTGAAGATACATCTCAATGGAAATCATCTAATTAAAAGTTACCACCCATAATTGGGTGGGTCACATCTCCATAAGAACAATAAAAAAGTTTCCACCCAAGTTATACAGAGAAGATAGGATTGAACAAATGAATATAATTACTGAATCATTGATACCTACTTTAGTCTCCAGTATCTTAGAGCAGCTAGAAATAAAAACCTAAAATTGTGGAATTGTAACCCATGTCAAACTCTGAAATATGTTCTATAACTAAGTTGTGTGTGGTAATAAAAAAAATGTTTAAGCCTTCTAGACTCCTATATTCTGGAGCAGCTAGAAGGAAAGATCTGAGATGTTCAGATGGTAGCCCATGACACTCTGGGATCTGATCTGAAACTACTTGCTGAAGAGTGCTTTGAAAACTATTGCTTTTTTATTTCTTTGCTTTGTATGTATGTCATACTTACCAAAAAAAAAGTTAAAAAAAAAAAAAAAGCTTCCACCCAGCAATATTGAGTAAGAATTAAGGGACATGACTTTTCTAGAGTACACAAAAGATTCATACTAGCACACTGTATACTGATGATCTATTATGCATCAAATACTTGGGAAGAATATATACCAAATATATCCCCCTGACAACATTCTGAAATAG
The DNA here is from genome assembly GCF_023851605.1 of Tamandua tetradactyla. Taxonomy (NCBI): domain Eukaryota; kingdom Metazoa; phylum Chordata; class Mammalia; order Pilosa; family Myrmecophagidae; genus Tamandua; species Tamandua tetradactyla. Next base: position 71,224,996 of record NC_135333.1, on the reverse strand, counting down.
ATATTGTTTACATACTCAATTATCCTTTCACTCATTCAAATACTTAAGAGGTTATTCTGAGGCAAGCATTGTGCCTACAGCTGGGAAATACAGCAGTGAACAAGACAGACAAGATACATTCTTTCATGAAAGTCACATTCTAGTAAAAGAGACAATGAAGAAATAAATACTAATCAACTGAAAAACTAACTCTACTCAAGTAATAAGAAAGATCAGTTGGGCAGTGTCCCAATTTGAAGCTATTATGTACCCTCAGAAAAGCCATGTCCTTTAACCCTCATTCAATATTGCTGGGTGAGATTCTTCTGATTATTTGCACAGAGATGTGGCCCACCCAATTGTGGGTGGTAACTTTTGGTTAGTTGGTTTCCATGGAGATGTGTCTCCACCTATTCAATGTGGGGTTGCTTACTGGAGCCCTTTAAGAAGGAACAATTTTGGAAAAAGTTTTAGAGCCAATAGAGCTGACACAGCCAGAGATCTTTGCAGATACAGAAGGAAAACACCCCACAGGAGAGCCTTATGAAATGAGGAGAAAAAACTAGCAGACTTTGCCATGTGCCAGAGAGAATCCATGAATTTCATTGGCCCTTTCTTTGGAGTCAAGGTATCATTCTCTGGTTGTCTTAATTTGGACATTTCTATGGACTTAGAACTGTAAACCTGCAACTTAATAAATTCCCATTTTAAAAGCCATTCTGGGGCGGGACATGGTGGCTCAGCAGGCAGCGTTCTCGCCTGCCATGCTGGAGACCCAGGTTCAATTCCCAGTGTCTGCCCATGTAAAAAAAAAAAAAGCAAAACACCATTCTGTTCCTGGTATATTACATTCCAGCAGCTTTAGCAAACTACAACAAATAGTAATAGAATCAAAATATTTTTAAAATTTCTGAAACTGCACAACACAAATAGTGAACCCTAAGTTAAACCATGGACTATAGTTAATAGTACAATTACAAAAATGTGCTATCATCAATTGTAACAAATGCTCCACACCAATGCCAGGTATTAATAATAGGGTAGTTTATGAGAATCCTGTATTTTTTCCATGAGTGTTCTGTAATTTTATACATGACTAAGGCAGCATTTCAAATTAATTTCAAATTAATTAACCCAGAAAAGGTGGATTATTTCAATAAATGGTATAGTGACAAATGAATAGTCATTAGTGGAAAAATCAAGTGTGATCTTATATCATACTTTACAAAATAAATTCCAAAGGCTTCAAATATTTAAACAAGAAAAATGAAACCATAATATTACTAAAAGAAAACATGGTAGTTTTCTTTATGTAATCTTAGAACAGAGAAGGACTTTCGAATGCTATAAAACCCAGAAAGAAAAGATTGATAAATTTGATACATAAAATCCAAACTTCCTAGTAGAAAAAAAAATCCTATCATACACAGAGTTAAGAGAAAAAATATTTTCAACACACTCAAATGACCTACTTTATTTAGCAAACAAAGAACTCTGTTCTTATAAATCATTAAGAAAAAATCAACCTCCCAATTTTCAAAAAAAATAATGAAGGCTATGAATTGTTAAGTTCCCAGAAAAGGAAATGGCTCTTAAACAGAAGAAAAGATGCTCAATATCAGTCTTAACAAGAGTAAAATGCAAATGAAAACCCATTTTTAACCTCTCAGATTGTGGGAGATCAAAACATTGATGAAAACCGTGTTGGTGAAGGTGTAGGGAAAATGCAACTTCCATATATTGCTGGAAAGAGTGTAAATTCATAGATTTTAGTAGGGCAATTTGGCAATGTCAACAAACATTTAAAATGTAAAAATTATGTCTGTAGAAATACAGTCATTGCAGCATTGTGTGCAAAGACAAAAGAAAGAAAACAACCTAAACTTCCATTAATAGAGTACAGAAATAAATTGTTACAGGCATAAAATAGAATATTATCTAGCCATTAAAAGGAATGAGGTAGCTCTAATGGTTATGAACATATAAAGAATCAAGATATACTGTTAATTGGAAAAAATTAAGATTCAAAACAGTGTACTTATACTATAACTTGAGTTAAATGTGTGTGTTGTGTGTGTGTGTACAAAAATGTTTCTATATAAATAGTGTATATCTGGAAAAACATACAAAATGTCAACAATGTTTTTTCTAGCACATGACACTTAGGTGAGAAGACTCTATTTTCACTTTCAGACCCCTTTGTACCATTTGAATTTTATATTGTGAGCATACACATTTTCAGAACATTGTACTTAATAATTTTAAAGAAGTAACACATGAAGATAACTGTAGACTGGGACAAGAGTTTTGAAGAGAGTAAGGGGATTGGTTATTTTAGACAGAATGATCAAGTAAGATTGACATAGGCCCAGAAAAGAATATATTTTATCTAATTTAGGGCGCCAGAAATTATTAGGAAAAGGAGTTGAATATAGAGTTGTCTGATTGACTCCAGTCTTGGTACTCATTCTATGTTCTTACTGCTTTCAAGTGGAGGACGAAGTATTTTTAAGGAGGGGGAAAAGTATGGCTTACTTGGAACAAGTGTAACCAATATGCTTCAAGAAAGTATTTTAGCATTCTTTACCTGTCACAGCCAGCAGCAGCATTTATTTGCAAATAGTTGCTTGTTAGCTACACAAGGGATTGCAGCCAGAGGAAATCAAACTAAAAACAGAAAGAACTAAGAAAAACCTGTTTGCTACCTCTTACTAGGAATCTTATAGAGAACATTCAAGCCAATCTGTGAGGGATCTCATGTATATAAGCATTAGTATGTGGCCAAACTGGTAAGGCTAGCCACAAGCCACAACAGCCACAGTAGCTAGGATAGGTCCAAAACCTAGAGCAGTTTTGGCATCCATTACAGAATTTGAAATGTGAGCAGTAAGGTCATTAATCCTATAACCACGTGGCCAAAGAGGCAGCTTCTTAGAAAGGGAGAATCTTTTCTTAGAAGGCAAAAGGGAAGGGGAGGGGAGGGGAGGGAAGGAAAGGAAAAGAGAGAGAGGGAGAGAGAGAAAGAGAGGATGAGAGAAAGGGAGAGAAAAAGAATGAGAAAGAAAGAGAGGAAGGAAGGAAGGAGGGTCGGAGGGAGGGAGGAAGCAAGGGAGGAAGGAAGGAAGGAAGGACTTAGAAGAAAAATTAAAAGAAAGGAGAAGATGGTGTATTAAATAGGATAATCCAAAGTACAAATACGGCAATGCAACTCCACTCTAGGGTTCCACACCATCACAGCTGAAGCAAATTAATCCTCTGCTTGGGGCTGAATCCGCAATCTGAGCTCTGCCAGGCCCATATAACTCCCCACTGACATTCTAGTTTGATAATTTGGTTGATGGGGGCAGATTGGTCTCTTTTTGTCTTTATAATTGTTGCTTCCCTTGTTAAACTGAAAAAAGGATGAAAATATTCCAATTATCAAAAGTTTGTTCTACAGAATAAAAAAGAGCAAAACATGGTGAAATAATTTATTTAATCATTTTCTTATTGATAAATATTTGAAATTTCCAACTTTTCACTAATATAAAAGTATAATCAGGCCATAAGCAGAAGCCATCTGCCCATTAGTCTGGGTCAGCATGAAACCTTCATGCCTACCCTTATATCTGCCATACTCTTGTCCCAGTTCTGACTGGGGCCTCCACAATTCAACCATCCTCTCCCTGCTCCCCAACAATAAATCTCTCGGGTGTGCCCACTATAATTTCTGGAACATTGAACACAGGTTACCCTATATTATTACCCTTTACCCAGAACATCCCCTATACCTCTTTGCTTTAATTTGTTTTTTGTTTAATATTTTAAACTTTCATCCACTTGGAATTAACTTTTTGCTGTTGTGAGTGTTGGTCTATCTTGGAAAAGAGACAGAAACTGAGCACTGGGCCAAAGTCCTGAGTCATGTGAAGGAGGGAACAGGACACTGAGGATAACAGTGACAAAAAGGTAGAGGATGGTGTGGCAGATGGTAGGTGCCTCACAGGAGCCATTTTGAATGACAGAGAAATAATGGTCTGGCATCAGTGAGAGGAACACCACCACCCTTGCCACCACCACCACCACTGCCAACACCACCACCATTGCCAACACCACCACCATTCCCACCATCACCACCACTGCCAACACCACCACCATTGCCACCACCACCACCACTGCCAACACCACCATTGCCAACACCACCACCATTGACACCACCACCACCACCATTGCCGCCGCCACCACCACCATTGCCACCACCACCACCACCACCATTGCCGCCACCACCACCATTGCTGCCACCACCACCACTGCCAACACCACCACCATTGCCAACACCACCACCATTGCCGCCACCACCACCACTGCCAACACCACCATTGCCGCCAACACCACCATTCCCGCCATTACCACCACTGCCAACACCACCACCATTGCCAACACCACCACCATTGCCAACACTACCACCATTGCCACCACCACCACCACCATTGCCGCCAACAACAACAACAAAGCAACAACATCAAAATGCAGATTCTCCTCTTGTCACCAGTTCTACTGCCCTTCTTTGTGGGAAACGTAGCAGCTTTGTTTTGAAAGGTCTTAAATAGTTGGGCTTTTGTCACTGTTATCCTCAGTTGTCCTGTTCCTCCTTCACATGATCCAGGACTTTGACCCAGTGCACAGTTTCTGTCTCTTTTCCAAGTTAGACCAACACTCACAATAGCAAAAAATCAATTACAAGTGGATTAAAGATTAAAATATAAAACAAAAAATTTAAAAATTAAAAAAACAAAATAATAATAAAACTATAAACTTATTAGAAAAACACTGGGGAAAAATGTTTAAGATAGGGATTCCAGGTAGAAACCCAGAATCTACAATAAAAAAAAATGAGCGACATAACCTTACTAAAATTTAAAATGTGTGAATAGAAAGGAATAAAAAAATTTCAAAAAGTTAAAAAAAATTAGCACTTGACAAATACTTGCAACACATATGATGACAAGGGGTTATTATCCCTAATACATGAAGAGTACCTATAGATTAATAAAAAAAATGACGAAAAAATCCTATAGAATGGTCGAAGGATATAAACAGCTAAATCAAAGGAAATATAAATAATTAAGTTGAGAAGATGCTCAAAGACACTAATAGGAAAATACTAACTGTAACAGAATGTGTTAGGATTCTTCTGGAAAACAGAACCAACAGATGTGTACATGTATGATGTAAACATTATGAGATTAGAGGAATTGGCTCACACAACTGTGGGATGGCAATTCAAAATTCCACAGAGCAGGCTGCAAGCTGGGTACTCTGATGAAGGTTTCAATGAATTCCACAGGAGAAGCCAGCTGGTTGGAGTAGAGACAGAAATTCTTCTGCCTGCTGAAATCATCAGTTCTCCCTTTAAGGCTTTCAAGTGATTGGATGAGACTTCTCTCATTGCTGAAGACACTCCTTTGTTGACTGCATAGATGCAATCAATTAACTGATTATTTAAATCCACAAAATATCCTCACAGTAACTATCAGGACAGTGCTTGATTGACCAAGGAACTGGACACCATATCCTAGCCAAGTTGATGCAAGAACTTAATCATAATACAGAGATATACCACTTCTCCACCCCCATAATAATAACAATAATAACAATGATTGACCAAAACTTAAAACACTGAGAACATGTAGAGCCGAGAAAGGTGGAGGATCAGCACTCTCATCCATTGCTAGGGGATACAGAATCGCTTCAGGCTTTTTGAAAAGTAAACTGATAATATCTGTTAAAAATTTAACTGGGAATACATTTTGCCCCATGACTCCCATTTTTAGGAATCTGTTATATAAAAATAGGATATATGTACAAGAATGTACACTATAATCTTTATTTTATTTCCTACACCATTACTCCAAGTTTTCTTCTATCCAGCATGTTCCCTCAACCCCACTTTTGACCCCCACTCTTTGACTGGCTTTTCTTACATCTCTTTCCTTCCGCTGAAGCCAGCCTACAAAATCTCCATCCGCATCATTCCTACCATTTGACTTCTCTGTTTACAACTGGTCATGCAATGGTGCAGTATGAAGCCACTAAAAATGTATGGCCTCCCATCTCACTGAGCTCTATGTTGTTCATCAGTGTTAGTCTATAGACAGATGTCTTTCTTTTCCCTTTGTGAATGTTCCAAAATTCTACCTCCCATAGGTTCCCAAATCCATTACTTCCTCCCTCATTCTTAGCACGTGATTTTGTCTTATTTAACTGAAGAAATGGAGCTCATAAAAATGAATGAGACATTTTGTTTCCATCATTTACAAACATTAGAATCCTCACCCATCTTTCCCCACCCATTGGAAAGGAGACAAACCTCTCATCCAAGGTTATCTCTTCCTATTGTGCTTTGGGTTTTATATTCATCTGCGACCTCCAGGATCTTGGACTATCGAACATCCTTTCTCCTGGAAGCACCTTTTAAACAGTTTTATTCACAAACCATGCAATTGTCCAAAGTGTACAACCAGTGGCTCTTGATATAATCAAATAGTTATGCATTCACCACCACAATCAATTTGAGAACATTCTCATTTCTCTGAAAAAAATAATTCCATACCCTTATCCCCCATATAATTTATGCTTACCTTTGGTATAATACCTTTGTTACAATTGATGAAAGAATATTACAATGTTACTGCTAACTATAGTCCTCAGTTTGCATTAACTGTATTTTCCCCACATACCCCCACATCCTTTTATTAACACCATGTACTAATGACAAGCATTTGTCCTAGTTCATATAAGAACTTTCTTATATTTGTACAATTAACCAAAGTCATTGTCCACAATAGTTTTTGCTGTTATACAGTCCAACGTTTTATCCTCTAGCTTTTCTTCTAGTGACACATATGACCATAGACCTCCCCTTCCAACTATACTCACTCAGAATTATTAATCACAATTAGAGTACTATCTCATCACCTCTATCCATTCTCAAACATTTACAATCAACCTTATTAAATATTCTGTACGCTTTAGCATCATCTGTCCGTTCTCTACCCTCTTTCTATCTCCTGGTAACCTATAATCTAGATTTTAATTCCCAGGGTTTGCTCATTATAACTATTTCATATTAGTGAGGCATACAATATTTGTCCTTTGGTGTCTATTGGCAATTGTGAATAATGCCACTATAAACATTGGTATGCAGATATCCATTTGCATCCCTGCTTTCAGTTATTCTCAGTATATATCTAGTAATGGCGTCTGCGTGCATTTTTAATCTCTCCCTTTCAACTGAATTTTTCACCCCAAGTTGTAAAATGTACTATTGTCTCCTAGCTATATTTTAAAAACATATTGACCCTACATATAACCTGAATTTAGATATTATCTCTTTCCTTCCTGTCATAATCAAACTTCTTAAAAGAACCTTCTGAACTCATATTTTCCACTTCCTTACATCCTATTCGCCAGCTCACTAAAATTTCACAATTGTCACCAGCATACCAATTAACCATGATGAACAATTTCCTCCATATCATCAATTTCATTGGATATTGACTTCTTCTCTCATTATGCTACTTTACATCTCCTTAGCATTTGATATTGATAAGTGATCCCTCCACCTTGAAATTGCTTCCCTTAGCTTTTATCACATCCCTTTCATACTCCCACGTGCACACCAGAACAGTTTTCTGTCCCCAACTCCTACTCCTTCCCTATCTCAGTATGAATATGAAAACTTTGTTATTTCAGAGTTGTGCAATGAGAGTTTTACTAACAAGAGAAATATTTGTCTCATAGATTTTCCAAACTGAAGAATCTGAAAGTAAAAACTTATAACCCTTCCAGATGAAAAGTCATCATTGCCATGAGGAACCTGTAATTCATCTCAAGATTAAATGATCATGTCATTTTATTGCTTACAACCATTCGGTAACTTTTTGTTAAACTTAAAATAGAGATAAAATCTGTAACATAACCTACAAAGCCTTACATGGTGTGGCCCCTGTCTCCCCGACCAGTCTCATTTCAGGTTTACATATATATATATTATACTTGTATAATATATATAAGTATGATATATGTATGATATATATATGATATATATATATATATCATACTTCTTGCCTCAGTACCTTTGAACATGCTATTCCTGTGCCTGCTATCTTCCTCACTTACTTACCTAATTAGTCCTATTCATCCATCAAATACCAATTCCAATGACTCTTCTTCACGGAGACCATGTAGACCAAGTCTTGTCTTCTTGTTTAGCATCTCATTTAATATTTTACTTTCACAGCACTTACCACAATTTGCAATTACCATAATTCATTGATTTAAAACACATATTGTGTTTTAGAGATGTGTTAAAACACATCTCTAAAATCAAGATGCACATTACCATTGATAGTCTTAAATTTGATGACATATAGAATGTATTATTAAGTGTGAGTATTTGTTAAATAACTACCTTTCATACTGAACTATGAATTTCACCAAAGTGCTGTTTTGCTCACTCTTATTTTCCCCATGCCCATTACAGTCCTTGGCATATAATAAATGCTCAGAAGATATTAGTAGAATAATGAATGAAATAAAGAAAAAAAATAATGAATGAAAGAATGAATGCTGTGAAGAACAAAAATCTGGATCCAAGTAGCCCTCCAGAGATCTCCCCAAAATGGCTATACAATTAGCACTCCATAAGGTGTAACTCCAAGTGTCATACAGCTGAAGGCTATACTTTGTTGGTAAGCAAAGATTTTAAACCACTCTTAGTTGGGTAAGAACAAAGTCAATACATATTTAAGTGTATTGAAGAAAATAAAAAGGATAATTAGTAAATGTCAGAAAAACTGTAAATAGTGTGACCAGTTAGCAGCAAAGAATAACACATTCTTAATACCCCTTATAAACCTAGCTGTCACCTTGTAAAGTTAGAAAATTCAAAGTTGGTTGGAATATTGTATCCAAAGGGCAAGTGAAAGGATGAAGGTCAAACTGAAAGGAATTCTTTAGTGGAGTATGTCAGGATTTAGTATATGGTCCTAACTGACATGTTCAAAATTTTATCAGTGACTAAACACCTGAAGGACAGGCTTATAAAATGATACTGTGTTGAGAGGAGTCACTAATAAACTAAATGTTGGAACTGAGATTACAATTTTGAGCTTGAAAGGTAAGAAGACAAAACATGATAGTAACAGACTGAAAATCATGACTTAGTCTCAGAAATCAATTGCACAAAAACAGGGTGCATGGGTGGTTCAGTGGTAGAAGAGTCAGCCTCTTCTTTGAAGCTTTGAAGCCAGGCATTGACTACTCTCTAGCTGTGAAAGTCCTAGATAACATATTTTTTCCAATATAAGGCTGTTTCTTCTACACTGAAAATCTGTTCAAGTGATTTCATCAATTATCTTAGCTAGATCTTCTGGATCACTTGCTACAGCTTCTACATAAGCACTCAGTGTCTCACCTTGCCCTTTTATGTTATGGAGACAACCTCCTTCCTTAACCTCATGAACCAAATTCTGCTAGCTTCAAAGTTTTTTCTGGAACTTCTTCAGGTCTCTCAATTTTCAGAGATTGAAGAAAGTTTGGGCCTTGCTCTGGATTAGGCATTGGCTTAAAAGAATATTGCAGCTCTAGATCTATAATGTGAAGAGACAGAGAGAGTACTAAAAAAAATCAAGAAAATCAAAATAAATAAAAAAGAAAAGCCCAGTCTCAGATGGCTTTACCACTGAATTCTACAAAACATTCAAAGAAGAATTAATATCAATTGTTCACAGACACTTCCAAAAAAAAAAAAATAGAAAAGCAAATTATTCTGTGAGGCCAGTATTACGGTCTTACCAAAACCAAAGAATCCACGAGGAAAAAAAATCTACAGATCAATATTTCTTATTAATACGGAAACAAAATGCCTCATCAACATACTAGCAAATTGAATCCAGTAACATATAAAAAAGAATTATATACTATGAGCAAGTGAGATTTATTTTAGGGATGCAGGGTTGGTTTAACATATGATGATCAATTAACATAATGCATCATATCAATAGAATGAAAAACCAACTATCATATGATCATCACAATAGATGCAGGAAAAAAACGTGCAACAAAATCTCACATCCTTTGATGATAAAAACACTCAACCAATTAGGAATAGAGGAAACTCCTTCAACTGATAAACAGCATTTAGGAAAAACTCACAATTAACTTCATACTTAATGCTAAAAGACTGGATGCTTTGCCCTAAGATCAGAACAAGTCAAGGAGTTTGCACTCGCCACCTCTATTCAACATTGTACTGAATATTTTAGCCAGGGAAGTTAGGTTAGAAAAAGAAATAAAAGGCATACAGAGTAGAAAAGAAGTAAAACTGTCTCTATTAAAAATGAGCAAAAGATCTAAACAGACATTTCTCCAATAAGCACATAAAAAGATGCTTAATCTCATTAGCTCTTACAGAAATGTAAATAAAAGTCACAATGATTTTCTATCCACAAGGATAACTAGAATAAAAAGTCAGACAATAAGAAGTAAATAATGGTGGGAGGGACAAGAGTTAAGAGGAGGTTTCGATTTCCTATTTGGTGAGGGTGTGCTTATTAGTTTTCTTTCTCTTGGGAACAATGAAATTATCTAAAATTGAGAATGTAGATGGATTGTGGACTTTGGGTCCTATACATGACGCCCTATGAAATGCAGGTGGCTGAAGGATGCACTGACAGTGAAGTAGATTGGCAAACAATGGTGTATACTCATGAATGAAGGTTGTACTGCTACAAAAAGGAACAAAGTCGTGAGGCATGCAACGATGTGAATAAACATGTGGGACATTTGGTGAGACAAAATAAACCAGAAACAAAAGAACAACAATGGTATGGTCACCTTTAGAAAATGCTTATAAGAAAACAGGGGCCTAGGGACTTCCGGAGAAGATGGCGGCTTAGTAAGACGCGCGGGTCTTAGTTCCTCCTCCAGAAAAGCAACTAAAGAAACAGAAACAATACAAAACAGCTCACGGAGTCACGACAGAGACCAAAAAAGACAGCGTACCCCATTCTGGAACGGCTGAACGGGTAGGGAGAATCCACTGCTGTGAGATACCCAAGGGGTGCACGTTTTCCCGGCTGGGGTGGCTGGCGTCTGGGGTCCCCTCCACGCACGTGGCTCCCCGGTCTGACGGGGAACATTGGATAGCGGGGCCCTCCCGTCACACTTGGCGTCTCGGGCCAGCTGGGCAATTTGGACCGGCACTCCCCCAAGCCACGGCCAGTGACCCCCGCCTCCACGCGCGGTTTCCCGGGCCGACTGCCCCGCAGACAAACGACCGCCACGAGCGCCACCTACTGGGCAGGAAAAGAAAAACAGAGCCCAGAGATTCCACAGAAAAACCTTTCAACCAGCTGGGTCCCACACCCAGGGAGATCTGATCAAATGCCCAGACACCAGCAGAAAATAATGGATGACGCTCGGAAAATTGAAGATATGGCCCAATCAAAGGAACAAACCAATAGTTCAAATGAGATACAGGAGCTGAGACAACTAATGCTGAATATACGAACAGAAATGGAAAAACTCTTCAAAAACCAAATCAATAAATTGAGGGAGGACATGAAGAAGATATGGGCTGAACAAAAAGAAGAAATAGAAAATCTGAAAAAACAAATCACAGAACTTGTGGGAGTGAAGGACAAAGAAGAAAAAATGGAAAAAACAATGGATACCTACAATGGTAGATCTAAAGAGACAGAAGCTACAATTAGTGAACTGGAGGATGGAACAACTGAATTCCAAAAAGAAACAGAAACTATAGGGAAAAGAATGGAAAAACTTGAGCAGGGAATCAGGGAACTGAATGACAATATGAAGCGCACAAATATACGTGTTGTGGGTGTCCCAGAAGGAGAAGAGAAGGGAAAAGGAGGAGAAAAACTAATGGAAGAAATTATCACTGAAAATTTCCCAACTCTTATGAAAGACCTAAATATACAGATCCAAGAAGTGCAGCGCACCCCAAAGAGAACAGACCCAAATAGGCGTTCTCCAAGACATTTACTAGTTAGAATGTCAGAGGTCAAAGAGAAAGAGAGGATCTTGAAAGCAGCAAGAGAAAAACAATCTGTCACATACAAGGGAAACCCAATAAGACTATGTGTAGATTTCTCAGCAGAAACCATGGAAGCTAGAAGACAGTGGGATGATATATTTAAATCACTAAAAGAGAAAAACTGCCAACCAAGACTCCTATATCCAGCAAAATTGTCCTTCAAAAATGAAGGAGAAATTAAAACATTTATAGACAAAAAGTCACTGAGAGAATTTGTGACCAAGAGACCAGCTCTGCAAGAAATACTAAAGGGAGCACTAGAGTCAGATACGAAAAGACAGAAGAGAGAGGTATGGAGTAAAGTGTAGAAAGAAGGAAAATCAGATATGATATATATAATACAAAAGCCAAAATGGTAGAGGAAAATATTATCCAAACAGTAATAACACTAAAAGTTAATGGACTGAATTTCCCAATCAAAAGACATAGAATGGCAGAATGAATTACGACCCAGCAATACCACTGCTAGGTATCTACTCAAAGGACTTAAGGGCAAAGACACAGACGGACATTTGCATACCAGTGTTTATAGCAGCATTATCTACAACTTCAAAGAGATGGAAACAGCCAAAATGCCCATCAACAGACGAGTGGCTAAACAAACTGTGGCGTATACCTACGATGGAATATTATGCAGCTTTAAGACAGACTAAACTTATGAAGCATGTAATAACATAGATGGACCTAGAGAACATTATGCTGAGTGAGTCTAGCCAAAAACTAAAGGACAAATACTGTAAGGTCCCACTGATGTGAACCGACATTCGAGAATCAGCTTGGACTATATCATTGGTAACAGAGACCAGCAGGAGTTAGAAACAGGGTAAGATAATGGGTAATTGGAGCTGAAGGGATACAGACTGTGCAACAGGACTAGATACAAAAACTCAAAAATGGACAGCACAATAATACCTAAGTGTAATGTAACTAGGTTGGAACACTGAATGAAGCTGCACCTGAAATATGGTTTTTTGTTTGTTTGTTTGTGTGTTTGTATCTTTTGTTTTTGTTTTTTTCTTTTTCCTTTATATATATATATATATATTATTAGTATTATTATTTTAATTCTCTTCTCTATATTAACATTCTATATCTTTTTCTGCTGTTTTGCTAGTTCTTTTCCTAAATCGATGCAAATGTACTAAGAAATGATGATCATACATCTATGTGATGATACTAAGAATTACTGAGTGCATGTGTAGAATGGAATGATTTCTAAATGTTGTGTTAATTTCTTTTCTTTTTTTTGACTAATAAAAAAATTTAAAAAAAAATAAAATAAAATAAAAAAAAAAAAAAAAGAAAACAGGGGCCTAGATTGTAAGCTTTTATAGCAGACACATTAAGTCCCGAGTGGTGATTGTTATTTCTGGATTTTGAGAGGCTGTTTTATATATATAACCTGATATTTAGAGATAAGAACGAAGCTGAACAGGTTAGGGTTAAAGTAATTCAGAATATAGGGGTAAGGAATACAGTGTCTATATTTTAGAACCACACATACTCTTTGAGATCAATGGAAGAAAGGTTTATTTGGTCTGGAACAGGAATTTTCTAGAGTGTATAATCTAATTCAAACTATCTGTATAGCTCATTTGAACAACTGAAACACAGGGAGCTCAGAATAAGAAAGAGGTCCTTTAATCCTGTATAGATTATTGTAATGCCTGGATACATCCTAGAGTGATAATCAGAAAGTATTGGCAAACAACACAACAAGCAAACTCACCACCCTCCCCTGGCTACGTGGGACATGACTCCAAGGGGTTTGGACCTTCCTGGCAACGTGGGACAGAAATCCTAGAATGAGCTGAGACTCAGCATCAAGGGATTGAGAAAACCTTCTGGAACAAAAGGGGGAAGAGTGAAATGAGACAAAGTCAATGGCTGAGAGATTCCAAACAGAGTCAAGAGGTTATCCTGGAGGTTATTCTTACGCATTAAGTAGATATCACCTTGTTAGTCAAGATGTAATGGAGAGGCTGGAAGGAACGGCCTGAAAATGTAGAGCTGTGTTCCAGTAGCCATGTTTCTTGATGAAGATTGTATGATGATATAGCTTTCACAATGTGACTGTGTGATGGTGAAAACCTTGTGTCTGATGCTCCTTTTATCTACCTTGTCAACAGACGAGTAGAACATATGGAATAAAAATAAATAATAGGGGGAACAAATGTTAAAATAAATTTAGTTTGAAATGCTAGTAATCAATGAAAACGAGGGGTAAGGGGTATGGTATGTATAATCTTTTTTTCCTGTTTTCATTTTATTTCTTTTTCTGTTGTCTTTTTATTTCTTTTTCTGAATTGATGCAAATGTTCTAAGAAATGATGAATATGCAACTAAGTGATGATATTGTGAATTACTGATTATATATGTAGAATGAAATGATCACGTTAATGTTTTAGTTCATTTGTTGTTAAATTTTTTTTAATTAATAAGTAAATTAAAATTAAAAAAAAAAAAGTATTGGCAAAGTCCCCTGAGGGACGGGAGAAAGAATATGGAACTATTAAACCTTACCATCAGGGAATCCCCTGATACTGTGTCAAACTTTAGGGATACCCAAATCAATAGGCCATGCCCTCAATCACAAGGCTTACTCTTGTGAAGCTTATTTAGGTAGTGGAAAAGCTTACAGTACCTATAGGCATGCCTAAGAGTTACTTTTAGAGGACCTGTTTTGTTGCTAAGATATGGCCTCAGTCTCTCTAAGCTCAACTTCACAAGTGAAATCATTGCCTTCCTTCCTATATGGGACATGACATCCAGGTGTGAAAGATTCCCTGGAGATGTGGGAGATGACTCCCAGGGATGAATACAGACCTGGCACCATGGGATCAACTATTCCATCCTGACCAAAAGGGGGAAAAGAGTATAACTAATAAAGTATCAGTGCCAGAGAGAGTTCAGATAGAGTCGAGAGGCTACTCTGGAGGTTGCTCTTATGCAAGCCTCAGGTAGACCTTGCTACCTATCATAACCTGCCAACCCCCAACCAGGACCATTCCAACCAATCTTAAAGAACAGCTAGGGCTGTTCTTTAGCTAGATAAGATTCCAAAAGGGTTCCATGTACTGGGGTAACTTTCCAGTTATTAATTAGACTAATTTCAATATTATTGTGGCTTAGGGCATAGGAAAGCCAGAGGAGAGGGACAGAGATGGGCAATGGCCAGTGGGTCAAACAATCAGCATATATACAACATTTATTAATTATGTTCACAATTTTATAGGGGTATAGTTTGTGGCACCCCAAAACAATTACAATAGTAGCATCAAAGATCACTGATTACAGATCACCATAACAGATAGAGACATAACTCATTAATTATGCTTCACTTTATTGCACTTTACAAATATTGTATTTTCTATAAATTGAAGGTTTGAGGCAACCCTGTGTCAAGCAAGTCTAATAGCATGTGCTCACTTTATGTTTCTGTGTCACATTTAGGTAATTCCCACAATATTTCAAACCCTTTCATTATTATTATATCTGCTATATTACAAGTATTATATAATTGCATTCCTTTCATGTTTCCTACTGAGTCCTCAGATATCATGTAGATGTGGCCTCTAAGGAGGTATTTCCCCTCTCTGGATTCTCTATCATTCTCATTTTGTTAATGTTTGTTATTAATGTAGTAAATGTCTTATTCCAAACACTGCATGTCTTAGATGAGCTTTTTGTATAACGTTAATCAGAGGAACCAGCTGTGCAATCAAGAGTGCTGGTGATGATTTAAAAAAAAAAGGGGGTGGTGCGAAGGTGGCTCAATGGCAGAATTCTCACCTGCCATGCCAGAGACCCGAGTTCGATTCCAGGTGCCTGCCCATGCCAAAAAAAAAAAAAAAAAAGTTTCTAGTTTTACCAAACTATTTCACTAGACAAAGGTAAAATAATTGTTAAAATTCATCCTAGCCCCTAACAAAAATGTCCAAAGAATAAATAAATGACTAAGAAAAAAGCTGTCATTTTTAAAGCAACATCCTTAAAGGTGACAAAGCAGTGAGGAACTACACCCAATTCTGCTGGCTGGTGGCAAAAATCCTTATAAGACTGAACCCTGTTCAGAGTGGAGTGGAGTCAAACACATCTAGCTTGTTCAGATGACAATTTAAGAACCTACTATATTCCTTGGTTTCTCTTTGAATAACTAAATGAGATTGTCCATTCTATAGCAGCCAAGCTGTGGCCCAAGAGGAGTCACTATCATTACATATTTAACCTGCTGGGAGTCAGTATCGATCATAACGAAGGGACAACCTCAACCCTCCCACTCCAACATGAGAATATTTTACTACAGAACCGTAGGCAAAAGATGATAGAGAATGAGAACATGTTTCCCCTACTTTCTTCTATATAAGCATTACATACAGATTAATATGGTCCTTGGTCTTTTTAGAATCAGTTACTAAGTGGTCATAAAGGTAGGTTAGGGAAGATTAAGATATACTAACTTTCTTGCCTTTAATCCCTCCAACCAATTTAAGCTAACTAAAACAACTAGAATAAGAATAAAGGTTCTTATTTTTAATCATTTGTTCATTTATCTAATATTCATTGAATGCAAGCACTAACATAGATGCTTTGAGATACAGTGGTGGATATGATCAAGTCCATAGCCTAAAAGAACTATGAAAGAGAAAGACAAACAGATTACAATCTGGTATCATCAGCATTACATGATTGCCCCCTCCATTACTACCTACTAGAGCCTGTGTCGAAACACTAGTAAGAAGAAATAATATAGTCATTCTCATTTTTGAGGTAACAGTGCCTAAAATAATTTGAGGATTGTTTTAGTTTCTAGGCTGCTAAAACAAATAAGATAAAATAAATGGTTTGACAATACAAATGTATTGGCTCAGAGGCTAGAAACCTTGCTTCCTTTCAGGTCAGTATCTTCTGGCTGGTCAGCAATCTTTGGGTTCCTTGGCTTTTCTGGCACATGGTAATGCACATGACAGTGTTTTCTTTCCCTTCCAGATTCCACTGACTTCCCACTTTTGGCTGCTCCCTCTGGCTTTCTCCTTCTGTGTCCAATTTCCTTTGCTTATAACGACTTCAACCGTATTGGATTAAGGCCCCACCTCACTAAGTTTGGGCACACCTTAACTAATAGCATCCTCAAGGCCCTATTTACAAATGGGTTCACCCACAGGACCTGGGGATGGGACGTGAACATGCCTTTCATGGAGGATATGATTCAATCTTAAACAGGGACCCAACCGTGTAAAGGGCTTCTGTAAAATTTCCTCTATGAAAATGCCTTACAAAAATGGACCACTGTGGTAGAATTAATATGCAAATCACACATTTACAACACAGGAAAAATGTGCTCACACATTGGTTTATTCAACCTTAATTATGCAAACTCAGAAAAACCAAATCCAGTCAAGGCCAGGTCTCTATAATGCAAAAAGCAGAGAATAAGAAAGCATTTCCTTGCCCTCATTCACTTCCCACAGTTTATATTCTCACCATTAGCATTATTCTTTAGAGAAAAGGCTTCTCTGCAAAGGGCTACTGTATGAATTAAAATTATCTAGGAGAAGAAAACCATCGAGAACATTAGTGATAGTATATATTTGAATAGATTCCATCAAATCACTTGAGATCATAACATAGAAAAGGAACATTTTGACAGAAATGTTGGGGATGAGGGAGGGAGCATCAATTGCTGGACTGAGAAATATTAAAAACAAACTTTACTTATTTCACAAGTTTGCCTAGATATTGCCTTTAAATCATTAACATAATATCTAAATAATCTCAAAGAGAATCCAGCAGTAAAGCATCAATTCCTGGGAGGCTGCATTAATCTTACATCTAATACCGTATCACGGAAGATTCTGAATTCATATGTTCTCAGGGCTGTCCCAACACTCAGTGGCCCACTCCCCCTTTTAGGGAGCTATATGATGGGTTCGAGGATCAGGAAGAGTAACTATCCATCAAAGTCTGACCTTCTCACAGATCCATTGTAAAGAAACTTCACAGCTAGAGGCATGGAGACCCTCTTTGTTGATGGCCCCACACATCTGTACCAAGCTGTTAGAAACAATCCTATAAGAAACCAGAAAAGTTCATTGCTTAAGGTGACATGGAGGGTGAAGAATTTAAAAGGCATGAAGGCATAAACTTGGAAAATGTTCTCCTTCTTCAGGACCCTACTTTTCTCAGCTCCTGAAATAGTAGAATAAGAACTGCTCATTAGCCTCTCTCTAAAATGCCATCCTTTTCCCACCCTTAACCACTTTTCATTCTCTTCCTTGCTCCATAATTCCTGTCCTTCTCACCTTTCTCTTTCCTCTCCCTCTGCTAACCTTGATATATTTCCCCAGATATATCATTTCCTTCCTCTTTTCCTCTCTTTTTTTGCTCTCCTTTGAAGCCTCTTACCTTGTGAAGTTTAAGGCTGATCCATCTTCCCACCTCCAACCAGAATTATTCCTTAGGCCAATCCAGTAAAAGTCATTACTGAGAAAATCTTGGCACAGACTCTAAGGGAGAGATAGAAGATGATGAAAAACAAAATAAAGCGAAAAGCTAAGAGAGATGCAGCAAACCAAAGAAGAGTCCCAGCATTATGGTCAAATAATTATTCTTCATATCTTCCCTTATCACCTCCCACTACAAATAACTAATTCCTCTTTTAATTCCTAATTCTAGAGAGCTGTTGATTACAGAGTAAAGCAATTTCCTAGAATTGAACTTTTTGTCTATAATTGCATGCTTATGACTTGATAGATAAAATTATATCTCTTTTTTCCATCCCAACTTCCTCCATGATTCGATGGAGCACGTGATTGATATTCAGATCATTTTAAAATAAAGAAGCTAAACACTGCTGAGAAAGCAGTCATCTTTCTCATCATCACTAAATATATAGATTAGGATTGAGCTATTGCGATATGCTTTGTTTTTTCTACTAAACTACCATTTTCAAATTCCTAAACAATTTTGCATCTGACAAGAAAAAAAAATAACAGACGTAGTACTGAAGGGAACCACTTTAAGAAAATATTAAGTTCACATTACCCTTTATTTGTCCCATGTTACCCACTAGGATAAAGGTAAAATATTCTTTGTTTTGTATGCTCTGGTATTCAAAGGAAGGAGTTTATTTCAAAAGGATGAAATTTTCATTGTAATGTTGAATAGGATATTAAATTTTCAACTTGATGGTAATGTTGACAAGTATTAAGTTTGTTCATAAACAAGAAAGATAAACTTTTAAGTCTGAAGACAAAAAGACTAACAGAAAATGGTTACACATAAAATGAAAGACAATATTTGTATGTTTAGAGTATGAATGTCTATTCAAAGGTATTCATATTTGTCTTAGATATCATCATAGTAGCATTCATATACACTGATAACTGATGTCTTTGTGTGCCCAGAAAATACTATGTTTATAATTAATCAAATAATTATTTGGCTTCCTCTCTTTTCTCTACTTCTTATTTTAATTCCTTGAAGTCATGACAAACCCCTTGTAGAATAAAATGGAAAGCACTTATATTGTTTCTCTATTTCTTCTTCAATTTTGTTCCCAGGGAGCTTGTTTCTTTGTGGTTTTGCTTGGTTGATTGGTTGGGTTGAGCCAGTTTTCTTTGGATTGAGTTGTATCTGAATATGTTAAAGAAAAAGATCATACCTTGGTCCCAGGATCATATGTATTCTATATTTGTCTCAAGCTTCCTTCCTGCATTAATGATATGAGAATATTGGCCATTTTGTCTGGCTGCAGCCATCATATATAGCATCACATTTTCAAATTTGATGAACTAGTTTTTACGTTTTCATCCCTCTGTAAATTTCTCTCCTTTGCAGGAAGTTTAAAAAGGGTAGTGACAAGAAAGAGCAAAAATTGAGGACCTAACTGCTCACGTGGATGAACTCGAGAAAGAACAGCAAACTAACCCTAAAGCAAATAGTAGAAGAGAAATAACAAAGAGTAAAGCAGAGTTAAAAGAATGGGAGAACAAAAGAATAGAAAGACTCAATTAAAAAAAGAGTTGGTTCTTTGAGAAAATCACTAAAATCAATGTGCGACTAGCAAGACTAACAAAGAAAAAGAGAGAGAGAATGCAAATAAACAAAGTAAGAAATGAGAAGGAGGTCATTACCCAAGACCCTGAAGAAATTAAAAAAAAAACCATAAGAGGATACAATAAACAACTATACCAACAAATTAGACAACTTAAATGAAATGGACAAATTCCTGGAAATACATGAACAAGTTGATTCAAGAAGAAATAGAAGATCTCAACAAACCAACCACAAGAGATTCAATCAGTCATCAAAAATCTTCCTACAAAGAAAAGCCCAGGGCCAGATGGCTTCACAGGGGAATTTTATTAAACATTCCAAATAGAACTAACACCAATCATGCTCAAACTTTTCCAAAAAATTGAGGAAAAAGGAACACTACCTAACTCATTTTATGAAGTAACATCACTTTAATACCAAAACTAGGTAAAAATACTACAGAAATGGAAACTATAGGCTAATCTCCCAAATGAACATAGATGTAAAAATTCTCAGCAAAATACTAACAAATTGAATCCAACCACATATTAAAAGTCTTATACACCATGACCAAGTGGGATTTACACCAGGAATGCAAGGATGGTGCAACACAAGAAAATCAATTAAAATAATACAGCACATTAACAAAATGAAAGGGAAAAATCACATGATCATCTTGATTGATGCTGAAAAAGCATCCAACAAAATGCAACAACCTTTTCTGATAAAAACACTTCAAAAGGTAGGAATCAAAAGTAACTTCCTCAATATGATAAAGGGCATATATGAAAAACACATAGCCACTATTGCACTCAATGGAGACAGACTGAAAGCTATCCCCCTAAGATCAGGATCAAGACAAGGATACCCCCTGTCATGACATTATTCAACATTGTATTGGAAATTCTAGCTAGAGCAATCAGGCAGGACAAATTGGAAAAGAAGAAGTAAAACTTTCACTATTTGCAGATAACATGATACTATACTTGGAAGATCCTGTGAAATCTATAACAAAGTTACTTGAGCTAACAAACAAATTTGGCAAGGTGGCAGGATATAATTTCATGTGCAAAAATCAGTAATGTTTCTATACACAAGCAATGACCTGAGAGTCAATTAAGGAAAAAATTCCATTCAAAATAGCAACTAAAAGAATCAAATATCTAGAAATGAACTTAACTAGGGGTGTAAAGGACTTGTACACAAAAAACTACATAACATTGCTAAAAGAAATCAAAGAAGATCTAAATAGGTGGAAACACATTCCCTGCCCATGGATAGGAAGGTTAAATATAGATAAGATGTCAATTCTACCCAAATTGATCTACTGATTCAATGCAGTACCAATCAAAATTCCAACAACTTACTTTGAAGACTTGGAAAAACTATTTACCAAATTCATGTGGAAGAGAAAGAGACCCCGAATAGCTAAAAGCATTCTACAAAAGAAGAACAAAGTGGAAGGATTAAAATTTCCTGATTTTAAAACTTGTTATAAAGCCACAGTGGTCAAAACAACATGGTACTGGCACAAAGACAGAAATACTGACCAATGGGAATCGAATCAAGAGGTCAGAAATAAACCACCAAATCTATGGTCATCTGTTCGGCAAGGCCCCCCAATGCACTGAACTGGGACAAAATAGTCTTTTAATAAATGGGCAGGAGAGAATTGGATATCGATAGACAAAAGAATGAAAGAGGACCCTGGCCATACACCCTATACAAAAATTAGCTCAAAATGGATCAAACACCTAAATATAAGACCCAGTACCATAAAGCTCCTAGAAGAAAATGTAGGGAAACATCTTCAAGACCTAGTAATAGGAGGTCGCTTCCTAAACTTAACACCCAAAGCACAAGCAACAACAACAACAACAAAACTAGATAAAAGGGAACTCCTCAAAATCAAATGCTTTTGCACCTCAAAAACAATCTGTCATAAAGGTGAAAACTCAGTGGGAGAAAATATTGGAAATCACACAATAGATAAAGGTTTGATATCCTATATACATAAAGAAATCATACAATTCAACAACAAAGAACAAGCAACCCAATCTTAAAGTGGGTTAAAGATATGAATAGACACTTTTCTGAAGAGCAAATACAGATGGCTAAAAAGCACATGAAGAGATGTTCATTCTCATTACCTATAAGGGAAATGCAGATCAAGAATACAATGTCTTTAAGGTGTATTAGAGAGACTAGAGGAAATTGCCCAAAACTGTAGAGCTATGCTCCAGTAGCCATTTTTCTTGAAGATGAATGTTTAATGATAGAGCTTTCGCAATGTGACTAAGTGATCACAAAGACCTTGTATCTGATGCTCCTTTTATCTATGATATTGGCAGATGAGTAAAAAATATGGGTTAAAGATAAATAAATAATAGGGGGAACAAATGTTAAAATAAATTGAGTAGATTGAAATACTAGTGAATAATGAAAGGGAGTAGTAAGGGGGGGGAAGACTATAATGAGACACCACCTCATAACTATAAGAATGGCTGCTATTAAACAGAAAACTACAAATGTTGGAGAGTATGTGGAGAAACTGGGACACTTATGATCTGTTGGTGGGAATATATAATGGTACAGGTGTTATGGAAGACAGTTTGGCAGTTTCTTAGGAAAGTAAATATTGAGTTCCCCTATGACCCAGCAATACCACTACTCAACATATACCCAGAAGAGCTAAAAGCAGTGACACAAACAGACATTTGCACACCAAAGCTCATAGCAGCACTATTCACAATCACAAAAGATGGAAGCAATCCCAATGCCCATCAACAAATGAGTGGATCAACAAAATGTGGTGTATACATAAAATAGAGTATTATGCAGATGTAAAATGAAATGATGTTCTGAACCACATGACAAGATGGATGAGCCTTGAGGACATAATGCTGAGTGAAATAAGCCAGACACAAAAGGATAGATACTGTATGATTCCACTTTTATGACCACGGTAAAGGTAAAACTAGAGGCTTACAATACAGAATGTAGGAGACCGAGAGATACACAGAAGCCTGAGATTGGTGAACAGTTAGCTAATGAGGCTGAACTTAATTATAAGGGAACAGATAGAAGTAAAGGTGGTTCACTAGTAGGTCTATACCAATTACCACAATGAAGGTGAGCATGATTGAAAGGGGTTGTATAGACTCATATGTCCCACCAATTAACACTACAAATATAAATAAATTCCTGCATGAATGACTGCAAAGGTATGAATCTTGTACAAAGAGTGATAATTTTGGAGTATGGGGGAAAATGCTATTGCATGCTATGGGCTATGTTTAATAGGAAAACATCAACAGTACCGCAGCAATACCAAGGTACATAATGTGGGGAGGGACAAGAGTTAGTGGGGAAGTTTGGATTTTCTATTTGGTGAGGGTGTGTTTATTGGTGTTCTAGTTTGCTAGTTGCTGGAATGAGATATACCAGAAATGGAACGGCTTTTAAAAAGGATAATTTATTAAGCTGAAAGTTTACAGTTCTAAAGGCTATGAAAATGTCCAAATTAAAGCAAGCCTACAGAAATGTCCAATCTAAGGCATCCAGGGAAAGATACCTTGGTTCAAGAAGGCCTATGACATTCAGGGTTTTTCTCTCAACTGGAAAAGCACGTGGCAAACACTGCGACATCTGCTAGCTTTCTCTCCAGGCTTCTTGTTTCATGACCCATTCAGTATTGCTGGTGGTAGCTTTTTGCTTGTTTCCATGGAGATACAACCCATGCAATTGTGTGTGGTTACTTTTCATTAGATGGTTTCCACTGAGATGTCTGAATGAGGATTAAAGAATTTGGCTTTTCTGAGGTTCACAACAGATTCGAACTGACACAATTGGCTATTTTTCTCTTGGGAACAATGAAATTATCTAAAATCGAATGACTATTGATTTTGGACATTATATATGAGGCCTATCAAATGAAGTGGCTGAAAGACACACTGACTGAGAAGTAGATTGGTGAACGATGTGCGTACGTATGATCAAATAGTGTGCTGCTACAAAAAAGAACAAAGTTGAGTCATGCAATGATGTGAATGAACATGTGGGACATTTAATGAGGCAAAATAAGCCAGAAACAAAAGAGCAAATAATGTATGATCTCATTTAGAAAATATTTATAAGAAAACTGGGGCCTACAGTATAAGTTCTTATAGCAGTCACATTTAGTCCGAGTGGTAATTGTTATTTCTGGATTTTGAGGTGCTGTTTTATATATGTATAACCTGGTATTTAGAGATAACAACTTGCCAACCCCCAACCAAAACTATTCCTGCCCATCCAAAAGAATACCGAGGGCATTATATAAGATTATGCAAAGGTTTCATGCACTAGGGTAACTTTCCAGAAACCTACCACCTACAGATGGGTCCCTGGACAAGATAACTCCTGAAATGCAGAGGGGCCAGTCTTTCCAGAACATCAACTAGTTTCATCCCCCAATCCTATATTATTGACAGCTCCTTCCAACATGAAAAAGTTAGAATGGCCATAGCCCAAATTCCTCTAAAGAGGGAGAAAGATCAAAAGTAATGGTGGAGTTATACAGAGAAAGTCAGGTTTAACAAATGAGTATGAGTGCTGAATCAGTATATTGATACTTCTTTTATTCTCCAGTACCTTAGAGCAGCTAGAAATAAAAACCTAAAATGTGGAATTACAACCCATACCAAACTCCTAATCTATTCTATAACTAATTGTGGCAATGTATTTCGAAATTTATTGGGTTTTTTTGTATATATATTATTTTTCACAAAAAAGAGAAGGAAGAGTATAATAGAGAAGATAAGATTTAACAAATGAACATGATTGTTGTATCAATATAATGATACATCTTTTGGTCTCCAGTATCTTGTAGCAGCTAGAAGAAAAAATGAAAAATCATGGAATTATAACCCATACCAAACTTTAAAATCTGTTGTATAACTACATGTTAAAATGTACTTGGAAATTTAATGCTTTTTGGTATAGATATTATTTTTCACAATAAAAAAACACTAAGGGGGGGGCAGTGACATATATTATTTCATGGTAACTGAGTGTAAGACATAGACTAGAACCCAAGTCTTCAGCATATCTTCCAAATACTGAGATAGTTCATCTTTCTGCAACCCACCTCTCTCTTTAAACTGTACTCTCACTAGCCCTGAAGAAATCACTGAGACTCCTAAGTTGTACCAAGTAACATGATTTTCAGCAAGGAAAGAAACTGTACATTCTTTTCTGTGAAACAGGCCAAGATAACAGCTTCAGGATATATTTATAACATTAGATTTCAGTATCAGTTACTTTTTTGGGATCTCTGCATCAGGGAATATTCCAATGTTATCCAGAACAGGCACTGATACATAAATAAACCACCACATCTTGTTTTTCTTTATACCCCAGGTCAGAGTCCTTAAACCTGGGAATTTTGCTGGAAGAGAGAGACCTAAGATGTCAAGGTATTACTGGATTTCCTTAATGTATTTTTTTCCCTCTAGAAGTTTTTGAAAATCAGAGATTTGTTAGCATCTTAAACTTTCAGAGAAAAGTTTTAACTTTCGAATTTTGCTGTAAACTTATATTTTAGTTCAGTTAAACATTTTCTGGTAACAGTTTAAGTAACTGAACAGCTTTGGAATATAATATTCTTTTTTTTTCTTCAGATAATAGTAAGAAAGCAGTGAAATTTCAACTCTCTACAGTTATAATGATACCACCAGATGTCCCATTTTGATGTCATAATTTTTATAGCACTCTAGGAAGATGGTTGCTGAATAGTAAGAATATATGGACTCTGCTCTTAACTCTGTCTCTCTGTACTAATTCATTTTAGCTCCTAATCTATATTCCCTTCACTGGCATGAATAAAGAGTTTCTCTTCTAAAGTTAAGGGAGGCAAAAAGCCTCTTTATACTCCTAGTAATGAAGTTAAGATAGGTAGAAGGAGTCTTTTGTATTATTTCCCATGGTCAGAATAATCTCTTTTCTCTTCATTGGATTTTAGTCATAGTTCTATCTAGGACACACGATTCTGGTGGCTCCTAGGTGAAGCATTTGAAAAATCAGTACAACTTCTTCAGTGATACTCTACTCCCAAATATCTACCTCCTGTAATAGCTTTGTTCTCTCAGTGGAGGGTATCCTTGGAATAATTATTTCTTACATTTGTACAGTACCTTAAACTTACAAAACTCCTTTGCATTCATTTCTCATTCCATTTTGAAATGCCAGTAGACAATGTGGCATTTAGGAAAACAAGAAAAATACTAGACTGAGAGTCCAGAAGCCTGGAATCTACCACTAGCTCTATTCCTAGCTAAGATTAAATCACTTAATCTGTGTGAGCCTCAGTTTCCTTATGAGGATTCAGTGGAGATACTCTCTAGAATTATTTCCAGATTATTATCCACATCTTTATAGATAAAAAAGTGTTTACCCAAGGCTCCCTAATAAGTGTCCAAGTTTTTTCTCCTAGTGCTAAATTTTTATATTATGTCACGCTTTCCCTCTTTAGTAATAAACAAGATTAGTGTCTCTAATCAATGCCCTCCAATGGTTTCCCTTTTCACACAGGATAAAATCTAAAATCCTAGAAGTCCCTACATGATTTAGCCTCTGCCAACCATTACTACTCACTTACTGGGTTCCAGCCACGTGAGTCTTCTTCTATTCCAGCATACCAAGGTATTCTTGTTTTAAGGTCTTTGTACTAGCTTTTCCCTCTGCTTGGAATACTTAGCCTCTAGATTTTTACATGGCTGTCGAGGCCCAAACAGAAATGGATAAATATTAGTTCAAGACCTCAATTAGAGTCTAACTGGGATTAAATAATGTTCCACTTAACAAACCTAAATCCTGTCCTCACTTATTACTCTCAAGATCCAAGGACACAAATGGACATTTGTACACCAATGTTTACAGCAGCATTATTTACAATTGCCAAGAGATGGAAACAGCCCAAGTGTCCATCAACAGATAAGTGGCTAAACAAGCTGTGGTATATATATATATACAATGGAATATTATGCAGCTGTAAGACAGAATAAAATGATGAAGCATGTAGCAATGTGGATGGACTTGAGGACGTTATGCTGAGTGAAATTAGCCAGAAACAAAAGGACAAATACTGTATGGTCTTGCTATATGGGCTAACATTAATAAATGAACTTAGAGAAATGAAGTTAAGAACACATGTTATTAGCAGGGTAAGGGGTATGGTATGTATAATTGTTCTTTTCCTCTACCGTTTTATTTCTTTTTCTGTTGTCTTTTTATTTCTTTTTCTGAATTGATGCAAATGTTCTAAGAAATGATGAATATGCAACTATGTGATGATATTGAGAATTACTGATTATATATGTAGAACAAAAAACAGAGAGAAACAAGTGCTAGAGAAAACATGGAGAGCTGTACCTATTCACTGTCGGGAGGGAAATGAGAGATCTAGCCCCTTGGAGGGCAGTGTGGTGGTTCCACAGGAGGCTAGGGGTAGGGTTGCCATATGATCCTTAAACTGCATGGCTCAGTGTATACCTGGAAGAACTGAGTGTGTGGACACAAATGGACATTTGCACACTGGTGTTCTGGTGGCAGTATTTGTGATCCACAATGAATGGGGGTGGTCTAAGGGTACAAAGACCACCACATCTTGGAAGGGGAAACTATGGTGTATACATACAATGGACTATTGAGCAGCTCAAGAAGGAATGTAGTAGTGAGGAATGCGACTAGATAAATGAACCTGAAGAGCTGTATGTTGAATGAAATGTCAGGAACTAAAAGACAAATTTTATCATGTCTCAATCATATGGACTAACTGTAAAATAAAAATTCAATGAACTAAAGTCAGGAGTATAAGATTGGGGCTTATTGTAAAGGGTCCTAGATTGTAAGCTCTTACCGTAATCACATATATTCAGGAGGTGTAACTGTTAAATCTAAATTCTGAGATACTGAGCTGTTTGCATATAACATGGTCCTTCCCTGAAACTTTGGGTATTTATGTGACACCTGAGACTCAGAGTTAGAGTTTTGAAGCTATGAAAGTCAGTAGTACTCTGTCAGGTTTCAGAAAATAAACTTGACATACAAAATGAATTCTGTGGCATGGGAGCCCCTTCAGTTTCTCTCCCTCAGCAGCTTCTCTGACCAGGACCTGATGAGCCTGCAAGATAGACAAGAATGGACATGCCAACGCCCCACCTGCCAGAGGCCAGACCAGATAACCATGAGCACAAAGTCATGATCTGCACCAATCCGATATCTCCCAGCAATGCCTGCAGCCCCACATCACTCTGCACCCCTCTTGGTGTGTTTTTCCCCTTTAAAACCACAAGCTGTTGTTGCAGACATCCCCTGTTTGTTAAAAGCCACTTCCTGTTGCAGCAGGCAGGCTCCTGTTTATTCGGGCCATTCCCTGTTTGAAATATCTCCCAGATCCCAAGGATGGTCAATAGCAGGATTAGAGAAGTCCCTGAGAAGTCCCCTCCCCACAACCGCTCATCTGCTTCTTCACACCCTTTCCGATTTAAACCAGCCAATCATCTACCTTCTCTTCAGCGTGCCATCCTGTCTGTAAAAACTGATGTTAACCTCTTGTTCAGGGCTCAGACTTTTAGAGGCCATTCAGCTGAGTCCTATGGCCACAGACAATAAAATCTACTTCCTGAAACTTCGAAGCCTGGTTTGTTCTGTTTCCGCGTAACATTTCTGGAGGCTTGCAGCCTTGTCCCTGGTTTCGCGCAACACTGTCAGAAAGGGAGCTGGAGCCATTTTTCCTTTCCATTCACTGGCAGGTTTCACTGGCTCCCACCTGCCTTCTCTCCCCTTGTTCTCACTCTGTTGCTTTCTCTCTAGCAATAAACCCATGCTGTCTACTTTTGTTGTTAAAGGATTCCTGGAATCCTTTAACAACTCCATGCCTAACATACCCCATAAAGGAACTGTTTAAAACACTGAATAAGTGATCAGATACTGAGTAGAGATATGAATGAAGCTAATCTGGATGGGACTACGGTATATCAGAAGACTAAGTAAAGGACGATATCGTCCATATTTCAAAACTTCAACTTCTGTGTGAGACTAAAGGAGGAGATGTTCATTTGGTGCAAAATTTAAGTTTTGTGTAGTGCATTTCCTAATTTGGTCAATTCAACTGAATGCCATAAGTACATGGGATCTTGAATAGAGAATGAGATTTTGTTGGTTTGTCCAGGTTAGTGTGATACCCCAATAAATCCCAGAGTGATTTGCACAGTGAATAAAGAAGTATTTGCAAAGTCCCCTTGGGGGATTGGGGAGAAAGAGGGAAATAGTCAACTTTCCCATTTGGAAAACTTCTGATATTCTTGCAAGCAGAGGGAACAACCAAATCAATAGGCCAAGTCCTTGATCTTGTGGTTCTCCCCTATGGAACTTATTCCTGCAAAGGATAGGCTGAACCTACTTAAAATTAGGCCTAAGAGTCACCCCAGAAAACCTCTTTTATTGCTCAGATGTAGCCTCTCTCTCTCTAAGCCAATATGGCAAGTGAAGTCACTGCCCTCCCCCTCTATATGTGGGACATGACTCCCAAGAATATAAATCTCCCTGGCAACATGTACAGAAATCCCAGGATGAGACAGGACCTGGCAGCAAGTGATTGAGAAAACCTTCTTGACCAAATGGGGGAAGAGATAAATGAGAAAAAATAAAGTGTCAGTGACTGAGAGATTTCAAACAGAGTTAAGAGGTTATCCTGGAGGGTTTTCTTATGCATTATATAGATATCCCCTTTTTAGTTTATGATGTATTGGAGGGGCTAGAGGGAAGTACCTGAAACTGTAGAGCTGTGTTTCAGTAGCCTTGTTTTTTGAAGATGATTGCATGATGATACAGCTTTTATAAAATGTGACTGTATGATTGTGAAAACCTTGTGTCTGATGCTCCTTTTAACTAGTGTATAGACAGAGGAGTAAAAAATATGGATAAAAAATAAACAAATAATAGGGGAAACAAAGGTTATAATAAACTGGGTATATGGAAATACTAGTGGTCAGTGAAAGGGAGGGGTAAGGGGTATAGTACCTATGAGTTTTTTCTTTTTTCTTTCTTTTGCTGAATGATGCAAATGTTCTAAGAAAGGATCATAGTGATGAATACACAACTATGTGATGATATGTGAGCCATTGATTGTACACAATGTTTATATATTTGTATGTTCTTTTATCAATAAAAATATTTTTTAAAAACCCATACCATTCTAAATCACTAATTAGATGAGTTTATGACTTCTCACTGGTAAGGTTGAATACTGAAATTTTACTATGTCACTTTCACTTGAAAGTCTTCTGTTACATCTATTCACTTCTTTTTATACCGGTGTATCTTCAACATGTAAGAGTGAATCTTGCACAATTATTGGGTAACACCTGAGTTAGGAAGGACAGATTTGGGTAACTCCTAAGTTAGGAAGGACAGAGAAAATGTGGACTAATGCACTTGAGGTGTTATATTACTTTATTTGTAATGTTTGATTGCATTTTAGAGAGAAAAATGCAAAACCTAAAACCATGGTAAAGACAGAACCCAAACAGATGAAGTAAGGTCCTTCCTTATTAGTCAACATTTATGCCTTACATACACACCCCCATAAGTCGTTGCAAGTAATCTTTAAAATTAAAATTTAAATATTATTAAGGCAAAATAACATGTTCTATAGTGAAGTAACTTTGATCCATATGGAGAGCAAATAACAATATTATTGAAGCTACTAAGCTAGTCGTATCTTCTGACTGGCTAAATAAATTTTAGAAATAGATCATAAAGGAATGACCCCAAAGAAAACTAAGTTATATAAATATGATGATAGCTACATAAAAATGAAAATAAGTGAAATTTTGCCTAAGAATATGAAAACAGTTAAGCAGTAATGGAATAATACAGAATTTTTAAAAATAAATACCTAAAATAATTTGCTTATAATTCAATGCTTAGAAAAACTGGAATAAAATAATGCTGCATGATAAAAACAGAGCACAAAATACAAGATGCCAAAAAAGTCAAGGAACATAGGATAAACATATTTTCAAACAGAATGTCTACTATATTTTCAAATAATATCATTAATATGTTTTTCTTCAATCTACAGACACCTTTTCAAGTGACTTATTTAAAGCAATGGGTGTAAATATTAATCTGAGAAAAGTACAAAATAAAACATCCATAAAGTCTAAAAATCCAAGAGAAAATATATTTATTATACTTTTTTCAGATTAGCAATTAGATCCATGGCTTTAAGTTTACAAGTACCTGAAAAGGTGTCTGGGTTTGAATAAAAAAACATTGAGCATATTACTTAAAAATGAAAGTAATATACTTTTTAGAAATAAGCTTATCCTATGTTTCCACACTTTTCAGATATCCTGTAACACACACACATTGATTCCCAATCATATGAAATTATGCAGACACATTAAGAGATTACATGATCTTGGGACTCACCCTTATGAAACTTTTCCTGCAAAGGAGAAGCTAAGCCTACTTTCAGCTATGCCTAAGAGTCACTCCAGAGAACTTCTTTTGTTGCTCAGATGTGGCCTCTCTCTCTAAGCCAACTCAAAAGGTGAACTCACCCCTACATGGGACATGACTCCCAGGGGTGTAAATCTCCTTAGCAATGTGGGACATTACTCTTAGGAATGAGCTAGGACCTGGCATCACAGGATTAAGAAAGCCTTCTTGACCAAAAGGAGGAAGAGAGAAATGAAACAAAATAAAGTTTCATGGCTGAGAGCTTTCAAACAGAGTTGAGCAGTTATTCTAGAAGTTATTCTTATGCATAATACAGATATCCTTTTTCAGTTTGTGGTATATTGGAATGGCACTGTTGAACTGTAGTCCGGTAGCCTTGATTCTTGAAGACAACTGTTTATCTATATAGGTTTTACAATATGACCACATGATTGCAAAAACCTTGTGGTGATGCTCCCTTTATCCAGGGTATGGGCAGGTGAGTAAAAAAAATAAAGAGAAAAAATAAATGAATAATTGGGGGGTTGGTTAAGGGGTAAAAAGAATTAGGTAGATTGCAATACTAGTGGTCAATGAAAGGGAGGGGTAAGGGGTATGGGATGTATGGGTTTTTTCTTTTTTCTTTTTATTTCTTTTTCCAGAGTGATGTAAATGTTCTAAAAATGATCATGGTAATGAATATACAACTATGTGATGATATTGTGGGTTATTGATTATATACTTAGATGGACTGTATGTCCATGGAGATTTCTCAATAAAAATATTAAAATTTTAAAAATTAAAAGCGATTACAAAGAAAAATTTGACAGACTACAAACTATCAGAGTTTAATATTAAGAATTTTCTCTATAAATTGCATAAATGTACAGAACTAAAAGTTAAAAAGGCTTGCTCTATAAACCATTTGCTTCTTTTTTAAAAGAGAGAGATACCCTAGTTTACCACACCTTGGTGTGAAGTTCATACTGGCTGCTTGATCTGATTGTGAAGGAAGGGTGACAAAAAAACACAGATATTACTAATCTATAAAGATCTCCAGGGTAAAAAAAAGATCTCCCCAGTAAAGCAATTCTTCTACCATTTACCTTGTACTTTCAGTCATTTCTTTCAATTCTCTGACACTTCTCACAGGTTTCCCTATAAATGATACACTCAGTTCTACTAGTCAATTTATTTGTGATATATATTTTTCCAAAATTTCATGTCTTGAAAGACTGAAGAGCAAAATGAAAGTTATTTTGATTCTGGGCTTTATACTGAACAGCAAAGAGAATTAGTTGAAGTAGAAGAGGAGAAAAATTAAAACTTAGTAACTTCTACTATGTGCAAGGAGTTTTCACAAAAGTTTTTCATTGAATATTCATCACAATTATGGAAAGTTTTGTCTCCACTTTATATATGAACAAATTGAGGGCCAAAGAGGTTAAGAAAAGTGTGAAAGCCACATTGTTAATAAGTAATGTAGTAAAAATAAACTCAGGACTGTCAAAAGAACATACTCTACAGAAAAATATGGGGGACAGTGACCATGTTGTCACAGTATTTACACTGCAATAGTCAAAGAAAGAGCCCTTGGAAATGATTATATGTATACTTTAAATGTAAGAAAAGCCAATATTAAAAGCTCTGTGATTTTTTTAAAAAACAATCCAAAGGTCACAGACTGTAATAGGGAAGATTGTTAAAGGAGAATGAGAGTTTGCCAAACATATTTCTAATAATACACTCTCAAATGATACTAATGAGGAAGATAGATGGCATAGGGATGAGAAGTCTCAGAACAGACTTAAAGAAACCAAGGTAGTAAAGAAACCAAGGTAGTTCCGTGGAAAACTCTCTAGTGAGTTTATGTATTAAAACAACACACCAATAACCATAACAAGTATTAATATCCAAACTAAAATGAGCCTGTGAAAAAGGGACAAGAAAAATCAAGTTTGAATCAAGAGCAAGAACAAGAAAGACAGATGCTAAATGTTAACAGAAAACTGAGGAAACAACTGAGCAATTAAATTTCAATTTTGTTATTTTCTCTCACGAGAATCATTTTTACTCGAAGTCCACAGAAAAAGGGATAATTAGTGAGCATCTTGTTATTTTAAGTATATCCAAATCTAAAGTGTCAGATAATGCACATTCTGTATTTCAAATTCAAATAATTTTTAAACATGCATAGAAAAAAAAGGCACAGCAGACAATTAATAGGAAAAAGTTATCTTAGTTTTCAAAGTGTACAAGATGCATTCAGGGAGCTATCAAATGTAAAATTTCTATAAATGATTTTCAAGGTGGGCTGATGTGGAATTTAAAACCTATAATCTGGGACATGTCCATGAATTCCTGAATTCTATTTATTCGTCAATAAAATAGAGATGATGAACTCACTTTGTTGCATTGCTGAGAGGAGTAAGAATAATACAAAACATTAAGCACACAGTAGGTACCCAATACATTGTAGTTTTTATTATAAAAATACATTGCTAAAATTGACCTAAGATCAATTATATCTGATGATATTTACGTCTCTTACTGAAACATGACTATCTAACGGCATGAGATGGGTACGTCTTGTACTCTTGCAGCCTCTGACAAAGAGCAACCTTATTTCTCAAAAGAAATATTCTATCAGCGGAATGCCAGTTCGAAAAACTTCAGTTTTAGTAGTTTCTCAGACTAATAGCTAGCTGCTCAGACCCAAGTATGAGACTGGGAATATCACATACACCTCAAAAAGTATGTAAATCTTTTCTTGAGAAAGGAAGAATAACAGAAATGCAAGGGGGTTAATAGATCAGAAATGTAAAATTCGTTCTGCAGAATTTGACAAAAGTTGCAAGAAAAAAAATTAGACCAGAGAATCAAATATCATTCCACAGCAACATCAGAAACAAAAGTTATCTGTAGTTGCTATTAAAGCTAGCAAGGATATTTTACCCTCTCCAGTGCTGACTTAAACCAAGAGACAAAAAGAGAAAATAAACCAGTTTTAGAAATGCAGCCAAAGTATCTCTGTTCAGCTTAGTCAACAGTAGAGGCATGATCCAGGGAGAGTAAAGGGAATAAAGGAAGTGAAAAATCCTTCAAAATCTAGACCCTCTAACACCCCTCCCTTCCTCTAAGTACCCCACAGAAACAGCAGTATCCCCAATCCTTCAATATTCTGTGCCTTATTCCTTTCCCTTCTAGACCACCTCATCTCTCATTTTCATTCTGTGTAATCTATAGTAACCACACAAAAAGTTTCTGTGTCTCGTATTATGACTCGTTGCATTGGTTTATCAGTATCTCCCCAGCTCGGTTTTGAGCTTACTTCTGCTATTGACTTCAGTCAGCCTGAGTCTCCAAAAGCAGCTGTATCAGAGTAAGGATAGGATTTGCTATAATAAGGTCCAGTAAGCAAGGTTACTATTACCAGAGCCATAAAAGTAAGATTTCATATGTCTATTAAATAGACCTCAACACATTCTACCATTTAGCTTAGGAAAGGCATAAAGGAAAATTTTAAATTTTATCCAGAATTCCAAAGGAATGAGTATTCCCTTGGCAGAAAACAAAGACTCTCAATGCTTTAATCTCCTCTTAAAAGGGGAAGTTAAAAATTTAGAGGCTATATGTTCTCCTTAACTGCTCTGGAGTTATTTGGATTCCTCCAAGATATGTTAATACAGTTGAATTCCTAATAAATTGTTCTCCATGAGTTGATTTAATCCAAAATAGAAAACAATATTGAATATGAAAATCAGCATGATATTAGCACTAAAAACCAAACTGGGATTTATCTTACTGCATATGTGAAATATAGCAATGAATTAGTCTTATTTTGGTACCAGGTTAGCTGAGGATGGCAACTCCTGTGTCACCTTGAGATGCTCTAGCATTAATAAATAGAGCTCTATTCCAAGCCTATAGAAACAGAGCCCCACCTGCTGCACTCTGCACGGAGTTTAAGATTACATAAGCACACAGTTTCCCAACTTCTTCTCTCCTCATGTCCACCCTCTTTCCCTCACTGTCTAATGAAGGGAAAACATTATAAAAAAGAAGGAAGGTATTTAAGCCTTTGCGACAGTCAGTTTCTTTGTCTCCGTGATATCTCTCTACCCCTTCCTCCCAGACCTACTGGCTGTCGTACAGGTACTTGCTGCCTCCTTGTTATTAGACCTGTATGTTTCTGGACCTGTTTTTCTTCATTTAAACCCATATTTCTGGTTGAATTCCTTTCTGTAATCCACACCATCCTTCCACATCCAACACACACACACACACACACATACACACACACCCTCTACCGAGGGTTGTTGGGATAGGTAGGGAAAGGGTAAGAAGTAGGGGAAGAGCAAGAAGGCAGGAGTAGAATAAGGAAAAAAGAAGGGAAAGAAAGAGGAGAAAGAGGGAGAGGAAAAGGAAAGAATACACAACCTCCTCCAAATCAGATTCCTTTGTTACTCAAAAGAGGATGCATGTTATCATTTGAACAGCATTCAACAATAAACCAACTACATTTCTACATGCTTGAACTTACCATTTCCTGGTTGTCCCTAAACATAAGGAGTTGTGCGTCTTTAGCTAAACAGAATTCCAGGCTAGAATTCCAGTCTTTTTTCTCTACTGAGAAGTAGTAACAATGGTCACCATACTTCATCCAGAAGTCAGGGCAGCTGGGACAGCTGGCACAAGTGGAGTAGCTGGAGCCTAGAAAGGAAAAGTACCTGGTTCTCATTTTTCTGGACAATAAGTCTTGGAAATGAAATAGGAGACAGAATGCTTCCCTGCCTTCTCCCCATCCCCCAATACACACACACACATTTTGGGTTAAGGTTTACAGAAATGTGCAACAATGTGTAGTCTCAAAACGAACACCTTACAATGTCCAACTCCATCACTACTATCGTATATACTATTAACCAAGGATGTGACTATGACTAAAGGAGCAAGGAAGGAAATGTAGCACAATCTGGCTGAATACTGTACAGATAGTTCATTGTTCTTGCTAGGGTTCTTTATGCACATGTGATGTATAAGTGTCAGATAAAATAACACACATTTGCAGAATATATCCTGGTGTACTGTCTGCATCGGCTCAATGCATAAGCTGTTTAAACGCATAATGCACGTTGCTTAAAATGAGCACTCTTTCAGACTGCCCTGCTGCAATCTGATACTTCATGGTGGTACATAAGAAAAGGAAAGAAATTAGAAAAAGCAAACTTAACTAGAATGAAAGGTTTTACCTTTTTATTATCACAGATGCAATCATCTATTGCCAATGTGAATTGGACAGAAGACTTACACTTCAGCAAAAAGAATTTATTTTAGATATTAAAAAAACATTTTCTGACAGAGAAGCCTTATCAGATACTGAAGTAGAAAGTGATAGAATCTTCCTTGCTTTGAAATACAGATTCTCATTAAAATGCTTTGATTATAGTTCTGTCAATTGAAAGGGAAAACAACATTGTACATGTAATTAATGCTACTGAATTGTACACCTCAAATGGTTAAAATGGCAGATTTTGTTTTAGGTACATGATATGACAATAAAAGAAAATAAAGCAAGGCATGGAACATTTATAATCTTACAAATGAAAGGAAACTGAAGTTTCAAGGTAATTTCAACCAAGATTTTATAATTCTACTGATTTTCCACTTTAATGAAACACAATTTCATAAATTCACCATTAGCATAAATCCACAATGAACAATTATACAATGCAAACACATCTATAGACACACAATTATTGAATAGCTCATATATCTATTCTAGAAATGCAAGTCAAAAAGTAGGAAAAACAATCTTTTTATGTAAAGTTAGACAAAGATGTGACCTTATCCAACCTGCATCAGCAATTCCCAACTTCCCTTGGGGTCTCCTTCTGTCAGGGTTGGACTTGGGTCTGAGGTAGAGGCCCTGGGGCTGAATCCTTAGAATACGAATGAATAAAATCTGTGTAACCTGACACTAACAATAATCTCCAGGAAATGAAAACCCAAATTAAAC
Source organism: Tamandua tetradactyla (assembly GCF_023851605.1). Taxonomy (NCBI): domain Eukaryota; kingdom Metazoa; phylum Chordata; class Mammalia; order Pilosa; family Myrmecophagidae; genus Tamandua; species Tamandua tetradactyla. The sequence goes on along the minus strand of NC_135333.1, from coordinate 71,187,374 downwards.
TCTGGATTGTGAAGCAGTGAATTGAATCCTTTGGATCAGCAGATTTAAGAAGCTAGAAAAACTAAACTTAGAAGAGTTAACTCTAAAAAATGTAAAATCTTCCTAAATGGCAAAACTAACTAAATCAGAATATGTTTAATTAAATTATGATATATCCATTAGGCAAAAAATTAAACCACATTAGCATAACTGTAATTTTTAGTTTATCATGACAAAAATGGTTAGCAAGCAGGAAAATGTTTGACACAATATAAAACTTTTAAATACAATATAATCATACTAGGATCAATGCAAACTATAAGAACTATACATAGCTTTGCTTTAAGATAAAAACATTGCCTGGAAAGGGCTGATTTTAGAGGATTTGATTGCAATTCTTTAAGAAAATAACTACTTAAGTACATGCATGTGGTCAAAGACAAGGAGACCATAACCCAAAACAAGAAATAGTTGTGTAAGAGCGGTGCGCCACTTTTGTTTGAATTATTTTTCATTTTTCAAATTTTCTGTTATATTATATTGCTTTTAAAATACAAAATGGAGAAAATCAAAGCTTAAGTTTGGTTTAAGTTAGCACTTACCCTGGCACAGAATCCGTTGGTATAGCAGCAAACTCACAAGAATTACAGTCAAAAGTCCCAAAACTATTACCCCGTGGCAAGAAAGAGAGGGTCTGGGAGATGCTGCAAGAACAGAAACCAAACAAAATCCTGCATCAGAAGAAAAGTTGAGGGTAAAGAACAGGTCAGGAGAGGACATATGGGATCTGGAGGTTGTTTCATCCAGTAGGAAGTGAGATCCAGACTCCAGAGATTACTTGCCTGATCTGTCAGGGACTTGTTCTCAGGACTAGGGTAACTACCCTGACTTTTATCAGGAACCATACCATATTTATCAAGTTAAACAAGTTTTTTCCCTTTGAAATTATGAACAGCCCAGTTTCACGCTTTGCTGGTAGGAATACAACCTCTTAGGAAGACAATTTGGCAAAGCCTATGAACAATGCAAAGGCATTTACTCTTTAATCCATCAATATTTCCTCTTTAGGAACTGTTTTCTACATATGCAAAACGTCATATTTATAAAGCTATTCGTGGCAGCAAAATGTGAGAGGGAAAACATTAAATGCAATGTTAAATGTCTATCAATAAACAGCCCACAAATACATTTTTCTTCTTTTTTGCATGGACAGGCACTGGGAATCAAACCCAGGTCTCCAGCATGGCAGGCGAGAACTCTGCCTGCTGAGCCACCGTGGCCCGCCTCCATAAATACATTTTGATACCTCATGTACATAAAGTAGAATAATATGCAAGTTCAAACAAAAGGATAAAGACGTACATATATTTTTTAAGTATTTTTATTGACAAATATTCACAAACATACAGTCCATACATGGCATACATGGCTCACAGTATAATCACATAGCTGTGTATTCATCACCTTGATCTTTTTTTAAATTTATTTATTAATAAAAAAATTAAGAAACCAAATAAAACATCAACATATATAATCAGTAATTCACAATATCATCACTTAGTTGCATATTCATCACTTCTTAAAAGACATATATTTTATGCTGAAATGGAATGATTTTAGAGATTTGTGTTTAGAGAAAGAAAACTGCAAAACAGATATATGCTAGTATCTCTGAAAGCATAATAAGAATCTGATAATGGTGTTTGCCTCTGGACAGAGGAGTTGGGTCTCTGAGGACATAGATATGAGGAGACTTTTTACCTTATTTTCTTTTGTACCTTTTGAATTTTGAACCACATGAATGTATTACCTATTCAAATTTAAATAAAATTTAAATGAAAAAAAAAAGACCTACAGATCTCAGAAGTGCTTTGTAAACTGTCCCTATTAGAACACCAATATGCTTAAGTTGATGTCATGCTTAAGGATTGGACACTTGTGTGACATTCAACCATTATTTGGGAGTGCTATCTTTTTCATTTGAAAAATGCAAATATTTTCCAAAACTTTTATTTCAAAATCATAGCGGTCTCATAGACTGATAATGTAGGAGTCATGTGTAAAGAGCAAAATCTATGAAGTCAGATATCTAAGTTCTACTTTTGATACCTTCTTCACTTAGGAATCTTCAATTAGAAAATTAAGAAATTAATTTTGCCTATTTGGCCCTCATTTTCCTGCTTAATTTTTAGATAAAGTATCCTGTAGATCTGTCTGTATCTATAAAACATTTATAAAACATCTTAAAAGAAGAGAAATCATAGTGCCTTTATAAAGTACTGACCTTAAACCTGTAACAAAAAACAGTAAAAGAGAGAATTCTACATGATAAATATTTGGACTGATGATTCCAAAACACTAAGTTTCTAGTGACATTAAAAAAATACATTTGCACCTTAAAAGAATAATGAAAGGCTCACTATTAAGCTGAATGGAAAAAAAAGGTATAAAAAATTGCGTTTTTGTAGCCACGATCCCACTCAAGCAACTGAGCAAAATAAGAAAGTATTTTAAAAATATATATATTAAAAGCCTCTTAGTAGAATACATGTGGTAGAGTCAGAATTGCAAGAAAGGCAAAAATATACCAAAACAGTGATCGTGAAGATCTCCATGTCATAGAATTATTAGTGATGTTTATCTTCTTTTTTTCTCTCTCTTACATTTTCTAAAATGAACATGAAATACCCTCATAAAAAATTTTAGGATTATTTATTTTTAAAGCTCCTAATCTATTTTTTCATTCCCAAGTAGAGTACCCTAGAAGAAATTAACATTCTAGCAATAAACAAGAATGTGCAGTATATGCTGTATGTAAATCAACCACACGCCTAAAAATCAAAATTATTATTTGCAAGTTCCAACTTATCACTAGCTTGCCAATTGTATGACCTTAAACTTTTACTATAAAATGTACATTCCTTTTGACTTAATATTTCTGTTCCTTGGCAATTAGCACAGACAATCCAAAAGAAGGAAAAATATATTCAGATAGAGATATCCAATGCTGTATTATTTATAGTAATAGAAATAAATCTACTTTATTTAGATGTGGCAAATGATTTCAATGCTTTCAAAGCAATAATAAAAACTATAATAGTAAGACTCTATGTCAACAATAGAAAAGTTTATGCAAATGAAAAATTATTACAGAATGTATATGATTAATAAAAATACATTAATTATTCAAAACCATGTAGGCATCAGTGGCAGAATTCTCACCTGCCATGCCAGAGATCCAGGTTCAATTCCCGGAGCCTACCCATGTGAAAAAATATATATATAAAATAATCATGTAGGCATAAAAACCAAAAGTAAATGAGAATGTGAAAATAGTTTATCAGTGGTAGAAACTGAGGCAATAATTTTCACTTCCCTTGTCTTCTTAAGATGTTTGTACAATAAACTTCATAAATCTTTCTGCTATTCACACTGGATTTAAAAAGGCAATGTCCCTAGTTGTAGTTGAGGATATGAAAAAAAGCAGGCCCTTGACTATTTAACAGATTTTTAAGAGAGTGAAGATTGAGTAGGTAACACTTGGCATACCAAATTAGTTTACATTTTCCTACCCAGAACATCTACTTCATGGAAAAGCCGAGTATATGAATACCTGTTGTAAGATTTGATCTTGGGAGGCCCTCCTTCTATCTCCCAAGACAAAGTTTTCTAGATTAGTACCTAAAATATATTCAGGGTAATTAGCCAGTAAGTAAGGAAAGCTTAACTGAAAAGTATACTAGAAAATCAACCACAAATTTCACAACTTTTAATGCCGTCCTACTTTTGTAGCTACCTGGCTTTTTATTGTTGCTGGTTTTAATTTTTACAAATAACAACATTATTTAATTTTTACAACTAACAGTATTACAATCTTGGAGTTGGAAGGAGCCTTCTAATGCATTTCATCTATTCTGCTTTTCCATAATCTCTGCTCAATCCTTTATCTATCTTGTTCTTTAAAGTTTTTAGAAAAGGAAATTATAGAACTTCCACATACAACAATGTCTGTTTGAATCTGGAGATTAACGATATATATTCTGGGGGTCTATGCCCAAGATATAAAAACAAATATTAATCTGAGCATTTACACTATGATATGTCTGTCTTACATAGTGTTATTTCAGGGATCCATGTAAAAATGATTTTTCCATCTTCAAATCCCCAAAGTAGTCATGGTACTACTTCTCTGTAGTATTCTTGATAACTTCTTTCTCCCCATCGCCGTTCTGGTACAATACTAGGGGCGAGGATGGAGGAAATCTATATATGTGAGTAAGTTTCTTTCCTGACAAAATCTTAATCACCCACTAGCAAAATTATTGATATCCTTCTCCTTGTTTCATGGTAAAAAACCAGAGATACTTATCATTTAAGCAGCAGATCCAACATCATTCCAAGCATGACTAAAAAGATAAAGTTCTTGTAACAAAATTCTTGCTTTAGTTAGGGAACAATAAAGAAAAATGGCATTGCCCTACCTTCCATTTCACAGATAGGATGATAGAATTGAAGCTTAAGAAAAGAACTTACCTGAGACCTAATTTTCATATTCAAACTCTGGACTTCAAACTAAGCCAAAAGAATTTCCTCAAGTTATTCTTGAATTTTCGCCACCCTCAACTCCAAAGTTTTTCTCCCCATTCATCCCTACCCTATGTTCAGTATACATATACCTACACTAACTTGATTGACTCACCTTTTTGCTGTTGTCTAGAGTCATTCTGGGCTCGGGGTACAGCAGGCAACTCTAGTACAGAATAAACAGCACTGTCAGTCATCTTCGCCTAATATCTTTCAGATTCAATTGAAAGAGTAAAATTATAGAAGTGTGATGAGACATGCATCAGTGAAGAAGCAGGCCAATCTCTAAACTGCTAGCAGGAAACTTGAAGGTTTATTTAAAAAAAGAAAAAATAGACACCTCTCTGATCCAGCATGACAAAAGCAGAAGTAATTTGTCAGGAAATGATTCAACTTCTGGGGCTGCCAACAGAAATTAATTCTCTAAATTGTGATTTTTTTTTGTCCCTACCATACTCTCTAGAAGCTCATTAAATCGATTTCCCATCTCACCAAATTCTATTGAGCAAGGGAAAATTGCTCTTGAATCCAGAATTTTGATTATGAAAATTGAAATGAAAATGAGACTGCTTCCTAGCTACGAATTTATCTCAGATTTTTTACTCTGTTTTGTTTTCTTCTGAAACAACAGATTATACCAAATGGTACTGACTGTTTCTTGGACCTCTAGGGTAGTGATAAGTGACGAATAAATGGACTGTTAGCTGCATGTACCTGGAATCAGCGGAGAAATGGACAATTGCCCAGACATATATTTGGTGAATATGAAACATCCCTGTCTTCCCCTAAATATTTTGTCAACTGTGTCCTAATCTTTACCCGGTACAGTGTCAGAAATTCCATTAAGTTTTCTCTGCTTTTTGCCTTATTGTTATATGGAAAGATAACTATAAAGGGGAACAAATTTTTAAAATATATACAAAGAGCTAGCAATTTATTTTTAGTAGGTAAAGGTTAATGAAAAATTAAGGAAAGGAAAACAGTAAAAAAGTAAATTGAAACTGCAAAAATATAAAGTCGCCAAGACAAAGTACAGAGAGATAGAAGAGAGGACAAAGAAGAGGAAGCAGGAGAGCATAATAAAAAATATATATATATCTGGAAATAAGCCCAGGGCTTCCGGGTCAAGATGGCAGCTTAACAACGTGCACGTTTTAGTTCGTCCTCCAGAACAACTACTAAATAACCAGAAACAGTACAGAACAGCTCCTGGGGCCACGTCAGTGACGAGACACACAGCGTACCCCAGTCTGGACCAGCTGAACCGGCTGCGAGCACCCCCTCGAACCATGAGTTCCCAAAGCTGCGGGGGCCAGCGCCCCCCCCCCCCCAGGCCGCTTCCCAGAGGGGAAAGGAAAGGACTTTACCAGCAGCAGGGACTGGGCACAATCAAACGCCAATTGTGGAACTAATTAACAAATTCTGACTACTATAAATAGGCCCCCAGCTTAGGCGAACCTGATCAAAGTGGAGGTTGCTCATTTTTGCCCCAGCACCAAGGGGGCAGGACTGACAGAAAAAGGGGAAAAAAAAAAGAAGGAAACAGAGGTTTTTGTGGCCGTGTATCTACAAAGTCTTGACTGCCTCTGGATACAGCGGCAGGCCTTTTCAGGCTGCAACTGCCCCAGGCATAGGCAGAAGTGAGATCTTTTGGGGGCTTGTCTGGAGCCTGTGCCTTCCCCAGGGGAGGGGTGAAGCCCCACCCAGGTGGAATCCCTCCATCAAGGAATTCAGACACCAGGGTTTGTAATTCGAAGCCATTAAAACCAGCCTACAACCTCTCCTCTGTCTCCACCATGCCCCCAGCAGGGAGAGTCTGCCAAAGTTAAAGGTACCGCATCATCTTATGCTGGTGAGACCTGCAGTCAGACAAGCGCCACACACAGGGCAGGATAAGAAAAACAGAGTCCAGAGACTTCACAGGAAAGTCTTTCAACCTGCTGGGTCTCACCCTCAGGTAAAACCGACGCAGGTGACTCTTTTCTCCTAATAGGAGGCCAATTTGGTCTGGGAAAATCTGGCTGAGGTCTATAATATCTAAGTAGACCCTCCTAAGTGTGTTTGGGGGAAAGGCACCACATAAGCAGGGCAAGAAAAAAGAAAACCAGAACTTAAAATTCTCCTCTGTTAAACAAAACTTAAGCTAAAGGTCCAGATAAAGCTGAACGGAATGTCAAAGAACAGATAGACAACAAATTCATCCAGCAAGAAAACCCTAGATAAAAGAAGTGAAAGCAATCTCCAGAATAAATTAAAGGTAATTAAATGCCTAGACACCAGCAAAAAACAACAAATCACACTAGGAAAATTGAAGATATGGCCCAGTCAAAGGAACAAACCAACAATTCAAATGACATACAGGAGCTGAAACAATTAATTCAGAATGTACGAACTGACATGGAAAACCTCATCAAAAACCAAATCAATGAATTGAGGGAGGATATAAAGAAGGCAAGGAAAGAACAAAAAGAAGAAACTGAAAGTCTGAAAAAACAAATCACAGAACTTATGGGAATGAAAGACAAAGTAGAAGAGATGAAAAAAACAATGGAAACCTACAATGGTAGATTTCGAGAGACAGAACATAGGATTTCTGAACTGGAGGATGGAACATCTGAAATCCGACAAGAAACAGAAACTATAGGGGAAAAAATGGAAAAATATGAGCAGGGACTCAGGGAATTGAAAGACAATATGAAGCGCATGAATATACGTGTTGTGGGTGTCCCAGACGGAGAAGAGAAGGGAAAAGGAGGAGAAAAACTAATGGAGGAAATTATCACTGAAAATTTCCCAACTCTTATGAAAGACTTAAAATTACAGATCCAAGAAGTGCAGCGTACCCCGAAGAGAATAGATCCAAACAGACATACTCCAAGGCATTTAATAATCAGAATGTCAGAGGTCAAAGAGAAAGAGAGGATCTTGAAAGCAGCAAGAGAAAAGCAATCCATCACATACAAGGGAAGCCCAATAAGACTATGCCCAGATCTCTCAGCAGAAACCATGGAGGCAAGAAGACAGTGGGATAATATATTTAAATTATTAAAGGAGAAAAACTGCCAACCAAGAATTCTATATCCAGCAAAACTGTCCTTCAAAAATGAGGGAGAAATTAAAACATTTTCAGACAAAAAATCACTGAGAGAATTTGTGACCAACAGACCAGCTCTGCAAGAAATACTAAAGGGAACACTAGAGGCAGATACAAAGACAGAAGAGAGAGGTGTGGAGAAGAGTGTAGAAAGGAAGACTATGAGTAAAGGTAACAAGAAGGGAAATTAGATATGACATATAAAATCCGGAAGGCAAAATAGTAGAAGAAAGCACTACCCATGCAGTAATAACACTGAATGTTAATGGATTAAACTCTCCAATCAAAAGACATAGTCTGGCAGAATGGATTAAAAAACAGGACCCATCTATATGCTGTCTCTACTCAAAGGACACAAGGCCAAGGACACAAATGGACATTTACCCACCAATGTTTATAGCACCATTATTAACAATTACCAACAGATGGAAACAGCCAAAATGTCCATCAACAGAGAGTTGACTAAACAAACTGTGACATTTACATAGGATGGAATATTATGCAGCTGTAAGACAGAATAAAGTTATGAAGTATGTAACAACATGAATGGACCTTAAGGGCATTATGCTGAGTGTGATTAGCCAGAAACAGAAGGACAAATACTGTATGGTCTCACTGATATGAACTGACATTAGTGAATAAACTTGGAATATTTCCTTGGTAACAGAGACCATCAGGAGATAGAAATAGGGTGAGATATTGGGCAATTGGAACTGAAGGGATACAGATTGTGCAACAGGACTGAATATAAAAACTCAGAAATGGACAGCACAATACTACCTAACTGTAATGTAATTATGTTAAAACACTGCATGTGAGAATGATAGAGGGAGGAGGGCTGGGGACATAAATGAAATCAGAAAGAAAGATAGATGGTAAAGATCGAGATGGCATAATCTAGGAATGCCTAGAGTGTATAATAATAGTGAAATGTACAATGTACAAATTTTAAAAATGTTTTTGCATGAGGAAGAACAAAGGAATGTCATGTCATTATTGCAGGGTGCTGAAAATAGATAATTAATACTTTAAAATGTCACCTTATGTGTAAGACTAAAGCAAAAAATGTTTATTTGTTACAAAATTTATATTTTGATTAGAGCATTTCCTAATATAACTCATGTAGATAGTTTGATTGAATGTCATAAGTACTGGAATCTCAGGTAGGACATGAGATTTTGTTGGTCTGTCCACAGTGATGCCCCAATGAATCCCAGAGTGATTTGATCAGTGACTGGAAAAGTATTTGCAAGCCCCCTTTGGGGAATGGTGAGAGTGGGGAGAAATTCAATTTCCCCAAGTTGAATTCTTGATATTCTCACAAGCAGTGTGGACAACCAAAGCTATAGGCTGAGCCCCCAGTGTTGGGGTTTGTTCATATGAAATTTAACCCCACAAAGGATAGGTCAAGTCTACTTAAAATTTAGGCCTAAGAGTCATCCCCAAGAGAGCCTCTTTTGTTGCTCAGAAGTGGCCTCTTTTCCAAGCCAACATGACGAGTAGTCTCACCACCCTCCCCCTCTCTGTGTGGGACATGGCTCCCAGGGATGTGGACCTTCCTGGCAACGTGGGACAGAGATCCTGGAATGAGCTGAGACTCAGCATCAAGGGACTGAGAGAACCTTCTTGACCAAAGGGGAAAGAGTGAAATGAGACTAAGTGTCAATGGCTGAGAGATTCCAAACAGAGTTGAGAGGTTATCCTGGAGGTTATTCTTATGCATTAAGTATATATCACCTTGTTGTTCAAGATGTAGTGGAGAGGCTGGAGGGAACTGCCTGAAAATGTAGAGCTGTGTTCCAGTAGCCATGTTTCTTGATGATGATTGAACAATGATAAAGCTTTCACAATGAAGACTATATGGAATACAAATAAATAATTGGGGGAACAAATGTTAAAATAAATTTAGTTTGAAATGCTAATGGTAAATGAAAGTGAGGGGTAAGGTGTATGGTATGTATAATCTTCTTTTTCTCTGTTATCATTTTATTTCTTTTTCTGTTGTCTTTTTATTTCTTTTTCTAAATCGATGCAAATGTTCTAAGAAATGATGAACATGCAACTATGTGATGATATTAGGATTACTGATTGTATATGTAGAATGGAATGATATCTTAATGTTTTGTTTGTTAATTTTTTTTAATTAATAAAAAAAGTTAAAAAAAAAAAAGAGTTCTTATGTTAGTTTGTGAGTCTGCTATGACAAATACCATACAGTGGATTAGTTTAAACAACAGGAATTTACTGTCTCATGGTTTCAGAGACTAGAAGAGTTGGTTCCTCCTAGGATCAGCAGCTTTCTGGTGCTACCTTGCCACAATTGTTGGAATCCTTGGCTCAAATTTCTTCTGTCGTATAGCGTTGCTCTCTGCTTTCTCATGTTTGCCCTTCTAGGTTCTGCTGACTTTTGACTTTCAGCTCTTAATACAGCCTCCAGTAATCCAGATTAAGACATCACCCTCATTGGACTGGACCACACCATAACTAAAAATAACATCTTCAAGAGGTCCTACTTACAATGGACCCACATCTACTGGAATGTGGATTAGGACTTACACATGACTTTTCTGGAACATATGCTCAATTTCCAACAGTCCTGCTTCCACCTGTGACAAAGACTGGCCCTCTAGCCAAAATACTATGCATGCCAAAATACATGAGGTGAATGTCTTCAGATAGAGAACAATAAGCAGCACTGTGATCCTGCAGAGAACAGAGGCATATAAAGGTGAATTCTATGATCACCCTGGCCTTCTACCCAGGACTACTTTCTGACAAAAAGTAGAAAAATTACTCCTAATCAGAGTAATAGTCTCACTACACTGAGGAGGCAGAGATCAGAGTTTTGAGCTGCTTATGTGACAGGAATTTGCAGGACAGGAGCAAGAGTGCTGCACAGAGAGGTACCCAGAGATTTGCACAGAGATTCACCATGGGTCCTTGATAAAAGCTAGGCTGCTGAAACTCTGTGAGTACCTAGTTGAGATGGTCTGTAGCAAGTCTGAAAACTTACAAAGCCTAACAAAGAACATAACAAAGCCTGGCAGCACCAAAAAGATCTATCAGGAATTTAGCTGCCTACAAGAATAAAATTTGATTCCCTTCAGAGGAAGCCAACATAAGAACCCGGACTTCAAGAAATGGCTAATTCTAGGGCCAAGGAAGGAAAAATACAAGATGAGCCTGAGCCTGGAGCAACCTGCAGTGCCAGAATATAAGGAAATGAAAATAAAAAAAGAATGGGGCCATCTCAGAAGGACACAGAAACCAACCTGAAAGAGCTCGATGGCCAAAGATGGAAGATATTTGAGCAACAAAATAAATAACAACAATATTGAAATAAAATCAAAGAAGTTTTTTAAAATCCAACAATTCATACTGATATAAATAAATGATTGAAATAAATGATTTACCTACTAAAAATAAATTGCTAGCTCTTTGTATATATTTTAAAAATTTGTTCCCCTTTATAGTTATCTTTCCATAGAACAATAAGGCAAAAAGCAAAGAAAAATTAACAGAATTTCTGGCACTGTACAGGGTAAAGATTAGGACACAGTTGACAAAATATTTAAGGGAAGACAGGGATGTTTCATGTAAGTGAAATAAGTGAATAAGTAAATAAGTCAGGAAGAAAGGACAACCATTCCTTACAGGAGATTTGAAATAGATCTTACTTTTTCAAAATAAAATAGGAGTCCCCCTTTCAGGAGGTGGTGTTTAAGTCCTCTCCCCTTGTATGTTGGTAAGACTCAGCAACTTGATTCTAATAAATAGAGCATGGATAGAGAAAAATAGTTCTTTACTGTGTAGAAACCTGACAAATACCACATTAATCAAGTGAACACTGTTGATTTCATGTACACCTGAACATGTTGCAATGTGAAGGGCACCTACAGACTATTGTATTTCTCCAAACCCATAATCGCAGTCTAAACGTGAGAAAATACCAGATAGCCCTACACTGAGGGATATTCCACAAATACCTGACCAGTACTGTTCAAAAATATAAAGGCCATTAAAAAACAAGGAAACACTGTGACCTTGTCAAATACCAGAGGAGACTAAGGAAAGATGAGAACTAAATGCAGTGTGATATACTGAATTAGATCTTGACACAGAAAAAGAATATTAGTGGAAAACTGGTGAATTATGAATAAAGTCTGGAGTTTAGTTTTTTTTTAAATGTAGCAATATTAATTTCTTAGTGTTGACAAACATATGATGGTTACCATAAGTAGAACAGGATGGAGGTTTACTGAAATGCTCTTTGTTATCTTTGGAACTTTTCTGTAAATCTAAAATTGTTCCCAAATAAAAATTTTATTTAAAAAAAAGAAGACAACATAATGCAAATTCCCTATAATATATGATACTTAGTGTCCAGAATACAACAGTTTAGAACACTAAAGTGCATGGGTAATTCAGTGGTAGAATGCTCATCTGCCAAGTGGGGGACCCAGGTTCAATTCTCAGATCATGCACTGCCCCTCCCCACCAAAAAAAAGTTTAGAATGCAAAGAAACAAGAAAATGTGGATCATGATCCAAGAAAAATTAATAAGTAGGGGAAAATATACTTTAAAGTAACACAGACATTGAGATTAGCAGACAAGGCCTTTAATACCTATATAAATATGTTCAAAGTCTTCAAAGAAAACATGGTTATAATGAATGAAAAGATGAAGAATCTCAGCAGAGAAATGGAAACAAACTGTGGTGCACCCATACAATGAGCCACTATTCAGCAATAAAAAAGAAACAAACTACTGATTCATGTGACAAAATAAATGAATCTCAAAATGCATTTTGCTTAGTGAAAGAAGCCAGACTCAAAAGGCTACAAACTGTATGATTCCATGACTCCATTTAAATGACCTTCTGGAAAAGTCAAAACTAAAGTAATGGAAGACAGATTATTAGTTATCAGTGGATATGGAGAGGGTTTTGACTACAAAAAAGCCTAAGAGAACTTTTGGGGGTAATTGACCTGCTGTTTATCTTGATTTTGTTGGTAGCTGCATGATTGTATGAGTGCATCAAAATTAATAAAACAACATCTCCATTCCAATGAAGTGAGACGTTTCAGGTCTCCCATCCCCCTACAGAAACTTTGAATAACCAGTAAGAACTAGCAGAAACCTCTTTATCAAAGCATCAGAAAACAACTAAAGTACTGCAGTAACAGTGCAAGCACCGAATCAAGAAAAGGGCTACCTACAAATGGTAGGATCTTGTGTTCCCTGGTTGTCCACTCTCCACCCCTCACTGGCTCTGAGAGCTGGCCTGTGCTCCCAGGGAAGATCCCTGATCCTGGTTCCAGAAAGAGCAGAGTAAGCCTTACAGACATAATTGGAACATGTATGTATGGTTCAATCTGTCTCGTGGTGGCCTGAGGGGCTCGCTCTCCCAGAACTTGCCCTGTATGTGGAAGGCCCTGTGTTCTTCATATTGGATAATTTCTAGCACTTTATCTCCACATTCACTTACCCTTTGTTCTACTCTCTCCAAGTCACTGTTAAGCCCATCTAGTTAATTTTACATTTCATATCCAATCAAAGGCATCCATGGAAAGATAACCGTGGCTCAAGAAGGACGATGAAGTTCAGAGGCTCTCTTTCAAGTGAGAAGGCACATGGTGAAAACAGCCACAGTTTCTCTCTTGGCTGGAAGGGCACATAACGAGCATGGTGTCATCTGCTAGCTTTCTCTCCTGGCTTCCTGTTTCATGAAGCTCCCTTGGAGGCGTTTTCTTCCTTCATCTCCAAAGTGTTGGCTGGTGGACTCGGCTTCAGGGTGCTGCAGCATTCTCTGCTCTCTCTGAATTTCCCACCTTCTCAAAAATATTTCCTTTTTTATAGGATTTATAGGATTCCAGTAAACTAATCAAGACCCACCTGCCAGCTTAACAACCACATTGATTAAGTCACATCTCTGGGGAGATGATCTAATTACAGATTCAAACATACAGTACTGAAAAGGGATTAGAAGAAATGGCTACCTTTACAAAATGGAATTAGGATTAAAACATGGCTTTTCTAGGGTACATATATCCTTTCAGACCAGCACACTTAATGAACCCCAATCAGAATAAATATAAAGAAAATCACATCTAAGAATATCATATTGACTATTGAAACTGCTGAAAATCAAAGAAAAAGAGAAAACAATGAAAGCACTCAGAAAAAAAAACTTGCATTAATAAAGGGTAACAATGGTTAGAATCATAGCTGAATTCTCAACAGAAACCAAGGATGAAAAAGTTAATGTAATACCATATTTAAAATGGTAAAAAAAAGAACTGCCAAACCAAAATTCTATATCCAGCAAAAAAACATCCACCAAAATGAAGAGAAAATAAAGGCATTTTCAGAGTAAAGGAAACATAATTTTTCATGAGAAAAACAGTACTACAAGATATGCTAAAGGAAGTGCTTCATACTGAAAGGAAATGGTATCAGATAAAAACATATCTACAGGAAAGACTGAAGAGCAACAGAAATGGTAAGTATATAGGTACATAAAAAGGTATTTGTTTTCTCTTTTCCTCTTAATTTCTTTGAAAGAATGAACCAAGGAAAATAAAACACGTAAGACAAATTTTAAACAGATAGCAAAATGAGAGACCTGAAGCTAACCAATATCAATAACTGAATTCATCATAATTGGACTAAACACATCAAAAAATATCAATGATTGTAAGACCTGAAGAAATAACAAGAAACAACTAGGTGATGTCTATAAAACATGTACACAGATAGGTTGAAAGAAAAGTATGAAAAAGATATACCATGAAAGTACTAAGCATAAGACACCTCAATGTATTATAGTGAATTATGTAATATGGTATAATGTTTCCTAACACTTAACAAATTACCATAAATTTAGTGATTTAAAACAACATAAATTTATTCTCTTATAGTTCTAAAGATCAGAAGTTTAAAACCAAGGTGTTGGAAAGACTACTTTCCTTCTGAAGTCTTCAGGGGAGAATCTGTTTCCTTGACTTTTCCAGCTTTAAGGGCCAACTGTATTCCTTGGCTCATGGCATCTTCTTCTATCTTGAAAGCACATCACTCCATCTTCTGCTTCCATTGTCACATCTCTTTTGCTGATGTTGACTTTACTGTCTCCCTCTTATAAAGACTTTTATGATTACAATGGATCTACCTGAATAATCTAGCATAATCTCTCTATCTCAAGAGTCTTAACTTCATCACATATGCAAAATTTCATTTGCCATATATGGTAACATATTCCCAAGTTCCAGGAACAAGATATGGCATTTGGGGGAAGCTATATTAATGGTCACATGGCTATATAAATGGCCATACTAGTGGTTATATTAATATAAGACAAATAAACTCCATAAAGTATTTTGAGATATAGAGAGGTACATTTCATAATGAGTCACTTTATCAAGCATACATAATGTCTATAAAATGAGCATGCTCCTAATAACAGAACTTCAAAACATATGAAGCAAAAACTGGCCAAAGTTAAGGAAGAGCCAAACAAATTCACAATCGTAATTGGAAATTTTAACACCCCCTTCCCAATAACTGATGAAACTATTACACACACACACACACACACACATACAAATAAGGCAATACAAATTTAAAAGTTCTAAATAATACTATCAACCACCTCGACCACACTGAAATTTAGCCAACAAAATGGCATCGAAAAACTACAGAATTACACATGCTATTAAAACATAAATGAAACATTCACCAAGAAAAATTATTTACTGGACCATAATACAAGTTTCCATAAATTTCAAAAGAATAAAATTTATAGATATGCTATATGCTCACAGTTTAATTAGTAACAAGAATAAATTTAGAAAATTCCTAAATATTTGGAAATTTAAATGCATACCTTTAAATAACCTATTGGTCAGCGAAGAAATAATAAAAGAAATGAGAAAATATTTCAAATTGAATGATTATGAAAACACAATAAGAAAATTTATAGAAACAGTAAAACAGTACTTAGGAGAACTCTGCAGCTTTAAATAAATGAAGTAAAAAAGAAGAAAGATTTAAAATAAAATCTGTTTCCAATTTAAGAAGACAGAAAAAGAAGAACAAATTAAAACCAAAGGTGAGAATAACAAAAATCCAAAATAAATTTTTTTAAGAAAGCATGCCATAGAAAAATTAACAAAGCCAAAATTTGGCTCTTTTACAAGATTATTAGGACTGATAAATCTCTAGCAAGAGTGACCAAGATGCAAAGGGGGAGAACATGAATTACAAATATCAAGAGTAAAAACATTAAAAGGATAAGAGAATATTATATTTCTATGCCAGTAAATATAACAATTTGAATTAAATGGATAAATTACTTGACCCATAACTTACCAAACTGACAGAAGATGAAACAAATTTTGAAGAGTTCTAAATCTATTTTAGAAATTGAATTTTTAAAAAAGGCTTTCCACATAGGTAGGGTTTAACAAATGAGTATGATTGCTGAAACGTTATACTGATATTTCTTTTAGTCTCCAGTATCTTAGAGCAGCTAGAAATAAAAACCTAAAATTGTGGAATTGTATAATCTATAGCAAATTCTGAAATCTGTTCTACAACTAATCACTGTGATGTGCTTTTAAATTTATTGTTTTGTATATATGTTATTTTTTACCAAAAAAAGGAAAAAAGGTCGATTGTGATGATAAATGCACAGCTATATGATGATACTGTGAACCACTGATTGTACACTTTTGATGATTACATGGTATGTGAATATATAATATATATCAAAAAAATTTTTTTACACTTGTGAATATAAAAATTTTCAAACACTTGTGAATATAGATACCAAAATCTTTAACAAAACATCAGCAAATTAAACCCAGAAAAACAGAAATGATAATCCATCATGAAAAACTTCAGCATATCCCAAGAATGCAAATGAGGTTTAACTTTCTAAAATCACTGTAATGTACCACATTAACAAAATAAGGGAGAAAATTTAACATATGATCAGGCCGACTCAACCAGAAAAAGCACTGAGGAAAACTCAACACTCATTCAGGACAAAGACATCCATCAAAAAAATAGAAGGAAACTTTTCAACCTGAGAAGAGTTTCTACTAAAAACGTACAACTAATAACATACACAAGGTAAAATATAAATGTCATAATAAGATCAAGAACAAGGCAAGGGTGTCTGACTTCATCATTTCTATTCTAAATTGTACTGAAAATCTTAGACAGGGGAAAATGAAAATTAAAGAGCAAAAGAAAAAAAGTAGAATTTACCAGTGAAACCCTGGGCCTAGAGATTTCATGGTAGGAAGGAGTTTTTTTTTGGTTGTTTTGCTTTTTAATTTACCACAAATTTAGTTTTTGTTTACTTGTTTGTTTTGTATGCTGTATGGCGGGGTCACATTTCATTCTTTTTCCATGTGAGTAGTATACCATTACTGCACCACCATCTGTTGAATTTTTTGTTTGTTTGCTTGTTTGTATTTGAGAAGTGCATGGGCCAGGAATTGAACCCAGGTCTCCCGCATGGCAGGCGAGAATTCTACCACTGAACTACCTTTGCACCCCCAAATTTAGTTTCAATAAAAGTCATTTGGCAAAAATATTTGTTTTCCACACTTTGAAAAAATTAGTATATTTCTTGGAATCATGATTATTTTAGAAATACATTTTCATTATTAAATGACAGTTACTGTCCACACCAAAAGACAACACTTTTGATCTCTTCCATCATACATTAAATTTTACCTCTTCTAAAATGTTATGTAAATGGAAACATAGGATACGTATGCTTTTCTTTAACTTTTTTATTGTAAAATATAACATACAAACAAAACAAAGAAAGAAAAAAGCAATCGTTTTCAAAGCACCCTTCAACAAGCAGTTACAGGACAGATTCCAGAGTTTGTAATGGGCCACTATACCATCATCTCAGATTTTTCCTTCCAGCTGCTCTGGAACATTGGAGGCTGGATGGAATATATATATTTTTTTACCATCACTTTTTTTTCTTTTTTTGTGAAAAATAGTATATATACTAAAAAAACAATAAATTTCAAAGAACAACAATTAGTTGTAGAACATATTTAAGAGTTTGGTATGGGTTACAAATCCACAATTTTAGGTTTTTACTCCTAGTCATTCTAAGACATTGGAGACTAAAGGAAACATCAATAGTGGTATTTAGGCTATGGCCATTCTAAATTTTTCATGTTGGAAGGGGCTGTCCGTAACATGGGGTAGGGAGATGGAACTAGCTGCTGTTCTGGAGAGGCTGAGCCCTCTAGGTTTCAGGACTTCTCTGGTCCAGGGACCCATTTCAGGGTTGTAGCTTTCTGGAAAGTTACACTAGTGTATGGAACCCTTGTGGAAGCTTATAGAGTGCCATAGGTGTTCTTTAGAATTGGTTGGAATGATTTGGGTTGGAATATGGCAAGTTATGATAGTAGCAATGTCTAACTGAAGCTTGTGTAAGAGTGACCTCCAGAGTAGCCTCCTGACTCTATTTGAAGTCGGGCAGCCACTGATAATTAGTTACACTTCTCTTCCCCCTTTTGGTCAGGATGGAATTGTTGATCCCATGGAGCCAGTCCAGACACATCCCTGGGAGTCACCTCACACATCGCCAGGGAGACTTTTACCCCTGGATGTCATGCCTCACATAGGCGGGAGGGCAATGATTCCACTTGCAGACTTGGGCTTAGAGAGAGTAAGGCCATATCTGAGTAACAAAAGAGGTGGAAGTAACTTTTAGGTTTACCTAACAATAGGCTAAGCTTCTCCACTACATATATAAGCTTCACAACAGCAAGACTCAAGATCAAGGGCTTGGCCTATTAATTTGGGTGTCCTAATGTTTGACACAGTATCAGGGAATTCCCTGATGGTATTTTTTCTCCCATCCCACTAGGGACTTTTTCAATACGTTTTGATTATCTGCTTAATATATTCTAGGATGTATCCAGGCATTACATTAAGCTATACAGGATTAAAGGCCCTCATTCTTATTCTGGACTAACTGTGTTTGAATTGTTCAAAGAGCTATCCAGACAGGATGAGTTAGATTATGTGCTACAGAAAATTTAGGTTCCAGACAAAATAACCTTTCTTCTTTCGGTCTTAAAGAATAGGCATGGTTCTAAAATACAGACAATGTCTTCCTTACTCTTGTGTTCTGAATTACTTTAATCCTGATCTGATCAGCTTCGTTCTTATCTCTGAATAACAGGTTATTGATATATAAAACAGCTTCTCAAAATCCAGAAATAATAATTACCTCTTTGGACTAAATATGTCTGCTCTAAGAGTTTATAATCTAGGCCCCTGTTTTCTTATAAGCATTTTCTAAAGGGGTCCATACAATAACTGCTCTTTTGCTTCTGGTTTATTTTGCCTCACCAAATGTCCCACAGGTTCATTCACACCATTGCATGCCTCTTGACTTCATTTCTTTTTGTAGCAGCATAATATTTGATCATATGTATACACCATCGTTCACCTATCTACTTCTCAATCCATACATACTTCAGCCACTTGCATTCATTAGGCATCATGCATAATGCCCAAAGTCCACAGTCCATCAATACTCTCAATTTTAGATAATTTCTTTGTTCCCAAGAGAAAGATAACCAATAAATACACCCTCACCAAATAGGAAATCTAAACCTCCCCTTAATTCTTGTCACTCCCATTATTGACCCCTGCTGTTGCTGTGGTACTGCTGACGCTTTCCTGTTAAGCATAGCCCATAGCATGCAAACTTAATGCTATAAATTTTCCCCCTGTACCCTGGACTTAAACACTCTTTGTATGCAAATCATACCTTTGAAGTAGTTCTTGCAAGAACTAATTTATATTCCTAATGTTAATCAGTGGGGCACATAGGTCTATACAATCCATTTCAATCCTGGTCATCTTCAATATGATAATATTACTTATAGATCCACTAGAGAACTTCCTTCACTTCTATCTATTCCCTTCCACTTGAGTTCAACCTCAGCTAACCATTCACCCTTCTCTAGCTTCTATGTATCTGTAAGTCCCCTATATTCTGTATTATAGGCCTCTAATTTGACTTTAACCATGGTCATAAAAGTGGAGTCATACAGTATCTATTCTTTTGTGCCTGGCTTATTTCACTCAGGATTATGTCCTCAAGGCTCATCCATCTTGTCATGTGCTTCAGGACATCGTTTCATCTTACTGCTGCATAATATTCCATCATGTGTATATAACACATTTTGTTAATCCACTCATCTATTAACGGGCATTTGGACTGTTTCCATCTTTTGGCAATTGTGAATAATGCTGCTATTAACATCAGTGTGCAAATGTCTGTTTGTGTCACTGTTTTCAGCTGTTCTGAGTATATACAAAGTTGTGCTAGTGCTGGGTCATAGGGCAATTTGATATTTAGTTTCCTAGGGAACCGCCAAATTGTCTTCCATAGCAGCTATACCATTATATATTCCCACCATTATACATTCCCACCAGCAGTGCATAAGTGTCCCTATTTCTCCACAACCTCTCCAACATTTCTAGTTTCCTGTTTGTTTAATAGCAGCCATTCTTATAGGTGTGAGGTGGTATCTCATTGTAGTCTTGATCTGCATTTCCCTTATAGCCAATGAAAATGGGCGTCTCTTCATGTGCTTTTGACCCATCTGTATTTGGTCTTCAGAAAGATGCCTATTCACATATTTAGCCCATTTTATAATTGGGTCATTGTGAACTTGTGGAACTACAAGAAGTAGAGACAGTGAGATATGAAGGTTATCTATTTTTTTCTTGAGTGAACTCTGGTAGTATCTTTCAAACAATTTATTCTTTTCATCTAAGTCAGGAGTCAGCAAACTTTTTCTGTAAAAAGGCCACATAGTAAATATTTTAGATTTTTCTGGTAATATAAAATAAAATAATATTTTATGAATGAGTACTCATTCATTTTAGTGCAAAAGCAGCTATAGACAATATGTAAACAAATAAGTGCATCTCTGTTTCAATAAAACTTTAGTCACAAAAGCTTTCAATCTTATGGGCCATACTGGTCTAAAATATCAACTCTATGAGCATAAATTTGTTCTTATTACCTTATTATCCTTTTAATGCCTGTGGGATCTGAAGTGACATAATGCCTCATTCCTAATATTAGAAATTTGTACCTTTCCTCTTTTCCTACCTGATACATTTGTCTAGATGTTTATCAATTTTATTGATCATTTAAAAAACACTTTGGGCTTCAGCCATTTTTTTGTTGTTTTCAATTTTCTCTCATATCTTTATTTAGATCTTTCCTGTTGCTTACTTTGGGTTTAATTTTCTCTTCTAATTTCTGAGGATGGAAGCTTAGATCATTGATTTGAGATCTTTCTTTTCTAAAATATTTAATGCTATAAATTTTCCTCTAAACATTGCTTTAGCTGCATACTTCAATGTTCTGCTCAAAATACTTGATAATTACCTCATGATTTCTTCTTTTACCCATGGGTTATAGAAAAATTTGTTAATTTTCAAATATCTGGCGATTTTCCAGCTATCTTTTTATTCACAATTTCCTGGTTAACTCTGCTTTGGTCAGAGAATATACTTGATATGGTTTCAGTCCTTTCAAATTTATTGAAAATTGCTCTATGGCCCCAAATATGTGCTATCTTGGTAAAAGTCTATGTGCACTTAATGTATATTCTGCTACTGTTGGTTGAAGTGTTATATTAATATCAGTTAGGTCAAGTTAGTTGATGGTGTTATATAAGTAACATATGATTTCATACTTTCTATGTTATATTAATTATGACAGAGGGGTACTGAAATCTCCAACTATGCTGTAGATTTTTCTTTTTCTCTCAAGTTCTCTTAGATTTTGCTTCATGTATTTTGTAAATGCATGTCCTCTTGGTGATTTGACCCTTTTAACAAAGAAATACCCCTCTTTTCCATTAATAACATTCCTTATTCTAAAATCTACTTTTATTAATAAAAGCACTCCAGTTTTCTTTGATTAGTGTTTTCATGGTATAGATTTTAGTTTTTAGTTTTGTAGACAACATATACTTGGGTCTTACTTTTTTATTGAATCTTACAATCTTTGCCTTTTAATTGAAGTATTTAGGCCATTTAGAAAATGTGATTTCCATTGCAGTTGGGTTTATATCTACTATCTTGCTATTTGTTTTCTAGGTGTCACATTTGTTCACTTTTTCTTCTTTTCTGCTCTTTAAAAAAAAATGAATGTGTTATAATTCCACTCTATCTCCATTATTGGCTTATTGTCTGTATCCTTTTCTTTTCTTTCTTTCCTTTCTTCTTCCCTCTCTTCCTCCCTCCCTTCCTCCTCCTTTTCTTTCCTTCTTTTGTGTGATTGCTCTAGGGTTTCATTATATGTCTCTAATTATATTCTACCTACAGATAATATTCTATCACTTCATATGTATCAATGAACCACATACTTCCTCTCCCCTCTCCTTGACCTTTGTTCTATCACTATCATATATTTTACTTCTATATGTATTATCAATCTCACAACAGATTGCTATTATTTTTCTTTAATCAATATTTTAAAGAGATTTTTAAAATGAGAATAAAAGAGTTTTATATTTAGAAACATTTACTTATAATATTGTTCATTCCTTCATGTAAATCTAAATTTCCATTTGTTATCATTTTCCATTTAGGAGAAGAACTTCCTTATAGTGTTAATCTATTTGTGATTAATTATCTCAGCTTTTGTTTATCTGAAAAACAAACTCAATTGCCCTCATTTTTGAAAGTTATGTTTAATGTAATTTTATTGAGATATATTCACATACCATGCAGCCCATTCAAAATAGTGGTTCACAGTGTCATTCATCACCATGATCATTTTTAGAATATTTGCATTACTCCAGAAAAAGAAATAATTAGAAAAAAGAGAAGCCAAAACACCCTGTATTAGTTTGTTAAAACTGCCGGAATGCAATATACCAGAAATTGAATGGCTTTTAGAAAGGGAATTTATTAAGCTGCAAGTTTAAAGTTCTAATGCCATAAAAACGTCTGTGCCAGTTTGAATCTGTTGTGTACCCCAGAAAAGTCATGTCCTTTAATCTTCAATAATATTGCTGAGTGGGAGCGTTTTGATTGTCCATGGAGATGTGACCCACTCAAATGTGGGTAGTAACTTTTGATTAGATGGTTTCCATGGAGATGTGTCTCCACACATTCAAAGTGAGGTTTGCTTACTGGAGCCTTTTAAGAGGGAACTATTTTGGAAAAAACTTTAGAGCCCATGCTGCGAGAGACCTGTAGAGATGAAAGAGGAAAACACCCCTAGGGGAACATCATGAAATAAAAAGCTGGGAGAGAAAGCTAGCAGACCTCACAATGTGCCCTTCTAGACGAGAGAGAAACCCTGAACTTCATCGGCCTTTCTTGAGTGAAGGTAACCTCTTACTGTGCCTTAATTTGGACATTTCATAGCCTTGCCTTAATTTGGACATTTTCATGGCCTTAGAACTGTAAACTTGCAACTTAATAAATACCCTTTTTAAAAACCATTCCATTTCTGGTATCTCACATTCCGGCAGCTTGCAAATGATAACAATGTCAAACTAAAGCATCCAGGGAAAGATACCTTGACTCAAGCAAGGGCTGATGACAACTGGAGTTTCTCTGTCAGCTGAAAAGGGACATGGTGATGTCTGCTAGCTTTCTCTACTGCCTTCTTCAAATGGATTCCTTAGGGGTGTTTTCATTTTACATTTCCAAAGGTCTCTGGCTGGGTGGGCTCTGAAGCTTTTTCCAAAATGGTTCCCTCTTAAAGGACTCTAGTAACGACCTAAATGGGTGGCTACACATCTCCATGGAAACCACCTAATTAAAAGATCCCACCCATAAGTGGGTGGGTCACATCTCTATTGAAACAACTTAGTCAAAAAGATCCCATCCAATAATACTGAATGAGGATTATAGAACGTGGCTTTTCTAGGGTACACAACAGTGTCAAACCAGCAAATATCCCCTTTCCTCATTCTCTTATTGACCAGTAGTATTGATCTCTACCCAGTTTTAAGACTTACGACAGAGGTAGGTAAACTAAAACAGTGTGTGTGGTATTGTCATATATACATCAATGGAACAGAACCTGATATCCAGAAGTAGAGCCACACAAACATAGGCAACTATTTTTTTTCCTATATAGTTTTACAATTATTATCAAAGACCAGTGCTACTGGATTACAGTACACAACTTCAAGTATTTCTTTCTGGCTATTATAAAACAGTAGACACTAAAAAGAAGTATCTTTACGGTAAGTCAGAAGTCACAGTCATTTGATACATGAAAGACGTATGATTAGAATTCTAGATTAATAGGGTTTTCCACCCCCTATCCCCAGTACTTTAAAGATGTTCAATTTCTTCTGACTTGCATAGATTTTAATGAAAAGTCTGTCATCATGATTTTTTTTTCTCTGACTGCTTTTAAGATGTTCTATCACTGCTTCTCAGCATTTGATATAATAATGCATTGTAGTGTACTTTTCTTCATGTTTCTTCTGCTTGGTCTTTATTGAGCAACTCTGATGTGTGAATTTATACAGTTTTCATCAAATTTGGAAACATTTTGACAATTAGTTATTCAAATATATATTTTTTCCTCTTTCTGGAATTCCAATTACACATATGCTAGAACGCTTAACATTGTACCATAGGTCACTAAAGCTCCTTTATCCCTTTTTATCTTTCCTTCTTTTTTGTCTTTTTCCTTTATGTGTTTATTTTGGATATTTTCTAATGCTATATCTTCAAGTTAACTAATCTTTCCTCCTGTCATTTCTAATCTACTTTTGATACCATTCAGTATATTTTTCATTTCATGATTTCAGATATAATTCTCACTTCCAGAAGTTTTATTTGGGTATTTAAACATTTCCCATTTTTCTCTTCCTCATGTTTAAATTTCCTCTAACATCTGAACATATGGAGGGAATTTATAATAACTGTTTTAAAATCATTTCTGCTAAATCAATCATCTTTGTCATTTCTGGATCTGTTTCTATTGACAGACTTTTCTCCTAGTTATGGGTCATTTTTATCTCCTATGCATGCCTGTTAACATTTTACTGGATGCCAGACACTGGGTTTTTCATTGTTTGGTTCAGATTTCACTGTATTCTTTTTAAAAAGTATTGGATTTTGTTAAGGGACACCAGTTACTTGGAACCAGTTTGATCCTTTTGAGGCTTGTTTTTTTCCAAGAATTGTGAAGAGTCTGAGATTGTATGCTATTTCCAAGCTCACACAACCTGCCACAGTTTCATGGATGCTGTCTAAAGACACAAGACTCCTTGGTCAGAGGGAAAGGACACCACTATTCACAGCACAGCAAGTAAAATGAGATTCAAATTTGCATTTCTTCTTGGCCCCCAGCCACACCAAGTCTCACAGGAGTGACATGGATCTACATCATACCAGTGGATCATCACAGCTGAGTAACCCCGAGCTTAGGGAATTTGAATCTTTTATAATGTGCTGCAAGCACCATTGTCCTTTGCTGCAGCAGAGACACTATCCTTTTTATATTGGACAGTAAACAAATCTGCCCTTGGCCTCAGGAAGAGATATTCTTTCTATCATCCAAGGCAGTTCACCATACAGACAGCCTTGAAAAGACAGCCTGGAACAAGAGGGCAGTTAGTTGGGTGGAGCACACTGGCTCAGCAGGCAAGAATGCTTGCCTGCCATGCCAGAGGACCCGGGTTCGATTCCTAGTGCCTGCCCATGTAAAAAAAAAAGAGAGAGAGAGAGCAGTTAGTATCTCTGTGCACAAGACATGTAGAAATGTGACAGATCCATGGAGAATTGTTTCTCACTATTCTAAAGCCTTATAATGGTTTCATATAAGTCTCAGGCTAATTTACACCCACCACTGACACAATAATCTTCCTAAAATACTGCCCAAAGCACTACGTCTTAGGAAATCTTTTAGTTTTGACAGGTGGGAGCACTATTCCAAGTCCTGTGTGAGTTCAAGGAATTGTTTTGTCTACTCTTCTGCAGTGGTTCAGATCAGTACTCAAAAAAAGACTTGAATGGATCTCTCTATAGATGTGTGGATCTCTCTGTAGATATGTGAAGCTCTCTCTCTGTCAGCCTACTTCTCTCCATTACTCTGGCCCACAAATTGCAACCATCTTATTCTTCCCATACTCAAACTCTCTCCCCTAAGCTTAGTGAAACTGCCAGGTTATGTTTGGGCTCCCCTTTCCCACACTACACCCTGAAAATTCTCTCCCTGCAATAATCAGATGCAATTGTTGGGCTCACCTTATTTATTTTCCTTCTCTAAAAAATCAATGCCATGTGCTGCCTGTTATCCAATATCTGAACTTTTGCATATGTTTTGCCCAGTTTTCTAGTTGTATAAGATTGGACAATAAATCAGCCCCAGCTACACCATCATGGCCAGAAGCAAGTCTGAAAGAAAGAAGTTAAGCTAGCAAACTATTATTGTCTATGTATAAGATCCTGAAGCATCAACAAAGCAACTGCTAAAACAAATAAATAAATTTAGCAAGGGTACAGAATACAAGGGTTAACATGCAAAAATAAATTGTAGGGTGGGCCATGGTGGCTCAGCAGCTAGAATTCTCGCCTGCCATCCCAGAGACCCGGGTTCGATTCCCGGTGCCTACCCATGTAAAAATAATAATAATAATAAATTAATGAATTAAAAAAACAAATTGTAGCATACTAGTAGAAAATATCTGCAAAATAAATTTTTCAAAAATAACTCCATTTATATAGCATCAAAAAATAAAGTACCTGGGAATAAATTTAACAAAATACATGTGTGCTGGTTTGAAATGATGTATGTACCCTAGAAAAGCCATGTTTTAATCCTAATCCCATTTTGTAAAGGCAGCTGTTTCTTCTAATCTCTATTCAATACTGTGTTTGAAACTGTAATTAGATCATCTCCCTGGAGATGTGATTTAATCAAGGGTGATTGTTAAACTGGATTAGGTGACAACATGTCTCCACTCATTTAGGTGGGTCTTGATTAGTTTCTGAAGTCCTATAGCAGAGGAAACATTTTGGAGAATGAGAGCGATTCAGAGAGAGTAGAGCAGAACGACATAGCCACGAGAAGCAGAGTCCACCAGCCAGCAATCTTTGGAGCTGAAGAAGGAAAATACCTCCAGGGAAGCTTCATGAAACAGGAAGCCAGGAGAAGAAGCTTGCAGATGATGCCGTGTTCGCCATGGGCCCTTCCAGATGAGAGAGGAACCCTGACGGTGTCCACCATGTGCCATTTCAGATGAGAGAGGAACTCTGTGTTCACCATGTGCCCCTCCATTTGAGAAAGAAACCCTGAACTTCATCAATCTTCTTGAACAAAGGTATCTTTCCCTGGATGCCTTAGATTGGACATTTCTATAGACTTGTTTTAATTGGGACATTTTCTCGGCCTTGGAGCTGTAAACTAGCAACTTACTGAATTCCCCTTTTTAAAAGCCATTCTGTTTCTGATAGATTGCATTCTGGATAGCTAGCAAACTAGAACAACATGTAAGACCTTTACTCTGAAAACTACAAAAAATTGCTAAAATAAGTTAAAGACTTAAATAAGAGCAGGCAAAACTAATCTAGGAAAAAAGTCATTTCATTACTCTGAAAAAAGTCAAAGTAAGGGCTGCCTCTAGACTTGGGGGCAAATGATTGGAAAAGGAAGCATGAGGAAAGTTTCCAGGGTATTAACATTTTTCTAAATCTTCACTGCAAGATGGTTATGATGCATATGTTAAAACTCATTTATTTGTACACTTAAGAGCAATGCATTTTATAATTTATAAATTTCACCTCAACAAGAAAAAAGAACTTTAAACAAATATTGAACTCTAATTAGTAGGTTGGCTTTACATAATGGTATGGTTTATCAGTTAAAAAAACTACTACCTCTGTTTCTTATGAGTGAACAAATGTATAAATATATTGACTACATTGAGAACCTGGTTTCTCATTCTTCAGGGGAAAAGTAAATGTATGCATATGTGTGTGTGTGTGCATGTATACTCCTAGCTCTCTCTGCTGAGAGGGACTAGAAGTAATGACACACAGTGGCAATAAACACATCTTGTAAGCAAATCTTCGTTTCAAAATATCATTCTCGGGCAGGCCACAGCGGTTCAGGAGACAGAGTTCTCACCTGCCATGTAGGAGACCCGGGTTCAATTCCTGGTGCCTATCTATGCAGAAAAAAAAAAAAATGCCATTCAACACTAAAAGGAACCAGGGTCCCTTGAGAAATGACTGACTCTAGGGCTGGGATAAGAAAATTACAAGACAAACATGGAACATTTTATGTTCTCAAAAATAAAGACGTGCTCAAAAATAATGGTGACCTGTCAAAAGGATAAGGGAGTCAGTCACCTTAAAGAGGCTGATGCTGGCAGTTCAACAGCGGTCCACACCCTCCCACAACTTCTCTGCTACCTGTGGGTGGATTGGGTGTTTCTGTGACAGGAATCACACCCTATCCACAGAGGTGTGAATCTCTAGCCTTGTGGTTGGGGAAGGGAGTTTTTAAGTTGCTTGTTAACTCTTCTTCAGCCCTAGAGGCAGCAGCTGCTTTTGGTAGTTGTTACTTCTATATAATTTAGAATTCTCTTCTACCTCTTTAGTAATTGATCATTTTTACTAGAAAATCATTCCTGATATTAATTTTTCCTATTCAAATCACTGGTGTGGTATGTGTCTTCTGACTGGACCCTGACAGATTCTACGATACATCAGTCCTCTCATATCTCTCTGCATGACCTAAATAAAAACATGAGGATACATCACACAAACACAGTCTAGAGGAATTCTACAAAATAAGTGGCCTGTACTCTTCAAAATTTCAAATTCAAGTAAGACAAGGAAAAATTACAACTAATTCCAATGTGTGATTCTGGCTTGGCCACTCTGGGTAGAGGAAAAGGAATAAGATATAAAGACCACTTATTGGAACAAATGATGAAATTTGAATATGGACTGTGGATTAGACAATAATATTATATCAATGTTATAACTCCTGATTTTGATAACTATGTAACCGACAAGTTAGGAATTAAGAAATGATTATGATTATTGAATCATTATATTTATTTCTTTTTACTTTCTATATTAGAATAGCCAGAAATACCTGAAATTGCTGAATTGTAATCTAGTTGTTTTGATCTTTGATGATTTTATTACCATATAGACTTTATCTTGTGCCCTTATGATTATAAACACCTTGTAAATGACCCTCATTTGTACCCTTTTTATCTGGCTTTTCAATTTTAGAAATTTATGATCACTAAAAATAGTCCCTAATGTTTATTAATGAAGGGCCTTGAGTTAGCCCACAACTAACCCATACCAATTCCAAAATTATCTTAATAAATTAAGCTAGATCTAACCAAAATGGAACCACCTGACATGTGCAGTAGCTTAAACTTTTTAAGTAACCATATCTCTTTATAATTTTTAAAATCACGCAAATCATATTAAGGCACCATTTTCTTAGATACATTCCATGAGTAAACATGTAACCTATCTGCACATGCTCAATAATTAGACCACCTCTAATTGCATCTGAAGTAATTGCACTCATTATCCTAAAAGCTGCCCATCTTTTGATACTATAAAACTATCAGAACTTCTGCAGTTCAGGGAGACAGATTTTAGGCCAATAGGTCATCTAATCTTCTGCTTTGCTAAACTCTTTCTCTCTTGAAAATGTAGCATCTCAGAAATTGGTCATTTGAGCACATGTGACAAAGAACCCACCGCTTTCAATCAATATCAAGAAATTGTCTTTATGAAAGAGCATATCCTTGTTCTTCAGAACTACACACTAATATATTTAGTGGTAATGGAGAACTTTGAAATTGATCAAAATAAGCGCGCGCGTGTGTGTGTGGAATGTATATTTAAGTTCTTGTACAATTCTTACATCTTTTCTGTAAATGTTAAATTATATTAAAATTGAAAGTTACCAAAAACAAAAGCAAATATATATATAGTCCTTGAAATCAAAGTGGTCATTTTGAAAGGCATCAATAAAAGTTCAAAATTGAAGTCTGGTTCAAGACGGAAAATTGAATACATGCATCATAGCACTGAGAAAACATCAAACAAATTTGAAAATATCCCTGAGCAGATCAGAAATTGTGAGCAGGTAGGATGTGACTGACAAATTCTGTAACACAAAACTCACGTATAAGAAAGTTATTGAGAGATTTAAAAAACCATTCCCAACCAAGTCCCAGAGAAGACTCCAGATTAGAATCAACAAATACAAAGCAAGAACAGGCCTTAGATAGTTACAGGAGCAATGACTGAACCTAAACCTGTCAGGTGCCTTCTCTTTTGAATATACTAAAGAAGAGGTCAACATTTGTTTTCAGGACAAAACTTTAGAACTGCTTCCTCAACAAAGCAAATGATTTACCAAGTGCGGGGGAAGAGAGAGAGAGAGAGACACACAATGTGTGTGTCTATGTGTGTAGGACATGGGGGCAGGGGGTGCTCCTAATTAATGATGAGGCTAGAGAGAGGCAGAGTAGAAACTGAAATACAAAGTGCTAAGGTCAACTTTTACCCCTAGCAAGAATTTTGGCTCTTTGAAGTGAGAGTTCTGACACAGAAAGCTCCCAGAATAGGCATTGAGAGCTGAGTAGGGAAGTGACCCAAATTACTTGTAACCAGAAGGAAAGGAGAGCCACTCTCACTCCACCTGCATAGAAGACAAGCTATCATTCAACCCAGTCAGTCACATTTCTGACTCTTCCTCCACTTCCAACCAGCGCTCCTCCCTCCCTTCAGCCCAGTGGTACTCTAGGAAACGACAAGAGGGAAGGTTTCTGAAATCAAAACTTGAATTCACCAACAGATTAACATCAATTCTAGATGGAAGCCCATTGTAACAGGGATTTTTATCATTGCTCTCCGTGGTATCCTCAATACATAGAACAGTCCTTAGCACATAGTAGTTGTTTTAGTAATTATTGGTTGAAGGAATTGATACAAGCAAAACATTATCCTAAATGTTCAGCAGTAGTGGAATGATTAAGTAGCAATCTTACTCATTTACTCTTAATCTTAATTTAACAATGCAACCAAATATTATGTCGCCATTAAGTTTCTTTGTAAAGTTGATGACACTGTGAAATATTTGATATAATATTGATGAAAAAACGGAAGGGACTACTACATACATACATGAAGGAAATACACAACCTCTTGATGGAATTATGGATGATTTTGAGGAAATATTTGAGATGAGTTTGATTCTCTGTTTTCTGACCCAAAATTACTTTTTTTTTTCTTTGCATGGCCAGGCACCGGGAATCGAACCAGGTCTCTGTCATGTCAGGCAAGAATTCTGCCACTGAACCACCGTCGCAACCGCCCCCCAAGTTACTTTTATTATCAGAAAGAAAATCAATTTTTTTAATACTTTAAATTTTTTTCCTAGAGACACAGCCAACCCAGATGTGATTACTATCTGTCCTAAACTAAATTTATATCAATGAATAAACAAATGCAGGATTAAGTGCAATCGGTATAAGGTAGTGCTGAGAGCATGGACCCTGGAGACCATATGCCTAAATTTGAATACTGGCTCTATACGTTATAGCTGTTGACCCACGGCAAATTACTTAGACTTTCTCTGCTTTAGCGCTCTGCTTCTGTAAAACTGGGATAAAATACTTCCACTGAAGTTTGATGGCGATGATCAAGTGAATCAGCGCTTGTTTGAAATGTACAATCCGGCCGGGCGCGTAGCGCTATTCAGTTGCTAGCTTTTGTTAATTGAGTTCAAAACACTATACCAGTTCAGGTGAAGAGATAACTGAGCCAAATTCCAGTCCCTTTCCACAGAGAGCTAGGAAGTGACACACAAAAGCAACTTACGCGTCAGAGCAGACTGTAATCAGGATAAAGCCGGTACAATCAGCAAGCAGACATTCAGAGGAAGGAATGATTAATTCTGAAGAGAGAGAATCCAGGAAGTCACGGGACCAGTAGGATTTTAGCCGAGTTCTAAAAAAAAGTAGAATTTCAACAGGTAGCTCATAGGAAAAACTCGAGAGAAACCGCAGAGGATATTAGCAAAGGTACACAGACGAAAATGGTGTTGCTCATTTCTCAGGATGCCAGAACGCTGGACGAGATGGAGAGAGCTGGGGATGCAGAAGAAACCTCGGGAGCAGAAAGGTAGTTGCAGAGCGTTTATCAAGCAAAATGTCCCGAGACAGGAAAAGGATGACAATGATATTGACAATAATAATAATAATGCCATGCGGTACTAAAATAAAGGACAGGCGGATTATTAATAAAGCCAGGACGACCATGACCCACTCGTGGTCACATTACAGACTACGAGATTCGGTGCCACCAGAGGGCGAGGCAGCGACTCTCCCAGACTGCGACCAATCTGGAGCAAGCGCGCGCAGCAAAGGACCTGGCGTGAGAACTATAATTCCCACAAAACCAGGCGAACCGCTTTCGTAACTTCCGCTTCCGCAACCCGTTTCCCGTACCCTTTTCCATCGGACCTACCAGAAGAAGGACTTGGAGCGTGACCCCGCGTGACTGTCGCGCCTGAGTCAAGTGGCCCCAGTAGGCGGGACTCCGGGACCCTCAGTAGTGACCAATCAGCGTTTAGGATTAGCCGGGAGACGGGGAAGGAGAAGGGGCGAAATGGTTCTGTGGTCACATGCCGCGAGCTCTAGGGGAGGAGCAGTTGCCTAGCGGCCCCTAGGAACTTCCTATTTCCGGTTCCCGGAGCGGTCTACAGCGAGGCGCTTTGGGAAACGCTGGCCTCTGACTGGAGCTCGGGGACCGGGGTCCGCGGTTGGCCCTTCGCTGGCCCCGACTCCCAAACCCAGACAGATATTCACCGGACGATTCTGAGCGGCAGCTGCTCTCTTCTCCCGTGGCACGTGAGTTGAGGGGCGTGGAGGAGTAGGGCTGAGGAGTGCTCGTATCTCCGCGTGTGTGATAGGAGCCGGAATAGCCAGTGTTTCTTGGCCCTGGTTCTAGACGAAGATCCTGCTTAAGAACCCTAGGGCAGATTGGAGGCGAAAGCGTGAGGACCGGGAGGCACGGAGTCCCGAAAAGAGTAAAGGAGAAAGGACCTCCAAAGCCGGAGAAGGAATTTACGTGTGCTTAGAAGTCAGGGAAAGGAAGGTCCCCAGGTATGAAGTCTGCTTGAGGTATTACTGGATACTAGATAGAAGTAAGTTTGGCCTGCATCGTGGAGGGAGGTAAAGTGGCATCCTTTGGAGAGCGAGGATATGGCTCTGAGCAGTTGGAAAGTCAGTAGACTAAGCAGAGTGAGAATGCTAGAGCTCTGGAAGAGGGGATGTGTGTATGGTGGGAAGAGTAGCTAATAGATGGATGTTGTGTTCCTCTTTGTAGAGAGCTTCTGCTCTTGGAACTTGAGGCTACATCTCCAAGGCTTTTTCTGTCTGGCAACATTGGGCTTTTCAGCTAATTGCCGCTGCTCTTCTGAAAGTGTAGGCTGCTGGAGACAAGGAAAAGGGTAAGGGCTGCTATATCAGAATTGAGCTAGCAAAAAGGAAGGAGAAATGACACTCAAAAATGGAAAATGGCTATGGCTGTTCTCGAGGGGTGTCCAGTGATGTGCCCTGCTTTCCAATTTCTGGCATAGTCATTGGCTATCCCACTAAAGGAAAATTTTTTAGCATTACCAAATAATCTGTGGTTGTAGAATAAGAAAATTGAGGGCACTCCTCCAAGATCATAAAACCCTGCCCTTTATTGCCAGAGTGTCTTGGCAAACTCTTTACCTTGAAAATCAAAGCCCTTGCATTTCATATTCTCCCTAATAACTTTGTTGCACCTTATATTTGTTATCAGAAGCCTTCCAGCAAATATCTTCATGCCATAAATAGTCCAAGTTGCCCCAGTAACTTTACACATATTTGATATTTAAATAACTTAGGGCAAGTAATTTAACCTGTGTTTAAAAAGAAAAAAGCCTCTATTTCCTCATGTGTGAAGTGCGGAAAGTAATACCTACTTTTATGGGTTGTTAGGATTAACAAACAAGTTCCAGGTATAGCACTTATTGTAATTGTGTATGTCACTGAATCAAGGAGAAACAGCTCCAACATTGCAAAACCTTAAGCAGGAAAGAAAGAAAGAAGAAAAAAATGTAAGTGTTGTGCCAGTCTGTCCTACCTTTTTGAACCAGTAAGCAAATGGAAGCTATTTTATCTTTACTAATTCTGAAGGCAGGGTGATTAACCCATCCCTTCCCCATTTTGTGAGTTTCTTTGTTCTAATTTGGGAAACAAACTTAACAGATAAGGAACCAACTTTGAGGCCAAAGAACACAGTCTTAGTGTGAGCATCCCTTCGGAAACTGCTCCTGGGGGAAAAAAATTTTGAGAGCCCAGAGTGTTGAAATTTTAAATTAGGTACTGAGTGAATATAAGGAAAATGACGTGACAAAGCCTTTTTGTTCAATTAATTTTTTTTTGTAGTGAATCAGCTGGTCAGGTTGTGTTGAGCAATAGTTTAATTTAGAAAGGGGGTGTTTGAGGTTTGGGTTCTTTGTTCCACCTGTTACTCAGTGAACTGTGTGACAGTGGTTCACCTTTTACCTCTTGCTTTGTCAAAAAGGAAGCATAGTTTTGGTTGCCTACTTTCATCCCCAAGAAATTAGTGTGAAAGGAAATGTATGTATGGTGAATAAGAATGGATCATGAGCTCTAGAGCTGCACTAGTTCACACCGCACTAGTTCACACCACTAGCTATCTCTCAATGTTGTCATATGCAAAAAAAAAACAATAATCTTATTTACTGCATAGGATTTTTGTAAGGATTTATTTAGTTAATATGTGTTATGTGCTTTGAATAGTGCCTGGCAGGGCGGGCCGCGGTGGCTCAGCGGGCAAGAGTGCTTGCCTGCCATGCCGGAGGACCCCGGTTCGATTCCCGGCCCCAGCCCATGTAACAAACAAACAAAATATAATAAAATAAGAAAATGTTTAAAGATGTTTCCCTTTCTTCCTCCCTTCCTTCCTTCTCTGTCTTTCTTTAAAAAAAAAAAAAAAAAAAAAAAGAATAGTGCCTGGCAGAAAGCATGCACTCTGTTGGGGTTTGCTATTGTCATGGTTGTGATTTGGGGTGTTTAAAATGTATTATGGGGACCCCAGCCCTCATGATTATTCTGTGAAAGCACCTAATTAATATTCCTGTACTGAACTGAAAGTTGTTTTGGGGTGCACAAAGCCAAGGAAACAACGTCCCAAGCATTTATTGCCCTAGTGAAGTGCAGGGAAGAGGAGGTCAGATATAAATTTATTTAGTGGAGTAGGGAGAACACACTCAGATCTTGAAACCTTTGGGATTTGTAATTTGTACAGCCTGAGAAAATGGGTTTGAGGAGACTAATTCAAACCACTCATTCTTTTTCTAGTACAATTTTATTTAAATATATTCACATGCCACACAGTCATCCAAAGTATACAGTCAGTGGCTCATAGTATCATCATGTAGTTGTGCAGTCATAACCACAATCAATTTTAGAAAATGTAATTTTAGTAATTTTAGAAAATTACTCAAAAATAAATATAAAAAGAACACCCACGGTGTGTGAATAGTTCAGTGGTAGAAGCCTGCTGTGCAGGAGACCCAGGTTCAATTCCCAGCCCATGCACATCCCAAACAAACACACGAAAAAACAAACAAAATTCAACAAATGGTGCTGCAATAAGGAGATACTCACATGGAAAAAGAATGACCTGTTACACACACACCGCCCCCATATTGCATACAAAGGAAAAAAAAGAACACACAAAAATCCCATACTCCTCCCCCCCATTATTTATTTTTTCATCTTTATTTTCTTACTCATCTGTCCATACAGTGAACAAAGGGATTGTCAGTCACAAGGTTTTGACATTCACACGGTCACACCATAAAACCTATATAGTTACACAGTCATTTTCAAGAATCAAGTATACTGGATTACAGTTCAGCAGTTTCATTTATTTCCTTTTTGTTATTCTAATATACTAGAAACTAAAAAGAAATATCTATATAATGCCTAAGAGTAACCTCCAGAATGATCTCTTGACTCTATTTGAAATCTCTTAGCCACTGAAACTTTGTTTTGTTTAATCTCTTTTCCCCTTTTAGGTCAAGAAGCCTTTCTCAGTCCCATGAAGCCAGGGCCAGGTTCATTCCTGAGAGTCATGTCCCACATAGGAGAGAGGGTAGTGAGTTTATTTGCAGAATTGGCTTAGAGAAGCCACATCTGAGCAACGAAAGAGTAGACCACTCATTTTGAGCTGATAATTTTCTCCTTCCTGTAACATATTATTGAATGATTTTTCAGAGAAGATGAGATATTAAAATAGACAAATGTCAAGCTTAAGGTGCTGTGTTTATTTCATTGAGAATTCTTAGGATGAATATGGAGAAAAACTGTGGGATG
Source organism: Tamandua tetradactyla (assembly GCF_023851605.1). NCBI lineage: Eukaryota > Metazoa > Chordata > Mammalia > Pilosa > Myrmecophagidae > Tamandua > Tamandua tetradactyla. Next base: position 71,151,241 of record NC_135333.1, on the reverse strand, counting down.
CTCCTGAATATTGATAGAAGTTAGGGCCCAAAGAATCCAAGTTTCTTTCTCCATTGTATGCCTTCCTTAATAACTTCCAACCTGACTTTAGCTGGTGTCTTTTTTTTTTAAGTTATAATCTAAGTGTTTTCTTAGGGAGGGCCACTAGGTTAAGCTGTCTTTATGATGAACTAGTATTATATAAACTCTGAATGATACATCTTAATCTAACTTTTCACCAAACAGTAAACAGACTAGAATGTCTCCACTCAGACTTTCATAATTAAATAATTCGTTTTTGTTCTTTCCCTCTGAGGGGTTCGCACCTGAAATATTCTGAAAATTATGTATATGGATTTCCTGAAACAGGTTCTCATGGCACAGAGATAGTAAAATTTATTGCATTTGCCAAAAAGAATCTTATATTTTCTGCATAATTAAAGTACCATTCGTTCATTGCACATTCATATGCTTTTTATCTTTCCCTTCTCCCCTGTTCCATTCCTTCCCAGCACACACATACTGTCTCCCAAAAGGATGTTCCCCTTCCACAGCTGCTGGAGGACTGGACTAATACTCCTGATTGTGGCAGTGAGAGAAACCTGGCAGACAGAAGAAAAAACCTGTGACCTGGTAGGAGAAAAGGGTAAAGAGTCAGAGACAGAATTGGCTCTACTGAAGAGGCTGAAACCACTTTTTAACAAAAGGTAAATGAGAAAGACTTTAAGGGGCTTGAGAAAATGACTTTATTAAAGAGTGTTTTCCGCTTCTTACAGATTTTACTTCCATAATACTCTGAAAGTACATATATAATAATCTCTTCTGGGTCACAGTTGTAATTCAAACTTTAGCGGTGCTGGTCTTTCTTGGCCAGATATTTTGCGTTCTTTTATGATAAAGAGCAGATTCCCAGCCCAGTTTTTAGTAGTGATGTGCAATTCTCTCAGCTTATGCAGAAAAGTAGCTTCTTCCAAGACCAGATCCAAAAGACCAGTTTGTAGGAATTCATGCACTATGTGGTATCTGATAAACATGTTTAAGCTGTATATTTCATCTAAGTGGCAAGAATCTTCACATACATAAATCTGAAGATGATCCTTAAGTACGAGGGAGTACTTTACGAACATAGACCCTTATTCATAGGAAATACAGCTAACATTTTTTCATAGCCTAGAGCAGGTATTCTGGAAATATCTGTCTTAGATGGTATATTCAAATCAGTCATCATCAACGGTTAGGATGGTTCAGAGTCATGATGTCTTACAGTTCAATAAATAATACTATTACATTTAGCCATAACTTCAGATAAGTAAATCAAGCACACCTTTATTTTCACAAGAGAAAAGGAGGCTGCTTTTCCTGAGGTTGATAGTGAATAACTCTCCACTTCAGTCTTTCTTCTCATTTCTCTTCCAGCTTTGAGAGTACTGTGGGCCAGGGCCCAGACACATATGTCTACATGTTCAGGGTGTGTCGGGAAGCTGGCAACCGTACCTCTGGGGCAGGCCTGGTGCAGATCAATAAAAGTAATGGGAAGGAGACGGTGGTGGGGAGACTCAACGAGACTCACATCTTCAATGGAAGTAAGACTCTCCCTGTTGATTGACTAATTGATCCCAGATCAATCCCTCTGACAATCCTGTATATCTCAACCTTTCCCAGACCCTTTAGGATATCATATGTTATGTGTGGTTCAGCACATCTGTGTCTATAAGCCACAAGCTGTCCGTTTCCATAGCTGCTCTGGAGCCAAGCTGGGGACATTATGTGATTGTTTTAAAGTCAGTGAAAAGTTTATGCAGAAAGAATATGGTCTGAATTCTATAGCCTGGAGTCCTTTATTTCACCCAAATACTTAATTAGTTTCATGCTAGGAATGAAAATAACAAGAACACCATATCTCATCAGATTAATCAAACATTAAATTTTTAAGAGTTGGGTTTTTTTTTTGTAAACCAGTCAGGCTACAGAAATTTCCCTATTGACTTGCACTGTGGTGAAGTCATAAAATCATACTGCTGGAAAAGACTGTGTGTCTAATTCCCTCCCTTAAGCAAACATTGGTAATTAAATTATCCAGTGCAGATGGTTTGTTCTCTAGCATAATGCAAAATTGGGGGCTAAGGATCAGAAGACCTGGGTTCTTGACCCAGCTAATCATAATCAGTACTCCTGTGACCTTAAAACATCATTTTACCTTTTTTATCTTGTTTTTTTAAAGGCAAATTTACCTTATTCTGATTAAGAAAATCAAATGAGATAGTTTGCAAAAGAACTTAGAACATAATAAACACAAAAGAAGACATGCAGTTGAATTTTAAGAATCATCCACTTTGAATTTATCCATGGCTAATTTCAAATCTTAGGCTTCCCCTGCTATCCAGTGATTGTTTGGACCTTCTTCTTTTGCTGTTAGCAGGTGTTCAGAAAATGTGAATCAGTGTTAAGTGAAGGTATGGATCATAATTGTTTTTTTATTATCAGTTGCCTGCCTTTAATGTGGAAAATTAAGATTATTCTGATTCTTATTTGTCTTAAGAGAAAACAAGACTGTTGTAAGGAAGCAAGTTTTAGCTTGTATTTCTAGTATATAGCACTCTTACTAATGAGAATTATGTTAATTAAAATCAGTTTCTCTGAACTGAGTTCTATTTTACCCTGTTACTCCTGTTTCTGCTTTCCCCCCACCCCAAGGCTCCATTTTTTTTGTCCCTTCTCAGGCAATTGGATCATGCTGATCTATAAAGGCGGTGATGAATATGACAATCACTGTGGCAAGGAGCAGCGCCGTGCAGTGGTGATGATCTCCTGCAATCGACATACCCTAGCGGTGAGGTGTTGCGGGGAGGGGGCCAGGGGTATACCTTGGAGGAGATGAAAGGACTTTTCTGAAGTGAGAGAGACTTTCCAGATTGGGAGGGAGTTATGAAAACCAGGAGTTCAGTGTTTCCCTTGTCATTGACACCCTCTTCCATCATACATGGAAAATAGATTATTGAACTGAGAGGAAGCAATGGCGGGGTCGGGGGGTGGTTATAGGTCTTTTCCTTTTGGGAATAGACATCAGATGAAAATACTTTATCTTTTATATGTTACAACCTCTCATCATCAGGACAGTTTTAACCCTGTATCTGAAGAACGAGGGAAAATCCAAGATTGTTTCTACCTCTTTGAGATGGATAGCAGCCTGGCCTGTTCCCCAGAGGTCTCTCACCTCAGTGTGGGTTCTGTCTTACTTGTCACGTGAGTACCCTCTTTCCCTCATCAGTTCACGTCTTCCTTTCTTTTTTTAAGGTCAGAAATAGCTATTTTGGGTAGTTTGTGGACATGAATTGGGTGTTTTCACTATAATTGGAGGGAAGGGTATAAAAATCTTCTTTAAACTGGCTGTGCAAGTCAAAATGAGTAGGTTTAATGTTTTGTCCCCAGTGAACATTTACATTTTGAGGTCCTTTTTTTATTCTCCTGGAGAACTAGTCAGTTTTTAATACCATCCCATTAGATTATTCGGACTTCTAGAGTAATGAAACCATATATTTAAAACGGTGATGATTCTCAGCTGTAAGTCAGAATCATGCACTATGTCTCATTTTTTTCCCTCAAACCTTTTGCTCTTCTCAAACTGACAGCACTACTTATCTGAGGGAAGCTACAAGCCCCCTTTTTCATTTGGCATCACTAGCCTTTATTTCTTTCTCCTTTTTACAGAACATAGCTTAAAAAACAGCTAGCAATGAATATAAAAATTATTCTTAGTATCCAAGTTATACTATTTCTAAATTTTTAAGTATATATTTCTTTCTTCCTCTACAGGTTTGCATCACTTGTCGCTGTTTATATCATTGGGGGGTTCCTATACCAGCGACTGGTGGTGGGAGCCAAGGGAATGGAGCAGTTTCCCCACTTAGCCTTCTGGCAGGATATTGGCAACCTAGTAGCAGTAAGTAACAGAACAGCTAGAAGAGTCTGTAACCTGCATGCAAGGTTGGGTGGTTAACCATTCTGGCTTGTATGGAGCACAGGGAACTGAGTGCTAAAACCGTTCAAGTCCCAGGCAAACCAAGACAGTCGGTTGCCATAGTACGAAATAAGTAGAGTAGTATCGTTTCTGGCCTGCTGAGACTTAGCTAGAAGATCTGCACTGGTCATGGTTAGAACAGTAATCTCTTCACATTCTTATTTAGCTTTAAATAGCTATATAGTATATAGATGGCAAGGATGGGAAACAAAGATGCCTAACTGGAAGAAAAATTTTCTCATTTTTCCCTAAGGTTAGGCTGATTCTTGGATCTTTTGGGTTTTCTCTTCATTTTCCCTTGAGATAATCAGTTATTGCCATATCTTTAGACCATAAATACACCCTGCCTTATTCTAAAGTTGAATATTCCAAATTATTTCCTTTGTTTTTTTCCCTACAGGATGGTTGTGACTTTGTATGCCGTTCTAAACCCCGAAATGTGCCTGCTGCATATCGTGGTGTCGGGGATGACCAGTTGGGAGAAGAGTCAGAAGAAAGGGATGACCATTTATTACCAATGTGATTGCACTTTGAATGTTCCACTGCTTCTTCAGTCCTCCAAACCAGAGCATACTCAGCCCAGATTTCTCAGTCTCCATTCCAGTCTTTCATCTCACCATTAATATTGCTCTTTGCTTTCCAGTTTGCTTTTGGTTTGCATCCTTGTCTCACTAGAATTGCCTTCCCTTTGTTCCCTATTTTCTCTAGAGAGGTATAGCTGTAGAACAGAGATATAACAGAACCCATGACAACAGAGGCTTAATATCAAAAGGTACAAGTAGGATCGTTACAATGGGCAAAAGGGTATGGCTGCTTTTTTTCTTTTGCATGGGCAGGCACCAGGAATCAAACCTGGGTCTCCGGCATGCAGGTGAAAACTGCCTGCTGAACCACTGTGGCATGCCACCTAGCCCTTTTTTTAAACACATTTTTCACGAGTTTTTAAGACACTGGATTTCTTTAATTAAAAAAAAAGTATTTATTCAAGGCTTGATTGCATTCATGCTATTACTGTACCCTACAGTAGTCTCTATGAGAATCTGGATGTAATTTCTTGCTTGGACTACTTTGCAGAGATTACTTGGTTGCATTCCAAGTACATCTATTTAGACTGAGTCTGGAGAGGTTCTAGATTTGCTTCTCCCACCTTTGGGATTGTAAGGTACCATCATTTGTTGACATGGGGGTGACTTTTTATAGCTGGATTGTGGTATTATTGTATCAGTCCATTTGTAGCCAACATGCCTAATCCAGAAGTCCAGTTAGTTGGAAAGGGAAATGAAAATAACCTATGCTTCAGGGGTCCCAGAAAAGGGAAGCCAGCTTACTTCGTAATGGTGACATTGATTTTCTTCTGCCATTTATGGTAAAAGCTGGCAAAGCTTTTTTATTCCTAAGACTTTCCCTAATACCAGTATCTCTAAACATATATCACACTTTTTTCAGGCATGTTATTCTTACTTTTTTTACCCTCATATCATCTGGGAAGGGAACGGAAGCAAATGTGGGACATACAGGGCTCTGCTGTCCCTTATGCTGGCTCAGGGAAATGTCTTCTTGCCCACATTTCTGTGGTAAATGGTCTTTAATCCTCTAACGCATCTACCTTTCTGTTTAGGCCACATGCCCAAAAACCTGGGCTGATATTTGTTATAGTGAACCCTCTGGGCTCATTATTGAAGAGTAGCATGGCTCCAGTAGACATAAAAGGGATGGAATCAGTAAACAGAGGGCTTCTTAGAAGCTTTTAAAGGAAGGGAAATTATTTCCTCTTTGGACTTTCAATACTATTAGAATTTTTTTTTCTTTCTAAACAGAGAAAATAATGTTATAAAAGCATCTTGTATTTGTATCCCTTCTCCACATCCTGGTGTTTTAAAATGCAAAAAACCCACTTTTTGTACAGAAACACTGAAAGATTAAAAACAAACAAACCACGTTGGCCTAGTTATTTATATGAAAGAGAGTAGAGATAGTGGCATAGAGTAAGACAACTGAGACCAGTTTTCATCCATTTACTGAGGAAGAAAAAAATACTTTAATATTTTTGTTGTACAAGGAGTAACGCCTAAGGCAGGTACTTTTATTCCAGACCTCAGTCCCACCCACGCACGCACTCCTGTTTTATAAAGCTATAGGACAGCAGAGTTGAAATTGAAAAGAAAGGTAGAAGACAACAGATAAACTGGGCAAGAGTGGAGATGCAGAAAGAATAAGAGTCACACACATGCCAAACACTTTTTAGTCCCTGCAGCAAATGTGAAAGATGCCAACCAAGTCTACACTGGCTGGTGACCCTGCCACAGATGCAGGTGAAAATGTTCAATACTAAGGGAGTTGTGTGACAAGAGAAAACTCTGGGCCACAGCTACAGAGGGACGAGGGGGAGTACCAGATTTTGCTATTTGTGTCACACAAGCTAGAAAACCCTACCTCTCCTCTTGGGGGTACTGACCCACATCCCACCCATCTCCTTGCCTTGTTACACAGAAAAGTAAGGCCCTGGCTAGATGATCCAATTCAGGATAAGACTGAGCAACCCTAGATCTCTAAAGGACAGCCTCATAAAGATTGGGTTAGGATAAGTGGGGATGTAAGAATTGTAAAGATTTTCAAAAATAGAATAGAACCCAGAGAAAATTTCAAAGCTGCCGCCATGTAGCACCAGCGACCAGTTCTTGCACTTCTCTTCCCTGTCTCAGTAATCCCCTCTACAGAAGATTTACATAATTGGGACAGCTCTTTCTTCCCTGCAAAGTTTCTGCTAGTCCCAGGTTATAACCTGGACACTGGGGAGTGTCTGCCTTAGGCTGGTTTGTGCATGAGGCCATATTAGGTCTCCTTGAGGACATTTATCTTGGCGCAGATCTTGAGGGCAGGGCCCAGCTTGATGTTCATAGCACTCATAAGATGTTCTTCTTTAAGTAATAAGAGGGCCTGTCCATCAATCTCCTGGGAACGAAACTCCTCTGCAATCTCTTGACAGCCTAGAAGGAAGTCACGAGAATATGTGTAAGAAACCACATGGGGCTACAAGGGACATGAGGGGGAAACTAAAAATGAAACAGACCTAAAATGATTAATTCCAAAAGTAGAACTTGCTTGCCCTAAATTCAGTAATATCAAAGCTTAAAGCTTTGGAAGCAAAATGAAATTAGAGAGCAACTGGCTACCAAAAAAAAAAAAGATCCAAGGTCAAGAAAGAAGAACTAAGTTGTTCAACCATAACTATCCAAATGGCTTGGGATGAAGGGCAAAAATACATATATATCTGGGCTAGAAAAAAATCTAAGGGCCTTTATGGCATGATTAAGGGCCCAGAATTCAGACAACAGCTTGAAGGGTGTGAAGGTTAACAGTCTTGCCTTGAAAGGAGTAGGGCAATGATAATCCCTTTTCCTCATCTGCATCTTCACTGAAAAAGATCTGTTATTCATGGCCATCACAGTTAATCACACAGTAAAAGTCTCTTATCCAAAATTTTTTATGAGAAACAGCTGACTCACAGAAATGAGAAAGATTACGAAACTGTTGGCCTGGCAAAGACAATGTCAACTCAGAATAAAATGAGGAAACCAGGCCATGGACACAACTTGAATGACCATCAAGAATAGAGCCTTTGTATACTACCACACTCAAGCTTCTAAAAAGTTAGCTGTTTCCAAATCAATAGCCCATGTGGGATAGCCTAAGGAAGACAAAGTTGGAACACTAAGCTCATAGATGGCCTAGGATCTGTTGAAGAGACCCCAACTACCTTGCAGAGAAGCGATGAACTCGTACACCTCCTCTACACTCCAACGGCTAGGGTTACTAGATAGGAACACAGGGTTGATGCCATGTAATTCTGGTGTAGGTGCTGTGTTGGGATTGCCCAGGTCACGTTCACCGTGCCCAGTTCTCACTGATAAAGGCCCAGGAGATGTTGGAGAGAGTGCTTCGTCATAACTGGAATTATCTGAACCCCGGCTAGAGTCCTCTTGACCCTATAGAGAAAATAGTGAAACCAGAGTCATGAATAATTCAGTGTCATGAGTTCCTCCCTCCCCAACCACCCTATGGCTTAACTACACAGCAAGGAAAAACTAATTCTTACCACATGTGAAATGTGCAAATGCCTGAAGACACTATTCTCGTGTCTTTGAAGTATAACTTAATCACTTTCTTGATTCTGTTCTACTTATATTACTGATGACTGATCTAGATTTTCTCTATTCAAGTACAGTGCAGGGATTAATGGGTACATGAACACATACCCAAGAGAGGAAACAAAGAGCATGATCTCTTGGAATTTGGAATAATGCAATCAATGTGAAACCAGAGTTTTAGTCTCACACCCCTTTACTGAGTAAAGGTATTGCTCTGTAAGGGAGGAGGAAAAGAAAGTGCCCATTATAAGCATAGCTGGCTCTGCAACAGAGCTCACCCGGTGGCGTTTGCCCTGGATCTTGGCACGGGCAATGTCAGAGGAGCTACGACGGGGCCCACGCCGGCGCACCCGAGCATAGTTGGCTTCTTGAAACTCTTTCATTTTCTTCCTCTTCAGGCGGAACTGGTGGCTACAGCTCACGTTGTACCTACAGATCAGGCCACATGCAGATGTCAGAGGTGCTACAGAAGACTATCTGCTACCCTATCCTAAAGGTGAATTGGTATTTTAAAAGCTGATTTGGGGAATAGAATGGAAGCAAAGAGGGAAACAAAATATCAGTTGTGCAACAATCCTAAGGAAAGGGAATAACAAAATGAGGGCAAAAAGAGGGGAGCCTACAGTACCTCTTTGCGCAAGTCATGGAGCAGAATCTCTTGGAGCCACGGAACTGCTCTGCAGGGGCATACTTCCCACAATACTCACACTTCAGGAGATTCGCCTTCTTATCTAGCTCTGAAAAACAAGGGATCACTGGAGAGTTGCCACTGGTTTCTGCTGCCCTCAGGCCATCATTAGGCCCAGAAATGGATTCTTATGACTTTCACAGACATACTGAGATAGTTATCCCCCAAAGACTTACACAACCTCATTGGGAATCCCTAAAGTGCAAAATCCAAAATCATGAAGACTAGTCCCTCAAGAACATCATGAAGTCTTTAAAGTCTTTCTAACCTTAATTAAGCCAGACTATTTCCAGTTTAGATGTTTCTTACTAATGTTACCCTAATTCATACTCTCAGATTTTCGACATGATTCAGTTTCTGAATGGGAAAGGGGAACTTACTGATGACTAAAAATAGGAGAGACCTCCCCTACAAAGATTTCCAAAAGCGGGGGAGAAATGTAAATAAGAGACCTTATTGTAGATTATAAAATCTAGAATAAGGAAAACTGGAAATTAAATGTCCTATTTAAGAAGTAATTCAACAGTTTACATGAGCTGGATAAAATTTCCTTAATCCTACATAACTCCTTTTGTGTGATTTCTATATACTCTGATTATATGGTTCCTGTGTGTATATCTCATGTCAAATCAGTAGTTACTAATTTATACCAAGTCCTCAAAAGTGTCTTCAATAGTCTCCTTCCCCCAGAAAGAACTCTAAGAAATACTCACCCGTAGATGGACTATCCCCTCCCAAGGGGCCACCTGACTGATTCTCATTCAGCTCTGTTGGAAGGCCAGTCTGCATTGGCTTCTCAGACTCCTTCAGTAACTGAGAACAACCCACCTGTCCCAGAAAAAGTTTACAGGTAAGTTATCCCAATTCCCTACTGCCCACATAGCTCTGCCCAACATTCCTCACCATCATGTCTCCACCAGGATCTCTGAGTTAAAACCCACATCTGGTTCAGCGAGTTCACTTTCAGCCTGGCAATCAAGTGCCTAACTGGCTTTTTTCAGCTAAGCCATTGGAGAATACATTCCTGCCCTGGCTCTCCATTTTGTCCTTTTCCTTCCTAAGGTACAGGGAATACACTTAGGAGTCAAGACACCTGAGTTTTTATCCTGGTTTTACAACTAGTAGTACCTAGGAGAGACCTGTAACTTCCCTACCACAATTTTTTTCATTATAAAACAACCTAGTTTGTCTCATTAAACATTAAAGCTTTAACATTTAAATACTTTCTTTAAAAAGTGTTAAAACGCTTTAAAAAGAAAATACTATTTTCTTCCTTTTCCTCTCTTCCCAAAAGTTTCATTTTCTGATTCACACAGTCTCTCCTTTTCTCTTCCTTTCCTTCTTTATAACTAACCAAATAAACAGCATGAAGCATTCTCTAATACTTAAATAGTTCTGTGCTTTTTGTCTTTAGTGGAATTTGAAAAGACAACAATCAGACCAAGTTCCCACTTTCAAGTCCCACTTTATGACCCTGCCCTCACCGGGAAAGGTTCTGCTCCTTCTTGGATAACAAAGCCTTCAATGATGTGGGTGAGAATCTGGGGCTTCACAATGGCCTGTGGGGGTTTTGAATCACCCAGCTGTCTGGACACCATGGCTAGTGAAGGAGGTGGTACTGCTGGGGCAGGTGTCAAGGCTACTAGCTCACTGCTTGGAGCATTAGCATTCCCACTGGACACTGGATCAGTTTTCTCTGGAAAACAAAAACAGATTAACATAACTGTGTTAATAACTGATCCATCTGTTAGCCTAGCCATCCTGACCTTTCAAAATCATACATCTCCACCCTTACCTTCATCCTGGATTGTTTCTGGATCTACTCATCTATCCTCCCAAGTTCAGGCCCATTTCCTACTGAGCCAGATTTTGGCTCATTCAGAACAATTTATTCTCTGTGTACCCCAAGTGCATTTTAGAAGTATTACTCACCTCCAAGACTGCTCTTATCCTCCATGGCCTTTGGGCTCTCTGCTACTGGAGATGCCTTGACAGGAAGCATTGAACCCAATGCTGAGACATTATCTCTCTCCTCCTCAGACTCAGCCTTGCGTTTGACAGCCAAGGTCTGGGGTTTGCCCTATATAATGAATAGGAAAGAGGAAAGGAAGAAACCAAAACTTATGAGTGGATAGTAAGGAACCACAATTACTCCCATTATTAGAGAAGATACACTTAATTCTAAATTTCCCAATTTGTATACTCCCACTTCCCATGGTACACTAAAACCCCTGGTCATTCCCAAGAAGTATAACTCCTCTATCAGGACAAAAGAACATGCAGCATTATTTAGTCCTGACCTAGACCTCTAGACCCTGGATTCATTATGGGCCAAGAACTCTTGCTTTTCTAAACACTGATTTGGTCAAGACTCTCTTTACCTTAGTTCAGATCCCAAACCCCAAAATGATTTCAGTAGAAAACTCAGGAGTATAAAGTTCAGATATTATGTACATTAATAAATCTTTTTCTGACAAAAAAAGCAGATAAATACCAGTATCCTAACCTTCTCAACTCTTTATTCCCTTATTAAGCCATGCCCTACTTCCACTGGCCCCCAGGTCCACTCTCAAGGGTTACAGTGTCTTCAAAACCATCAGACATCACTCACCGGCAGGTGCACAGACTGCATGTAGAAGGCAGCAGGGACCTGGGCTACAACAGGTGAGGAGGTAGTCACCCCACCTTTTACTACATGTGCTGTTCCCTGCACAGGGGCAAGGGTCATCCCAGGGCCCAATGTGGGAGGGCACTCCTGCAGTGCACCAGGTGTCTGGGATGAAGGTGGCGAAGATGCCAAGTGGGCCTGACCAGCTGGTTGCACTGTTCCTGGCATCCCCCGGGAAGTAGGTACAGCAGCTGCCAGCTGTGCCAACCCCAAAGCCTGTGCCTGGGCTGTACCTGGCTGTCGGGTGCCCACAACTTGCACAGGGATATGAGGTGGTGGTTGCTGGGTAGCTGACATCTTAGCAGCCCCTAACTGTGGAGGCTTGATAGGTGCTACAGGTGGTTTGGACTGGATGGGGATGGGTGCCTTGGGGGTTGGGTCAGGTGGGAGGGACAAGGGTGAAGACTGAAGCATGGGTTGAACAACTAAGGTTTGGGCTTGCTGCTGGGATTGGGAAGGTGGGACCTGCTGAGTAGGTGGGACCTGTGGTGGCTGAGGGGCAGTGAGGGTTGTGGCTTGTTGCTGCTGCTGTTGCTGCTGCTGCTGCTGCTGTTGCTGCTGCTGCTGCTGGGCCAACTGGAGATGGGTAGCTGTGTGGAGGAGCTGGGACTGTCGGTGCTGGAACTGCTGCTGGTGGTGGATGGCAATCTGCTGCTGGATCACCACCTGTTTCTGCTGAAGGTGAATCTGTTGCTGTTGTTGAATCAGTGAATGGGGCTGGATCTGTGTATAGGTGGCTATAGGAAGAAGCCCAGAATGGAACAAAGAAAAAGAGCAAGACAATTATTATTATTAATTAAGAGCAAAGTCAACTTTCCAAGGTGCACCTAAGTATGCATCATACAGAGAATAGAAATCTAGGCTCTAAGAAACTTCAAGATCATCACATCCCTACTTTCCTCAGTCAGACATTGCCAACTCTCTCTAGTATTAAAAATCTCAAGGAAAATAACTCCCTTGCTCAATCATTTAACAATCCTCAGAAACGTCTTGCATTTATCTAACTTTTATTTTCTTTCCTACATTTAAGTATCATATCCCTTTACTCTGTACTCAGCAAAGAAAATGTCTGGCCCATCCTCCATACAACTGGACTGAGTCCATGTCGTAGTCATTTTTGCATTCCTAGAACCCAGGCCCAGTGCCTAGTGCTTGAGAAGCCCATAATATCCACTGAAAGGAAAAATATCCATAAAGGTAAAAACACCGACTTTTCCCCCGAATGCCTCAATTTTTAAAAATTCATCAGTTTAGGTCACCACCTATGAAAAGTCTTGAGTCAGAGGCTAGAGGTTCTGACCTTGGTTTCCTCTGCTGTCAACTGGGATTGATAATATCTACCCCTCCATGCTTTACCAGAACATCCAGAGAATATGCAAGGTATGTGATAAGAAAATACTTTGGAAATAGCTGTGCTATGTATGTGCATAGCAGATATTGGTAATACAAATGATAATTTTTGTGACAATAACTAAGGTACAAGAAACAAGGCAAAAATAAATACAACCATGTAAACTACACACATCTATCTCTAACCATAGCCCAAAGCAAGTATTACACATTTATTATAGAAAACCATTGTTCTATTTGCTAGTCTTATGCACTCTAATACACTTATATCATCTTTGCTCTGTACTGGGCCAACTAACCATTAAACACATTCCTTATGCTAAATTGTAAGCTCCATGAGGACAGGGAATTTGTTTTTCAAAGACGTATCCCCTACACCTCCTAGACATCAGAGGTGATCCAATTAAAGCTCCATGAATGAATGGGTAGCGTGAACAAAGGAGTACAAGGCAACTGGTAAGCTGCCTGCTGCCTGCTGGAAATAGACAAGATTTATCACTGTTATCTGTCCTCCCATCTCCCAGGACTACCTAGTTCAAGGCTGACAGGATTCTCTTTCCTTCTACTCTAGGGCTAAGCGAAGTAGGAAGAGAAGACTAAGAAATGTACTCTAAAGATTTCAAAGAAGTTTGAGAGAGTAATTACATTGTGAGAGGTGATAGCTCACCTGAGCTAATAAGGGTCTGGCTGGGAGCAGGTGTAGCTGTCCGTGTCAGATTCATGCCCACATTCTGACTACTCCCCTCAGCTTCGGCCTTCTTGGCTGCTGCACTTTCTGCCTCTGTCTGGCTGCCCTGGCTCACAGTCACTGTTTGGGCTGCAGGCAAGGGCTGCACCACTCCTGTACCCTTCCTGGGACAACTCCCACCACCACCCAGTCCTGAGGAAGGCAACTGACCCAAACCCCCAGGTGCCTGGCCACCTCCTCCTGGACCCATGGACCCTGGAATGCTACTCCCACTGCCTCCACTAGCTTGACTAAGGTTGAGAGACTGGCCTGTGGCCCCAGAGGAGGCCTGAGCCACAGCTAGGGCCTGGCTAGAGGCCTGGGAAAGGCTAGAGGCAGCAGAGGCTCCAGGAGGAATGGCCTTCTGAGTTGAGCCTTGCATTTGGGGTCCTTGGGTTGAGGCCTGTTGGTTCCTTACAGCCAAGTTCTGCACCTGAAAGACATAAAAAAAAGATAAGATTGAGAAAAGGGAGATAAGAGATTCTACACTCAAAGATTTCTCTGACTGAATCAGAAGTAGTGAAGATATCTATAGTACCACATTCCACAACCCACTTCAACTTGTACCCTCACCTTTACAGCAATATACATTAAAGGGCTTAGTCTCCTAGAGAGAAACTCTGTTATCACCATCTGATTTTTCAATCTCCTTCATTCACTGTCACGTTTGTCATTTTCCCAGACTCAAACCCATGACCTAATAAATTCCCACTGTTCAATCTAACATTTCATGGTATTGCTTGAGCAGCCAAGGAAACCAAAACAGAGTATTATATAGATGTCAAAATGAATAAACCACAACAATATGCCACAATATGGATGGATCTTGGCAATGTTATTAAGAAAACATTCCTAAAATGATTGCATATAGCTTAAGAACCTTATAAATTCAAATGCAAATTATATATATATACACACACACACATATATGTATGTTATCTTACAATAAGGTATCTAGGATGTGCTTCAAAATAATCCATGGATATTTTGAATTTATATTTGAATAATCATGGATATTCCTCTCACATGGAGAGGTATGGATATAGAGTAGCCACGTGCTGAAAACCGCTAAAACAAGACAGAAGGTACACAGATTCATTCATTCTATTTTTCTGTTTTTGTAGGTTTGAAATTCTCCATAGTAAAAAGTACTTTTTAGACAAATGTAGATGTAATAAAACTATATAAAGGGTGGTACGAAGGTGGCTCAGCAGGCACAGTTCTTGCCTGCCATGCTGGAGACCTGCGTTCGATTCCTGGTACCTGCCCATGAAAAAAAAAAAAAAAAAAACTATATGAAGACACAAGAAAGGGATGAACCTAGGAATGAGAGTGATTGTTACCATGGGTAGGGGCAGACAGGGAATGGAACTGAAGATAGATTGTTACATTAAAAATTACTGAATAAATAAATTAATGTGGGCCATAAATAGACCAATGATGAGAGTGTGTCATAAGGCAAGATTTATGATTGATTTGTCAAGTTTTGTGAACCAGAGGTACAACTAAAAATACTATTAGCAACGTTTTTCAGTAACATGTATTTATTTAAAAAAAATAATAACAACAATGTGGAAGAGGATTAGAATAGATTAGACTGAAGTCAAGGAGACCAGTTAGAAAAGTACTACAGTAATCCAGGTGAAAAACAGTAAGAACCTGAATTCAGGCAGCAGCAGTAAAGAAGAGGTGATACTTTTGAAAGCCACTAGGACACACATTATTAGATGACAGCTACACAGTTTTCTAATCAGCTCCCTTTCCATAACGGCAATTTCAAACTTTCCTATTCTCCCTATAATACCTCAGAACTACCTTGTCTTTCGCTTCTCTCCTTCCTCCTATCAAAGGCTAATCCTTTTCGATGCTCTGGATACCATCCCCTTCCACCTCCTAACGAAGCTTCTAGTAAGACCAATCCTCTCCAGTCTCTTCTACTGGCTCCTTTAACATTACCAGGCTTTAACTCCATGTTCCCTTCCCTAAGCTACCGTTCTTTTCCCATTACTGCTAAAGTATTAAATTCATTATATTCATTGTATCCATTCATTTCTTAACTTATGCTACTTTGGCCTCAACCCCCACCACTCCACTGAAACTGCTCTCTCGCCATGTTACTAAATGCATCTTTCCTGCCTTCCCTGATGCATTCAAGAGATGAGGACCACTCCTCCTCCACTTTATGTCTTCATGAAATCATACAACCCACATTTTCCTCTGACTGTTTTCTCCCATTCCTTTTTGCCAGCCATCACCCTCTACCCATCTTGAACTGCTCTATTTTCTAAAGGATCATCATAAACCCTAAGGTCTCCTTCTTAAAGGTTTTTCTCTTCTCTAAGCCATTTCAAACATTTCCTTGATTTCAATTATCATCTACCTGCCTACTACTCTCAAACATTTCTCTCCAACCCAGACCTCCATGCTCTAGAACCATATACACAGAACTGCTGACTTAACATCTCCTGTAGATGGCTCCCAGATACTTCTAAGTCAGCATGTTCAAAACTGAACTTCACCCGAAATCTACTTCACCAAAATTCTTCATATCGTAAACAGCACCACCAGCTACCACACTGCTAGTAGTGTCAGACCTCACCTCTGCTCTCCCTCAACTGCCCCATCCACTGAATCACTGACTCATTCACCTCTTTATAATTTTTTCACATCTATTTATTTCTCTCCATCTGCACTGATACCCACCTAATCCAAAACATCATCTTCCCCTAACCTGTTGTAACACACTTCTTATCCCTATTTTCACACTCACATCCATTCTGATTTTTCTCCAGAGCCACCATGACTGTTAATAAACACTCAAATTTCTGCATGCTTAAACTCCTTCCATATACTGGGGGGGGGGGGAGAATGGGGGAATATAGGAACTCATTTTCTGCATGATTTTCCTAATAAACATAAAACTGCTCTAATAAAAAAAAAATTTAAGGAAAAAAAATCCTTCCGTAGTTTCTCAATGCCCTTCACATCAGGCCCAAAATCATAAGCACAGCCCCTAAGACCCTAAGGACCCTGCAAGATAAGGTTCCTCCTACCTCTCCAGCCCCATCTCCAGCCCCCCCTGCCAAACTCCAGGAACATAGGCCTTCTTTTAACTACTCAAGGTTCATCCCTTCTTGCAGCCTTTGGACACAGTTTTCCCCTGCCTTCAACAGTCTCCTTGCACACTGCCACCTGGCTAACTTCTACAGGCCCCAGTTTAAATGTTACCTCCTCAGGAAGGCCTTTATTTTTACCCGTACTCCAAAGGTCCCATTCTATGTTCTCAAAGCACCCTGTACGTTCCAAAAAGCAATTATTACACTGTTCAGAAATTAAATACTCTAGTATTTATTTAAATTAAATTATATACTGTTCAGAAATTAAACAAATACTTTCTGATGATTCAATGGTCTGTAAATCTCCATCAGTGTAAGGATTATGATTTTCTTGGACATCCCAGGCTAAGGTATGTGTAACACATCCTAATAATAGCTGTGTTTTTATACAATCATTATGTCTAGACACTGTTCCAAGCACTTACACATATCAGTTTGTCCTCACAACTCACCCTGGGGTAGTTATATTAAAATACCTATTTTATAAATAAATAAAATGTGGCAGATGTTAGGTCATTTGCCCAAGGTAAAATAATTAGTAAATAGTAGAGATGGAATCTAACACAAACATCAGACTCACATTTTTAATAGAACTGCTATTCTATCCTTTCATATGTTGATACTCATATATTTGATGAACAGATAGATGAATGAATGAATTGGATAGGGAAGCAGTCCCAACTTTATCCTCTGCTCCCACTGCTATTACCATAGTTGAAACAAAGTTCTCCCCTTATAACTAGATGATCCCAAGAGCTGACAGGTTCTCTAACTTTTTCTTTTCAACGTATATGCTCCTTGATGATTCTTTCTAAAATACTTCCCTTTTCCTATTAATCTGCTGTTTGTTAACCAGCAATGGCCCTTCTGCCTATGAAGTTAACTACAAACTGCTTTATTTAGCCTTCAGGGTCCTCCCTTACAATGACCTCTTCTATCATTAGGCTTGTCCTCTCCCCTTTATCCACTTCTTCCCCAACTCCCACCAAACACACTCATATTTGCAGGTGAACTATGCCTTTCTGCTTGCTGTTCTCTACAGTCTTCTTACTCCAGAGCAAATCCTACCCTTTCCAAGATGCTGTTCAAGTGTCCCTGAAAGCCAATGCAAAGCAATGCGCCAACTCTTCTCTAAACTCACGTGTCACTCAAAGTTAGTCCCACTTAGTTTAGCACTTTGTTCTTTAAGTTCTCTAAAAACTCATATTTCTTTATAATCATCCCATTAAGTCTTTTAAATAATTTCTAGGGTATATATGGGCATATCAGTAGAAAAATCTCAATATTTTCTTGCCTACAGATAAAACGGATGAATTATTTACTCCAAGATCCCAGTTTATAATCCATTTTTGGAAGTTAAATATTCAGACTCAAAAATATATATATATTATGAGAATAAGGCATAAGAAGTTAATAGTTGGGAAGGCTTTTACAGGGAGGAAACAGGGAGCAGGAACTCAAGTTGAAAACCACAGTATCTCATAAGCAGAAGGACCCAAACTTTCCTACAGGAAATCAGCCAAGTCTGCTACACATCTATCTAACAACAGAAATCCTTCACCATTCCTTATCTTCAGGAGATAGCACAGGGGGACAGGGGGACTGGGGGGAGAGGGGGGAATTAAGACCTCCCAAATAATACTGAGCCACAGAGAGCTAGGATGGTTAGGAAATCTACCCCACTGTAGGAGTCAGACTTCCCAGATCCAGAGCACTGTTTTCAGTCAACTCTACTTCCCTTCCTATCTCAAAAGTTATAAGGCATTCAAGTTCTACAGCAATTTAAAAATAAATAAATAAACAAGAATTCTATAAAACAGAAATGGGGCAGAAGGGAGGCCCTGGTCCATCGATATTCTTTCATCCTCCCCAATACCCATCCACAGGTAAAGTGGATGCCACTGACCTGATCTGCATCTGCATGAACTCCAGGAGACTGGGCAGATGGTACCTCCTGCTGGACTGCAGCCACTGCCCCATTAGGCATCAGGATGAGTTGGGAGGCTAGAGGCACATTCCGGCCCAGGGTCCGGTTTACCTGCAATAGGTTTCCCAGCTGTGGCTGGCAGGGAGAGCAGGAATAGAAACAGAGAAAAAGAGGACAAGAGGGAAAAAAGAGACAGAAGAAACGGAAAGGAAGGACCACAAGACAAAATAAACAGAAGATATTAAACAGCTAAGCCCTGCCCCTTTCCACACCAACCCAGGAGACTTAGACTCCAAACGCGATGAAGCCTCCAGAAGAACACCTAGACTGTGTAGAAAACTATGGAGTAATAACAAAAAGTCAAACATCAGAGAAGTTGAGACAATGAGGATTTTAGAACCAGAACTTCTATACAGTAAGGAGATGGGCTGAGAGATAACAATTAGAATTTGTGTACTTGAGCCATAGGTTTAAAGGTTAGACTGTTTGTGACACAAACTTAGCTAAATGTGATGGCCAAGATCTTCCAGCTTATGATCTCAATGTAATCTTCAGGCTACTTGTAAATACTGAGCATCATTTCTAGGGGCAAGTTAAGCTGGGAAGTAGATCAGCTCACCTCAAAACATCTGGGTAATCATGGTCAACTAAAATAACTTTCACTCAAGTCCTTACCAAGGACCAAACTATGCCCCTGGCACAATGGAGGCTGTGTCCGTGGCTTACCCGTAGATACATCTGGGCCTGAGACTGGTTTAGGGGTGGAGAGGTGGTGTTCCCCAGTAGCACAGATTGGGTCAAGGTGGTGGCACTGGGAGAGCTCACACTCTGGGATCGGCTGATGAGCTGAGCGGCTGACGTGGTAGCCAAATTGATCTGTGTGGTATAGAAAGGAACCATGACTAAGGATTTCAAAGAGATAAAAGGAAGTGTACCTGTTTCCCTGCTGACAAATTCAGTGACACAAGAACAGAATATGACACCTTCCATAGAATCAGGAGGAAATAATAACTTCCTATCCTTAACTCTCATCTCAGCTACTATGGAGTATTAACAAAGTTTAAAAAAAAAACACACAAAAAACCCACTTTCTAATCACTAGTGGAACAGCTGGAAGGCAAAAGAATGAAATGGAACAAACTTTTGCTTCTCATTGAAGAGTCCAGAGATTAGCCCTTTCCTCTTGTTATCTCCCGTCCTTCCCCAGGATGTCCTCCCTTCTTTCTAGACAACCACATTAAGACTCCTGTATAGATCCAGGTTGGTTACTTTCCCTCTTACTACTATTTCCTATATAAAGAACAGTAAATCTCCACTGATGACTCAACAACCACTCTGAGATTAGCTGTGCACAGTAGGGTAATGTAGGGACAAAAGCCCAGGGCAAGAAGCCTCTCAGTGGAGAAAGACAGTACTCACTGAGGCCTGGGTGGTGGTACTCTGCTGCTGAGTGGTGCTGGTGTTTGGGGAGCTGGCCTGCCGACTGGCAGCAATTGTGGCCTGTTAGAGGAAAAGGGACACAGGAACAGAGACAACAAAGGAAAAGACTTGAGTCTCCTGGTAATAAATCATAGGCACAAGACATACAGAAATTTCAGGTAAGAACAGAGAGACTCTACTTTTGAATAAGGCAGCATATATTCACTATTCCAGTAACCTGCACATTACCATATGCGCTAACCCAAATTCCACAAATAAACTGCTTGGGGTAGGCAGGCAATCTGTCCTCCTGCTCCCACTTTTAAGTGGGAGAACATTTTGTCAGTTGATGATAAGTCTTGCCCAGAACTGACCAATGGAAATATAATGCATGACACATATACAATTTTCTAGTATGCATATTAAAAAAAAGAACAGGTAACAGTCAGTAACTTTAATATGTTACTTTATTTAACCCAATATATCTAAAATAGTATCATTTCAACAGATATTCAATATAATAAAAATTAAAAATGAGATATTGTGCTTTTTTTCATACTGTTTTCAAAATCCAAAATCTTTGCAGTACATCCCAACTCAGACTAGCCACATTTCAGTGCCCAGTAGCTGTATGTGGCTAGCAGAAAACATACTGCAACAGGTCTGGAACAGAGCTATTCTACGTCTAAAAAGTGGCTCTCCCACAGTTCTTACTGCAACCCAGAAGTTAAGGTCCACCCACCCTCCTAAAAGAAAACAAGAAGAATAGGAGAGACTCTGTCACTAGCCTGGCTTAGTGTAGGATGCAGAATTCCCCAAGTCTCCCCTACCCACCTGTAGTGCTGGTCTCCTCCCTCTTTGGCCAGCTGGCTGCTGACCTCTTACCTGCTGGACAGCAGCCAGACTATGTAACTGGGCATTGCTGAGCTGCTGCTGGAGCATGAACTGGTGAAAATATTGAGCGGCATTGGGCTGCCTCTGCAGTGCTTGCAGAGCCTAGGAGAAAAGAGCATCAGACCACTTAGAATGCAGCACTCCTAACTTCTGTTCTATGTAACTCGCTATAATCCTGTGAAAAGGAACCACAGGAAGTAGAGAAACAAAGGGAGATGAAAGACGGGACTGCATCATTAACATCTGATTTGTCCATTTTTACATCTGAACCATTAAGTTCACACAGATCTCTAAAAACTAAGGAACTGCTTGTTCTATCTGATACACAAACAGAATTAAAGCAGTCAACTCAAATGAACCCTATTTCTCAAAGTGAGACCTGGAAATACATGATATAGCAAGGAAAGAGAATTGGGACCAGAAAGGTTGAAAATAATGCAATGCTCATTAATATAAAAAGAAGAAAATGAAAGTATATTCTAGGGATATAATAAAGATGACAGAGCCCTATGGGATCGTAAATGATGAAAAAAATAGAGCAAATAATAACTTATGAAGGATCCATTGGGTAAATTTCCAATTAGCTAGTATTTTCAAATACAAAACATATAACACTAATTGATGTTTATAAAGATGATGCTGGTAGTTCAATTTTAGTGTTAATTAAATTCTACTGTATATTCTTCTCTTTTCTTGTGAAATGTATAATTATTCTACTAACCAAAATATTTTCTTAAATAAAACACCTCATCCCTAAAGCAAATAAAAAATATGGAATTTACTATTTGTCTACAAATACCAATGTGGTCCCTTATATATCCATTACTCTAGGTGATTTGCAAGAACAGCTAAAAGTTAAAAACCTGACACAATACATGAAGGGAAACAGTTAAGAGTTAGACTCTAGTTAGATGGACTGAGTGGTATTAGAAACCTTACTTGCAAGACTGAATTTTATGCTCTCTATGTGCTCACCCAAACTTCTGTAAACTCAGATTCTCTGAGCTGAAAGGGACTTTATTAATTACTTACTGCCACTCCCCCAATTTGCTTGGAAAGGAACGGAGGACAATTATCATCCAGCATCATTACCTACCCAAGCCAAAATTCACATATCAGAATGTCTCAGAGTTCAGTCTCACCTGTACTGCTTGCCGTTCATACAACGACATCTGAGCTATCTGGGGCCGAGAGCTGCCTCCTGAGCTGGAGCTCCCATTGGTGGAGTTGGAATTCTGCTCGCTCTCAGTCTCCATGATGATGGGCCAGGGTCCCCAAGTCTGGTACTCTGATTCAAAACCTAGATGGAAGCAGCAAAGGATTCAAACTTATACCTTGATCTCAAACTGATATTTCACTTTACTATTCAGGACTACAATAAATCTATAAATCATCTAAGAATCCTCTTCTTCTATAAACTATTATTTCTCTGGTCTTATGACTCCCAAATCTGCAATGCCCTCTTACAACCATAGCTCCCACACACTAACTTTTGAAGCTATGCAGTAAAAGCAGTAACTTTTACATATTCCCTCATGAGGTCATTAAATAAAATGGCCAGAAAGACAACACCTCACCGTACTAAAGCCACTTTACATTCCAATAGAATTTTAACAGTTTAAACCCTTCTCATTTAAAACTGTTATCTCATTTTTATCTTCCTCTACATCATAATTATCAACATCATCTTAATAATGGTCGCTATTTATTGAGAAGCCACAGGGTGCCTGTTACTGTGATGGGCTCTTCACCTGGAGTTCTCTCTCACAATGCTGTAAGGAAAATACTATTCCCATTTTACAAGTGTAAAAACTGAGGCTTTTTTGAAGCTAAAGAAGTTGACAATGGCCATACAATAATAACAGAGCCATTATACACTAATAAATGCTTCCTGAAAACAAAAATACCTGTGATTAAGGCAATGTCACTCAGTAGCAGTAACTTAACTATCCTCATTTTATGGAGGACTTTAAGAGACAGATGCATCAAATGAATCAAAAAGGGTCATAAAACTAGGAGCTAAGAGCTAGCCTACAACCCATATAGCCTAAATACTTGACTAGTTCCAGCTCACTGCTACTAGTAACACATCAGACATGTCACTTTCTCCCCTTATACCTCATTTGCCCCATTTGCAAAGAAGGCTTCACAACTGATGTTAAAATGTAATATATCATTTTAACAAGTGACTCCTAAGTATCAAACAGATATTAAATATATAGCAATGAAAATCATCATGAAAGGAAAGATTCAACTTTTTAGTCTTCTATAACGTGCTATACTAAAATTTGCAAAACATATAAAACATTGCTAAGAACCAGGCAAAGAGAAGCAAGAAGAAATATGCTAAGGTAGCACTAAATGGCAAAATTTTTCATGTTCATTCTTCTTTTTCTTCGTTAAAACTGTCAACTATATCCTCTACTCTTGAGGCACCAGGCCACTAAAATTTTCAGGTCAGCAAAGCACTATTTGGCTTAGGAGAATAAATATCAAACCAGAACTTCTGCTATGGGCTGTCAACAGTTTGATTAGGTTGAATGGAATTATCTTAGGATGGCATCCAAAATAACAAACATAGTAAATAAAATCAAACAGCTTGGCCTTGACAACAAGGTTGAGGAGGTCTCCAGTTCCATTCCCAGTACCATCTGATCACATCATTATCCCCCAAGAACTCTACCTATCTCTTCAGTTTCACTGCAAACATGGAAATAAACCAGTAAGTACACAGGAGAAATCTTATCAGCTTTGACTCATCTATCTTTTCCCCACATCTTTTGCCAAAATATCAAAGCACTGAACAGATACAGACCCATGAATCCTCATTATCAGCATGTGAAGAAAAAAAGTGGGTAAGGATTAGAGGCAGCTTGGCATAGTTGTAAAGATCACTGGACTTAGTTCCCTGGACTCAGAGACCAAGACCCCTTTACTTGTACCCATTTACTAGCTATATCCAGGGCATTAATTCGTACATTCATTCATGAAAATGCTCATCAACTGTATGACCCCCTCATCTCCTCCAGAAAGGAAATCTTATTTTATTAATAATTATGATTTACAGATTGTGACATGGAAATAGAGACAGAAAGCAACCAGCTTAAAGTCTCAGTTTCCGAGGGAAACTGTCCTGAAAACCAAGATTTCTGGATTCTAGGCACATAAATCTATTCATTTGTGATCAACATTGGGACCATAAAATTAAATGCAGAAAGTGAAGACAACAAAAAGTTGGGAAGGCACGGTGAATTTAATTTTTCTTAATTAAACTGGAAGAGGAATGAGTGAGCAGCTGATGTAGACGTCCCCAGGGTAGCTAAGCCGTGGTCCTGAAAGGTAGCATTTGGACGTTTAAGGGTTGGCCTGGGTAGGAGCACGCCTTATGCAAGGGAGCTAGAAAAGGTTACTGAAAGGGATCTGGTACTAGGCCTACTGAGTCAAGAACTGGAGGCAATCAATTTACCTGAGCATAAAATAAAACTTTGTCTTGGAGAAAAGATGGGACATGGGGGACGGGGAAGCGGGGAATTTCGTACCAAAGAAATGGAAGTAATCAGAAGAATAGTTATAGTAGACGCCCGGGAGGAGTGGGGGCGGTTCTCGCTCTATAAGGAATCTTGATGAAAATGAGGTTCCAAAGAGAAATCAAATACAACTGCAGAAGGGGCAGATAATAGTGCTGTCCCGAGAGTCAAGTGACCCAAGTGAGTAGAGAAATGTGCACACAGAGAGCAGGGAGACAGAGAAGTCAAGGAATTGGAGGCTGAGAACCCAGCGGACCATGAAAAGCAGGGAAATAACTAGACAGCATGCTCGGATAGGAGAACCAAAGTCAGAGAAGGAAAAATGAATGAGGAAATGAGCAGTCAGAGGCAACTAGGGTGACGGACAGATAGCATTAAGCACAGCGGAATGAAAAGCAAGACTTGGACAGGCAGAGCATAAGGACCGCAGAGCTAAGCCCTAGAGATAGGCAGGGAAAGAAACTGGGGGAGGTACCTGGGGCGTTACACGGACCGAGGTGGCAGAAGAAACATCCCCGGGCAGCCAAGCCCCCAAAGGTCCTGCCCCTCCCCAGCCCAGGGACACCCGGTTACCTTCGCTCCTGCCTCTGTACCCGAGTCCTCCCGGGGGGCGTTCACCTCAAGTGCCGGGGCACCCCAGTCGCCAGGCTGGGCGGGGGGCTCACTCGGCCTCCGCGGCGGGCTCCCCTCGCCTCCTCCCCTTCCTGGAGGGGCGGGGGCGCCGAGGACGGGGTGGGAGGTGCCCGGCGCGGCCGCGGCTCCCCGCCCCTCCCGCCGCTCCGGTGCGGGCCCGGCCGCGGCTCTGCCAGGCCTCGGGGGCTCCCTCCGGGCCTGTCACTTCCTGCCCGGCCGGGAGGGTGGGCGCTGCAGGCCGGGGGCTGCGGGCCCGGCTGGAGGAGGGGGCTGCCGGGGAGGTGCTTCCGGGGCAGCCGGACCCCTCCCCCGTCCCTCCCCCTCCTCTCGGCGCCCTCCTCCCTCTCCCTCCCGCGCGTCCCTCGTTTCCTGCCGGCGCCCGTTGCCATGGCGACACCGCTCCCGGGCCTCTGCGCTCTATGCCCCGGGGCTTTTCCCCCTCTCTCGCTCTCTTTCTCCTCTTTTTTCCCTTCTTTCTCTCCGGGGTCTGCTCGCCAGTTGGAAGGACGAGGCAGAGAATGTGCTGGCCTCTAGTGGGGGACTCACCTCTCACAGCTAAGGAGAGGGAGATGGGAGAAGGGAGGGAAGTGACGTGAAAAGAGTAAAAAGATATTTTCTCGAGCTTCTTGGGAATGAGACAGAAAGAAAGGATCAAAGGAACCAACAGGCAGAGGCAGAGCAAGCCACGACCCTAACGAAATGACTGACTGGGAAAGGAAATAAAACAGAGGAAAGGAGAGAAAAGGAAAGAGCGCACAACAACAAAGATTGAGGAAAAAGAGGGAATATTGATTGTTTCATGTGTATTTTTCGTCTTTCCCTTAGGCTCCAAGAAGGCGGGAAAGGATGCTGCTCAAAACAGTGAACCCATCGGGAACTGACATTCATTTAAAAACAGCAACCTAATATAACTTGCTTTGAATAACACTTATGGCCTGTAATTTCAGGAACATTTGAGTGTTCTTTTCCCAGTTTTAAATATGTATGTCGGGGGAAAACGACAAAAACAAGGGTAGAGGCAAGGCTATAAAGAGATGTGGAACAATGGGCCGTATTTGGGAGGAAGGAACATTTGATGAGTGGGTATGTTTGTCATTTTTTAATGATATAGATTTAGCAGTTTTTAATCTTTCAGTCATTCAACATTCAGCAAACATTTGTACAGCACTTTTTTATTGCATGTCTTTCTCTAGCCTCTGTTCTAACCTGTTACTTTCTCTCCCTTCTCTTTTAAAAGCCAATGCATAATTTGTTTTTAGAAAAAAATATAGAAGTGTTCTCATTGTTCATAAATTAGATCCCTTTAGAATTGCATTAAGAGGGGACTATTTGGACTCCAGGCTCTTAATTTGTGTTGGCCAGATTTATGTCAGAGAAAAATCTCTGCTAGCTTTTTAGGAACCAGTCAGACAAGTATGTGAGGGAAGAAACTGGAGGGTGGCCAAAGAACTAGAAGAGTAAAGACAAGGAGTGTAGGGAGGTGAAAGGGTATGTCGCCAGGCCATGGATAAACAGGCTTTGGCTAATCAATGAATTGAAAAAATTGTGGCAGGGAGAACTAGCGGTAAAAACTAGGTCAAGATTTACGTAGTTTAATTCAAACCTGGATTTGTCAAAGAAGCTTACTTCTTGTGGGGGCTTAGAAATGCATATATTATTGAATATCCTGGCATCATGCCAAAGTTGTAACAACAGATAATGCTCAGAATATGTGACACTCAAGCCAAGAAGCATAACTCAGGTACTTCCATGGAAGAATTCTCACTGATATGTGTCTAAAGATCTGTAATACATATCCCAGAGAGAGAATCTAGATGTCACTTACTTTTCCAATAGATAATGGCCAAGGGGTACCTGGAGAGTACCTGGCCACTTCAGCCCCATTAAAAATGGAGCAAATCACTAGTACTGCATATAGTTATAGTTACACTCCCTATTCAAATTTCTTCTACTTCCTAAGTCACCTGCCACTACATCTGTTTGAAGTTATATGTCTAGGTGATGTTAGGGGATAAAAATAGTGATACTATGTAATTTTGTTGAACGCCCAATATTTATCTAGCCTGGGAATAATCTACACACAATTCACAGAGCACGCCACAGTGATTGTGAAAACAATTCACAGAGCAGGTCATACTGATTGTGGACCAATCTAATTTTCATATGGAAAGGCTTGTATCCCATATTTCACAGTATTCTTTTCAAGTTTGTTTCTCCTTAATATCTCCCTGTTTTCCAAGGTCATAGGCCTAAGCAGTTTCCCAAAGAAAAATTCAACATAAAAAGGAAATGTTTCAACAGCAAAGCGAAGAATTAGGGCATCTCCATGTATAAGAAATTCATTTTCATAGACTACTTCAGTTTGGGATAAGGCACGGAAGAGCTCACCTCAGTCTAAACAGATCAAAACAATTGGTGACCCATAGGGAATCCTCAACTGACTTTTCTTTTTATAGATTTTTGCTACTTTCTCATTTCCATCTAATGATTCTGCTGGAATTAGTCTTTTCTTTTTCAAACCAAATAGCTGTTCTGAATTTAGGCTAGATAATTTCTTTACTCTGCATAACATTGATGGCCATTAGCCTAAATATGTGAAAAGGAAATGCATTGAATCTGGTATGTAGAAATTGAAGCCCTCCCTGCTACAAGCTTATTTTAAAAAAGATCAAGATTTGAAAGAAGTCAACTAGATGGCACCAACTAAAGCAAATGCAGGGAAAGCTAATATAATTTTGCACATCAATTGAACATTGAATAAGCATTCTTCAAGCTTCTCTAAACCCCACATTGTCCAGTGAATTGTAAAGGAAGATATGGCCCTTACCCTAAGGGTTTTAGTATCACTGGAATGGATCCATCTACAAATAATCATATAAGTATTCCTGTATGACTATGTTTTTAAGCAAACATGGAAGGGATGAAGTAGGAAAAAAAGGAAAGCTAACTTTTATCCTGACTACCACAAACTGTCAGTGTGAACCACCATACACATCCTATTCCCTTCTCAACACAACTAGACTTTAAATTCTAGTTGGGAGAAATGAAATGGAGATTTAGGAGGATTAGAGTCTTAAACTTTTAAAGCAAGAAAAGAACTTTAATATTATCTGAGACTCTCAATTTGCAGTGGAGAAATTGAAAGCCTAAAGGATAAATGGGGAAATGGGTCATTTCATAGAAGATGTCCAATAAATATTGGTTCACTGAATAAATTTCCTAGATGCATGCCTTTCTTTTAACAAAAAAAACAAACATGGAAATAAAAGATATGAGACCTCTCATTTGTCATCAGTAATTCCCACCATAATCCCTTTCTTTAAAAGCACAAGTTTATGATATTGATTGGTTCAACTCAATATTCTATCCATCCATCATCACCCTAAAAACTACAGGTGTACTACACTCCCACAGTGTTGAGTAACATAGGTTGATGATAACACAGGCTTCTCCAGTTTACACAATTACCATGTGATCGAGGACAAATCTCCCAGTTTTCATTTTCCTCCAAGAAAATGGGGACAAGTCTATCACAGAGTAATTTTAAGAAAGAAATGTTTATACTACTTCATACAGTACCTGACATAGAACATGAACTTTTGTTATTAGTTTCATTTAGTAACCCAGTATATTTTCATCATCATCAAATTTATCTAAACCATTCTTTATTTTTCATTTTGACTGCATATTAATTAGCAATTTAGTTACCGAGTTCCATCAATTTTCCTGCTGTACTAAATTTACCTCTTTCAGGTTTCAAATGCATCTTCTGACCTACTGTCTCAGGATTTGAGGTGCAAATTTATGTTGAGACTAAACAGAAAGGAAGACTATATTTATACCCTCTGGGATTATGTGCCCTAGGTCAAGAGAGTCAAGGGCCTAAGGGCAATCTGAAGGGAGAAAGGATTCGATATATACTGAGAGACTCTGCTAACAACTTCAGTAAGCATTGAAGGTTGCATTCAACCTTCTCAGTAACCTTTCCAGATAACTATTATTAATTCTTAATTCTTACAAATTCTTAATTTATAGATGAAGAAATTAATGGTTGGAAAATTTAGGTAAATTGCTCAAGGCTCACGGGGATAGTAACTAACGGTATCAGAATTTGAATCCAGATCTGTCTGACTTGAAAACTCATGATTAGCATTCTTGACAGTATGAAAATGAAGTAGTGCAAAAGATCTGTTCAGAATGATTTGCACATAAATGTGAGCACAAAGCAGCTGGCATTTTCATTGTAAATACTTATCATGGAAGGTCCACACTGCATTTGTTAACATGAGAAATAGCTCTGGTAATCAGTACTAAAAGATGCTGTGGAGATGCCTAAATAAAAAAATAAAGATATGTTTTTCCCTAAATTCTGTTTTATCCTTTGCATGCTTGTAAACTGTAGAAGGCAGAATATAAATTCCCCAAAGATTCTTTATCTTAATCCCCAGAACCTGTGAATATGTTATGTTACACGGCAAAGCGGTTTTAAATTTGCAGGTGGCTAATAATCAAATGACTTTGGAACAGTAAGATTATCCTGGATTATCTGGGTGAGCCTAATGTAGTCACCAAAGTCCTTAAAAGTGGAAGCAATAGGCAGAAGAGACAGGTTGAGTGATGCAATGTGAAAATAATTCAACCCACCATTGCTATCTTTGAAGATGGAAGGGAACTAGAAGCCAAGGAATGAAGATAGTCTAGACAAGCTACAGAAAGCAAGGAAGCAGATTCTCCCTGAGAGCCTCCAAAAAGGAACAAAACCATGTGGACACCTTGATTTTAGCCCAGTGAGATGCATGTCAAACTTCTGACCTACAAAATCATAAGAAAATAAATTTGTGTGGTTTTTAAATACTAAATTTGTGGTAAATTATTGTGGCAGCAGTAGAAAACTAATAAATTAATCAATATTTCAAAAAGCAACAGCTAATTTTAGACATTCTCTACTGCCTGAAAGCCAGTCAATTGCCAACTTCTCTGATCCTTTGCTAGCAACAAGGGAGTCTTTATCACATGCTTGGTCTGATCAATGAGTAAGTACTCGGGGACCATTTTGAGTGACATAGTTCAGTGAAAATTATGTTAAAGTATAATTTTCAAAAAAAAGGTAGAATAAGAATTCTCATGATAAATGTCCAATAAATATATGTGAACTTTTTATATAATTAATCAATTAATTAAGGAAACAGTAAGATGTTAAAATCAGTTCAAAGTGCATTTGAGAAGCTGGATGTTTACAGCAACTTGCTAAAGTCATGAATGTTAGGATAAGATTGCCGGGTTGAGTGAAAAATTGGTTAATGTCCAATAGGACCATAAACCACAATCTTCAGGATTCTTTTCCATCAAGAGACAGAAATTAATTAACTTTACCTGAATTCTCTTTCTTGACTATGCTCTGGAAAAGTGGAGGGCACATCACCAACAACTGCAGCAAACCTGCTTGCCCTTCATCTCATGTCCAGAACATATAAAGAACTAGAAATCAAAAAGAAAAAAAAAAAATTAGTCAATCCAAAAGAAAACCAGGCAAAGGACTTGAATAGGTACAACAAAAAACAAGATAGCCAGGGTAAAAAATATGCCAAAAGTTTTTCAACCTAATTACAGATCAAATTAGAAAGGCAAATAAAAAGTTTATCATTATAAATCCACCAAATTAGCTGAAATTGAAAAGCCTGATAGTATCAAGTCTTTTCACAGAGTGAACCAGTCTCACTTGCTCTGATGGTGGTAGAATAAATTGTTAAACATTTTGTAGAAAGAGTTTGGCATTGTCTAGTAAAATTAATGAATAAAATATTTGTGATCTAGACATGCCACTCTTTTTGTTTGTTTGAAATATTTTATTTAAAAAAAAGCAGAAAGACCAATTAGAAGTTCAGGTGAAGGGTTATAGTAACTTGGACCAAAGGGAGGGTTTGGATATGGAAAGGATTTGTATGAGTCAAGATATATTTTTAAAGTAGGGGTAGCAGGATTTTCTGGTGGATTTTAATTTTGGTTTTGAGCTACACTTAAGGCAAGAAAGAAGGACGGATAGAAGAAATAAAAGAAAAATATACTGAAAACAACAGAAACATGCCTTCAAAATTATGAGAAGAAAACTTTTTTCAACAAAGAAATCTATAATCAATCAGAAATGATTAATCAAGGGCAAGGGTAAAATAAAGACATTTTTAACCAAGCAAAGACTCAAAGAGGTTTCCTCCATACACCCTTTCTTGGAAAGCTACCAAAGGAAATGCTCCAACAAAATGAAAGAGTAAAATAAAACCAAGAGTGTGACATGGAATCCAGGAAAAGGGAACAAACAACAGGTAATATTCCACTTCGCTTAGAAAACAAAATGTAAAAATGAAATGATGGATTACTTGTATTTTACAAAATATCAATAGGTTGTTGTTTTAGTTTGCTGATGCTGCTAGAAATGCAATATTCCAGAAATGGTTTGGCTTTTATAAAGGGAATTTATTGTTACAAGTTTACAGTTCTAAGGCCTTAAAAAAGACATGCTACTCTTAAGTAGGTGTTTAGAAGTACACCTGGAGTCATGTACAAAAATTTTCACAGCAGCAAATGTCATCAACAATAAAAGGAATAAATTGTGACCTATCCAAGAAATGGGAAAAAATACAACGGAAACTAATGCAACAAAATGGGTGAATCTTAAAAACCTAACTTAAATAAGCTGACAGAAAAGAATACATACTGTTGATTCTATTTATATATCAAGTTCATACCAGGCAGAACTAAACTGATGTTAAGAAATGCATATTTGAGTATTATAACCATAAAACAAGGCAAGACAGTGGCTACCTCTAGGGACCAAGAGGGAATTGTGATGGAGAAAAGGCATACCAGGGCTTCTGAGTTGCTAACAATGGTCTATTTTTAGATACAGGGAGTTGTTATGAGGATGTTCTCTTTATATTAACCCAAATTAATGTTTAGGCACTCCTCTTTTTATAAATGTTTTTTAAAAAGTAATCAAAACAAAATATGTCCCTCAAAGAAAGCCACAGTTAGAAACCATGGTTGTGAGTGATGAATTTTCTCCTCAACAAAGGCTTTTGAGGCATAGGTTTTTGGTCTGTTTTTTGATATTTTTGTGGTCACAATGGGAGAGGGAAAGAGGAAGCTAAGTAAATAGTCATTCACCTCTACAGGATCTCTGTGTTTTAAGAATAAGTCTTGTGGTTTGTAATATATCCCTGAAGGAAATGAAATTTTAAAGAATTAACATGAGAATTCCGAGCACTGACATATGCAAGATTATCTTTTTAATCTTACAGTAAGATATGTATCGTTCTAGTTTGCTAGATGCTGGAATGCAACACACCAGAGATGGATTGGCTTTCAATAAAAGGGGATTTATTTAGTTAACAGATAGTTCTTCAGAGGAAAGGCAGCTAACTTTCAACTGAGGTTCTTTCTTACATGGGAAGGCACAGGGCAATCTCTGCTGGCCTTCTCTCCAGACTTCTGGGTTCCAACAACTTTCCCTGGGGTGAGTGCTTTCTATCTCCAAAGGCCAGGGCTGAGCTGTGAGTGCTGAGATGAGGTATGCTGAGCTGCTTAGGCTGTGCTATGCTGAGCTCTCTCATTTAAGCACCAGCCAAGTAAATCTAACAGCATTCATTGCAGCAGGCACACCTCCTAGCAAACTGCAGATGTAATCAGCAACAGATGATCTTCACATACCATTGGCTCATGTCCACAGCAACAGAACTAGGCACCTTCACCTGGCTAAGTTGACACTTGAACCTAATTACCACATGTCTCAAACTAAAATATTATTTATGTTCTTCTTTACATATTTTTAAGTTGACATCTAAAAGTTGTATCATAAATAAATAGTTTAAATAGTTGCAAAGCATTTGATTTCTGGCACATTGTAAATATTGACATTTAAATTAAACTTTCACATCATTCTTTTAAATATATTCAGTAGAATGCATTTAAAAGACACAAACCATCACCTAACGAAAAATACATGAAAAAGTATTTTTTTAATGGAAATATCTATAAGGTATTACTGGACAAAGACCTTGGATTCTTTTGCTCCATGTGGTCAATAACCAGTTCCTGAGACACTGGAATTCAAAGAGAGAAAGAGTTTATTACTAGGCACCTACGAGTAGGGCAGATGGCCTAGCAGCCCAAAATCTGCCTCCTCAAATTGCAGTAATTCAGGTAGTTTTATTAGAGAAAAGATGGGCAGAGTTTAGGATAATGAGCACAGTGGCCACAGATGATGTAATTAGAGATGATCTGATTATTGAGCATGCGCAGATTGATTACATGCTTAGTCACAGAATATATGAAAGAAAATGGCAGAATGAGATATAGGTGACTTGTAGGTTAAAGTCTAAGCTACTGCACATGTCAGGTGGGCCCACTTTGGTTAGATCCAGTCTTGGTCATCAAGATAACTTTAGATTTGGGGTGGGTTAGTTCTAAGACCTTTCGTTAATAAAAATTAGGGGCTGTCTTAAGTGATTACAATACTCTAAAATTGAAAAACTGGATAACTGGCTACAAATGAAGTTTAGTCACAAGGTTTTTACAATCACAGGAGAAGATAAGGGCTATACAATCATTATCACAGCTCAAGGCAGCTGGATTAACAATTGAGAGATTTCAGGAATTTCCCTTTGTCTATTCCAACATACCAGAAAGCAAAAAGAAATGTCTATTTCAGTAATCAGTAATCAGTATTCAGTAATCAAAATCACCCCTTAGGGAAGAGTGAAATGAGACAAAATAAAGTGTCAATGGCTGAGAGATTCCGAACAGAGTCGAGAGGCTATCCTGGAGGTTATTCTTGCGCATTAAATAGATATCACCTTGTTAGTCAAGAGGTAATGGAGAAGCTGCTGGAGGGAACTGCCTGAAAATGTGGAGCTGTGTTCCAGTAGCCATGTTTCTTGAAGATGATTGTATAATGATATAGCTTTCACGATGTGACTGTGTTATTGTGAAAACCTTGTGTCTGATGCTCCTTTTATCTACCTTATCAACAGATGAGTAAAACATTTGGAATAAAGATGAATAATAGGGGGAACAAATGTTAAAATAAATTTAGAGTGAAATGCTGGTGATCGATGAGGGGGAAGGGTGGGGGATATGGTATGTATGAATTTTTTTCTGTTTTCTTTTTATTTCTTTTTCTGAATAGATGCAAATGTTCTAAGAAATGATCATGATGATGAGCATGCAACTATGTGATGATATTGTGAATTACTGATTACATATGTAGAACAGAATGATCAAAAGTTACGAATGTTTGCGTTTGTTTGGTGTTTTTTGGTATTTAAAAAAAATTTTTTTTAATTAAAAAAAATCACTCCTTAAATCCTGCTTTCTTGGTTACAAATATTGGAATTTTACATAATTTTCCCCTCCTTGATCTTGTATTTGTATTTCATTTCCTCTGCAAAATTTTATCTTAATATATTTATGCTTATATTGACTGCCATATCACACTTCCCTAAACCAAAAATATATACAAAGAATCTATTTTTAAAAAAAAAACACTTGTCATCAAGAGTCTATTCCAGGTTAAGTTATCATTACAATTATTAGTAGTACATAAAGATCAAAACAAATGAATATTACAAACTTTGATAAATCACTGTTAAGCAAAAAAAGAATGTACTTCTTAATTTGATGGATAGGTCTATTTTCTATTTTTAATTAGCTTATATATCAGAGGTTGAAGAGTAAATAGTTATTGCTAGAATACAATAGAGTTTAGCATCAATTTTATATATTTTTTGTTTGACAGCTATAAGTAGTTCACATAAATAAGTAAATAGTTATAGAAAGAGTCTTGTTATAGTGATGTCACTTTTTCTTAACTCTCTTCATCTATCATTAAAAATTATTTATAATGACCCATGTGTGAACGATTCAATTAGGTCATCTTTCAATGAAAGCAAGGACTGAAAACCACTTGACTTACTACAGATTCTATTATTCAGCATTAAAGTCATTTACTTTCTCATAGTGATGCCTATATCTTGACTTGTTCTCTTTTTTTTTTTTTGGCTATTTTGCAAGGTGGCTACATCCTGGGGTAATGCACACATAGTAAGATTTGGGGGTTAAGAGAGATAAGTCCTTTACAAAGCTTGAGGAGGTTAAAAAAAAAAAAAGCTCTTTCTTGACTTTCACTGCCTTAACCCATGGGCAGTTTGGGAAAAGTACTTTGGAATTTGAGCTTCTAGAATACTTCTCTTTAAACCCTAAACAATCCGTGACCTTTATGGCAGACTGACTAATGCCCTGGATTAGATCCCTGTGAATGCTATTTTATGTGGCAAAAGGATTTTGCAGAGTAAGAATCTTGAGATGAGGAGGATATTCTGAATCATACCAGTGTGTCCAGTGTAATCACAGGGTCCTTATAGGTGTGGAACAGGAGACCAGAAGGACAAAATGCTATGGCATGAAAAGAGAGAGGGACCTGAAGGTGCTAAACTGCTGGATTTGGAGATTGAGGAGGGTGGCCAGGAACCCAAGGAATGCCGCTGCAGACAGTGGAAAGGGCAAGGAACCAGATTCTCTCCTAAAACCTTCAGAGGAAGTGTGATTCTGCCAACACCTTGGTTTCAACCAATTGAAACCCATTTCCTTCTGACCTCCAGAACTACACATCATTAAAATAAAATGGTATTATTTTAAGTCACTGTTTGTGCTAACTTATTACATTGGCAATCAAAAACTAATATGTCCATGTCCCTGTTTTAGCTTTCATGGCTACTCAAGCAAATACGATCCAATAGATTGGCTTAAACAATGGAATTTATTAGCTCATGATTTTGAGGCTAGGAAAAAGTCCAAATCAAGGCATCATCAGGATGATGCTTTCTTCCTAAAGGCTGACATTCTGGGGCTGGCTGCTGGTGATCCTTGGTTCTGTGCTCCTCTGTCCCATGACACTGCACATGCAGCTTGTACGGGCCTCTCCCTTCTCTTCCCAGTTCAAGTGCCCTTCGGCTTCTTGTTTCCTGTGACTTTCTCTCTTTCTGTCTGAATTCATTCTGCTTATAAAGGACTCCAGTAATAGTATAAAACCCACCCTGACTGAATTGGGCCACATGTTAACTGAAGTAACCTCATCAGAAGGTCCTATTCACAATGGATTCACACCCACAGGAATGGATTCAACTTACAAACATGTTTTTCTGGGATACATACAGCTCCAAGCCACCACATACCACCCCCCTTTTTTTTTACTGTGTAGTGGGAGTTACATTTCATTCTTTTCCATGTGAATATCCCATTATCACAGCACCATTTGTTGAATGTTTTTGTTTGTTTGTTTGCTTTTGGAGTGCATGGACCAGGAAGCAAATCCAGGTCTCCTACACGGCAGGCAAGAATTCTACCATTGAACTCTTTGTGCACCTCCACATATCCCTTTGAAAGTCTTTTTGTTCCTCCAGGTGTATACATATATAATATATATATTATATACTTCACATATATATATATACATGTGGAAATGTGTGAAACCACTGTCATTCTTTTAGAGAAGTAGTTTCTAGAAAAAAGGAAGAGAGAGAAGTAGAAAGGAAGGAAGGAAAGAAAAAAAGAATGAGGAAAGAAACCTAGAGCACATTATAAGTAGTTTCTAGAAAAAAGAAAGAAAAAGGAAAAGAGAGAGAAACAGGAAGGAAAGAAAGAAAGAAGAAATAAACCTAGAGCACATTATCATTTATTTCAAATCACCTCTAGCAACCACTCATCCTAAAAAAAAAAAAAAAAATTGTTGGAGAGATATATTACCACATCAGATTTTTCTGTGAGCTTACAACCAGATCAATATTTCTGTAGCCCTCAGGTTTCCTGTGCTGATAGTACTGGATATTACAAAGATTTGGACTCAGTTCTGTACTTTGAGTCTCAGTTCCTCATTTTTCAATTGAAGTGATAAGATTAGATAATTTCTAAGGTCCCTTCCAATTCTAAAAAAATATATAATTCTATCTTCTACCAATGATGGGAAGTTCTTGAACTTTATCCAGAACTCAGAAAATATCTTCATTGCATCTCCTGGGAACTAAAAAAAAAAGTACAGGGCTGTCTCTCCCTAGGGCCATATGAGAATCTTGCACCTATGAGTGACTTTCATCATGGGATAGATTCTTATGTATTCAGGGAGGTGACTTTCTAACTTGAAAATACTATGTGTGGGGCCCTATTCAAAATAGTTAGAAAGGAGGCCACAAGGTGTATAGAACAAATGGCTGGACACAGAAAACAGGGAAATGGAGAAAAAAATATCCTCCTTTCCAAACAAAGCATAAACTATTTCTTTTGTCTGGAATATTCCTCCTGCACATCACCCCCTTTTTATATAAATCTTTTCTGCTTATCATCAGCTCACAACTCAGCCATCACTTCTGCAAATTCTTACTTCAGCCCCAGATTACGTTAATCTCTGCTCTATATTTCCATAACTCTTGTCTTCATTACATTCATTCCACTCATAACTTTTAAGTTCAATGTCTACCTTCCTCACTCAGTTCTAAGTCCTATGATTGCAGCAAGTGTAGTTATCATGTTCAAGCCGTGTTTAGTACAGTACTTGACCTTTAGTAGGTGTCCAACAGATAGGTATTTAACGTATGCTCCTCCAGTTGCCTTCAGATTTTAGATCTTATAAAACAACTATTTCTTTCCTGGTGATTGCACAATCCTGCAATTGTGCTTTGTGATGAAAAGAAAGAGACCAGGAATAAGAGAAAATGTACCCCAGGGGTATTACCAAAACTTTAATACATTGCATACCTCACTGATGGGGAGGCTACTAGTAGAATATGTCAAACATTGAACATAAAGTATTAAAATATGCATACTCTGAAAAAAACACACCACGTATAACCACATAGCAAATGCTATTGGGTAGACATTATTTAAGAACTATCTCATACTCAGTTTCTGGGTCTCTGCCACAACTGTCAGAGAAAAAAAAATCACATTTCTTTAATTTGTATGTGTACGAATATGCATAAAATATTTTTGAAAAGATATAGAAGAACCTGAGAACCATCTACACCCACACAAGCTTTCTGTCTGCATTAACTTGACTTTAATATTCCACTGCCCTCATCAAACTACTTTACTATTACATGCAATTCCTCATCAAATTACTTTAGTATTACAGGAAAGGGAGATAAAAGTTGCTAATAACTTTATTATTCATTTCCGGAATATCAGAAAAACCCATCTTAAACTGCTTAACTTTTCAAGAGACAGTTATCAAATGATTGTTTTAATCTCGAGAATCTCACCTAGCTGTGTCCACAATTCTAAACTGTTATCCCATGAACCTTACCCAATCCTGATCAAACTTCGACCGGGAAAGACCTCCCTTAGTCCAGACCATCACACATCCCCCAGCCTTGCCCTTCTTCTCCTAGAGGCTGTGAAGGCTCAGCCAAATGAGTGAGCTTTGTGACTGTGGTACGAATACATTTATCTTTGGGGTGTTTGGATGGTATTTTCAGGGAGCTAGCATTTGAGAAACGAATAGCAGTGGTTGCCCCTGAGGGGTATACCTTGTTATCATGGTATGCGTTGTTATCCCCCTGAATTTTCTACATGGTTATGTTTTATCAATTCCAAAATAAATGCTTTATTCTTCAAAAAGAAAAAACCCCAAAAGAAACCTCACACATTTAGAAACACAGAAGACACTATTTTCAGTGTACCCTCCTCTCTGACCAGAAGGTGTGACTTCCTTACCTAAGTCCAAGTAGCGTCTGCCCTTAGTAGGGCAGGAGAAAGAGGAAGGAATAAAGACGAAAGGGCCTCAGTTACAAGTCAAGGGTCCTAAATGGGACTGCAAATTTTTCATTCCTGGAAAGAAAATCTCTCCTCACAGTTATAGGTAATATTTATTCAATTCTCACTACATGTCAATAAGATTTTTAAAAACTGTTTTATTAAGGTAAAACTTATGTATAATTAATTGCACATATTTAAAGTACACAATTTGATAAGTTCTGACCTATGCCTACAACCATGAAACTATCACTTCCTTCAAGATAATGAATATATCCATCACCCCCCAAATTTTCCCCCTGCCCATTGGTAATTTACCTCCCCCTCCCCCCCCTCTACATAGGGCTTAAGTACTTTACATGGACAACCTGATTTCATCCTCACCACGATTCTTTGGGCTATGTACTGCTGCTACCAATTTACAAAGGAGGAGACTGGGCACAAATAAATTACCTAATTTGTCCAAAGTCACTCAGCTAACAAATTGTTATTTGAACACAGGCAGATTTGACATTAGATAGACCCTAAATCAGCAATTCTCAAACTGGAGTATATGTAACTCTGGGAGTATGCGAAGACTTTCCAAAGTTGCGAAGGCTTACTTACACTTCTAGATCTCCAAGTCCACCTGTGCTTTCCCTCTGGACTCTACTGAAAACTGAATTACATAAGCCAAAATCTCATGATCATTCCTCTTTTTGTCTCCCTTTTCACATTACAAAATGTATAACATTCATTCCATAATGCATTGTTCTGGGGTAAAAAACAAGCAAACAAACAAAAACCTATTGACCACTAAAAACAATTTAAAATAAGGTCAGTTTGTGTAGGTAAATTGCTCTAATGCAAAATTCTTTTTCAAGTCCAGATTCAGAATTCTTTTCAACAAAATATCAAGTTGAGAGGTGATATATCATTAAGAATGATTTTGATGAGAGATTATTATATGTTTTGGGCATATAATTTGAGAGTTCGGAAAATTCAGTGACATTGCTAGGCTTCCCACTCCTACTACTTATTTACAAGAATGAGCTTTGCCAAAGTATGCTTCCATAGAAGTTAAAATTAGGAACAAGATTGATGTTCATTCCTATTCATTTTATAAGCAAGTGATAATCATCTATGGATATATGCACTGATTACCAAAAAAAACTCAACATCCATCTCATTAAAAGATGCATAATCCAATTTAAGTTTACATTTTACGTTCAGTATATTCATTAAAATATGAAATATGTTTTAAATTTTTTATTTTTGAAGTTTGTCCTGTTTTGCTCAATTGTATTCTATTCATAAATGTAATGTCAGCTCAATCCACAAGAAAACTTGAATACTTTAGAGCCTGATAGAATAAATAAATTTGCTATTTCAAGTTATATTATATCTGTATTATTTCAGCAAAGAGATTTGATAGGCTGCTCAACAAAAACCTTCTCCCCCTTCATTTTTATTTTATTTTATTAAAGAAGTTGTAGGTTTACAGAAAAAACATGCATAAAGTACAAAGTTCCCATTTACCATTTTCAATAAAAACTCTTTAAGTATAAAACTACATTAGATGAGTGTCTATAGAGAGATTGGATTGACGTACAAGTTGGAGGGGAAAAAAAGAATATAAAAATCCTTACTGTTAAAAACCACTCATGTTTTTCTTTTCTTTTTTTAATAAATGATAGTGGGCATTGATATATATATATTCCCCTTATATATATATAAGGGGAATATATATATATATATATATATTCCCCCATATATATTCCCCTTATATGGAATATATATCCCATTGGATAATATTTTTAAAGTGACATAACATTTTTACTCTAGTCATTATTGCTATATGCCAAAAATCACATCTTTTCACTATTGAAAGTGAAAATTCTAGATGTTAACTGAAATATTCCAGGAAGTATGTTTTTTCATAATTCTTTTAGGTCTGTGTGCTGGTTTGAAAGGATGTATGTCCCCTAGAAAAGCCATGTTTTAATCTAAATCCCATTTCATAAAGGCAGAATAACCCCTATTCAATACTGTATGTTTGAATCTGTAGTTAGACCATTTCCCTGGAGATGTGATTTAATAAGGAGTGGTTGTTAAACTGGATTAGGTGACGACATGTCTCCACCCATTTGGGTGGGTCTTAATAAGTTTCTGAAATCCTATAAAAGAGGAAACATTTTGGAGAATGAAGGAGATTCAGAGAGAGCAGAAGATGCTGCAGCACCATGAAGCAGAGAGTCCACTCACTAGCCAGTGCTTTGGAGATGAAGAAGGAAAACACCTCCTGGGGAGCTTCATGAAACCAGAAGCCAGGAGAGAAAGCCAGTAGATGATGCCGTGTTTGCCATGTGCCCTTCCAGACAAGAGAGAAACCCTGACTGTGTTTACCATGTGCCTTCTCACTTGAGAGAGAAACCCTGAACTTCATCAACCCTCTTGAATCAAGGTATCTTTCCCTGGATGCCTGTAATTAGACATTTCTAGAGATTTGTTTAATTGGGACATTTTCTCGGCCTTAGAACTGTACACTAGCAACTTATTAAATTCCCCTTTTAAAAAGCCATTCTGTTCCTGGTATATTGCATTCCGGCAACTAGCAAACTAGAACAGTCTACAATACAAAAGTTTGAATTCCATATTTTCCTTTATGTTTGCTTTATGGAAAACCAGCAGTCTTGATAGGTTGATTCAAAATCTTTCTAGAATGTCTGTGGCTCAGTGAAAGAGTTCTTGCCTGCCATGCCAGACACTAGAGTTTGATTCCCGGTGCCTGTCCATGCAAAAAAGAAAAAAAAAAAAAAAAAAAAACTCTCCAGAGATGCTTCAAGTATATAGTGGTAGAGACCTTATCCCTGAGAAAAAAATCTCATCATTTACGACAAGATTTGTTTCTCATACCAAAACGCAGGATAAAATATCTATACCAATGCTGTTTTTATCTCAGAAGCTGAGATAATCTCATGATTTGAGTTTCATCAACTATATTTTTCAAAGACAGAAGAAACACTACAATCCCATATTTGTCTGACACAACTTTAACCTCTCTTTGGTAGGGAAAGAATGAAATCCATGTTTTTTCTCCATCTACAAAATTTGACAAGGCTTTTTCTCCAAAATAAGTAAATAAACAAATATATAGATAGACAAATTTGCATATAACTGCATTACTTTTATTTATTTAATATAACACTATTATTTGCAAAGCCCAAGTTTCCTTTAGGATTATCTTGAATTTTCTGCCTCAAAACTCAGTTTTGGATCAGATTAAAAAATTGTTGGTTTACTCAGTGAAATTCAATGAAGTTGAAAGGAGCTTTATTACTATTACAAGGAGAGGAAGTTTATGAAATTGAAGAATCCTTCAACATTACAAAGGAAGGGGGCCAGCACAGGATGAGAAGAATGGCATCCTTAATAAAACTTTCTTCTTCCTGATGTCTCTTTTGTGTCCCTCACTACTTTATTGCCTTATTTACCCTTTCTACATTTTGTCCCTCTTTCATTTACCTGTCTCCTTCCCTTTATACTTATTTTATTCCAACTACTTTCCCTTTCTCACCTATTCCATCAGGAAACTTGAGAGAGTTCAAAGGGGTATCAAAGTACACCTTGGAGGAGGGAGTATTGTACCATGCATAGACAGACACCATTCATATACACATAACTTATTACACAGTTTTTGCCTAAGACTCTTACAGTCTAAGTCACATGCTTCCTGCTTGAATACACACTCTAGTAGTCCCATGGCTTCTCACGTCAAAGGCTTTATTTCCTTTCCTATTTGATCATTTCCCACCTACCTCAACTTATTTGCCCTTTTTAATCACTGTCTTCTTAATGAGAAAATTTTATTATATCAGGAATATTTGAACAGACACCTCAAAAACTACTTCAGATTTAAACGTGAAGAAATAATTGCTGAGAAGGGGTTGAAGGCCAGAGAGATCTGGTTGGTGCCTAATGTTCATTACCTATCAATTATATTGTATCCACTATAAAACATATATTATGCTACTTCTTATCTAAAAAGCACAAAGGTCCCCCATGGTCTTTTACACTCAACCATGGTTAATATATGACACACATGTTCCATTCATTCAATATATATTATTGAGCACATACTATGTGGTACAGAATTGCTAGGCACTGATCGGTCAAAAATGAATAAATCAGGCATATAAAAATCAAGGGTTTCTAGTAGAAAACATTATGAGACAAACACAAGATGGAAGAGGCTTGAACAATACAAAGGTGAAGTTGAACTGCTATGCCTAAGGCACTACTTCTAGCTTTGAAGGTCAAAGATGTCCTGAAG
Organism: Tamandua tetradactyla; assembly: GCF_023851605.1. Classification (NCBI taxonomy): domain Eukaryota; kingdom Metazoa; phylum Chordata; class Mammalia; order Pilosa; family Myrmecophagidae; genus Tamandua; species Tamandua tetradactyla. Next base: position 71,108,038 of record NC_135333.1, on the reverse strand, counting down.
AAGGAGGTGGCACCTGAGCTGGGCCTTGTGGAAAGAAGGCATAGACAAATTTTTTAAACAGAATGTAGAAAACTTAGAAAAGCACTATTGGATGACCTTGATCTTCTCAATTGTTTCCTTCAACAAATATTTATAAAACATACATTTTAAGTCCAACAGTGTGGTAAATGCTAGGAATAAAATGATGACTAGGTCACAAACTCTCCTTTCACAGTGGTTACAATCTAGATGGGTATTAGTTTTCTATTACTACTATAACCAATTATCATACATTTAAGGGCTTAAAATGACATCCATTTATTCTCACCATTCTGTAGGTCAGAAGTTCAGACTGGGTTCAGCCAATTCCTTTGTTCCAGTCTCACAAGATTCACAAGTGTTAGACTGCCTGGATTTTTATCTGGAGGCTCACGCGTATGATCTGTTTCCATGTTCATTCAGGTTGTTGGCAGAATTAAGTTCCTTTCAGCTATTGGTTGACACCCTGCTCCCTTGCTGACTGCATTCCTCATCATGTGCCCCTCCATCTTCAAAGACAACAAGCTGTGGTGTTCTTATGTTTCACACCTCTCTGACTTCTCCTGCTACATCTCCTCTGCCTCCAGTCAGAGAAAATTCTCTGCTCTTAAGAACTTATGCTTTTATCACAATGGGTTTACTACCAGAACACAAATGTCAAGAAAACCGTCACTATATCTTAAGCAAAAATGGGAAAGGAAAAGACTCATATCAGCATTGTCATTATTGGACACATAGATTCAGGCAACTGATCTACAAATATGGTGAAATCAACAAAAGAACAATAAAAAAAAAATTGAGAAGGAGGCTGCTGAGATGAGAAAGGGGTCCTTCAAGTATGCCTGGGTCTTGTATAAACTAAAAGTTGAATGTGAACATGATATCACCATTGATACTTCCGTGTGGAAATTTGAGACCAGCAAGTATTATGTGACTATCATTGATGTCCCAGGATTCAGAGACTTTATTAAAAACATGATTACAGGCACATCTCAGGCTGATTGTGCTGTCCTGGTAGTTGCTGCTAATGTTAGTGAATTTGAAGCTGGTATATCCAAGAATGGGCAAACCCATGAGCATGCCCTTCTGGCTTACACACTAGATGTGAAACAACTAACAGTATTAACAAAATGGATCCCACTGAACCGCTCTACAGTCAGAACATACATGAGGAAATCATTAAGGGAGTCAGCATCTATATTAAGAAAATTGGGAACAACCCTGACACATAAACATTTTGCCAACTTCTAGTTGGAATGATGACAACATGCTGGAGCCAAGTGCTAGCATGTCTTGGTTCAAGGGATGGAAAGTCATCTGTGAGGATGGCAATGCCAGTGGAACCAGGCTGTCTGAAGCTGTGGATTCAATCCTGCCACCTACTCATCCAACTGACAAGCCCTTGCATCTTTGGGATTTCTACAAAATTGATGGAATTGATACAATGCCTGTGGGCCGAGTGGAGACTGGTGTTCTCAAACCAGGCACGGTGGTCATCTTTGTTTCAGTCAATGTTACAACTGAAGTAAAGTCTGTTGAAATGCACCATGAAGCTTTTAGTGAAGCTCTTCCTGGGTACAGTGTGGACTCCAATGTCAAGAACATGTCTCTAAAAGACGTTCATTGTGGTAATGTGGCTAGTGACAGAAAAAATGACCCACCAGTGCAAGTGGGTGGCTTCACTGCTTTGGTGATTATCCTAAACCATTCAAGTCAAATCAGTGCTGGTTATGCACTTGTGCTGGATTGTCACACAATTCACTTTGTTTGCAAGTTTGCTGAGTTGAAGATTGGTTGCTTTTCTGGCAAGAAGCTGGAAGCTGGTTCCCAAATCCTGAAATCTGGTGATGCTGCTATCACTGATGTGGTTCCTGAAAAACCCAAGTGTGTTGAGAGCTTCTCTGACTCTCCTCCTCTGGGTAGTTTTATTTTTCGTGATATGAGACACACAGTAGTCCATTAAGGCAATGGACAATAAGGCTGCTGGAACTGGCAAGGGCACCTAATCTGCCCAAAAAGGTCAGAAAGCTAAATGAATATTACCCATTATACCCGCCACCCCAGTCTTAATTAGTGGTGGAAAAACAGCCTCAGAACTATTTGTCTCAGTTGGCTATTTAAGTTTAATAGTGAAAGACTGATTAATGATAACAATGTATTGCAAAAGCTTCAGGAGGAAGGAATGTTTTGTGGACCATTTGTTTTTGTGTGGCAGTTTTACGTTATTAGCTTTTAAAATCAGGGTTCATTGACCACTAGCATTTCAAACTAAATTTATTTTAACATTTTTCCCCCTATTATTTAATTTTATTTCATATGTTCCTCTCATCTGTTGACAAGGTAGATAAAAGGAGCATCAGACACAAGGTTTTCACAATCACACAGTCACATTGTGAAAGCTATATCATTATACAATCATCATCAAGAAACATGGCTACTGGAACACAGCTCTACATTTTCAAGCAGTTTCCTCCAGCCTCTCCATTACATCTTGGATAACAAGGTGATATCTACTTATGCATAAGAATAACCTCCAGGATAACCTCTTCACTCTGTTTGGAATCTCTCAGCCATTGACACTTTGTCTCATTTCACTCTTCCCCCTTTTGGTTGAGAAGGTTTTCTCAATCCCTTGATGCTGGGTCTCAGCTCATTCTAGAGTTTTTCTCAATCCCTTGATGCTGAATCTAAGCTCCTTCTGGGATTACTGTCCCACGCTGCCAGGAAGATCCACACCCCTGGGAGTCATGTCCCATGTAGACAGGGGGAGGGTGGTGAATCTGCTTGTTTTGTTGGCTGGAGAGAGGCCACATCTGAGCAACAAAAGAGGTTCTCTTGGGGGTGACTCTTAGGCTTAATTTTAAGTAGGCTTGACCTATCCCCTGTGGGGTTAAGTTTCATATGAACAAACCCCAAGACTGGGGGCTCAGCCTATAGCTTTGGTTGTCCACATTGCTTGTGAGAATATCAAGAAATCATCTTGGGGAAGTTGAGTTTTCCCCCATTCTCACCATTCCCCGAAGGGGACTTTGCAAATGCTTTTCCACTCACTGATCAAATCACTCTGGGATTCATCAGGGCATCACCTGGACAAACCAACAAAATCTCATGTCCTATACAAAGTTCCATATACTTAAGGTGTTCAGTCAACTATCCACATAAGTTATATTAGGAGATGCACTAGTCAAAGTATAGACTTGTACCAAATAAACATTTTTTGCTTTAGTCTCACACATTAGTTGAAATTTTAAACATTAGTTGAAATTTTAAAATATTAAGTACCATCTATTTTCAGCACACTGCAGTAATGACATTCTTTTGTTCTTTCTCATGCAAAAACATTTTTTAAATTTGTACATTTAGTCACTATCACTATATACTCCAGGCATTACTAGATTACACCATCTCAACTTTATCATCTATCTTTCTTTGTGATTTCATTTATGCCCCAGCCCTCCTCCCTCTATCATTCTCACATGCAGCTTCATTCAGTGTTTTAACATCATTGTATTACAGTTAGGTAATATTGTGCTGTCCATTTCTGAATTTTTATATTCAGTCCTATTGCACAGTCTGTATCCCTTCAGCTCCAATTACCCAATATCTTACCCTATTTCTATCTCCTGATGGTCTCTATTACCAAGGAAATATTCCAAGTTTATTCACTAATGTCAGTTCATATCAGTGAGACCATACAGTATTTGTCCCTTTGTTTCTGGCTAGTCACACTCAGCATAATGTCCTTAAGGTCCATTCATGTTGTTACATACTTCATAACTTTATTCTGTCTTACAGCTGCATAATATTCCATCTTATGTAAATGTCACAGTTTGTTTAGCCAACTCTCTGTTGATGGACATTTTGGCTGTTTCCATCTCTTGGTAATTGTTAATAATGGTGCTATAAACATTGGTGTGTAAATGTCCATTTGTGTCCTTGGCCTCGTGTCCTTTGAGTAGAGACAGCATATAGATGGGTCCTGTTTTTTAATCCATTCTGCCAGACTATGTCTTTTGATTGGAGGGTTTAATCCATTAACATTCAGTGTTATTACTGCATGGGTAGTACTTTCTTCTACTATTTTACCTTCTGGATTTTATATGTCATATCTAATTTTCCTTCTTTTTACCTTTACTCATAGTCTTCCTTTCTACATTCTTCTCCACACCTCTCTCTTCTGTCTTCGTGTCTGTCTCTAGTGTTCCCTTTAGTATTTCTTGCAGAGCTGGTCTCTTGGTCACAAATTCTCTCAGTGATTTTTTGTCTGAAAATGTTTTAATTTCACCCTCATTTTTGAGGGACAATTTTGCTGGATATAGAATTCTTGGTTGGCAGTTTTTCTCTTTTAATAATTTAAATATATTATCCCACTGTCTTCTCGCCTCCATGGTTTCTGCTGAGAGATCTGGGCATAGTCTTATTGGGCTTCCCTTGTATGTGATGGATTGCTTTTCTCTTGCTGCTTTCAAGATCCTCTCTTTCTCTTTGACCTCTCACATTCTGATTATTAAATGCCTTGGAGTATGTCTGTTTGGATCTATTCTCTTCGGGGTACGCTGCACTTCTTGGATCTGTAATTTTAAGTCTTTCATAAGAGTTGGGAAATTTTCAGTGATAATTTCCTCCATTAGTTTTTCTCCTTCTTTTCCCTTCTCTTCTCCATCTGGGACACCCACAACACGTATATTCATGCGCTTCATATTGTCTTTCAATTCCCTGAGTCCCTGCTCATATTTTTCCATTTTTTCCCTATAGTTTCTGTTTCTTGTCAGATTTCAGATGTTCCATCCTCCAGTTCAGAAATCCTATGTTCTGTCTCTCGAAATCTACCATTGTAGGTTTCCATTGTTTTTTTCATCTCTTCTACTGTGTCTTTCATTCCCATAAGTTCTGTGATTTGTTTTTTCAGACTTTCAGTTTCTTCTTTTTGTTCTTTCCTTGCCTTCTTTATATCCTCCCTCAATTCATTGATTTGGTTTTTGATGAGGTTTTCCATGTCTGTTCATACATTCTGAATTAATTGTTTCAGCTCCTGCATGTCATTTGAATTGTTGGTTTGTTCCTTTGACTGGGCCATATCTTCAATTTTCCTAGTGTGACTTATTATTTTTTGCTGGTGTCTAGGCATTTAATTACCTTAATAAGTTTATTCAGGAGATTGCTTTCACTTCTTTTATCTAGGGTTTTCTTGCTGGATGAATTTTTGTCTATCTGTTCTTTGACATTCCGTTCAGCTTTATCTGGACCTTTAGCTTAAGTTTTGTTTAACAGAGGAGAATTTTTCAGTTCTTGTTTTCTTGTTTCTTGCCCTGCTTGTGTGGTGCCTTTCCCCCACACACACTTAGGAGGGTCTACTTAGATATTATAGACCCCAGCCGGATTTTCCCAGACCAAACTGGCCTCCTATCAGGAGGAAAGAGTCACCTGCATCGGTTTTCCCTGAGGGTGACACCCAGCAGGTTGAAAGACTTTCCTATGAAGTCTCTGGACTCTTTTTTTCTTATCCTGCCCAGTATATGGTGCCTGTCTGACTGTAGGTCCCACCAGCATAAGATGATGCAGTACCTTTAACTTTGGCAGACTCTCTCTGCTGGGGGCATGGTGGAGACAGAGGAGAGGTTGTAGGCTGGTTTTAATGGCTTCAAATTACCAAGCCCTGGTTGTCTGAATTCCTTGATGGAGGGATTCCACCTGGGTGGGGCTTCACCCCTCCCCTGGGGAAGGCACAGGCTCCCGACAAGCCCCCAAAAGAGCTCACTTCTGCCTATGCCTGGGGCAGTTGCAGCCTGAAAAAGCCTGCCACTGTATCCAGAGGCAGTCAAACCTTCATAGATACACAGCCACAAAAACCTCTGTTTCCTTCTTTTTTTCCCCCCTTTTTCTGTCAGTCCTGCCCCCTCGGCGCTGGGGCAAAAATGAGCAACCTAAGCTTTGATCAGGTTCACCTAAGCTGGGGGCCTCTTTTTAGTAGTCAGAATTTGTTAATTAGTTCCACAATTGGCATTTGATTGTGCCCAGTCCCTGCTGCTGGTAAAGTTCTTTCCTTTCCCCTCTGGGAAGCAGCCTGTGGGGGAGGGGCGCTGGCCGCTGCAACTTTGAGAACTCACGGTTCTAGGGGGTGCTCACAGCCGGTTCAGCTGGTCCAGACTGGGGTACGCTGTGTGTCCGGTCACTATCATGGCTCCGGGAGCCGTTCTGTACTGTTTCTGGTTATTTAGTAGTTGTTCTGGAGGACGAACTAAAATGCACACGTGTTAAGCCGCCGTCTTGACCCAGTTGTGATTCTTTCATCTGGCTTTTGGTATCAAGGTAATGCTAGCTTCACAGAAGGAGTTAAGATGTGTTCCCTCTTGTTCAATTTTTGAAATAGCTTGAGAATTATTGGTGTTAATTCTTCTTTGAATGTTTGGTGAAATTCACCAGTCAAATTGCCTGGGCCTAGGCTTTTCTTTCTTGGTAAGTTTTTGAGTATTGATTCAACATCTTTACTTGTTATTGGTCTATTGAAATCTTCTATTTCTTCTTGAGTTCTTCTAGGTAATTTTTATGTTTCTAAGAATTTGTCCACTTCATCTATGTTATCTAATTTGTAGGTGTGCATTGTTCATAGTATTCTCTTATAATATTTTCTGAGTTCTTTAATGTAGATAGTAACATCTCCCCTTTCGTTTCTGATTTTTGTATTTGTGTTCTCTCTCTTTTTTGCTTTGTCAGTCTAGCTATGGATTTGTCAGTAGCAGTGATCTTCTAAAAAAGAAACCAACTTTTGATTTCATTGATTCTCTCAATTGTTTTGTGTTCTCTATTTCATTTATCTCTACTCTATTCTTTGTTATTTCATTCCTTCATCTCACTTAGGTTTAGTTTGCTTTTTTCTCTTGTTCTTCCAGTTTTGAGGTTATATTTGATTTAAAATCTTCTTTTTTAATGTAAGCATTCAGAGCTATAAATTTTCCTCTTAGTACTGCTTTTGTTACATGTCGTATGTTTTGAAATGTTGTGTGCTCATTTTCATTCATATCAAGATATATTCTAATTTCCCTGGTGATTTCTTTTAGGACTTATTGGTTGTTTGGGTATATTGTTTAATTTTCACATATTTATGAATTTTCCAATTCTCCCTCTGTTACCAATTTCTACCTTCATTGCATGTGGTCAGAGAACAATACTCTGTATGATTTCAAAGTTTTTAAATTTATTGAGTTTTTTTTCTGACCTAATATATGGTCTATCTTAGACAATGATCTGTGTGTCCTTGAGAAGAATGTGTATTATGCTGTCATTGGATGAAGTGTCCTATATATGTCTGTTGTGTCTAGTTGGTTTATAGCATTATTCAAGTCCTTCATTCTTTATTGATCTTTTGTCTGGAGGTTAAACCCATTATTGAAAGTGAGGTGTTGAATCATCCTAATTTTAATGTAAAACCATCCACTTCTCCCTTCAAAATGGCCAATGTTTGCTTCATATATTTGGGGTTCCATTGTTAGGTTTATAGTTTTATAATTGTTATATCTTCCCAACAAATTGATTCTTTTATCCTTCTTTAGCCCTTTTAACAGTGTTTACTTAAATACCTTCTATTTTTTCTGGTATTAGTGTAGCCACTGCTGCTCTCTTTTGGTAACTATTATATGGAATATTTTTCTATATCCTTCACTTTCAACCCACTTGTGTCTTTGAATTTAAGGCGAGTGTCTTGTAAACAGCTGATAGTTGGATCATGCTTTTTTAATCCATTCCACCAATCTCTTCCTTTGACCGGAGAATTTATCCAATTTATTATTTAAAGTGAATATTTATAATGCAGAACTTACTTCTGCCACTTTGTCATTTGGTTTTTGAAAGTCTTACAACATTTTTGTCCCTCAAGTCTTCCATTACTGTCTTTTTTCCTATATTTAGTTTATCTTTTGCAATGAACACTTTAGAATTTCTACCTGTGTATATTTTTCAGATACTTTCCTTGTGGTTACCATGAGTCTTTTTTTTTTTCCTGCACTATGACAGTTAATTTTATTTGTTCAAGGGCTCCTATTGCAAGCATTAAACCAAGAATTTGCTTTATTCTGTGGACACAACTCACATGTCTTGAAAGATAAAAGCAAACTGTGATCCATGTACATGAATGATAACTAATGGCTCAAGGTTAATCACATTGCAGTTTTTAAATTTCCATAGCATATTACTCAAATGTCACCGATCCTTTAGGTTCTTCTGGATGTCCCAGAGGGTATCTGCACTCTTCTTGAGTTGAGCAACTTCATCATCTGTCAGCTTTTGGTTGATATCACTGATTAATCCCCAAGCATTCTGCATACATGGAAGGCTTAAGAAGATTTTGTTCTCAATGCCATACATCCCCTTCACCATTGTTGACATTGGATGAATCCTGGATAGAATTTTGAACATGGATTCAGTCAGACCAGCCACACTTAATCCAATAGCACAGTTGGTATATACTTTAAGCTTATGACTTCATAGGCACTTTCAACAACCATCTTCTGCATTTCCTTCCAATTTTCACTGTCAATATCTGTTCCTATTTCTGGATTCAGTTCCTGGAGAGGAACTCCTACCACATTTACTCTACTTCATACTGTCATACTTGAGTCCTTATGTTTCCCCAAAATCTATCTATGGTAGCTGCTGGGATGAATGCCAAGTTTTTCAGCCATAAAATAGTGAAATCTAGCAGAATCCAGATTGCACCCACTTCCAATCACTTGGTGCTTGGGTAATCCACTTAGTTTCCAGGTAACGTATGCTAGAATATCCGCTGGGTTGGAAACCACAATTATGATGCAATCAAGACTATACTTGACGATCTGAGGAATAATGAACTTGAAGACATTAATGTTCCTCTGAATCAGGTTGAGGCGACTCTCCCCCTCTTGTTGACAGAGTACTGCAGTTCCACCACAGTCTTCAAATTAACAGTCACAGAGTAATCTTTATCTGCCACAATTTTAAATATCTGAAGAAACAAGCTTCCATTCTGTGGATCCATCATTTCTCCTTTGAGTTTATCTTCCTAAACATCCACAAGAGCAAATTCATCAGCCAGAGACTTTCCAAGAATGCTGATGGCACATGCCATACCAGCTTGTCCAACACCTTCTATAGTGATATTATTTGGGATTGTTACCTCTTCTTCTGCAACTGGTGCAATCAGTTTTTCCTTAAGACTGACCATTGTGCACGGGAGACAGAGAGGGCTCTGAGGAGGGCTATACAAGTCTGGTGACAAAGACAAAGTCCTACCATGGGTCTTAAATTTAACATCCTAAATCTATAACAGTTTCATTTGATTTAATACCAACTTAACTCCATAGCATACACAAGCTGTGTTCCTATACCCCTTCTTCTCTCACCTTTATGTTGTTCTTGTCACAAATTAGAACTTTCTATCTTATAGGTATAAAACCATAGATTTACCATTATTTTTATGCATGTCTAGTGTAGATCCTATAAAAAGTATAAAGTGAAGTTATAAACCAAAAATACATCAGTACTTGCATTTATATTTACCTGTGTGGTTACATTTATCAGAGATCTTTGTTTCTTTATGTGACTCCAATCTACTTCACTTCCTTTCAACACAAAGAATTTCTTTTACCATTTCTTTTAGGGCTGGTGTAGTAGTGTTGAATTCCCTCCACTTTTGTTTATCTGGAAATGTCTTAATCTCTCCCTTAATATTTTTTTAAATTGCAATGATTTTTTATTTAAAGTCAGAAGATTTGACACGTTAAAAAATATATACTACTAATAAATAACAAAAGTGGAAATGCTTTTCAAAGTTTCAACAGACATATTGTTCAGCTGAGAATCACTTCAACAGAGTAAGGCTGTAAGATATCAGTCAAACCAATACTTGTTTGGAATACAATATTCAACTTTCTTACTGTATTGATTTCACAGAATAAGCACTGATTCTTTGTGGTCAGGGTTATAAGTCATAAAACCAGCTTTAACACAACTGTGCTTCAGACTCAATCTTCTATAGTTGTGATGGTCTACACAAGATGTAAATGTCCTCCTGGAAAAAATTAAAATCTGAAGATTTCCTTTTATAATTACTACTGGTCAGTATACATGTATTCTTACCTTCCTGTAAACAGCAGGATTAAATTTAATAGATGCTGATATACACATACATATACTCAGGTTTGCTTTATGACTGATAAGTCTTAATGCTTCCAGACTGCGAGTATACAAGATGGCAGAATATTTTAGATTTGTTCAAGTTGAAAAGGGAAAATTAAGATCAAATGGGCATAGGTTTCTTGACTATATTGTTAGTAACCTCCAATTAACTTCATAAGGAAAAGTTAACCCACCAAAATTAAACCAATATATATTTTTCTAATGTTCAGATGATTTCCATACTAATTTAATTACACTTTAAAGTCACTAAAACTGAATAGTATTTACCTTGTAGAGACATTCAGTACAAAAATGAACCAACACAACAAATGGTGGAAAAGCTAATCCCTTCTTCCATGCCCATCCTAAACACCCTCCCCACCCACCTCACTCCAAAAAGGTTCAGGTAATGGTCCACAGTGACTTATTCCTGCTTTTTTTTCAATCACTTTGTAGTGTATAAGCTACTCAACCTACTCATTTTAGGATGATACACTTCTATGGTTTGGGCTCTCAAACTTGGAAAACTGCTCAGGTTCAAACTCCCTTTAAATGCTTTTCCAATAAGCATAATTAGAATCTGTGATCCCTAGAATCAAAGACAGTACAATTGCAACAGGCTAATATGGGAAATCTTTTGGACTAAATAAAAGTCACATAAGAATTCTTTGTGGCTGAAAACTTTACCTGAATTATTTGGGCCTGGCATTATGAAAACATGTTTTAAAGTTCATTTAGCTGGACTTCATTAACAACTTCAGATTCTGCAGGACTCTTTTGAACTTTTGTCACTGCAAAGTTGATTCCATGAGTTAATCCAGCCTGGGTAATATTAGCAACCAGGAATTGGAACTTCAAATCTTTGCAAAGGGAGAGACAGCTCTGCTGCTAGTGCTTTCTGAAGATGAAGGGATTACATGAAGGCCTGTCTCAAATTCAACCATGCTGATTCCAGAGCATGGGCTCTTTTCAGATATGACTGAATGTCCTGGTTCAACTGACAAAAACTGTGGGCCTGTCACAGAAAAGCATACATGTAACTGAGAGGGCCAAGAAGGTGTCTGTCCTTTTGTTTCAGATTGGGTTTCTTCATTAGAAACTTGATTGGTCATTTGATTTCTTTCCTCAGTAGCCTGCTGAGAAACAGACCTGGTCTCTGAAGCCTGGGTCATTTTGCTTTGTGCATCTTGTACAAATCTGTGGCAGTAAATATCCACAGATTTGGCAAAGCCAGTCAATACATGTATGTTGTCAGCAGGAAGACTTTTCTTCAAAGGAGACTCATGGCCTTTTCCAAGCCCACTTCCGTGATTGATAAGCTAACCTCAGCGCTGCTTAGAGACCAGTATCAACTGCATAATTGAGGTGCTGAAGCAATAATACCACAATTAGGAAGAACATAGTCTATTGGCCTTACATTCTCTAAAGAATTAACTAGCTACCTGTCTTCATTGCACTTGAAATTTGTAAGGAATTCATCAGAGTGGTATGAGTCATTATCTGAAGATATTTCCCCTTAAGACCCTTCCTGTTCTTTGCCATCCATCACATCTGTTTTCCATGGTTTCAAGGCTATGATCTGATTTCCAAAGATTTACTTTTAAGCTTTTTTTTTAGAAAGCCAGCTTTCATTTCAGATTATGTAAAGTTTCCTAGCTTTTGTAGATTGCCAATGTTTGTGTTAAATTTGGTTTCTTTTACATTTTGATTTAGAGAAGAAAATATGCTCATCAGAAAATTCTTCCCTTGAGCCAAAGAGCCTTGGTTTTGAAGTCTAATACTTCTTCTTGAGGTTTAATGCTTTTCTTCTCAATTTTTTTCTCAATTATAGGTACATCCAATCCCATGGCTTGCTTGGTGATCTGTAGCATCTCTGCAATGCAATGAAGGGTATCTTTTCCATCCTCTTCAGGATTGTGCATCACAGTTCTCAGTGTGTGGAAATGGCCACTTGCTTCTTTATGTCTATAGTGCAATCACATGCAGAGCTTTGGCTTAGCAAAGAGCAGGCTCAGCGTGTATTAAGATTTGTCAATAAAATTTTTTTTTTAATGAGTGGGCTCAGGGCTTATTTCTATTTTTTCCAGGTCCTGTAGATTTAGTCATTGATATTGGTTTACTTTATCAACTTCATCATAATAATAGGCCACATAGTAGGCAGAGTTAGAAAGCAGTAGCAGCACATCCACATTTCTGCAGCAATGAGGCTGCACTCTGAATATTGTTGCTTGAGCCAAACTACAAAAATTACGTCACAATTCATCTTTAGTAGAAAATAATTAAATTCAATTCCTATTTAGTGTTACTTTCATTCTAGCTTCCTCTTCTGGCATTATTTACATCAGTTCAACAAGATCCTCAGCCAGAAACATTATGCCCCTAAAGAAGAACACTTGGCATGTAACAGGCAGTCAAAAAATGTCAGCCCACCTTCCCCACTACCATTTTATTGAAGTCTCAGATTCAGTAAATACTGATTTCCCCTCCCTACCCACTCTTGTTTAAAAAAGTTTCTTTAATAGGAAGAGGAAAAAAACCTTCAAGTACTTTCCCACCCCACCCCCACATTTACAGCTCTAAAGGAGAAGCCGCTCTAATTGTTTTTGTTTTTCTGTCACTGAGATAAGTCTTCCTTCCATATTATGAAAACAAAAAGTGTCAGCACCACATGAAACCCAACCACTGTAACAAGGGTGGCATAAAAGTCGCTGTCTTCAGGGAACATTAACATGAGACTTTGAAAACAATAATTTACAGGAAAAATATAACCCTACAGGAACTTTGACCATAAGTCCTGAGAAAAGGAAAAAAATCTTGAAAGTCACTACCAGAATGCATTCAGACTTAGGCTCTGGAGCAGGCCACTGAGTGATGGGCAGAGGCCTGTAGGAGAGCAGTATCTCATCATTCACTTAGTCTGTCCACCCATCCATGTTTCGAATGCAACAAACGTGGCGAATGGGCAAATGCGGCAACTTCTATGCGGCAAGAGACACACCCAGCGAACACATCTCACTTCTGCTGCTCACTTCTGGCATGGCTCGTAGCTGGTGCACACAAGCAGCCCATTCTACACATCTTGTGCCCTCCAAGGAGGGTGCAGAACCAGCCTCAGCAGGGAGGGGTGGCCGCCAGACCCTGGATGCCCCACCCTGTTCTCACTTGTCACTTTTTAAAAGACAGTTTGCTGGATAGAGAATTCTTGGTTGGCAATTTTTTTTCTTTCAGCACTACCTTCTCACCTCCATAGTCTCTAAAGAGAAATTAGCACTCAATCTTATTGAGGCTTTGTACATGACGTATTGCTTCTCTCTTACAGCTTTCTCTGTATTTGGTATTTAACAGTTAGATTTTAATGCATTTTTGGGTGTGATGGTTAAATTCATGTGCCAACTTGACTAGTTTATAGTATCCAATCATTTGGTCAAGCAAGCACTGGCCTGATAGTTACTGTCAGGATATTTCATGGATTTAAACCATTAGTCATTTGATTGCATCTGTGGCTGATCTACATTTGTCCATACCCTGGATAAAAGGAACATCAAACACAAGGTTTTCATAATCACACAGTCATGTTGTGAAAGCTATATCATTATACAATTGTCTTCAAAAATCAAGAATATTGGAACATAGCTCAACAGTGTTCAGGTACTTCCCTCTAGCTGCTTCAAAACACCATAAACTAAAAAGGGATATCTATACAATGCATAAGAATAACCTCTAGGATAACCTCTCAACTCTGTTGCAAATTTCTCAGCCACTGAAACTCAATTTTGTCTCATTTCTCTCTTCCCCCTTTTGGTCAAGAAAGCTTTCTCAATTCCATGCTGCTAGGTCCTGGCTTATCCCAGGAGTCCTGTCCCACATTACCAGGTAGATTTACATCCCTGGGAGTTAGGTCCGATGTAGGCGGAAGGGCCTTGAGCTCACCTGCCAAGCTGGCCCAGAGAGAAAAGCCACATCTGAACAACAAAAGAGGCTCTCTGGGGTTGACTCCTAGGCACAATCACAAGTAACTTAGCTTCTCCTTGGCAGAAGCATGACTCATAAGGGTGAACCCCCAGATCAACCCACTGAATTGGTTGTCCCCACTGCCTGCAAGAAATCAGGAATTCACCAGATGGGAGGCTGAACATTTTCTCCTTCTTCCCCAGTCCCCCAAGGAAACCATGAAAATATTTTTTTTATTCTCTGTCCAAACCACTCTGGGATATATCAGGGCATCACGCTAACCTGTACAAACCAACAAGATCTCACACCCTATTCAAGATTCCATGTAATTATGATGTTCAAATAAACTGACCATACAAGTTAAAACAGATAATGTGCTACCCCAAACATAAATTTTGCATCAAATAAACATCTCTTCCTTTAGTTTTGCACAGAATTTGAGGTTTTAAAATATGACCACGTGATCCTTTGTCCTGTATTCTGATTTACCTTAGTCCTATTCAGATCAGCTTCATTCATATCTCTAGTCAAAGTCTGATCACTTTTCAGCTTTTTTTTAATTCTATGATTTTTTATTGATATAATCATCCAGAGTCTAAAATTGGTGGTTCACAGTATCAACATAAAGCTGTGCATTCACCATTACAATCTATTTTTGAAAATGTTTATTACTTCAAAAACAATAAAAATAAAAGTAAAAAAGAAGACCCAAAACATCCCATACTCCTCAACCATGCCCCATTGCTTTATTATTTTCTTGGTCTTGTTTTTTCTTTCTCATCTGTCCATACAATGGATAAAGGGACTGTCAGTCACAAGGTTTTCACACACACATGTTCATACCTTAAAAGGTCTGTAGTTATTCAATCATCTTCAAGAATCAAGGCTATTGGATTGCAGTTCAACGGTTTCAAGTATTTTCCTCTAGCTACTCCAAAACACCAAAAACTGAAAAGGGGTATCTATATACTGCATTAGAATAAACTCCAGAAAGATCTTTTGACTCTATTTGAAATCTCTCAGCCACTGAAACTTTTTTTGTTGCATTTGTCTTCCCCCTTTTAGTCAAGAAGGCTTTCTCACTCACACATTGCCAAGGATAGGCTCATTCCTGGAGTCATGTCCTTGTTGCCAGGGAGATTCACACCCTTGGGAGTTATGTCCCACATAGAAAGGAGAGCAGTGAATTCACCTGCAGAGTTGGCCTAGAGAGAGAGAGGCCACATCTGAGCAACAAAAGAGGTTCTCCGAGGTTGACTCTTAGGCATAATCATAAGTAGGGTTCTGCCTATTTTTATTTGTTGTTTAAAACTTCTGTGGGGGAAAAGAACCCTGGAGCATCTTATTACACCACCTTGGTAATATCATTTGCTGGTAACATTTATGTACCATCTCATAGTATCTTTGCCCATATGTAAAAATCAGTATCCTGGGGAAATGCTCCCATATTCATAAATTATCCTTTATCCAACTTTATGTTCTAGAGCCCTTGACTCAGCAACTCGGAATTCAACCGATGCACAATTTCCCAACTCCTACTGGCATACGTTGGTTCAATCTTATAGTCCTTGTGGTGAGTTATCTCTGCCTCCTGTCACATGGTAATTCCTCTCTTCTTGTGTCAGTTCTCTTTATAAGGACCCCAGTACTATAGATTAAGACCCACCCTCATTCCGTTGGGCCACACTTTTACTAAAAATAACATCTTCAAGAGGTCCTATTTACAATGGGTTCACTCCCACAGGAATGCAGATTATGTGTTGTTGGGGTACATAATTCAGCATGCCACAACATTCAATGTAGTGGGTAATTAAAGTCATAAGAACATTATTTTTTCCCATCGGAAACCCCAAAACATACAAGAATAAAGTTTTTGTAATAATTTAAATGTGCTTTGCTTAGCTATAACTCTTAAGTCTTGAGAATCATCAACTCTATTTAAAAAAGAGAAAATTCTAGTAAGAACCACAGATCCAAAATATAAGGGGGGTGGGAGTGGAGATTCAGTAAGTGGGAAAAACTTTCATAATTGCCCTCTTTTCTTTAAAGTTTTTCTCTGCTCTCTTCCCTTGCCACCTGAAGGGTAAGGCAGGCTGGAGATAACCTCCTTTGGGTATCTTCCCCATCTTCCCTTATTTGAGAACTAGCAGGACCAAAACAGGGTCCAGGGTGGAATGGGCAGGGAATGAGCAGTTACGTGGCTCTGGGTTTAGGCATTTATTCTCTTCAGCATGGATTTACTTTTCCCTTTCCTCTTTCAGTTAGAGTTTAAGATCCAGAGGCCTGAGATCAGAGTGTGGACATCCTGGGTAAAAGGAGGCAATTGCCTGGAGAATCTTCTCTGTTCAAATATAATTCATTCTTCTCCTCCTCCCATTCCTTGTTTTCCCAACATCTATTTCCAAAACAAAAACATTCCTCCAAGGAGTAGCTTATACAATAATAGGTATGTCAGGTGGAAAAAGATTGAGAGAATCTTGCAGGGGAGAAGCAAAGATGGAGAAGGAATCCTGGCGGCTGCTCTTCTTGTTATCAGTCACTATTTGCCCTGCAGTGGTGGTGGCTGGATGAACACAGTCCCTAAATTAGGATTCTCTACTTTGACCCCTCCCTGATCTTTAAATGATTCTTTGAGAGTTCTAGGTCAAAAGGTTTAAGGAAGAAGCCAGGTTAGGAGTTTTTGTTCAAAGATGATCATCTTTAAAGAGAACCTTTGATATAGATGTAAATATACAACAGAGCAAGGTGTGAAGATTTCCTCTTCTAACCTTTTTTTATTTTGGCCTGTTTGCAAAGCCCTCAATCATGTCTTTCCTTGGATTAAAGCTCTGGAAAGGCGTTCTTACCATCCCTGGATCACCTCTACCACCATCTCTTCACTGAAGAGTCTTCTGAATGGCTAAACCCATCTCCTTCTCCCGTGATCTTTCCCGCCTAATTTCTCCTTTGTGTGATTATCCCTATTCTAGCACCCCCCAGCCATTTATCTGGGCATCTATGCATCTGTGAGGTAGTAGGAAGTAGCTCGCATTCAGATTTGCTCAGCTGTTACCCACCCACCTGTCAATCAGAGAAATCAAATTATTTGATTGAATAAGTTGTCCTTTAATAATTAGTAGAAAGTTGCACCATACAGTTAACGCTGAAGAGGATTAATTTAGTCCCTTTCCAGTTTCCATCCTGAAAGAAACAAGAAGACATCATGACATTCAGAAGGTCTTTATATTTATAAAAGGGCTTCTGCCTACGAGAGATGTCCTGACACTTCTGTATAGCAAAAATCTCACAAAAGCAAGGTAAGATAACTAAAGGTTTTGTCTCAGAGGAGTGGAGTAGGGTAACCTTTACTTTCTTCTTAGTATTTTTATATATTGAAGATATTGTATGTAAAAAATTAAGAGAAAATCAATCTATTTCCATCCATCTTTTCAAAAACACATTGAACCCCTCAGACATACATCATTATTAACATTTTCTCATGTGAATTAGGGAGATTATTACTCTCTCTTAAAGAGTTTAAGACAAAAAGCGAAAATGCACTTTCTATCAAAAATAAGCTTCCAAAATGAATATGATTGCTGAATCATTAAATTGATATCTCTTTTAGTCTCCAGTATCATAGAAGTAAAAACTTAAAATTGTGGAATCATAACCCACTTCAAACTCTGAAATATGTTCTTCAACTAATTGTGGTGCTGTTCTTTGAAATTTATTGCTATTTTGTATATATGTTATTTTTCACAAAAAATAAAGAAAAAAGTTGCTTGTGGTGATAAAAAAATATTTAAGCCTTCTAGCTGCCTATATTCTGGAAAAACTAGAAGGAAAAATCTGAGACTATCATATGGTAGCCCATGACAAACTCTGGGATCTGTAAATGTAACTACTTGTTGAAGAGTGCTTTGAAAACTATTGCTTTTTTATTTCTTTGCTTTGTATATATGTTATACTGTACAATAAAAAAGTTACAAAATTTTTTAAAAAGCTTCCGGTTTCCTTAACTTCTGAGAACCACCAACTTACCCAAGTCTCCCTTTCTCTGTCAGGCTCACCTCATTCACAGGGATCAAAATATTGAATTGTTGCCTGCTCATCTGTAAAATGAAATGATGCACACTATTACACTGAGGGCCTCATACATGCAGAGAGAAATGCTTCATAAAAATACTGCTTTAAGCCCTTTCCAGAGGATCCTTACAGTTTATAAGCATATTCAAAATTACAATAAGGTTTTGATCACTAATATTTGTATGTTTGTGGTAAATCAGAAATGAAATGATCCAGCAAGTTATTAATTACAGCAAAAATATCAAGAATAGTCAATGTTCTTCTGATCTGTGGAACACATCACATAAAATCTCTCTAGCATAGAATTTTTTTTTAAAGCATAAAATTGAATTAAAATGTGGTAGGAAATCAGATAATGTAATTATGTGTTGCTTGGCTTCTGATGGAGTGTTAGTCAAATTAAGAGAAATATCATGAAGCATAAGGCAGAAATACATTGCAAGATGCATGTAGGCTCTTAGCTGGTGGTGACTCAATCCTCACCCGGTAGATAGTAGTCATAGACTTTGATGGTTGCTGGTTTCAGGTTGGTGATCAACACATTTTGGCTGATGGTGAAGGTATAGGTCTGAGTTTCCTTACTAAGCTGTAGGGAAGACAGAAGAAACATCACATTAAAACTAAAATGAAAATAAATCTATATGTAATGTGAAGACTAAAAGACTTTTGCTCTCTTTACACGGATATTCTGAAATTCTTCTACCAAAGCCTCCTGCCCATGCCAACTTTAAAGATATTGTCTCCTACTGATCTCCTAGCTCTTTCTTCATATTCTATAGCTCCCTGGTCCTCCTGTAAAAATGTTCCCTCTATCCACGGTCCACCTCCTAACCCAAGGTTTCTCCATTAATTTAGGCAAAGTGTCCAAAGGAATAGAGACTTCTATTTTACTTCAAACGTCCTATGCTCCTTATTGGTTCTGTCTCTTCTTTCATTCAGGCTCCTGCTTAAATGACACCTCCTCAGAGAAACCTTCTCTGATAACCTTACATTAAATAGCCACATCTTTAGCCTGCCCCTGCCATCATTCTCTATTCCCTTATCCTACATGCTGCATAGCACATATTACTAATGAGTGAGTGAATGTGTGTGTATGTGTGTGTGTGTGTGTGTGTGTGTGTAACATTTTCAAACTTGCATATTGTCTATCTGTCCACTAGCATATCAGCTCCATGAGGGCAGGGACCATGTCTATCTTTTTCACTATTGCAGCTCTATCACTTAGTAGAATGCCTGGCATGTATGATACTCAATAAATATTTATTGAATAAACAAGTAACTCAAGAATCTAAGAAAACTGCATCAATTAATCAAATATAACAAGAAAATATGATTCATGTTTTAAATTTAGGTATGGAGTTTTGAACATCCAATTGGAAGGAATTTCCAAATTTCTTCAGGTACCCTGGTTCTCAAAGTATGGTCTAGGAACTCCTAGGGATCCCTGAGACTGTGTCAGGAGGACTGTGCAGTCAAAATTATTTTCAGAATAATACTAAATATTATTTGCTTTTGTCCACTCTGATTCTCTTACAAATGTACAGAGGAGTGATTTAGAGGCTACTAAATGTGTGATATTGCAACAGATTAAATGCACAATCAGAGAAGAGAATTCAAGTCTCTTCTATTAAGCCAAACACTAAAGAAACTTGCAAAAATGAAGATAATGCTGTCATTCTAATTAATTTTTGTTGTAGGAAATTTTAATAAGAATATAGTTATTTTCATAAAATACATTACTTACATTAAGATTTAATGAGTTAAAAAAATAAAAAATAAAAAAAGATTTAATGAGTTTATTATTGTTTTTCAAGTAAATTAATATTTAAATTTTTATTAAATATTAAATATTTAAAATAATATTTTAAGTAAATTAATAAATATTATGTTTTTCCTTTCTACTATGATAAATATTAATAGATATAACTCACATAACCAAAAACCCATTGAGACCCTCAGTAATTTAAGAATGCAAAAGGTGTTGAGTACAAAAATTTTAGAACCACTGTTCTTGTTTATTATTTGGTAGCATAAAGATTTGACATAAATAACATATTTTTCCTTAAAAAACAGCTAATTGCAATATTCAGTATCTACTTATGTTTTACTCTGAAAGTTCTTTCTCAAAATCTGAATTCAGTGTTTTCATGTCAATGTCTGTAAGGCCCCTCTCTCCCTTCCTCAACTTCCCCTCAAAAGTATTTTCCTTCCGATCCCATGCTTTTGAAAAATAAAATAGTTAAGAAATAAGAAAACAAAAAGAGGTTTATTAAAAGTCAAGGTGGATGGTGTGCACAGGTAGCTCAGTGGTAGAATGCTCACCTAGATGCAGGAGACAAGGATTTGATTCCCGGATGTGCACTTTCAAAAATAAATTCAACAATTGGTGCAAGCAACAATGGATAGTCACATGGAAAGAGAATGAACTGTGACCTCACCATACAGCATACAAAAAAAAAGTCAAGGTGGATGGGACAAAAAAGAAAAGAATGAGGTAGTATATGAATGGTGATGAGAAGAGCAGAGAAAAGGATATGAGGCATAAAAGGAGAAAAGTTAAAGGATTGGCAACACTATTCTGTGTGATTTTATAAACACAATTCTGAAGTTTATAATAATGGCTTCTGTTATAGGACGCACTCAATACGAGAAACAAATTGAGAAAATATTGTGAGAGATGTGAGATGCAAGGGTAACCAACTATTTTGGTACCATTTGTTGTTACCAAAGAGCTAAAAGAACTAAAGGGGAGACTTCAGGGAGGTCGGTGGAGGAGGAAGCTCCAGGACCCAGTCCTTCCAATAAAACAACTATTAAACAGGTGGGGGTGGGGGTTCATAGGTGCGGAGCTGAGCCTAGATCTCTCATGTGGCAGGCAGCTGTTCTAACACTGAAGTACCTGTGCATCCCAGGTTAGCTTCTAACAGAACCTCAAGTTGAATTGCACCCCCCACATGACATCAGGACCTAGATGTGGCAGGGAATAACTGACAAACCAAGTGCATAAGGAAACCTTCAATGCAAAACCAAAGAAATACAAAACTTTAGATGAGTAAGAGAAACCAACATGAAAAATAACCATATCAAGATAATCAAATGCCTGATCACAACAAAAATTCGCAAATCTTGTGAAGATCCAAGCAGAAATGGCCCAGGCAAATGACCAAATCAAAATTCCCGAGGAGATACAGGATATGGACAACTACTCGAGGATATTTATAGAGAAATAAAGGATCTCAGGAAGACACTAGAAGAGCATAAAGAAGAATTCAAAAAATTAAATAGAAAAATGTCACTCTTACAGAAATGAATGATATAGTAGACCAAATTAGAAATATACTAGAGACACATGATAGCAGATTCAAAGAAGGAAAAGGAAGAATACGTGAGCTAGGAGACAGAGCAATAGAACTAGAGTGCACAAAACAACAAATGGCAAGAAAGATGGAAAAATGGAACTGGATCTTAGGGAAATTATAGACAAGAAGAGGCATACAAATAAGACAATCACTGGTATCCCATAAAGAGAAGAGAAAAGTAAAGGACTTGGAAAGTTAGTAGAAGATATAATTGGGGAAATCTCCCAACCATTATAAAACACATGAATATGCAAATCAAAGAGCCCAACATATTCCAAAAAGAATAAATCTGAATAGGCCTCTCCAAGACACTGTCAAATGTTGAAGAGAAGCAGAAAGTCCTGAAAGCAGCATGAGAAAAGCAATCTACTGCATAGATTTTGCTGGTTTGAAAGGATGTACGTCCCCTAGAAAAGCCATGTTTTAATCTAAATCCCACTTCATAAAGGCAGAATAATTCCTATTCAATACTGTATGTTTGAAACTGTAATCAGATCATCTCCCTGGTGGTGTGATTTAATCAAGAGTGGTTGTTAAACTGGGTTAGGTGATGACATATCTCCACCCAATTGGGTGGGTCTTGATAAGTTTCTGGAGTCCTATGAAAGAGGAAACATTTTGGAGGATGAAAGCAATTCAGAGACAGCAGAGAGCCCACAAACCAGTGACCTTTGGTGATGAAGAAGGAAACGCCTCCTGGGGAGCTTCATGAAATAAGAAGCCAGGAGAGAAAGCTAGCAGATGATGCCTTGCTCACCATGTGCCCTGCCAGCTGAGAGAAAAACTGTGACTGTGTTTGCCATGTGCCTTCTCACTTGAGAGAGAAATCCTGAACTTTGTTGGCCTTCTTGAACCAAGGTATCTTTCCCTGGATGCCTTTGATTGGACATTTCTATAGACTTGTTTTAATTAGGACATTTTCTCAGCCTTAGAACTGTAAACTAGCAACTTATTAAATTCCCCTTTTTAAAAGCTATTCTGTTTCTGGTATATTGCATTCCAGCAGCTAGCAAACTAGACTGAGTTTGGACTATTCAGTAGGCACCAAGGAAGCAAGAAGGCAGTGGTATGATATATTTAAGAACCTGAATGAGAACTATATCGAGCCAAGTTATCCTTCAAAATTGGGGGAGAGATTAAAATCATCAATGACAAACAAGGATTGAGAGAACTAGTCAATAAGAAATCTGCTGCACAAGAAATACTATAGGGAGTCCATCAATTGAAAAAAAAAAGATAGGAGAGGGAGATTCAGAGAAGAGCACAGAACTGAAGAATATTAGTAACAGTAATTTAAACGATAAAAGCAGAGAGAAGGAAAAGAATATATACATCTGACAAATAAAAACTAAAGGATAAGATGGTAAAGAATTGCTCTTACAGTAATTATTTTGAATGTTAATGGACTAAACTCATCAATTAAAAGGTACAGACTGGAGTTCTCCGGAAGTCAGGTGTCTGGAAGGGGCAGTTCTCCAGAAGTCAGTTCCTTAAAATGGATGGTACGGGGGACTTCCGGAGAAGATGGCGGCTTAGTAAGACGCGCGGGTCTTAGTTCCTCCTCCAGAACAGCTACTAGGGGAGTAGAAATGATACAGAGCAGCTCCCGGAGCCACGACAGAGATCAGGAAGACAGCGTACCCCATTCTGGAATGGCTGACTGGCTGGGAGAACCCGCTCCGGTGAGATCGCCGAGGGGCGCGGGCTTCCCCGGGCCGGGGTGGCAGGCAGCCGGAGTCCCTCCCTCCCTCCTTCCCGGGCCGGCTGGGAGAATTGGACAGGCGGTTCCCTCAAGCCGTGCTGGCTGCTGCCCCCCCACCACACGCAGCCCCCAGGACCAGCTGGGAGAATTGGATCGGAGATATCCAGGCCGCGGAGAATGGTGACCGGGGTCCCTTCCAAACACGTGGCTTCCCGGTCTGGCTGGGAACGGTGCACTCCCCCGGGCCGCGGCGGCTGACGCCCTCCCACCACGCTTGTCGCCCTGGGCTGGCTGGGAGATTCAGACGGGCACTCTCCTGGGCTGCGGCGGTCAGCGACCCTCCCCGCATTCGGATCCCCGGACCAGCTGGGAGATTCGGATTGGCACTACTCCAAGCTACTTCGGCTGGCAAACCTCCCCCACGGCAAGAGTTTGCCAAAGTTAAAGGACCCACAGCACCTTTTACTGGTGGGACCTGCAGACAAACGAGTGCCACAAGCGCCACCTACTGGGCAGGATAAGAAAAACAGAACCCAGAGATTTCACAGAAAAATCTTTCAACCTGTTGGGTCCAACACCCAGGGAAATCTGATTAAATGCCCCAGACGCCAGCAGAAGGTAATGGATGACGCTCAGAAAATTGAAAGTATGACCCAGTCAAAGGAACAAACCAATAGTTCAAATGAGATACAGGAGTTGAGACAACTAATGCTGAATATACGAACAGAAATGGAAAACCTCTTCAAAAATGAAATCGATAAATTGAAGGAGGACATGAAGAAGACATGGGCTGAACAAAAAGAAGAAATAGAAAAACTGAAAAAACAAATAACAGAACTTATGGAAGTGAAGGGCAAAGTAGAAAAGATGGAAAAAACAATGGATACCTACAATGATAGATTTAAAGAGACAGAAGATAGAATTAGTGATGTGGAGGATGGAACATCTGAATTCCAAAAAGAAACAGAAACTATAGGGAAAAGAATGGAAAAATTTGAACAGGGGATCAGGGAACTCAAGGACAATGTGAACCGCACAAATATACGTGTTGTGGGTGTCCAGAAGGAGAAGAGAAGGGAAAAGGAGGAGAAAAACTAATGGAAGAAATTATCACTGAAAATTTCCCAACTCTTATGAAAGACCTAAAATTACAGATCCAAGAAGTGCAACGCATCCCAAAGAGAATAGACCCAAATAGGCGTTCTCCAAGACACTTACTAGTTACAATGTCAGAGGTCAAAGAGAAAGAGAGGATCTTGAAAGCAGCAAGAGAAAAACAATCCATCACATACAAGGGAAACCCAATAAGACTATGTGTAGATTTCTCAGCAGAAACCATGGAAGCTAAAAGACAGTGGGATGATATATTTAAATTACTAAAAAAGAAGAACTGCCAACCAAGACTTCTATATCCAGCAAAATTGTCCTTCAAAAATGAGGGAGAAATTAAAATATTCTCAGACAAAAAGTCACTGAGAGAATTTGTGACCAAGAGACCAACTCTGTAAGAAATACTAAAGGGAGCACTAGAGTCAGATACGAAAAGACAGAAGAGAGAGGTATGGAGAAGAGTGTAGAAAGAAGGAAAGTCAGATATGATATATATAATACAAAAGGCAAAATGGTAGAGGAAAATATTATCCAAACAGTAATAACACTAAATAATAATGGACTGAATTCCCCAATCAAAAGACATAGACTGGCAGAATGGATTAAAAAACAGGATCCTTCTATATGCTGTCTACAGGAAACACATCTTAGACCCACAGATAAACATAGGTTGAAAGTGAAAGGTTGGGAAAAGATATTTCATGCAAATAACAACCAGAAAAGTGCAGGAGTAGCTATACTAATATCCAACAAATTAGACTTCAAATGTAAAACAGTTAAAAGAGACAAAGAAGGACACTATCCACTAATAAAAGGAACAATTAAACAAGAAGACATAACAATCATAAATATTTATGCACCGAACCGGAATGCCCCTAAATACGTGAGGAATACACTGCAAACACTGAAAAGGGAAATAGACACATATACCATAATAGTTGGAGACTTCAATTCACCACTCTCATCAATGGACAGAACATCTAGACAGAGGATCAATAAAGAAATAGAGAATCTGAATATTACTATAAATGAGGTAGACTTAACAGACATTTATAGGACATTACATCTCACAACAGCAGGATACACCTTTTTCTCAAGTGCTCATGGATCATTCTCAAAGATAGACCATATGCTGGGTCACAAAGCAAGTCTTAACAAATTTAAAAAGATTGAAATCATACACAACACTTTCTCAGATCATAAAGGAATGAAGTTGGAAATCAATAACAGGCGGAGTGCCAGAAAATTCACAAATACATGGAGGCTCAACAACACACTCTTAAACAACAAGTGGGTCAAAGAAGAAATTGCAAGAGAAATTAGTAAATACCTCTAGGCGAATGAAAACGAAAATACAACATATCAAAACTTATAGGACGCAGCAAAGGCAGTGCTAAGAGGGAAATTTATTGCCCTAAATGCCTTTATCAGAAAAGAAGAAAAGGCAAAAATGCAGGAATTAACTTTCCACTTGGAAGAACTGGAGAAAGAACAGCAAACTAATCCCAAAGCAAGCAAAAGGAAAGAAATAACAAAGATTAGAGCAGAAATAAATGAAATTGAAAACAATAGAGAAAATCAATAAGACCAGAAGTTGGTTTTAGGAGAAAATTAATAAGATTGATGTGCTCTTAGCAAGATTGACAAAAAGAAGAAGAGAGAGGATGCAAATAAATAAGATCAGAAATGGAAGAGGAGACATAACTACTGACCACACAGAAATAAAGGAGGTAATAACAGGATACTATGAACAACTTTACACTAATAAATACAACAATTTAGATGAAATGGACGGGTTCCTGGAAAGACATGAACAACCAACTTTGACTCAAGAAGAAATAGATGACCTCAACAAACCAATCACAAGGAAAGAAATTGAATCATTCAAAAGCTTCCTAAAAAGAAAATTCCAGGACCAGACAGCTTCACATGTGAATTCTATCAAACATTCCAGAAAGAATTAGTACCAACTCTCCTCAAACTCTTCAAAAAAATCGAAGTGGAGGGAAAACTACCTAATTCATTCTATGAAGCCAACATCACCCTCATACCAAAACCAGGCAAAGATATTACAAAAAAAGAAAACTACAGACCAATCTTTCTAATGAATATAGATGCAAAAATCCTCAATAAAATTCTGGCAAATCAAATCCAGCAACACATTAAAAGAATTATACATCATGACCAAGTAGGATTCATCCCAGGTATGCAAGGATGGTTCAACATAAGAAAATCAATTAATGTAATACACCATATCAACAAATCAAAGCAGAAAAATCACATGATCATCTCAATTGATGCAGAGAAGGCATTTGACAAGATTCAACATCCTTTCCTGTTGAAAACACTTCAAAAGATAGGAATACAAGGGAACTTCCTTAAAATGATAGAGGGAATATATGAAAAACCCACAGCTAATATCATCCTCAATGGGGAAAAATTGAAAACTTTCCCCCTAAGATCAGGAACAAGACAAGGATGTCCATTATCACCACTATTATTCAACATTGTGTTGGAGTTTCTAGCCAGAGCAATTAGACAAGAAAAAGAAATACAAGGCATCAAAATTGGAAAGGAAGAAGTAAAACTATCACTGTTTGCAGACGATATGATACTATACGTCAAAAACCCGGAAAAATCCACAACAAAACTACTAGAGCTAATAAATGAGTACAGCAAAGTAGCAGGTTACAAGATCAACATTCAAAAATCTGTAGCATTTCTATACACTAGTAATGAACAAGCTGAGGGGGAAATCAAGAAACGAATCCCATTTACAATTGCAACTAAAAGAATAAAATATCTAGGAATAAATTTAACTAAAGAGACAAAAAATCTATATAAAGAAAACTACAAAAAGCTGTTAAAAGAAATCACAGAAGATCTAAATACATGGAAGGGCATACCGTGTTCATGGAGTGGAAGACTAAATATAGTTAAGATGTCAATCCTACCTAAATTGATTTACAGATTCAATGCAATACCAATCAAAATCCCAACAACTTATTTATCAGAAATAGAAAAACCAATAAGCAAATTTATCTGGAAGGGCAGAGTGCCCCGAATTGCTAAAAAAATCTTGAGGAAAAAAAAACGAAGCTGGAGGTCTCACGCTGCCTGACTTTAAGGCACATTGTGAAGCCACCATGGTCAAAACAGCATGGTATTAGCATAAAGATAGATATATCGACCAATGGAATCGAATAGAGTGCTCAGATATAGACCCTCTCATCTATGGACATTTGATCTTTGATACGGCAGTCAAGTCAACTTACCTGGGACAGAACAGTCTCTTCAATAAATGGTGCCTAGAGAACTGGATATCCATATGCAAAAGAATGAAAGAAGACCTGTATCTCACACCCTGTACAAAAGTTAACTCAAAATGGATCAAAGATCTAAACATTAGGTCTAAGACCATAAAACAGTTAGGGGAAAATGTAGGGAGATATCTTATGAAACTTACATTTGGAGGCGGTTTTATGGACCTTACACCTAAAGCAAGAGCACTGAAGAAAGAAAGAAAGAAATGGGAGCTCCTCAAAATTAAACACTTTTGTGCATCAAAGAACTTCATCAAGAAAGTAGAAAGACAGTCTACACAACGGGAGACAATATTTGGAAATGACATATCAGATAAAGGTCTAGTATCCAGAATTTATAAAGAGATTGTTCAACTCAACAACAAAAAAGACAGCCAATCCAATTACAAAATGGGAAAAAGACTTGAACAGACACCTCTCAGAAGAGGAAATACAAATGGCCAAAAGGCACATGAAGAGATGCTCAATGTCCCTGGCCATTAGAGAAATGCAAATCAAAACCACAATGAGATATCATCTCACACCCACCAGAATGGCCATTATCAACAAAACAGAAAATGACAAGTGCTGGAGAGGATGCGGAGAAAGAGGCACACTTATCCACTGTTGGTGGGAATGTCAAATGGTGCAACCACTGTGGAAGGCAGTTTGGCGGTTCCTCAAAAAGCTGAATATAGAATTGCCATACGACCCAGCAATACCATTGCTAGGTATCTACTCAAAGGACTTAAGGGCAAAGACACAAATGGACATTTGCCCACCAATGTTTATAGCAGCGTTATTTACAATTGCAAAGAGATGGAAACAGCCAAAATGTCCATCAACAGACGAGTGGCTAAACAAACTGTGGTATATACATACGATGGAATATTATGCAGCTTTAAGACAGAATAAACTTATGAAGCATGTAATAACATGGATGGACCTAGAGAACATTATGCTGAGTGAGTCTAGCCAAAAACTAAAGGACAAATACTGTATGGTCCCACTGATGTGAACCGACATTCGAGAATAAACTTGGAATATGTCATTGGTAACAGAGTCCAGCAGGAGTTAGAAACAGGGTAAGATAATGGGTAATTGGAGCTGAAAGGATACAGACTGTGCAACAAGACTAGATACAAAAACTCAAAAATGGACAGCACAATAATACCTAATTGTAAAGTAATCATGTTAAAACACTGAATGAAGCTGCATCTGAGCTATAGGTTTTTGTTTTTTTTTTTGTCTGTCTGTTTGTTTGTTTGTTTTTTCTTTTTCCTTTTCTTTTTTTTACTATTATTATTATTTTTATTTTTTCTCTATATTAACATTCTATATCTTTTTTTGTTGTTTTGCTAGTTCTTTTCCTAAATCGATGCAAATGTACTAAGAAATGATGATCATGCATCTATGTGATGATGTTAGGAATTACTGATTGCATATGTAGAATGGAATGATTCCTAAGTGTTGTGTTAATTTCTTTTTTTCTTTAATTAATAATAAAAAAAAAGGTACAGACTGGCAGAATGGATTAAAAATCAAAATCCATCTATATGCTGTTTACAAGAGATACATCCTAGACTCAAGGACACAATTAGATTGAAAGTGAGGGATGGAAAAAGATATTCTATGCAAGTTGTAACCAAAAGAAAGCAGGAGTAGCTGTACTAACATCAGACAAAATATAATGTAAAGACATTATAAGAGAAAAGAAGAACATTACATATGAATAAAAGGGACAATTCACCAAGAGAAAAGAAAAATCATAAATATGTTTGCCCCAATCAAGGAGCTCCAAAGTACATGAGGCAAACATTGGCAAAATTGAAAGAAGGTATGGACATTTCAACAGTAATCGTGGGAGACTTCAATACACACCCTTCTCTATAGATGGAACAACTAGACAGAGGATCAACAAGGAAATAGAGAACCTAAATAATGGGATAAATGAATTAGGCCTAATAGACATATACAGATCATTACATATCCAAAACACCAGGTTATACAAACATGGAATGTTCTCCAGGATAGATCATATGCTGGGACACGAACTGAGTCTTTACAAATTTAATATGAAATTATCCAGAGCACTTTCTCTAAACACAGTGAAATAAAGCTGAAAATTTATTATCACCAAAGAGCTAGAGCTTTCACAAATATATGGAGATTTAACCAACACACTCTTAAATAACCAGTAGGTCACGGATGAGATTTCTAGAGAAATCAGTAAATATCTGGAGATGAATGATAATGGGAACACAACATACCAAAACTTATGGGATGCAGCAAAGGAAGTGCTGAGAGGGAAATTTATTGCACTAAATGCCTTTATTAAAAAACAAGAATGAGCAAAACTTGAGGATTTAACTGCTCACTTGGAAAATTTAGAGAAAGTACGGCAAACTATCCTCAAGGCAAATAAAAGAAGAGAAGCAATAAATATTAAAGTAGGAATAAACAAACTGGAGAATAATAAAACAATAGAAAGAGTCAACAAAATCAAAAGTTGGTTATTTGAGAAAATCAATAAAATTGATGGTCCCCTCGCTAGACCAATAAAGAAAAGGAAAGAGAGGATTCCAACAAACCAAATCAGCAATTAGAGAGGGGCCATTACCACAGATCATGAAGAACTATATGCCAAGAAACTAGACAACTTAGATAAAATGGACAAATTACTAGAAATATACAAGTTACCTAAACTGACTCAAGAATAAATGGAAGCGCTCAACAAACCAATTAGAAGTAAAGAGATTCAATCAGTCATCAAAAATATTCCCACAAAGAAAAGCCCGGGACCAGATGGCCTCATAGGGGAATTTTATCAAATATTCCTAAAAGAACTAACACCAATCCTGCTCAAACTCCTCCAAAAAATTGAGGAAATAAGAACACTACCTTACTCATTTTATGAACTAACATCACTCTAATACCAAAATTGGATAAAGAGGCTATAAGAAAGGAAACCTACAGACCAATCTCCCTAATGAACATAGATGCAAAAATCCTTAACAAAATACTGTCAAATCGAATCCAACAACACATTAAAAGAATTATACATTATGACCAAATGGGATTTAAACCAGAAATGCAAGGGTGGTTCAACATAAGAAAATCAATCAAATCATTAACAAATCTAAAGGGGAAAATCACCTGATCATATTGATTGATGCTGAAAAAACATTCGACAAAGTCCAGCATCCTTTCCTGATAAAAACACATCAAAAGTTAGGAATTGAAGGAAACTTTCTCAATATCATAAAGAGCATATTTGAAAAAACCATAGCCAGCATCATACTTAATGGTGAGAAATTGAGAAATTGAAAATATTCCCTCTAAGATCGGGATCGAAACAAGGATGTCCATTGTCACCTCTATTATTCAACATTGTATTAGAAGTACTAGCTGGAGTGATCAGACAGGAGAAAGAAATAGAAAGCATCCAAATAGGAAAGGAAGAAGTGAAACTTTCATTATTTGTGGATGACATGATCTTATACTTAGAAAAATCTGAGAATTTACAGTAAAGCTACTTGACCTAATAAACAAATTCTGCAAAGTGGTGGGATACAAGACTAATGCACAAAAATCAGCAATGTTTTTATACACAAGCAATGACTTATCTGAGGTGACAATTAAGGAAGTAATTTCACTCAAAATAATAACCAGAAGAATCAGGTATATAGGAATAAGCCTAACCAGGAATATCAAGAACTTATACACAGAAAA
The DNA here is from genome assembly GCF_023851605.1 of Tamandua tetradactyla. NCBI lineage: Eukaryota > Metazoa > Chordata > Mammalia > Pilosa > Myrmecophagidae > Tamandua > Tamandua tetradactyla. The sequence goes on along the minus strand of NC_135333.1, from coordinate 71,076,647 downwards.
GTACAAAAAAAAATGCTAAAAGAAATTAAAAATGACCTAAAGAGATGGAAAGAATTTCCATGCTTATGGATAGGAAGGTTAAATGTCATTAAGATGTCAATTCTACCCAAACTGAACTACAAATTTGATGCGATACCAATCAAAATTCCAACAACTTACTTTGAAGACTTGGAAAAGCTGGTTATCAAATTTATATGGAAGGGAAAGAGACTCAAATAGCTAAAGATATCCTTAAAAAGAAGAGTGAATACGGAGGACTATCATTTCCTGTCTTTAAAACCTACTGTATAGCCACATTGGTCAAACAGCATAGTATTGGCACAAAGATAGAAATATCGACCAATAGGATAGACTTGAGAGTGCAGAGATAGACAACCAAATTTGTAGACATTTAATCTTTGATAAGGCCCCCAAATCCCTGAACTGGGACAGAATAGTCTTTTCAATAAATGGGCATAGGAGAATTGGATATCAATAGGCAAAAGAATGAAGGAGGACCCCTACCTTACACATTATACAAAAATTAATTCAAAATGGATTAAAGACCCAAATGTAAAGCATCTAAAAGAAAATGCAAGATCTAGTAATAGGAAGTAGCTTCTTAAACTTTATAACTAAAGCACAAGCAGTGAAAGAAAAAATAAACAAATGGGACTCCTTAAGATCAAGAGTTTCTGTGCCTCCAAAGACTTTGTTATAAAGGTGAAAAGGCAGCCAAATCAATGGGATAAAAATATTTAGAAACCACATATCAGATAAAGGCTTGATATCTTGTATACACAAAGAAATTATACAGCTTAAAAACAAAAAACCCAATTATAAAATGGGCAGAGGATGTGAATAGATACGATCCTGAAGAGCAAATACAGATAACTAAAAAGCACATAAAAAGATGCTAATTTCATTAACTATAAGGGAAATGCAAATTAAGACAACAATGAGATACCACCTCATACCTATAAGAACGGCTGCTATTAAACAGACAACTACAAATGTTGGAGAGATTGTGGAGAAATAGGAAGATTTAGTTACAGTTGGTGGGAATGTATAGTAGTGCAGCCACTGTGGAAGACATTTGGCAATTCCTCAGAAAACTAAATATTGAGTTGCCTTATGAACTTGCAATACCAATACTCAGTAAATACAAAAGAGCTGAGGGCAGTACACGAACAGACATTTGTACACTGAAGTTCACAGTGGCACCATTTACAATTGCCAAAAGATGGAAATAATCCAAGTGCCCATCAATAGGCGAGTAGATAAACAAAATGTGGTATACACATACGATGCAGCTATAAGATGAAATGTTGTCCCCAAACATGCGATAATATGGATAAACCTTGAGGACATAATGCTGAGTGCAGTCAGTCAGTCACAAAAGGACAAATACTATATGAGTTCATTATTCTAACTCTGGCAAAGGTAAATATAGCAGACCTAGAGCCACACAAAAGCTAGAGATGAAGGAAAGGTTACCCAAAGAGGTTGAATCTAAATAAACAGGAACGGATAAAAGTGATGATAACTAATTAGCAGGTTTATAAATAACATTGCCATATTGAAGATGAATATGATTGAAAGGGGATGTACACTGCAATGTATCCCAATGATTAAATTTATGATGATAAATAAGTTCTCACATGAAATATTTCAATGGTTCAAGAGTTGACAAAGAGTCAGTAGCAGAGGGATATAGGCGAGAAAATTAAAAATGCCAATAGTTAACAGGAATACATCAATAGTACTACAGCACTACTGGGGGAGGAGGGATAAATGATAAGGGATAGTTTTCTTTTTCTTTTTTGTATTTTTATTGACAAATCTTTACACACTTACAGTCCATACATAGTGTACAATCAGTGGCTCACCATATCATCTCATAGTTGTGCATTCATCACCATGATCATTTTAAGAATATTTGCAACAGTCCAGAAAAAGAAATAAAAAGAAAAAACCCATATATTCCATACCCCTTACCCCTCCCTTTCACTGACCACTAGTATTTAAATCTACCCAGTTATTTTACTCCTTATCCCTCATAATTATTATTATTTATTTTTATGTTATCCATATTTTTTACTCATATGTCCATATCTGGATAAAAGGAACATCAGACACAGATTTTCACAATCACACAGTCACATTGTAAAAGCTATATCATTATACAGTCTTCTTTAAGAATCAAGGCTACTGGAACACAGCTCAACAGTTTCAGGTACTTCCCTCCAGCCACTCCAACACACCGTAAACTAAAAATGGGTATCTATATAATACATAAGAATAATCTCCAGGATAACCTCTTGACTCTGTTTGAAGTCTCTCAGCTGTTGAAACTTTATTATGTCTCATTTCTCTCTTCCCCTTCTTGGTCATAAGGCTTTCTCAATCCATGATGCCAGGTCCCAGCTTATTCCAAAAGCTCTGTCCCAAGTTGCCAGGAAGATTTATACTCTTGGGAGTCATGTCCCACATGGGGGTTGGGGGGGAAGGCAGTTAGTTCACCTGTCAAGTTGGCTTAGAGAGAGAAGCCACATCTGAACAACAAAAGAAGTTCTCTGGGGGTGACTCTCGGGCATAATTTTAAGTAGGCGTAGCCTATCCTTCGTAGAAATAAGTTTCATAGGGGCGAACCCCAAGATCAAGGACCCAGCCTATTGATTTGGTTGTCTCCACTAGCAAGATTATCAGAAATTCTCCAAATGGGGAAGGTGAATATTTCCTTCTTTCTCCCCAGTACCCCAAGGGGGCTTTGCAAATACTTCTTTACTCACTGCCCAAGTTACTGTGGGATATATTGGGGCATCATACTAACCTGCACAAACCAACAAGATCGCATACCTTATTCAAGATTCCATATAGTTATGGTGTTCAACTAAACTAACCATACAAGTTAAATTATTTAATGTGCTACCCAACATATAAATTTTGCACCAAGTAAACATCTCTCCCTTTGGTCTCACACAGAAGTTCAAGTCTTAAAATATGAATGATATCATCCTTTACCCTGTATTCTGATTTACCTTAGTCACACCCAGATCAGCTTCATTCATATCTCTAGTCAAAGTCTGATCCCTTTTTCAACTTTTTAAACAGTTCCTGTATAGGGCGGTACTAACTTTCATAGCTTCAAAGCTCTAATTCTGAGTCTCAGATGTCACAAAAATACCCAAAGTTTCTGGGAAAAACCAGGTTATATACAAACAGCTCAGCATCTCAGAATTTAGAAATAAGTTATAACTCCTGAATATTTGTGACTTCTGTAAGAGCTTATAATCTAGAACATTTTACAATAGGCCCCAACCTGATAACTCATGCCTTCAACTTCAGTTCACTGAGTTTTTATATTATAGTTAGTCCATATGGTTGAGGCATGATGATATTTGTCTTTTTGTTTCTGACATTTCTTTCAACATACTGTCCTTAAGGTTCATTCATCTAGTTGCATGCCTCACATCTTTTTTCCTTCTTGCACCTGCTCGTAGTCCATTGTATATATACACATTTCCCCCTTCCTTCCCTCAGTCATTGTACTCTTAGCCACCTCCATCCATTGTGAATCGGAAACACTGCCGTCATAAACACCAGTGTACAAATGGCCATTCATGTCCCCACACTCAGTTCCTCCAGGTATATACCGAGCAACAGGGTTTCAGGATTTTATGGCAACCCTACCCCTATTTTTCTCCGGAACCACCACACTAACCTCCAAGGGTCTGCACTTCTCAATGAAAATTGCCTAAAATTGAGAGTGCTGCTGATTATAAAACTAAGTGAAGATACTATAAAACAGAATTTGTTTATTTTGGATATTATCCATGATGCCCAATACATAGAGGGATGCCCAATACATAGAGGGAGCCAAAGGACACAATGACTGAGAAGTACAATGGTGAACAGTGATACATTTATAGGATGGAATTTGGTGTGGCTACAAAAAAAAGGAGGGATGTCAAGGGGGCACACAATGAACTGCATAAACCTTGGAGACAACAGGCTATGCAGAATGGGCCAGAAACAAAAGAACAAGTATGCTAAGGTCTCTTTAAAAAAATGCTTATGAAAAATGAGAACCTGGATTGTGAGCCCTTATAGCAGCCATATTTGGTCCAAAATTCTGGATGTATTTCTGGATTCTGAGACACTGAGCTATATGTGGATCAGCTGGTATTTCCCTGTTACTTTGAGTAATTTTGCGACACCTGGGTCCCAAAATGGAGTGCTGTAGACCTGAAAGTTAGCATAACTATATATATAAATAACAGTTGAAGTAACCGAGAAAGAGATCAGACCTCAATTAGAGTTTAAAAGGAAGCCAATCTGGCTGGGTCCAAGGCAAATTAGAATGCAGGGTAAAAGATGATAGTGCATGTACTCTAGACCTTCAGCAGCTGTATGAGATAAAAGGCAGAGGTTTACTATGTCTAGGACCTAAATTTTCTGTAACACTTAGTCTGAATCAGCCTCTTTGGATAGCTCATTTAGACAGCCCCGATTCCTGGAGTCCAGAATGGGAATGAGGCCTTGTAATTCTCTATGGCTTGGTGCAGTGCCAGGATACATTTCAAACTATGGTGGGCTGATAATTAAAAAGTATTGGTAGAGTCCCTTGAGGACTCTCCCATCTGGGAAACACCGGGTACCCTCCCAACCATTGGGGACTCCCAAGAAAATAGGCCAAGCCCTGAATTTTGAGAGTTGCACTTATGAAACTTATTTCTGCAGGGGAGAAGCTAAGACTACCCATAATGAGGCCCAAGAGTTGCTTCTAGGATGCCTCTTTGTTGCTCAGATGTGTTCTCTCTCTCTCTGTCTAAGCTCAACTCTGCAAGGAAAATTGTTGCCCTTCCCTCTAGATTAGATTGTATATATGGTACCAAAATAAATTTTTTTAAAATCCATGGAACTATACTACACAAACAGTGAACCTAAGTTAAACCATGGATTTTAATAATACAATTATAAAAATGTGCTATCACCAATCATAACTAAATGTCACACACCAAGGCAGTGCATTGTCAGTGAGGTAGTATATGGGATTCCTGTGTTTTATACATGATTGTTCCGTAAGCCCACAACCTCTCTAATAAAGGGGGAAAAAAGAACTAAAGGAAATCAGGAGAATTACAGATGAACACAAAGAGACTATCGATAGAGAGATGGAAATTATGAAAAAGAACCAAACAAAGCTGAAGACTATAGTAACATAAGTTAAAAATCCCCTGGAGGGGTTCAGTAGCAGGTTAGAGCTGGTAGAAGAATCAATGAATTTGCAGATAAGACTATTGAAATCAGCCAGTGTAAAGAGCAGAAGGAAGAAATAATGAAGAAAACTGAATGGAGCCTGAGGAATCTGTGTGATACCATCAAGCATAGCAATATATGCATTATGGAGGTCCCAGAATGAGAAGAGAGAAAGGGGCATAGAAAATATTAAAAGAAATAATGGACCAAATATACCCAAATTTAATGGAAGCCATGAATATAACATGTGCAAGACGCTGAATGAACTCCAAACAAGATAAACCCAAATACACCCACATTGTACCATGCAATAACCGAGCTTTTAAATGCAAAGATAAAGAGAAAATTCTGAAAGCTGCAAGAGGGAAGCAACATATCACAAACAAGAGAGCTCAATAAGATTAAGTGCCTATTATTCATCAGAAACCATAGAGGCAAGAAGGTTGTGGGGAGGCATATTTAAAGTGCTGAAAGCAAAAAATTGCCAACCAAGAATTCTATATCTGGCCAAATGCCCTTCAGAAATAAGGGTGAGATTAAGCCAAAGGTTGAGGGTCCATCACCACTTGAGCAACCCTACAAGAAATGCTAAAGGGACTTCTGCAGGTTGAAAGAAAGGACACTAGACAATTGACCGAAGCCACATGAAGAAATAAAGATCTCTGATATACTATTGTATTTTTTATTTGCCACTCCACTTTTTTACTTCCTACAGGTTCTAAAAGACCAATGCATGTAATATAATAATGATAAGTCAACAGTTTCTAATCAATAATGTTTAAATATGCCATTTGTGAAAAGAGTTATATAAAGATGGGTGGACAGAGAAGTATAGGAACATAGTTTATATGGCATTAAATATTGTATGATCTCACTAATTTGAAACAATTAGAATAAGCGAACTCATAGAGTCAGAATCTAGTACATATGTTACAAGGGGATGGGATGGGGATAGGAAATGGGAAGTTAAGGCTTAAAATGTACAGGGTTCCTATTTGGAATGTTGGAAACATTTTAGTAACGGATGGTGGTGATGGTGGCACAACATGTGAATGCAATTAACAGTAGTGAAATATATATATTTGAATATGATTAAAAGGGGAAATGTTATTAAAGTTAAGTTGATATCAGTGATATGAGATTATTATAGATTTAGAATATTAAATTTAAGCACCATGGTAATCACAAAGAAAATATTAGAGAATATGCAAGCTCATAGATACAAAAGGTAGAATCAAGGTTCCCAGGGGTGGGGGTACGGGTAAGGGGGAGTTAATACAAAATGAGTGTAAGGTTTCCTTTCGGGGTAAAAGCTCTATTAATGGATGGTGGTAAGGATACTGTAACATAGTGAATATGATTAATTCCACTGAATGGTATGCTTTGGAGAGGTTGAGATGGGAAGATTTATATTGTATACATGTTTCTACAACAAAGGAAAGAAAGAGAAACTAAAGAGAGAATGACAATTAAATGTAATACATGATACTGGATGAGATCCAAGAATGGAGGAGAAAAGGTTCAACAGGACATTACTGGGACATGAGAAAAATTTGAATATACAAGGAAAGCTTTATATCAATGTGAAATTTCTTGAACTTGATAACTGCACTTAAGGTGTTTACCTAATTGAAAGCCTTTGTTTGTAGAAATGAACACAGAAGTATTACGTGTTCAAGGAGTATGATGTGTGCAAACCTGCTCTCAAATGTTCAGAAAATGGACAGACAGATGATAGAGAGACATGACAAAGGTGGCAAAATATTAAAAATAGTGAATCTGGTTATCTGAGGGTGGGGTGGAAGTATGTTGGGGTTCTCTGTTTGGAGTTTGTATAATTTTTGCAATTGTCCTGTAAGTTGAAAATTATTTCAAAATAAAAAGTTAAAAAGAAAAGGTCTGATATGAACCAAAAGAAAGCTGCAATAACAATCTTATAAACAAATGGATTCTAAAGCAAATAATTATACACACGTATTTTATAAGGGGCAGAGAAGAACATTAAATATTAATGTAATAAAGAAGATATATTCTCTCAAACATATGTACCTAATTATGTAGTCTCAAAATACATCATGAATAACTGACAAAACTGCAGAGATAAATGGTTAAATCAGTAATTTTCACTGAAATTTTAACACACTCTTCTCAGAAACTGTAAGATCAAACCAAAAAATAAGCAAGGATTTCAAAGGTATGAACAATTGAATTAATGATCTCAGACTTTAAGACTTAGATCAGAAACCATATCCAACGGAAAGGGAATAGATGTTCTTTTTGAGAACACACTGAACATTTACAAAAGTAGACTACGTTTTTGGTAATAAAAGACATCTCAATACATTCCTGAAGATCACTATCATGAAGGCTACGTTCTCAGACCATGCCACAAAAACATTACAAAGTAATAACAAAAGAATGGCTTTAAATACACCATCTCGGTTCCTCAGGAAGCTAAGTATAGAACTGCCGTATGACCTGGCAATACCATTGCTAGGTATCTACTCAGAGGACATGAGGGCAAGGACACAAATGGACATTTGCACTCCAATGCTTTTAGCAGCATTATTTACAGTTGCCAAGAGAAGGAAACAGCTCAAATGTCCATCAACAGAAGAGTGGCTAAACTAGCTGTGTATATACATACGATGGAGTATTATGCAGCTGTAAGACAGAAAAAAGTTATGAAGTATGTAAAATATGGATGGACCTTAAGGACATTATGCTGAGTGAGATTAGCCAGAAACAGAAGGACAAATACTGTATGGTCTCACTGATATGAACTAACATTAATGAATGAACTTGGATAATTTCAGTTAAGAACAGAGGTCATCAGGAGATAGAAATAGGGTAGATATTGGGTAATTGGAACGGAAGGGATGCAGATTGTGCAACAAGACTGATTGTAAAAATTCAGAAATGAGTAGCACAATACTACCTAACTGTAATACAATAATGTTAGAACACTGAATGAAGCTGAATGTGAGAATGATAGAGAGAGGAGGGCTGGGGGCACAAATGAAATCAGAAGGAAAGATAGATGATAAAGACTGAGATGGCATAATCTAGGAATGCCTAGAGTGTATAATGACAGTTATTAAATGTACAAATTTAAAAATGTTTTGCATGAGAAAGAACAAAGGAATGTCAATAATACAGGGTGTTGAAAATAGATGGTAAATAATATTTTAAAACTTTAACTTATGTGTGAGACTAAAGCAAAAATGTTTATTTGGTACAAAGTTTATATATATATATTTTTTATGAATATGAAAACTAATTTGTTAAACTTCTGTACAGAAAGATGAACATACCTCTATAGCAAGCGTATATGAAGAATGAAGTTACAAAAAACAAAATTTATATTTTAACCAGCACATTTCCTAATATAACTTATGTGGATGGCATAATCGAATACCATAAGTACATGGAACCTTGAGTAGGGCATGTGATTTTGTAGGTTTATCCAGAGTGATGGCTCAATAAAACCCAGAAGGATTTGAACAGTAAATAAAAAAGTATTTTCAAAGTCCCCTTGGAGGAATGGTGAGAAAGGGGGAAAATTCAACTTCCGCAAGTGGAGAATTCGTGATAGTCTCACAAGCAGCAGGGACAACCAAAGCAATAGGCTGAGCCGCCAATCTTGGGGTTTGTTCATATGAAACTTAACCCCACAAAAGATAGGCTAAACCTACTTAAAATTAAGCCTAACAGTCACCCCCAAGAGAACCTCTTTTGTTGCTCAGACGTGGCCTCTCTCTCAGCCAACATGACAAGCAAACTCACTGTCCTCCCCCTGTCTACATGGGTCATGACGCACAGGGGTGTGGAACTTCCTGGCAACGTGGGACAGAAATCCTAGAATGAGCTGGGACTCAGAACCAAGGAATTGAGAAAACCTTCTTGACCAAAAGGGGGAAGAGAGAAATGAGACAAAATAAAGTGCCAATGGCTGAGAGATTCCAAACTGAGTCGAGAGGTTATCCTGGAGGTTATTCTTACGCATTAAATAGATATCACTTTTTTAGTTAAGAGGCTGGAGGGAACTGCCTGAAATGTAGAGCTGTGTTCCAGTAGCCATGTTTCTTAAAGATAATTGTATAATGATATAGCTTTCGCAATGTAACTGTGTGATTGTGAAAACCTTGTTTCTGATGTTCCTTTTATTTATGGTATGGAAAGATGAGTAAAACATAGGGATTAAAAATAAATAAATAATAGGGGGAATAAAAATAAATAAATAAATAATAGGGGGAACAAATGTTAAAATAAATTTAGTAGATTGAAATGCTAGTGATCAACGAAAGGGAGAAGTAAAGGGTATGGTATGTATGAACTTTTTTCTGTTTTCTCTTTATTTCTTTTTCTGAATTGATGCAAATGTTCTAAGAAATGATCATGATGATGAATGTACAACTATGTGATGATATTGTGAATCACTGATTACATATGTAGAATGGAATGATCATATGGTAAGAATGTTTGTGCTTGCATGTTGGTACATTTAATAAATAAAATAAATTTTTTAAAAAGGTAATTGATATCTGTTTACTTAAGAACTGTCCAATTTTGAGAGAGCATAGCATGGCTGGGTTTTCTTGTTTAGTTGGTTAAGGCTTTTAACTAGTAGTTCATGTAAGAAGCTGTTGAACTCACCATAGAGTAGAGAAGTTAAAATTATCTTTTGAGTCTGGATTTCTTCTACCTTGCTTAGATTTTAAAAGTATAAGCATGATGGCCAATTTCACTTGATGCAAATAAAACTTTTTATATGTAATATATAATACCTTTATTCTTACTTTATCAGTCTAGGTTCAGAAACTTGAGGTAGGTCAGTTTCATTTCACCTGTAAACTGTCTCACTTTTACTGATATTATAATTTTCAAATGTATAAGATGTTACAGATGTGCCCTGCACTTAGTCTACCTTGTCCCTATTTTGATTTTTTGTTGAGTCTCCTGCCTGCTTACCAAATGCTAGGATGCTTCAGGAGCATGTGCAATTGAAAACAGAGGCAAACTTGAGCAATTGAACAAATTGGAAATGCAACACAAACTGAAGTGAAAGAAGTCTGTGTTTTGTGTTTTTTTTAAATAAAAATTTTCAAAAAAAAAAAAAAAGCACCATGTGTTTCCAAAAAAAAAAACAGAAATAATCAGAATTGAATTATAATGAAAATACTGCACATTCCAATTTGTAGGACAGAAATGGAATGTACTTAGAGAGAAATTTATCGTATAAATTCATTAGAAAATAAGAAAGACTAAAAATTAACCCAGCATTCAACTTAAAAAGTTGGGAAAAGAATACAAGAAAATATCCCTTTTACCCTCCCTCCAGCCCAAATTAAAGAAGAGAAGAAATAATAAAGAAAAAGGAAGAAATCAATGAAACAGATCACCAAAATCAAACAAACAAAAGCAACAAAGGAGATGAATAAAAACAAAAGCTATTTTTGTTAAGTGTTAAGATAGTCCTCTGGTGAGATTGATCAGGAAATAAGGGAAAAGAAATAAGGCAAGAAGATACAAAGAAAGGGAAGTAATCACAGATATAATATCAACACTGGCTTTTAGACTTTTGCGCTTGATGTATCAACTTAGGAACTAATGAATCAGTTTAGCCGGATCTACGTGTTAGCCAGATGTACATGTACAGTCTGGCTGGAACAAGTCAGTACATTCTCAGGAAGGGTATCATGGAAATTAGTACAATCCGGGTACTTCCACCTTATCCTCTTTGGAAAAGCCTCCCTTTCACTCCAATCATACCTCAGTCACCTTATCTATAAGGAGTGTTATCATGAATCTCAAATGAGATGGTTGCCCAGAAACTTCGCAAAGTTCAAAAACTGCAATATCATGATTATAAAGTTGTGCCTGATAGGCTTACCAGACTTGTCTCAAAAGAAACAATAGGGCTTCACTCAAAATAACAAACTCCTGGATCCCTGAGAGATAAGATTCCACAGTTAGGTGAATGGATGAGTGTGTAGGAAGGGGAATGGAAATGATTGTTACTACAATGATAACAATAGTAACTTTTAATTTGGGATACTCCTGTTTGCTGGTTATAAAATAAGGTTACTTTTGTTACTTGTGTTGAGTAGAATACAATGTAAACAGGCATTGCAATAACTTTAAGAAACTTACTAGTCCTTGAAAATGTCTTTTGCTATATACAATAAATCCAATATTAACATTATGTTGAAAGAATATCGAAGCTACTGTTCATTGAGGGCTTGCTCTGTACCAAGCACAGTTTGAAGTATTTTACATGTTTTAAATCATTTAATTCTTTAATAACTCTACGAGATAGATATTAGTTTTACCACTATCCATCCCCAATACATACCTGAGGAAACAGAGTTATTCAACAACTTGACCAAGTTTATACGGCCAATGGTAGAACGAAGATTTTAGCCCAGGCAGTCCGGCTGCAGATGTTCTACTACTAACCACTATATTATACTCTAAATCTGCATGGTCACACATGGCTACTGAGCATTTGAAATATGATCAGTCAAAATTTGGATGTGCTATAAGTATAAAATACACACCAAATGTTTAATATATAGCACAGAAAAATACAGGTATCTCAATACTTTTGTATATTAATTATACAGTGAAATGAAAATTTTTTGAATATTTAAGATTAAATAAAATATATCATTAAAATTAATTTCACTTTGTCTCTTTTTATTTTTTAAAATCTGGCTACAACCTCACCCTCTCTAAGACAACACAGCAAGTGAATTCACTGCCCTTCCCCCTCTATGTGGGACATGACTCCCAAGGTGGAAACCTCCTTGGCAACATGGTACAGAAATCCTGGGATGATCTGGGACTCGGCATCAAAAGATTGAGAAAGCCTTCTCAACCAAATGGGGGAAGAGAGAAATGAGACAAAATAAAGCATCAGTGGCTGAGAGATTTCAAACAGAGCCAAGAGGTTATCCTGGAGGTTATTCTTATGCATCATATAGATATCTCCTTTTTAGTTTATGGTGTATTACAGTAGTCATGTTTCTTGAAGATGACTGTATAATGATATAGCTTTTACAGTGTGGCTGTGTGATTGTGAAAATCTTGTATCTGATCCTCCTTTTTTCTACAATATGGACAGATGAGCAAAAAATATGGATAAAAATAAACAAATAATATGGGGAACAAAGGTTAAAATAAACTGAGTAGATTGAAATACTAATGGTCAATGAGAGGGAGGTGTAAGGGGTATGGCATGCATGAGTTTTTTCTTTTTTCTTTCTTTTGCTGGAGAAATGCAAATGTTCCAAAAATTACCATGGTGATGAATACACAACTATGTGATGATATTTTGAGTCTTGTAGACCATGTATAGAACGTTTGTATGTCAAAAATGTTTGCATGTTTGTTTTTTGTTTACAATAAAAATATTTTTGAAACATCTGGCTACAGGAAATGCTTACATGACACAAATGGCTCACATTAGATATCCATTGGACAGTGCTGCTCTAGCAGTATGCCAGGGTGTTTTACATTATACCAGCATGGAGGTAGCATGGGGGGATCTCTCAACTCCCTCATCCCTGTGCATGTGACAAAGATACAGATTAATCCAAGCTCTTCAGTCCAGTTCCTGAATACCTACCTCTTCCAAATAAATATTCAGTGTGTCAGTTCCAAATTCAACCTTCTTCAACAATGGTTGCTGCAGAAGCTGAATAAGAAAGAAAAATAAGGAGACTAAGAGTCAGAGCCTTCCCTAGATAGTCTTCAAAGCACTGTCATAAAAAAGGAAACAAGATACTGTGAAAAAGTTAGGGATATAATGGATATCCCTTTATAGGCCATTTAGATCATTTATATATATATATATACACACACACACATATACGTTTATATATTTAATGATGTCCATATCACCAGCTTTTTGATGATAATGTTAGGCCCCATGGGAGCTAGTTAAAAAAAGAAAACAGAAGAAACTTACTAACTGATTGGTGCCCTCCGTGGGACTGAATCCTGATAGCATCTTCACCTCCACAATGGCCATATTGGAAGCGTTGCGACTCCCCACGTAACTAAGGTGGGAAGAAGCAAACCTGTGTGAGCCCATATTTCTCCCCTCAGCACACATAATACACACATCTCAGCTCAGCTGCTATATCCAGAGGCTGTGCCCCTCAGTCCCAGCCTCCACACTTTCTACTTCCTCACCTGGTGTGGACAGTGAGAGTCAAGTATCGAGGCAGTGCAGGTTGTTCACATCTAGCTTTCCCCATTTCCACACTAAGACTAAAGGTCTCCAGATTTTTAGAAGGGAGAATGTTGTATTTCAGCACTGTCTGGTAGGAGGAAAAAGATAATGAAATCAGAGTTGGGAAGAACTTTAAAGATTGTACACTACAATCCTAACAAATATGATACAGAGATGTAAGGTTTTACTTGAGGTGAAGATGTCCTCAGACTCTCTTTCCCAATCTACACTCTTTCTCATGTATCTCTGCTTACCTGCACATAGACACAGCCCTGGCCTGAAGCTTCCATGGTGTACACTCCAGGGATACTGAGAAGAGTCTTCTGCTGAACTACCAACCGGTTGGCAGCTTGCACGTTTAAAGTGTGCTGGAAATTTTCAGTTGATTTTACAACCAGGCTGACTTCCTCAGATGGCACGTAGACAATAGAAGCATATTTGGCAAGAGCTTGGAGAGCAACTACAGTATCCTGGGGGAGGGGGGGACAGGGAAAAAAGGCATGTGCTTAACATTTTGTGAGCCATTGGAATTAAGCTCAAACAACCCTATAACTCACACATCTGGTTGTTGTTAGCTGGGTTTGAATGTTACCACTTGTAAGTATCCAAAGAACCACATTTGGGGAGGGGTGGGGGTATTGTATGTATGAATTTTTTTCTATTTTCTTTTTATTTCTTTTTCTGAATAGATGCAAACATTCCAAGAAATGATCATGATGATGAATATGCAACTACATGATGATATTGTGAATTACTGATTATATATGTAGAACAGAATGGTCAAAAGCTAGGAATGTTTGTGGTTGGTGTTTTTTTGGTATTTAAAAAAAATTTTTTAATTAAAAAAAAAAGAACCACATTCACCTCCCCTGGGGAAACTGACATAGAAATCATAATATCTTGTTTTTATAGTAAATCACTGTCAGCTAGTTAATGATGAACATCCATAGGTCACTTGGCTATTATCTTCACTTTCAGGAACCAAGCCTAACTTCTTAATAAGCTATTGCTAAAAGCAAAAGGATAACTGTTCAGTATATATTTTACAGCTTTCTTATTTGAGGGAGGAAATAACAGTAACTTGATAGCCCTAGAAACTGCACAATCTATGAAGTTGTTTAACTGTATAATGATCTTGTATGCCACAGTCGGGGAGAATATCGGCACTCGGTGAAAAATCCTTTCTTGTGAGCCAAGGCTTCTTAGGCATTATGCCATGTGGCAATTTTTCTTCATCTGGGAATAAGAGAGCTCACAAAATGTTCATGTAACTTGAACCTCTACATTCTGAAAACATGATTTATATAAACTACAGTTAGGAGAGGGAAAAAAAAGAATGATGTATTCGGTAAAATTGTCATATCTTACTGTGTATACTGAGAATTTCTACATACATGATACTTTGTAAAATATTTGTAATAATGATCATATGTTCAGAATGTTTGTGTTTCATTCTTGTCATATCTTTTTTTAAAATTTAAAAATTAAAAAAAAATATTTGCAACAGAATAAAGGAACCCTACTTCTTTGTATCCAAAATGAAAAACAACAGTGTATTTAGATGTCATCAACGTCATATAAAATAAGAAGACAGGTCATCCCCCCTGGGGAAGTTCTGTACAGGTTATATCTGTTCAGCTTGACCATTTACGAGCAACCTTTCTTTTTTTTTTAGAAAAGTTGTAGATTTACAGAAATATCATGCAAAAAGTAAAAGGTTCCCATATACCACCCTATTATTAACACCTTGCATTGCCATGGGACATTTGTTACAATTCATGAAAGCACATTTTTATAATTGTTCTGTTAACTATAGTGCACGGCTTAATATAGGATTCATTGTTTCTGTTGTGCAGGCCCATGGATTTTTTTTAAAAAAATTCTAATAACATATATGCAACCTAAATTTTCTCTTTTTAACTGCATTCAAATATACAATCCAATGCTGTTAATTATGTTCACAGTGCTGTGCTATCATCACCACCATCAATTTTGAAAACTTTTCCATTGTCCCAAATAGAAACTCTGTACATTTTAAGCCTTAATTCTCTGTTCCCTAACCCCACCCTGTCCCCCCAGTAACCTATATTCTAGATTCTGACTCTATGAGTTTTCCTATTCTAACTATTTCATATCAGTGAGATCATACAGTATTTGTCCTTTTTTGTCTGATAATTTGCTCGACCTGATGTCTTCAAGGTTCATTCATGTTTTTGCATGTATCAGAACTTGATTGCTTTTTGCAGCTGAATAATATATATATATACCACATTTCCACATTTTGTTTATCCATTCATTGGTTGATGGACAATTGGGTTGCTTCCAAATCTTTGGCAACTGTGAATAATGCCACTGTGAACTTTCATGTGCAAATATTTGTTCAAGCCCCTGCTTTCAAATCTTTGGGTGAATATCTAGAAGTGGGATTGCTGGGTCATATGGTAATTCTATACTTAATTTTCTGAGGAACTGCCAACTGTCTTCTATCATGGCTGCACCATTTTACATTCCCACTAGCAATGAATAAATGCTCCCATTTCTCCACATCTTCTCCAAACACTTGTAATTTTCTGTTTTTAAAATAGTAGTCATTCTAGTTATGTGAAATAGTATCTCATTGTTGTTTTGATTTGCATTTCCCAGATGGCTAATGATGTTGAGCATCTCTTCATGTGTTTTCTGGTTATTTGTATATCTTTGGAGAAATGTTTATTAAAATCTTCTGCCCATTTTTAGATTGGGCTGTCTTTTTGCTGTTGAGTTGAAGGATTTCTTTATATGTTCCAGATATTAAACCCTTTCATATATCTAGCTTCCAAATATTATCTCCCATTGTGCAGGCTGTCATTTTACATTCACAATAAATTCCTTTGAGAAGCAAAAGTTTTTAATTTTTATGAGGTTTCATTTATTTATTTTTTCTTTCATTACTTGTGTTCTGTGTATCAAATCTAAGAAACCATTGCCTAATACAATGCCCTGAAGATGCTTCCCTACATTTTCTTCTAAGAATTTTTATTATTTTAGTTCTTATGGTTATTTTTGATCATTTTGAGTTGCTTTCTTTTCTTATCTTCCCTTTTTGAGAAGAGAAAAGGTTTTATTTAGCATAGGCTAGTCTCACAGAGACAGGAAGAAAAAAAAGTTCCTCAACTCTGTCTCCCTGAGCTGGTCAAGAAGGATATTTATTGGATTAAACAAAGGAAGGTTGGGATAGGGATGTCAGGGATATTGGCACATTGGGGTTGGCTCATAAACATTCAACTTTAGGACTTCATGCTAGGTATTAATCATTGGCTGTGTCTACATTTTAATTAGGAATTTGAAATTAATGTTTGGATTCTGTTATTTTATTTTATCTTTTGTCTTTATTTTCTTACTCATCTGTCCATACACTGGATAAATGGAATGTCAATCATGAGGTTTTTTACAACTACATAGTCACACTGTAAAGCTATATAGTTATGTAGTCATCAAGAATCAAGGCTACCAGGGTAGGCCACGGTGGCTCAGCAGGCAGGAATGCTTGCCTGCAATGCCAGAGGACCCGGGTTCGATTCCTGGTGCCTGCCCATGTTAAAAAAAAAAAAAAAGAAACAAAGAATCAAGGCTACCAGATTATAGTTGAACAGTTTCAGGTATTTCCCTTTAGCTATTCTAATATACTAGAAATTGAAAAGGAATATCTATATAATGCATAAGAATAACCTTCAGAATGACCTCTTGACTTTATTTGAAACCTCTTAGCCACTGAAACTTTATTTTGTCTCATTTCTTTTTCACCTTTTGGTCATGAAGTCTTTCTCAATCCCATGATGACAGGGCCAGATGCATCCCTGGGAGCCATGTCCCATGTTGCCGGGGAGATTTACACCCCTGCGACTGATGTCTCATGTAACAGAGAGAACAATGAGTTTACGTGCAGACCTGGCTTAGAGAGAGAAAGGCCACATCTGAGCAATAAAAGAGGTTCTCTGGGGGTAACCCTTAAGCATAGTTTTAAGTAGGTTTAGCTTCGCCTTTGCAGGAATAAGTTTCCCATGTGTAACTCCCAAAATTGAGGGCTTGGCTTATTAAATTGGAAGTCCCTAATTCTTGAGAAAATATCAGGAATTCCTCAGGCAGGGAAGTTTAATATTTCCACATTTTCCCCCAGACCCTCAAGGGTCAAACACCTTCTTTACTTTCTGCCCCAAATTCTCTGGGATGTGTTGAGGTATTGGATTAATCTATATAGAATAACAAGATCTCATTCCCTATTCTAAGTTCAATATAATTATCCTGTTTAAATATATTGATCATACAGGTTAAATCAGATACTGTGTTACAGAAAACATAAATTTTTTACCAAGTAAACATCTCTTCCTTTGGTCCCACATAGAATTTGAAGTTTAAAATACAGTCAGTATCATCCTTTACCCTGTATTCTAATTTACTTGGTTCTAACCAAGCCCATTTCATTCATATCTCTAATCGAAGCCTGATCTCTTTATCAACTTATTTTTTTAATTTTTTTTAAACATAACAACATACAAACATGAACATTCTTACCATATGATCATTCCATTCTACATATGTAATCAGTGATTCACAATATCATCACATAGTTGTGTATTCATCACCATGATCACTTCTTAGAATATTTGCATCAATTCAGAAAAAGAAAAAAGAAAAAATGCATACATACCATACCCCTTACCCCTCCCTCTCACTGACTGCTAGTATTTCCATCTACTCAATATACTTTAGCCTTTGTTCCCCCGATTATTTATTTATTTTTAATCCCTATGTTTTACTTATCTGTCCATACCATGGATAAAAGGAGCATCAGACACAAGGTTTTCACAATCACACAGTCATTTTGTGAAAGCTATACCATTATACAATCATCTTCAAGAAACATGGCTACTGGAACACAGCTCTACATTTTCAGGCACTTCCTTCCAGCCTCTCCAATATACCTTAAATAAAAAGGTGATATCTATATAATGCATAAGAATAACCTCCAGGATAACCTCTTGACTCTGTTTGAAATCTCTCAGCCATTGACACTTTATTTTGTCTCATTTCTCTCTTCCCTTTTGGTCGAGAAGGTTTTCTCAATCCCGTGGCGCTGAGTCGCAGCTCATTCTAGAATTTCTGTCCCATGTTGCCAGGAAGGTTTGCACCCCTGGGAGTTATGTCTCATGTAGAGAGGGGTTGGACAATGAGTTTGCTTGTTGTGTTGGCTGAGAGAGAGAGGCCACATCTGAGCAACAAAAGAGGTTCTCTGGGGGTGACTCCTAGGCCTAATTTTAAGTAGGCTTAGCTTATCCTTTGTGGGGATAAATTTCATATGAACAAACCTCAAGATTGAGGGCTCAGCCTATTGCTTACATTGTCCCCACTGCTTGTGAGAATATCAGGAATTCTCCACATGGGGAAGTTAAATTTTCCCCCTTTCTTGCCATTCTCCCAAGGGGATTTTGCAAATACTTATTTATTCACTGTTCAAATCCTTCTGGGATTTATCAGGGTATCACTCTGGAAAAACCTACCAAATCTCTTGCCTTATTCAAGGCTCCATGTACTTATGGTGTTCAATTAAACTATCCACATAAGTTATATTAGGAAATGCACTAGTCAAATATAAATTTTGTATCAAATAAACATTTTTTGCTTTAGCCTCACACATGTTAAAGTTTTAAAATATGAATTACCATCTATTTTCAATACCCTGCAGTATTGACATTCCTTTGTTCTTTCTCATGCAAAACCATTTTTTAATTTGTACATTTAGTCACTATCAGTGTACACTCTAGGCATTCCTAGATTATACCATCTCAGTATTTATCATCCATCTTTCCTTCTGATTTCATTTGTACCCCCAGCCCTCCTCCCTCTATCATTCTCACATTCAGCCCCATTCTGTGTGCTAACATTACTGTGTTATCAGTTAGGTAGTATTGTGCTATTCATTTCTGAATTTTTACAATCAGTCCTGTTGCACAATCTGCATCTCTTCAGCTCCAAATACCCAATATCTTACCCTATTTCTATTCCTAATGGTCTATGTTCTTAGCTGAAGTTATCCAAGTTCATTCACTAATGTTAGTTCATACCAGTGAGACCATACAGTATTTGTACTTTGTTTCTGGCTAATCTCACTCAGCATGATGTCCTCAAAGTCCATCCATGTTGTTACATACTTCATAACTTTATTTTGTCTTACAGTTGCATAATATTCCATCATATGTATATACACAGCTAGTTTAGCAACTTGTCTGCTGATGAACATTTGGGCTGTTTCCATCTCTTGGCAATTGTAAATAATGCCGCTATAAACATTGGTATGCAAATGTCCATTTGTGTCCTTGCCCTCATATCCTCTGAGTAGATACTTAGCAATGGTATTGCCAAATCATATGGCAATTCTATACTTAGCTTCCTGAGGAACCACCAAACTGCCTTCCACAGTGGATGGGTCCTGTTTTTAAATCCATTCTGCCAGTCTGTGTCTTTTGACTGGGGAGTTTAATCCATTAACATTTAGTGTTATTACTGTAAGGCCAGTATTTTCTTCTACAATTTTGACTTTTGGATTTTATATGTCATTATCTAACTTTGCTTCTTTTTATCTTTACTAATAGTCTTCATTTCTGCCCTCTTCTCCACACCTCTCTCCTGTCTTTTCCTATTTGTTTCTAGTACTCCCTTCAGTATTTCTTGTAGAGGCAGTCTCTTAGTCACAAATTCTCTCAGTGATTTTTTTTTGTCTGAAAACATTTTAATTTCCCCCTCATTTTTGAAGGACAATCTTGCTGGATATAGAATTCTTGGTTGGTAGTTTTTCTCTTTTAGTATCTTAAATATATCATCCCAGTGTCTTCTCACTTCCACGGTTTCTGCTGAGAAACATAAGCATAGTCTTATTGGGCTTCCCTTGTATGTGATGGATTGTTTTTCTCTTGCTGCTTTCAAGATTCTCTCTTTCTCTTTGATATTTGGCGTTTTGATTAGTAAGTGTCTTGAAGTACATCTACTTGGATCTATTCTCTTTGGCGTACACTGCACTTTTCTGATCTGTAATTTTAAGTCTTTCATAAGAGGGGAAATTTTCAATGATAATTTCCTCCATTAGTTTTTCTCCTTCTTTTCCCTTCTCTTCTCCTTCTGGAACACCCACGACATGTATATTCATGTGTTTTCATTCAATTCCCTGAGTCCCTGCTCATATTTTTCCATTCTTTTCCCTATATTTTCTTTCGCTTGTTGGATTTCAGATATCTCATCCTCCAGTTCACTAATCCTATCTTCTGCCTCTTGAAATCTAACATTGTAGGTTACCAATGTTTTTTTCTTCTCTTCTGCTGTGACTTTCATTTCCATAAGTTCTGTGATTCATCTTTTCAGACTTTCAATTTCTTCTTTTTTGTTCATTCTTTGCCTTCTTTATATGTTTTCTCAATTCATTCATTTGATTTTTGATGAGGTTTTCCATGTCTGTTTGAACATTCTGAATTAATTGTTTCAACTCCTGTATCTCATTTGAATTGTTGGTTTGTTCCTTTGATATCTTAGGTTTTCCTAGTATGATTCATTATTTTGTGCTAACATCTAAATATTTAATTTCTTTAATTGGTTTATTTTGGAGATTGTTTTTACTTCTTTTACCTAGGATTTTCTTGCTGGATAACTTTGTTGTCTATCTGTTCTTTGACATTCAATTTAGCTTATTCTGGACCTCTAGCTTAGGTTTTGTTTGACAGATCAGAATTTTTCAGTTCTTGCTTTCTTGTTTTTTACCCTGCCTTTACAGTGCCTTTTCCCCCCTTAGGAGGGTCTACTTAGGTATTATAGACCCCAGTCAGATTTTCCCAGACCAAACTGGCCTCTTCTCAGGAGGAAAGAGTCACCTGCATCAGTTTTCCTTGAGGATAAGACCCAGCAGATTGAAAGCCTTTCCTATAAAGTCTCTAGACTCTGTTTTTCCTATTCTTCCTGGTATATGACACTTGTCTGCCTGTGGGTCCCATCAGCATAAGATGATGTGGTACCTTTAACTTCAATAGACTCTCCCTGCTGGGGGTGTGGTTGAGAAAGAGGAGAGGTTGTAGGCTGGCTTGAATTGCTTCAGTTTTCCAGACCCTGGAATCTGAATTCCTTGAGGGAGGGATTCCACCTGAGCTGGGCCCCACCCCTCTATTGGGGAAGGCACAGCCTCCAGACAAACTCTCAAACAAGCATAATTCTGCCCATGCCTGGGGCAGTTGGAGCCTGAGAAGCCCTGCAGCTGTATCCAAAGAGCACTCAAACTGTAGAAACACAGCCACAAAAAAAGAAAAGAAAAGAAGTCCTTTTCAGAGCAGGACCCCCATTCCTCAGATTTGTCAATCAAGAGTTTAAGTTGGTACATTGCTTTGTGTATCTCCAGGTCCTTTCCTTCAGGGTCCAGACCCTTTCAAGTATTTTGCATTGTCTAATTTTAAAAAATCTCTGTTTTTTGTTTTTGCTTTTTTCTTTTTCTGTCAGCCTGCCCCTCTGCGTCAGGGTGAAAACTGGCAACCTCAGCTTTTACTCAAGGTTTAGCTGAGCTGGAGGCTATTTTTAGTAGTCAGAATTTGTTAACTAATTCTACAATTGGCGCTTGGTTGCACTCAGCCCCTGCTGCTGGTAAAGTCTCTTTCCTATCCCTCTGGGAAGCAGCCTGTGGGGGAGGGGTACTGGCCACCATGGCTTGGGGAACTCACGATTCAGGGTGAGCTTGCAGCCAGTCCAGCTAGTCCAGACTAGGGTACGTCGTGTGTCTGGTCACTGATGTGGCCCCAGCAGTTGTTCCATACTGTTCTTGGCTATTTACTAGCTGCTCTGGAGGATGAACTAAATCCCACACCTCACTAAACCATCATCTTGGCTCCTATCTGAGTTGATTTCTTTATATGGTGTGAGGTAAGGATCTTCATTCTTTTATAAATGAAATCCAGTTTTTCCAGAACCATTTGTTGAAGAAAGTATTCTTTCTAAATTGAGTGCTCTTTGCTCCCTTATGAAAAATCAGTTGGCCATAAATGTGAGGGTTGATTTCTGAATTTTCAATTCAATTCCATTGGTCTATATCTCTGCCCTTGGGCCAGTATCATGCTGTTTTGACTATTGTGGCTTTGTAATAAGTTTTACGATCAGGAAGTATAAGTTCTTCAACTTCATTCCATTTTAAGATGGCTTTATCTATTCAGGGCCCCTTATCCCCAATTTTATGGTTGGCTTTACCATTTCTGCAAAGAATGCTCTTGGAATTTTTATTGGGATTATGTTGAATCTGTAAATCACTTTGGATAGAATTAACATCTTAACAATATTTAGGAACAGATGCCCTTCCATTTATTGAGGCCTCCTTTGTTTTTTTTTCTTTAGCAATGTTTTGTAGTTTTCTGTGTAAAATAAAGTTCTTTTTCAGATTTATTCCTAGATATTTGATTCTTTTAGTTGCTATTATTAATGGAACTTTTCCCCTTGATTTCTTCTTCGAATTGTTCATTACTCTTGAGTTTTGATCTTATACCCAGTAATAATTTCATAAATTTAAACTCAGTAATAAATTACTGGGCTCATTTATTAGCTCCAGGAGTTTTTTTTTTTTCTTCAGAATTTTCTGTATATAGGATTATATCATCTGCAAATAGTGAAAGTTTTATTTCTTCCTTTCCACTTTGTAAGCCTTTTACTTCTTTTTCTTGCCTAATATTTCTGCCAGATTTCCAGTACAATGTTGAATACCAGTGGTGACAGTTGGAATCAATATTATCCCTGATCTTAGAGGAAAAACTTTCAGTCTTTCACTATTAAATAGGATGTTAGCTGTGGGCTTTTCATATATACCCTTTATCATGTTGACAAAGTTTCCTTCTATTCCTAGTGTTCTAAGTGTTTTCATCAAAAAGGGGTGCTGGGTTTGGTCAAACACCTTTTCTGTGTCAATTGAGATGATTATGTATTTTTTTGCTTCATTTTGTTAATGTAGTGTATTACAATAATTGATTTTCTTATGATGAACCAATCTTGCATATCAGGGATAGATCCCACTTGATCATGGTGTATAATTCTTTTAATATGTGTTGAATTCAGCTTGTTGGATTTTGTTAAGGATTTTTGTACTGTATTCATAAGAAATATTTGTCTGTTATTTTCTTTTTTGTGGTATCTTTATCTGTTTTTGGTATGATGGTGATGCTGGCCTTGTAGAAAGAATTTGGAAGTGCTCTTACCTCTTCAATTTTTTGGAAGAGTTTGAATGGAATTGAAACTAAATCTTCATGGAATGTTTGGTAGAATTCACTTGTGAAGCCATCTGATCCTGAGCTTTCTTTGTTGGATAGCTTTTTATTACTGATTCAGTCTCTTTATTAGTAATTGGTTTGTTAAGATTTTCTATTTCTTCTTGAGTCAGAGTGGGTTATAGGATAATCTAATTTATTGGCATATAGTACCCTCTTTATGGTCCTTTTTTTTCAGTGAGATCAGTAGTAATGTCCTTGTTTTTAATTTATTTTACTGTGAAAAATAACACATATACCAGAAAGCAATAAACTTCAAAGCATGCCACAACGATTAGTTATAGAACAGATTTCAGAGTTTGGTGTGTTTTACAATTCCATAACTTTAGGTTTTTCCTTCTAGCTGTTCCAAGACACTGGAGACTAAAAGCAATATTAATATAATGATTCAGCAGTCATACTCATTTGTTAAATCTTATCTTCTCTGTTTTGACTCCACCTTCTCCATTATTCTTTCATCCAATCTTTAAGGGTATTTAGTTAATGCCCATTCTAACTTTTTTCATGTTGGAAAGGGTTGTTGATAATATGGGTAGGGTGATAGAAATAGTTGAATTTCTTGGAGAGACTGGCCACTCTGGGTTTCAGGACCTATCTCACCTAGGAACTCACTGGAAGTTGTACATTTCTGGAAAGTAATCATGGAAACTTTGTAGACGCTCAGATAAGGCCCTAGATGTTCTTTAGGGTTGGCAGGAATAGTTTTGGTTGGGGGTTAGCAGACCATGATAAATAGCAATATCTAGCTGAAGCTCTCTATTTGAACTCTCTCAGTCACCAATACCTTATTTGTTACAATTTTTCCCCCTTTTTGTCAGGAAGGCATAGTCAATCCCATGGTGCCAGAGCTAGGTGGGATATGACTCATTGGGAGTCATAGCCCACATTGCCAGGGAGACTTCCACCCATGGATGTCATGTCCCATGTATAGGGGAGGGTAATGACTTTACTTGCAGAGTTGGGCTTAGAAAGAGAGAGGCCACATCTGAGCAACAAAAGAGGTCCTCTTAAAGTAACTCTTAGGCATAACCAAAGGTAGTCTTAGCTTCTCTACTACATAAATAAGTCTCACAAGAGCAAGCCTCAAGTTCAAGGACTTGACTTATAGACTTGGGAGTCCCTAATGTTTGAGACGATATCAGGGGTGTTCCCGGTGGTAAAGTTTAATAGTTTCATATTTTTTCTCCCCTCCCTCAAGGGACTTTGCCAATAATTTTTAATTATCTGGTCAACATGCTCTGTGATGTATCTGTTTATTACATTAAGCTATATAGAATTACAAACTCTCATTCCTATTCTGGGTTCTATATGTTTGAGTTGTTTAAATGATCTATCCAGAGTTGAGTTAGATTATATGCTACAGAAAATTAAACTTTTGAACAAAACAAACCTCTCCTATTTTGGTCTCATAGAGGAGGTGAAGCTCTAAAATACAGTGAACTTTTTACCCCTATATTCTTATTTACTTTAGTCCCAACCTGATCATCTTCATTCTTATCTCTAATTGAAGCCAGATCTCTTTTTCAGTTTCTTTAAGTGTTGTTATTTGTGGCAATGCTGACTTTCAGATCTGCAGAACTCCTACTCTGAGTCTTAGGTGTCACACAGATACCCAAAGTTCCAGGGAAATACCAGGTTATACATATATAGCACAGCAACTGAAAATTTAGAAATAGCAATTACAGCTCTGGACTAAATGTGATTGCTATAAAAACTTACAGTCTTGACTCCAATTTTCTGTTAAATACTTTCTAAATGAGACCATACAATATGTGCTCTTTTGTTTCTGGCTTATTTTGCATCACATAATGCTCCACAGGTTCATTCACAATGTTGCATGCCTCATGACTATGTTCCTTTCTGTAGCAGCACAATATTTGATCATATGCATACACCACAGTTTGCTATTCTACTTCTCAGTGTATCCTTCAGCCACCTCCATGCATTGGGCATTGTGTATAATGTCCAAAGTCAACAGACCACGTCTCACATTAATCTCACTTAGTGTTATAATCATCAACACTCTCAAGTTTAGATAAATTTCATAGCTCCCAAGAGAACAATAACTGGGAAACACACCCTCACTAAATAGAAAAATCAAACCTCCTCTTAACTCTTGTCTTTCCCCCCTTCCCCCAATTATTTACCCTGGTATTGCTGTGGTACTGTTGGATGTCTTCCTGTTAAACATAGCCCATAGCATACAATAGTAGTTTTCCCCTTATATTCTGATATTATAAATTATTTGTACAAGATTCATACCTTTGAAGAAGTTCATGCAAGAACTTATTTATATTCATAGTGTTAATTAGGTAGGATACATGCCTCTATACAACTGCTTTAAATCATGCTCAACTTCAATAAGGCAACATTACTTATAGACCCACTAATGAACTACCTTCACTTCAATGCCCCCCATTTCATTTCTGATATTCAATATATTTTTCTCTTTGTCAGTTTAGCTAAAGATTTGTTAATTTTATTTATCTTTCCAAAGAACCAACTTTAATTTTGTTGATTCTCTCTATCATGTTTTTTTATTTTGTTTCATTTATCTCCACTGTAATCTTTGTTATTTCCTCCCTCCTGCTCACTTTGGGTTGGTTTTCACCTCACTTTCTAGTTCTTCCAGTTTTAAGGTTAAATTTCTAATTTGAGATCTTTCTCTTTTTTTTTTAAATGTAGGCATTTGAAGCTATAAAATTCCCTCTCAGCAATATCTTTCTGCATTCCATAAATTTTGGTACGTTGTTCTTTCATTTTTGTTCTCCTCAAGATATTTCCTAATATTGCTTCTGATTTCCTCCTTAACCCTTTGGTTGTTTAAGAGTACATTGCTTAATGTCCACACATTTGTGAATTTTCCATTTCTCCCTCTGTTATTGATATCTACCTTCATTCTATTGTGGTCAGAGAAAATACATTATATGTGTGCTGTTTTGAAAGGATTTATGTACCCTAGAAAAGCTGTATTTTAATCCTAATTCCATTTTGTAAAGACAGTTGTTTCTTCTAATCCCTATTCAGTACTGTATGTTGGAAACTTTAATTAGATTATCTCCACAGAAATGCGACTCAATCAAGTGTGGGTATTAAACTTGATTAGGTGGAGACATGTCTCCACCCATTCCAGGTGGATCTTAATTAGTTTACTATAAAAGAAGAAGTACTTTGGAGAAAGCTTCAGAAGACTGCAGAACCACAAAGTCGAGAATTCCTTTAGAGAACAACAAGAGAGAGAAAGCCATGAGACTTTTGGAGATGAAGAAGGAAAACGCCTCCCGGGGAGATAGAAAAGAAGCTAGCAGATGACACCATGTTCATCATGTGCCTTTTCACTTGAGAGAGAAACCCTGAACTTCATTGGGCTTCTTTAATCAAGGAATCTTTCCCTGGATGCCTTGGATTGGACATTTCTATAGAGTTGCCTTAACTGAGACTTTTCCATGGCCTAAAAACGGTTACCTTGCAACTTATTAAATTCCCCTTTTTAAAAAGCTATTTTGTTTCTGGTATATTGCATTCCAGCAGCTAACAAACTAGAACAATATGAATTCAATATTTTTTAATTTATTGAGTTTTACTTTGTGGCCTAATATATGGTTTATCCTGGGGAATGATCCATGTGCACTCGAGAGGAATGTCTATTTTCTTGTCATTGGATGAAGTGCTCTATAAATACCTTGTTTTTAATATATATATTATATATATATATATATATAAATGTCTTATTTGTTTGGAGTATCATTTAAATTTTACAGTTCCTTGTTGACCTTCTGACTAGACATTCTATACATTTATTGAAAGGGGTATATTAAACTCTCCTACTATTAATGTAGAACTGTCCATTTCTCCCTTCAAATCTGTCAGTATTTGCTTCATACATTTTGGGGCCCTGTTGTTAGGTACATATATTATTATATCTTCTTGTTGAATTGACCCCTTTTTCAATATATGACTGTTTTTGTCCTTCATAACAATTTTTGACTTAAAGTCTATTTTATCTGATATTAATATAACTACCCCAGCTCTCTTTTGATTTCTACTTGCATCCTCTCACTTTCAAAATACTTATGTCTTAAAATTTAAGGTAAGTCTTTGTAAATAACATATAATTGGCTTATGTTTTTAAATTCATTCTGCCAATCTCAGTCTTTTGACTGGAGAGTCAATCCATTTACATTTAGTAGCTATTGAAATGTAGAATTTTCTTTTGCCATTTTGCTATTTACTCTTTGTCAGTCTTATGCCTTTTTTGTCCTTCAATAGTTCTGTTTGTGCTTACTTTCATATTTATTTGATTTTTTGTATTGTACCATATTGAGTCTCATTTCTTTCTGGATATATTTTTCATATATTTTCCTTATGGTTCCCACGTGGTTAAAATTTAACATCCTAAATATATAACCATCATATCTGATTTGCTACCAATTGACTTCAATAGCACCCATACACTGTTCCTATGTCCCCCCCCCCCCACCTTTTTCTATACTTGTTACAAATTGTATATTGTATGTTCCAAACCATAGAATTATACATTTGCATTTTAGCATCTGTATGAAGTAAGAAGTGGAGTTATATAAAAAAATATATAATACAATAGTGCTGACATTTATATTTACCCAAATGGTTACCTTTACTGAAGGCCTTCATTTCTTTATGTCTCTTGGAACCACTGTCTGAAGAATTCCCTTTAGCATTATTTGTAGGACAGGTCTAGTGGTTATAAATTTCTCAGCTTTTGTTTATCTAGAAATGTCTTAATCTCTTACTCATTTTTGAATGAAAATCTTGTTGGTTATAAAATTCTTGCTTGGCAATTTTTTCTTTCAACATTTTAACTATTTCAACCAACTACCTTCTTGCCTCCACGGTTTCTGACGAGAAATCAGCACTTAATCTAATTGGTGCTCCCTTATAACGTGTTGCTTTTCTCTTGAAGCTTTCAGAATTCTCGTCCTATCCATTTGACAGTTTGATCAGTATGAGACAGGGTATATACTTTTGATGTTCTCTGGGCTTTCTGGATGTACATATTCATGTCTTTTGCTAAGTTTGGGTAGTTTATTGTCATTATTTCTTAGCATATTCCTTCTGCCTCTTTCGCTCTTCTCCTTCTGGGACTCTCATAATGCTTACACTGATAAGTTTGATGGTGTCCCAGAGGTCTCTTAAGCTATTTTTGTTCTTTATAATTCTTTTTTTTTCCTGCTCCTCAGCCTAACTCATTTCAAGTGTATTTTCTTTGTGTTTGACAATCCTTTCTTTTGCCAACTACAATCTGCTATTGCATCCCTTCTGGGAGTTTTTCATTTAATTTATTGTGTGGACTTCAATTCTAGTTTTGTTTGCTTCTTTTTTAAATTTCTGTCTTTATTGAGATTCTCATATCATTCATTGCTTTCCTTAGTTCTTTTTCTGTATTTTCCTTCATGTCCTAGAGTACATTGGGGATCATTTCGTTAAAAAGTCTTTATCCGGTATGTCCACAGTCTGGTCTTCTTAACTGATATTTTTTGGATTTTTATCCTCATCCTTTGAATGGGCCATCATTTTCTCTTTCTTTGTTTTTCTTGTAATTGTTTGTTACATACTGTTCGTTTTAATATCTTAAAATGTTGACTCTGGTATTTATTCCCTGAGATGTCTGTTTCTCGAGCTTGTAACCAGCTGGTGATATGGCAGATAATTTCCTGAGTATCAGGCCTCCTACAAGGAAGGTCTGCCTAAGGTGAATGTGAAGTTCAGGGTCCTCCCTGTCTTTTCTGGGCCTGTGTCTTATCCTGAGTGTGTGCTTACCGATGGTCTTAGCTGTTGCCCTGTTTACAGAAATTTCCACATCCCTTCTACTTCCCAGGAACAGACCTTCTCCCTCTCCTGGGTGTTTCACTGCTGCAGTTAAAGTAGGCAAGCCTTGGCCCCAGACCAAAACAGTTTAACTGTTTCTTAAACTGCTTTCTTTGTCTCAAGCTGATTTTTGTCAGCAGGAAAATTCTGGGAGTGGGGACATTCTGGAGAGGATTTTCCCCTAGACCAGGGACCCAGAAAGGAAGTGCCAGCCAGTTCCCAAACTGCTCTGGGAAGACTGCAGGGGGGACCAAGAAGGGTTCCAGGAGCCTCATCCACATCTCCCCAAAGCTATGCGTTCTTGTCTCAGCCTCTGCCTAGTAAATGCAGCACTTCAGCTGCCCCCTGCAGCTCTGAAAGAGTGTATTGTGTTAAAGTCTCCTGCAGCATTTGTTTCAAGAGCAAGTTGGAAGCATGACTACCCTCAGAGTTGGGACCCCATTGATCTGACGTAGTTAATCAAAAGCAGTGATCAACACTTGACCTGCAGCCCCCCACCCCTGATATTGGGAAAAGGGAACTTTATATTCCTTTCTGTCACAACAGATTATACCAGGTAACAGACCCCACTGCTGTCTGCAGTAGGTTCTGGTGACAGTAACTGCAGCATGAAGAGAACAATTTACTGGTATTTACTGTAATTTACCAGCCTTTCTCCCACTCCTCCCTGGATGCTCTACAGTATTCTACTGGGCTGTGGATTCAGACAGCTTCTGTCTAATAGTTGTTATGGTGGAGAGACTAATTCCTGAACTTCCTATTCTGCCACCTTCCCATAACTCCCCCTACAACAACTTTTAATTTAGTGTTTGTGTGATGGAGTCAGGGAAGTCTTTACTGCTTGAACATACGGAATTCAATGACAGGGATCTTGCCATCAGCTGAAAAACCATTATGGATGATATATGATATATGCCTTCTAGAAATAATCAAAGTTTTTATTGAAAAGCAATTCTGATATCTCTCTCTCTCACTGAGAGTTCTAAACTTTCACCAATTGCCTTCTAAAGTTTAAATTAATATTATAATAATTATATTATTATAATATAATATAATTATTATACAATTATAATACATAATAATAAAATACATATTATAACGTATTATAGTTTTTTAAAACTTAGCAAGAGGAAGGGAGCTTCCTCTAATCTTTGGACAGAGACTTTCCTGAAATAAGGAGGCATAGTACCACACAATTTTTAAAAATCCCAACTGGTTCATTTCCATATTCAAGCTCAGTGCTCTTAACACCCTTACAGATATTCAATCTATTAACATTTGTTCATTCTCCCAGATCTAATTTACATGTAACATCCTCAGTGAAAATGACCTTAAATTTAGCAAGTCAGAGTATAATCTCCCTGAAGATAAGAAATAAGCTGTCTTGTTTACTTGAGTGTTCCCATAATAGCGATTTGGACATGGTGGGTATTTAGTAACATTTGCAGTCCAAATCAATGATTTTCTCTTTGTGATAATCTAACGAGAATTTTATTTGTGACACCATTTGTGTTTTGTTACCCAATCCCATTCCTCTTTTCCCCCTACTGCCAGTACACTAATTCGATTTCTCCTTACCCTAACCTAGACAAATGAAAATTTCTTTTTTTTTTTTTTACAAATGAAAATTTCTTGATCTCTTCATGTCCAGTGTCTGCCTCCTCTCAATCATCCTATATACTAAATAACAGATTAATCTTTCTGACATAAAGTTAAAAAATAAAATTAATAGCTCCCAGAATTAGGTACAAATCTGAGTCTGACCCACAAGGTCTTTCATAACACGCTCCTACTTGGTCTCCCAACTTAAGTTCCATATGCTTCAGCTAAGCCAGTTTTCCCAACAACTATCCTACACTTTTGCAAATCGGTGTTCTCTGCTCACACTATTCCCTCCTCCTATCAATAGTTAGCTACCAAAATTTTCCCTGCCCTTTTAGATTTACCTCAAATGCCAATCCCTATAAAGACTTTTCTTATGCCACAAGTGAATATGAGGTCCCTTTTGAAAGTCAATAGCATTTCATACCTTTTTTATGTTATATAACTAGATCTGGCATTGCAGTATATAGATCTTATCTTAGCTTTCTTTCTTGATCATAAACTTTTTAGGTTAGGGACTATATCTTACTTGCATTCCAATCTCTGCAATAGTAGAAGAAGGAGATATGCCCATCATATACGATTTTATGTTTACAGACAAAAATTGGCATTACAATTTGTTAATATATAAATTTGGCCATAATTACATGTATTCTAGTTACATCTAAAACATGGGTCTAATGTTGTTTTATTCTTTATAAAGAAAGAGTATTAAATACATCTGGCACTATATATGTGATCATATGACCCAATTTTATGAATCCTGTGCATTTTTCACATGCTATTTCTGCTACTCTTATAGAACTATAAGATCTTGGATCGAGAGGTCAAGGGACATAGTTTTTTCTCCATTTACACAAAGAATCTAATCTTACCTGATAGATGGCAGTGAGGAAAGAAGGTTATTTACCTGAGTAGATGAGAAGCCACCATATGCATTTCGTTGCTTGGCCAACCAAGCCACTATGCCAGTGGCCTTGGCTCTATCTGCTTGAGTCAGGCTACCCTTTGTAATCTGGGCCAACAATACATATGCTGTCAGTTCCACATCTACAGACTCCGGCTCAGACCAAGGGCTGGCATTTGATGACCGAGTAGGTTTCTGGCTCCAGTGAATGGATTCTCCTGTGGTGAAAGAAGCATAACCAGGAAGATCTTGAAAGTAATTAACATTCCCATATTCATTTTGTAGATACTACACCTTAGAGCAGAGAAAGTATTGACTAAGAATAACTATGGGTTAGAAAAAAGTATTCCTCAGAATTAGCTGATTTATTAGCTATCAGATATATATGTATTTGCAGGGATATATGTGTATGTATGTATATATATATATATATATACACATACGCATACATATATATATTTCTTCAAAGTATAACTGGGAGTGGTTTTCTCACAATGCTTCATCAGTAAATGCTCCAGACTCCAACAATAGCATGAAAACTTCCCTTATTTACTTATAAATCCTGATGCTAACACAGACAAGTAAGTAGCAACTCCTTACAAAAATCTCATGTGTCTGGGGGCTTTTTTATAGTTTATGGAATTTTATGAAAGTTTCAGCATTTTTTACTTAACCAAAAGTTTAAAATTTTAAGAACAATAAAAATGGCAGAATAGGTGTAATAACTCAGAGAAACCATAGAAAAATGCTAATGAAATATTACAGGGCAATTAAATAGGATATGAGTCTAAAACAGAACTCTGTGGCGGCCAAGATGACAGATAACTTGAAGAAAAGGAAGAATACATGGAACTGAGAAGAGTGGAAGCTAGAATTTTAATTAAATAGAGGTACCAAGAATAAGTAACCAACAGGAAGTAATCTAAACTGGAATATCATAACAGAAAACAAGTGAGCCTGAAATGCAAGACAATGGAGAAGAGATAATCACATGAAACCAATATACAGTCAAAAGGGTTTACTTGATCTACTATTTCAAATATCCATTCCATTACTAGAGTTCTTTATACACAAGGCAAAAAAAAAAAAAAACTACCAAGAGACCATATGAGAGGAGGACTCAGCAGTGGTATGCATATAGATGAGAGCTGAGATTAAATTTCTTCTAGGAATATAATTTCAAATGCACAGATAAATAAATGCATTGATAGTTTATTTATACTATTTGCTATAACTTCAAAAATATTACTTTAAGTACATACAAAAAATGTTTACAGGGCCTTGAGAAACCTCTAACTTTAACTCTGACTGTATCTTTTTTTTATTAATTTTTAAATTTTTAAAAAATATAACACAAACATTCTTAACATCTGATCATTCCATTCTACATATATATCAGTAATTTAAAATATCATCACATAGTTGCATATTCATCATCATGATCATTTCTTAGAACATTTGCATCAATTCAGAAAAAGAAATAAAAAGACAACAGAAAAAAGTTCATGCATACTATACCCCTTACCCCTCCCTCTCACTGATCACTCGCATTTCAATCTAAATTTGTTTTAACATTTGTTTCCCCTATTATTTATTTTTATTCCATATGTTTTACTCCTCTGTTGATAAGGGAGATAAAAGGAGCATCAGACACAAGGTTTTCACAATCACACAGTCACATTGTGAAGGCTATATCATTATACAATCATCATCAAGAAACATGGCTACTGAAACACAGCTCTACATTTTCAGGCAGTTCCCTCCAGCCTCTCCATTACATCTTGACTAACAAGGTGATATCTACTTAATGAGTAAGAATAACCTCCAGGATAACCTCTCCATTCTGTTTGGAATCTCTCAGCCATTGACACTTCATTTTGTTTCATTTCACTCTTCCCCCTTTCGGTTGAGAAGGTTTTCTCAATCCCTTGGTGCTGAGTCCCAGCTCATTCTAGGATTTCTGTTCCACATTGCCAGGAAGGTTTACACACCTGGGAGTCATAGCCTATGTAGAGAGGGGAAGGGTAGTGTTCTAGTTTGCTAGCTGCTGGAATGCAATATACCAGAAACAGAATGGCTTTTAACAAGGGGAATTTAATAAGTTGCTAGTTTACAGTTCTAAGGCCAAGAGAATGTCCCAATTAAAACAAGGCTATAGAAATATCCAATCTAAGGTATCCAGGGACAGAAACCTTGGTTCAAGAAGGCCGATGAAGTTCAGGGTCTCTCTCAAGTGAGAAGGCACATGGCGAACACAGTCAGGGCTTCTCTCTCAGCTGGAAGAGCACATGGCGAATACAGCATTATCTGCTAGCTTTCTCTCCTGGCTTCCAGTTTCATGAAGCTCCCCGGGAGGCATTTTCTTTCTTTATCTCCAAAGGTCACTGGCTGGTGGACTCTCTGCTTCATGGTGGTGCTGTAGCATTCTCTGCTCTCACTGAATCTCTCTCTCCAAAATGTTCCCTCTTTTATAGGACTTCAGAAACTAATCAAGACCCACTCAAATGGGTGGAGACATGTTGTCATCTAATCCAGCTTAACAACCACTCTTGACTAAATCACATCAACCAGGGAGATGATCTCATTACAGTTTCAAATATACAGTATTGAATAGGGATTATTCTACCTTTATGAAATGGGATTTATATCAAAACATGGCTTTTCTTAGGGGGCATACTTCCTTTCAAACCAGCACAGGTAGTGAGTTTGCTTGTCATGTTGGCTGATAGAAAGGCCACATCTGAGCAACAAAAGAGGTTCTCTTGGGGGTGACTCTTAGGCCTAATTTTATATAGGCTTGACCTATCCTTTGTGGGGTTAAGCTTCATATGAACAAACCCCAAGATTGGGGGCTCAGCCTATTGCTTTGGTTGTCCCCACTGCTTGTCTCACTGTATCTTAAGATACAACCTCATTGATCCCACACCTAAGGATTCTTAAAGATACTGGAAAGACGATTCTACAATGCCAATAAAATTCTGACTAATTTCTACCATATGGTTTCTTTTCATGTTAACATACAACATCGTCCACTGAGAACTTACATGGACTTTCCCACAAAGCATAGTCATTTCACGACTTGACAACTTCTACTGAAAATGAACCCTAAAATTGAATATACGTGGGACTGAGGAGACTCAGGAAAACTATAGATCAACTCACAGCATATTTTCACAATTCCAAAGAACTGTCAACCTGACCAACATACCTGAGATGATTGCCTGCTGATTTAATTTGTCAAGAATAATGTTCCTCATGTCCATTTCCCCAGCCAGGGAGAAAGCATAAGCGAGGAGAGCCTGTGTGTACAGGTTAGTGGTAGAGGTGTCAAAATTCTTGAGACACTGAAGACCCCGACTCACCATTTTGTCCTGAAAATTAAAGAGAGTGAACTGATTTTATAAGGCATTCCTTGTAAAATGGGAAGCGATGATGGAAATCATACTCTCCTCCTACTTTGTTAAAGGTTGAATTGTGTCTTGCGAAAAGATATTTTCAAATCCTCAATCCTGGTACCTGTGTATGTGACCTTATTTGGAAATAGGAGTCTTTGCAGATGTAATTAGAACCGACTCTAATCCAGTATGATTAATGTCTTTATAGGAAAAGAAAAATTTGGACACAGACATACAGGGGAGAAGGCCCTATGAAGATGGAGGTGGGGATTAAAGTGATGCATTTAAAAGCTTAAGAAACACTAAGAATTGTCAGAAAACACCTGAAGCTAGAGTAGACACAGGAGGATTTTTTCCTTCAGGTTTCAGAGGGAGGCTGGGCCTACTAACACTGGAACTAAAAGACACTAAATTTCTGTTCCTTTAAGTCACCCAGTTTGTGTTACTTTGCATGGAAGCCCTAGGAAATCAATACATACTTACAATGGTAAATAAGAACAAAGATAGGTAACTTTCTCTAAGAACAGACATGATAGGAAGAATATAGAGAAGAGGAGCTAGGAAAACTCACATCTATGGACTTTCCCATTTCCAACAAGGCAGCTGTGATGTATGCAGTCAAGGAGATATCATCATCAACACCACCCTAGTGGGAAAAAGTAAGGCAGTAAATCAGGGACAGGGAGGGACTCCGTGCAAACTGCAAAAAAGCCATCCCCTCTGAATGGATGAATTATGAAAAGACACTCCTTTCTGGAGGCTGCTTGTGGCTCCAAGCCTCTAGAACAGACAATGACAGAGAACAGGCAGAACTTCAGTAACTGCACAGCCTTAAACAGAAGGTAGCATGAGGTCTTCAGCTCTAAAGTGGTACTTAGGGAACCTAAGTTAAGGAGGATGAAAGGTTTAAAAACAAACAAAAAAGGAAATAGGGAGAGAATCTGAGCCTTCTCAAATGAATCTCCTCTCTGCTCAAAGCCTTCTTTATAGGAAGATATTAACAAGTTCTTAAAGTATGAATCTAAATTACTATCCTCATACTGTAGATGGGAAAATAAATATTTAAAAAGGTTAAATGACTTTTTACACAGCTAGAAAGCAACAGAACTGGGATATGAGCCCAGTGAGTTGAACTCTCAAGCTCATGAAGCAAACCACTAAGCTTAACTACACTAGTTACATAATGGACTCTCCTAAGAAAGGCGGAGGGAAAACTTCTCTTGTAGTCAAAATATTGTCTTTGTACTACTCCCAGGCCTATTTCACACAGTGTATGAGGGAAGAGGCTATGTTAGGGAAGACTAACGGGATCATGTTAAAGGAATACTAATAAATTATAAAGAGAGGGCTTTTGTGTTTTGTTTTTGTTTTTTATGCTCCAGGTTTTTAATCCAGGCTCTGGAAAAGCAATGCCAATAATATTCCCAGAAATTTCATACAAATCTTTCTTTCACTGGGCATGTTCTGACTTGGACGAGTTACCCTCCAGCATCTATGTCTTGCTCTGAGTCTGGGAGGAGAAATGATAATGGAGTGAATGGATGACAGCAGTGCCTCTGGAGTGAGACTACCATGGTTCAAATTGCAGCTTGGCCACTTACTAGCAGTAACCTTGGACAATTTACTTAACCTCTGTGCCTCAGTTCCTTCATTTGCAACAGAGGATTGATAATGGTACATCTGTGCCTATCTCAGTGATTTGTTATAAACATTAAATAATATCAAATGAACATAATGTTCCTAGAACAATGCCTGGCACTCAATTAATATTCATTCTATCATAGGCCAAGTTCCGGAAGACATCAGGCTGTCTATTGGTCACAGCCAGAGGAAACATCTTTTCTTCAAATTTGGGGAGAGAGCAAAACAACTAGAGATCTTCTATTTCAGTGCTTCTCAAACATCAGCAGCACAAGAATCACCTGGAGGGCTTGTTAAACCACAGTTTGCCGCTCACACTCCCAGGTTTCTCATTCATTAGGTCTCGAGTGGGGCCAGCATTTGCAGTTCACACAAGTTCCCGGGTGCTAGTGCTGCTGCTGCCGGTCTGGGGCGCATACTTTCAGAATCGTGTTCGTGCCCATATTCTCATTCTACAGACGCTGAAGCCGAGGCCTAGACTTGTTCAATGTTTTGGCCAAAATCACCCGGAGCCAAGGCTGAGACATGAGGAGTGCGGACTCCCAGGCCAGCCCTTTTTTGATACTGCTCCTTCAGAAGTGTAAGTTCCTCCCAGACACAGTGAGCTGGCTGCAGACCTCTGGGCAGATGCTCACCTTCATAGCCGTGTGAATGAGCTTTCCCACGTTGGCATAGCAGCCACTCGGGAGCTGGTTTCCCATCATCCACTTGAGAGCATCCTGGATGTTATTGTCATCAATGAAGATGAATTGCTGAGCCTGACTAAAGCATTTGGTGACAAAGGCCGTCAGCCTACATAGGTAAAGAGGGAAACATGGTATGGAAGGGGATTTCCTGCCAAGGGGACAATAGTCCCTTAGCCTATTATAGTGTATGGTTCCAGCAGGGGAGGTGAGGAAACATAATGCTAGAGGAAGCCTGGAAAAGGGAAGCAATAACATGCATTAATGGGGACAAGCACTGAGAAGGACACAAGGTCAGAG
The DNA here is from genome assembly GCF_023851605.1 of Tamandua tetradactyla. Taxonomy (NCBI): domain Eukaryota; kingdom Metazoa; phylum Chordata; class Mammalia; order Pilosa; family Myrmecophagidae; genus Tamandua; species Tamandua tetradactyla. The sequence goes on along the minus strand of NC_135333.1, from coordinate 71,038,479 downwards.
AGAAAGGGGAGGGAATTGACCTTATGTGAAGCTGAATTAAACAATATCAGAACAGTAGAGGCTGAAGGCAAGAAGGAATGGAGTTAAGGGGGAGAGGTAGAGGAATAGTCCCAAGGCTCAGGAAATATGCTCTGGGGTATGAAGACACAAGAATTCAGCAATATTACCATGTGTTTCCATTTCCATCTTGCTCCCCAAAGGCACTGTAGGAACCATTGCTGTGTTTGTACATCAGCTCTTTCTGGTACCCTGGGAGACCAGATGTGGCTTTAGATCACGACACCAAGTTCCCCCCACCATCACCCCTAAGCCTTTCAGGGACTTGGGAGACCTCAGGGCCTGGAACTTCCTTGTATATTAAGCTGTGATAAACCCTAGAGGAAAAGGAGAGTGTATAAGAAAGAAAGATTGAACCAACTCACCTATCTCCAGAAAACCCACTGCTCGAGACCTGATTTCCGCAGTCAGCAGCCCAGCCTTCTCCAGGTACTGCAAGACATAGATGATGGGAGCGAACGTGACCATGTTCTGCTCCCCACAGCCACTCGGCATCTGTACCAGATTGTCTAGATTCTGTAGGGCTGTGCCCATAATGTCTCCTGGGATCCATAAGGAGAGAGAAAGAAGTAGGTGATAGGGAGAAGAAGTAATCTTTAAGAGTTATTATCATTCATTTAACATATATTAGCTATCATTTAATGAGTGCCCACTGTATGCCCTGGGATACAACAAACCTTTTAGGCTCCACCCTCAAGGAACTCGCAGAGAGTCAATCAATTACAATATATTACAATTACAATTCATTACAAATAATTACAATATAGTACTTCAATACAAGATTGGGTATGTAACAGACTCTGGATACCCAGAGAGGTACCAGTTAGGTCTCCCAGGGTTGGGGAGGTCAGTGCTTTTCAGAAGGTGTGTCACTAGAGCTGATGAGTGAGTCATAACACTTGTAACACTTAGACCCAATCTCCAAGTTCCTCCACCACACACAAATACATCACCCTCCCAAACACCACGTCCCTCCCAAACATACATGATCCTAATGCCATTTTCCAAGTTATATCTACCAATCCTCCTGTACACTTCATAAATCAATAAGTCTGACCTAAGTGACTCATTAATCTGCATTTCACCCATTAAGGTAAATTCAAATCTTTAAATAAATACTGAATATCACTATGTTCCAAAAACTGTACTAGGAACAGACGTGAAAAAGACATGGCCCTTTTCCTCAAGGGGCTCACAGGCAGTGTAGTAGACAGGCAGATACAGTGAACTACTATCCATAAAATGAGTGCCTTCCCAGAGGTATGAAAAAAATATGACAGAAACTGATCAATTTTGACCTGGAAAAGACCTTAGGAGAAAGTAAAAGAGTAAAGAAAGAACCTAACATTTATAGGGCTCCTATTATGTGTCATATATTGTGCTGGGAACTTTATCTGTGCTGCATTTAATCTTCACACCAATCCTAAGAGACAGGTTATAATCACTGCTTTATAGAAGGGAAAAGGATCAGCATTGTTAAGCGATCTTTTCAGGGCCACACGGCTAGTAAATGGCAGAACTAGGATTTTAACCCTGTTTGATGTGACTTTCCAATGTTTTTCTACTCACTTCTGCTTGTTACCCAAAGTAGTAAAATGTCTTGCCTATATAAGTATGGTTTTTGCTTCTTTGAAGTGTACTCAGATAGATAAATTTCTTATTCTTTAAATGGTTGTTGTAAGCATTCTGTCTGCCCTCCATCCAATTATAGACTGAGTCTAAGTATATTCCAGCTTCAATTATCTTCAACTTCTTCCTGCCCAGACTCATTTCTGCATTTAACTTCAGTGTACATCTAATCCCATCACGACTGTTGCCTACACTCGGTATTTCCCCTCTCTCTCTAAAATAAACTCTTCTTCCTTCATCATGTTCATTCTAGGGCACCTTCCTTCAGACAGGTCCACAGGCCTCTCCTTACTCTACACGTCAGCAGCCTCCATCCTGCTTTTCTTTCTGAACAAAAAATCTCTAGCTGCTTACCCAGAACAGTAACAAAAGCCTTGGTTGAATCAGGGACAACATCCACAGGGAGCTCCAGGGAGATGGATTCTGAGGCCACCTTTCCTGTGATAGGCAGAGAAAAGATGAGACAAAAGAAGGTGGAAATACAAGACTTCTTAAAACCAAACCATAGAAAAACTTTCCATAATCCAAAGTATATATAAAAAAATATATTCATGATTATCTTTGGTGAAAATAAATTCCAAAGAGAGTCATAATCATGCTCTACATTTTCTCTTCTTCATCCTGCCTCTAAGCTGATTGACCCTATGAGGGATGAACTGCTAACCTCTCCTAGCCTTCCTTGTCCTTGACATTCCTGTTTTTATCAATGAAAACTTTCCCATTGACTTAGAGAGTTCTCACCACCAACCGCTCACCTCCCACTCCTGTCCACCCACCTTCTGGGCACAGCAATGAACTGTGTGTCTTCTCCACAAGGACTCCCTCAGGCTGGCATGAAGGGAGACACAGATGGGTAAAAAAAAAAAAAAATGAAGATGAATGTCAGGGCACATAGCATCAAAAGAACAGGAAAAGGGAGGGAAATGGGGAGAAGCCTGTGATTTCCTCAGGATTGCAGAGAACAGAGCTTCTCTTTGAAGCTGGACTCCATTTTCAAGCCAGGTATGGGTCTCTTAATAAATTCTTTCTTAGCAAGGGCTAGAGCTAAGGACAAGATTAGGAAACTTGTAAGAGGTAGGCTAGACAATAGAATTCATAATAGGATTTTTTAAAAAGCAGCTAATGATGAAGTTAGGAATTTTAGTAGGGGAAACTACCATTCCTTAAGAGTCTATGATGTGCAGGCACCATGCTAAACACTTCCATGGGCCATAGGTATGGGTCAGGCAAGTAGTTAGGAGGCAGACAGGAGCAAGGAAAGGAGAAAGATGAAGTTAACTGATGGGAGTTGGCATAAGATTTCTGTAAAAAGACTAACTGGCAAGGCTAGACTCCTTGCATACTTGGGTTGATGCTGTCTCTACCTGTAAAGCTGGGCTTGCAGAAAACTCACCTTGACCAGAACTGGCTTGATGAGCGTATCGCTCCGGCCCTTTTCTGGAACAAACCCCTTCTGGTCCCCACAGAGTTCATTACTGTCCAGTATCTCAGTGCTAATAGTAAAGTTTACAAGACCTGAACAGAGAGGAGAAAGGAAGGCCTTAGTCCTATGGTCAAAAGTACAAGTCAAGTCCTTTCCCCCCACTAGACCAGCTCTTAAGAATTAATGGGGCTTCCAGGTCAAGATGGCGGCTTAACAACGTGCGCATTTTAGCTCGTCCTCCAGAACAACTACTAAATAATCAGAAAAAGTACAGAACAGCTCCTGGGGCCACGTCAGTGACTAGACACACAGTGTACCCAGTCTGGAACAGCTGGACCTGCTGCGAGCACCCCCCAGAACCATGAGTTCCCAAAGCGGCGGCAGCCAGTGCCCCTCCCCCACAGACCACTTCCCAGAGGGGAAAGGAAAGGACTTTACCAGCAGCAGGGACTGGGCACAATCAAACACCAATTGTGGAACTAATTAACAAATTCTGACTACTAAAAATAGGCCCCCAGCTTAGGCGAACCTGATCAAAGTGGAGGTTGCTCATTTTTGCTCCGGCACCAAGAGGGCAGGACTGACAGAAAAAGGGGGGAAAAATAGAAGGAAACAGAGGTTTTTGTGGCTGTGTATCTACAAAGTCTTGACTGCCTCTGGATACAGCGGCAGGACTTTTCAGGCTGCAACTGCCCCAGGCATAGGCAGAAGTGAGCTCTTTTGGGGGCTTATCTGGAGCCTGTGCCTTCCCCAGGGGAGGGGTGAAGCCCCACCCAGGTGGAATCCCTCCATCAAGGAATTCAGACACCAGGGCTTGGTAATTTGAAGCCATTAAAACCAGCCTACAACCTCTCCTCTGTCTCCACCATGCCCCCAGCAGGGAGAGTCTGCCAAAGTTAAAGGTACTGCATCATCTTATGCTGGTGGGACCTACAGTCAGACAGGCACCACATACTGGGCAGGATAAGAAAAACAGAGTCCAGAGACTTCACAGGAAAGTCTTTCAACCTGCTGGGTCTCACCCTCAGGGAAAATCAACACGGGTGACTCTTTCCTCCTAATAGGAGGCCAGTTTGGTCTGGGAAAATCCGGCTGGGGTCTATAATATCTAAGTAGACCCTCCTAAGTGTGTTTGGGGGAAAGGCACCATACAAGCAGGGCAAGAAACAAGAAAACCAGAACTGAAAAATTCTCCTCTGTTAAACAAAACTTAAGCTAAAGGTCCAGATAAAGCTGAACGGAATGTCAAAGAACAGATAGACAACAAATTCATCCAGCAAGAAAACCCTAGATAAAAGAAGTGAAAGCAATCTCCTGAATAAACTAATTAAGGTAATTAAATGCCTAGATGCCAGCGAAAAATAACAAATCACACTAGGAAAATTGAAGATATGGCCCAGTCAAAGGAACAAACCAACAATTCAAATGACATGCAGGAGCTGAAACAATTAATTCAGAATGTATGAACAGACATGGAAAACCTCATCAAAAACCAAATCAATGAATTGAGGGAGGATATAAAGAAGGCAAGGAAAGAACAAAAAGAAGAAACTGAAAGTCTGAAAAAACAAATCACAGAACTCATGGGAATGAAAGACACAGTAGAAGAGATGAAAAAAACAATGGAAACCTACAATGGTAGATTTCGAGAGACAGAACATAGGATTTCTGAACTGGAGGATGGAACATCTGAAATCTGACAAGAAACAGAAACTATAGGGAAAAAATGGAAAAATATGAGCAGGGACTCAGGGAATTGAAAGACAATATGAAGCACATGAATATACGTGTTGTGGGTATCCCAGACGGAGAAGAGAAGGGAAAAGAAGGAGAAAAACTAATGGAGGAAATTATCACTGAAAATTTCCCAACTCTTATGAAGGACTTAAAATTACAGATCCAAGAAATGCAGTGTACCCCAAAGAGAATAGATCCAAATAGACATACTCCAAGACATTTAATAATCAGAATGTCAGAGGTCAAAGAGAAAGAGAGGATCTTGAAAGCAGCAAGAGAAAAGCAATCCATCACATACAAGGGAAACCCAATAAGACTATGCGCAGATCTCTCAGCAGAAACCATGGAGGCGAGAAGACAATGGGATAATATATTTAAATTATTAAAAGAGAAAAACTGCCAACCAAGAATTCTATATCCAGCAAAATTGTCCCTCAAAAATGAGGGAGAAATTAAAACATTTTCAGACAAAAAATCACTGAGAGAATTTGTGACCAAGAGACCAGTTCTGCAAGAAATACTAAAGGGAACACTAGAGACAAATATGAAGACAGAAGAGAGAGTTGTGGAGAAGAGTGTAGAAAGGAAGACTATGAGTAAAGGTAAAAAGAAGGAGAATTAGATATGACATATAAAATCCAGAAGGCAAAATAGTAGAAGTTACTACTACCATGCAGTAATAACACTGAATGTTAATGGATTAAACTCTCCAATCAAAAGACATAGTCTGGCAGAATGGATTAAAAAACAGGACCCATCTATATGCTGTCTCTACTCAAAGGACATGAGGCCAAGGACACAGATGGACATTTACACACCAATGTTTATAGCAGCATTATTAACAATTACCAAGAGATGGAAACAGCCAAAATGTCCATCAACAGACAGTTGGCTAAACAAACGGTGACATTTACATAAGATGGAATATTATGTAGCTGTAAGACAGAATAAAGTTATGAAGTATGTAACAACATGAATGGACCTTAAGGACATTAGGCTGAGTGTGATTAGCCAGAAACAAAAGGACAAATACTGTATGGTCTCACTGATATGAACTGACATTGGTGAATAAACTTGGAATATTTCCTTGGTAAAAGAGACCATCAGGAGATAGAAATAGGATAAGATATTGGGTAACTGGAGCTGAAGGAATACAGACTGTGCAACAGGACTGAATATAAAAACTCAGAAATGGACAGCACAATATTTCCTAACTGTAATACAATTATGTTAAAACACTGAATGAAGCTGCATGTAAGAATGATAGAGGGAGGAGGGCTGGGGTATAAATGAAATCACAAAGAAAGATAGATGATAGAGATTGAGATGGTGTAATCTAGGAATGCCTGAGTGTATAATGATAGTGACTAAATGTACAAACTTAAAAAATGTTTTTGCATGAGAAAGAACAAAAGAATGTCATTACTGCAGTGTGCTGAAAATAGATGGTACTTAATATTTTAAAATTTCAACTAATGTGTGAGACTAAAGCAAAAAATGTTTATTTGGTACAAATCTATACTTTGACTAGTGCATCTCCTAATATAACTTATGTAGATAGTTGATTGAACACCTTAAGTACATGGAACTTTGTATAGGACATGAGATTTTGTTGGTTTGTCCATGTGATGCCCTGATGAATCCCAGAGTGATTTGATCAGTGAGTGGAAAAGTATTTGCAAAGTCCCCTTTGGGGAATGGTGAGAATGGGGGAAAACTCAACTTCCCCAAGTTGAATTCTTGATATTCTCACATGCAATGTGGACAACCAAAGCTATAGGCTGAGCCCCTAGTCTTGGGGTTTGTTCATATGAAACTCAACCCCACAGGGGATAGGTCAAGCCTGCTTAAAATTAAGCCTAAGAGTCACCCCCAAGAGAGCCTCTTTTGTTGCTCAGATGTGGCCTCTCTCTCCAGCCAATATGATGAGCAGTCTCACCACCCTCCTCCTCTCTGCATGGGACATGACTACCAGGGGTGTGGATCTTCCTGGCAACGTGGGACAGAAATCCCAGAATGAGCTGAGATTCAGCATCAAGGGATTGAGAAAAACTCTAGAATGAGCTGAGACCCAGCATCAAGGGATTGAGAAAACCTTCTCGACCAAAAGGGGGAAGAGTGAAATGAGACAAAGTGTCATGGCTGAGAGATTCCAAACAGAGCTGAGAGGTTATCCTGAAGGTTATTTTTATGCATAAGTAGATATCACCTTGTTATCCAAGATGTAATGGAGAGGCTGGAGGGAACTGCCTGAAAATGTAGAGCTGTGTTCCAGTAGCCATGTTTCTTGATGATGATTGTATAATGATATAGCTTTCACAATGTGACTGTTTGATTGTGAAAACCTTGTGTCTGATGCTCCTTTTATCTACCTTGTCAACAGATGAGAGGAACATATGGAATAAAAATAAATAATAGGGGGAACAAATGTTAAAATAGATTTAGTTTGAAATGCTAGTGATCAATGAAAGGGATCAGTAAGGGGTATGGCCTGTAAAATTTTTTTTTTCTGTTTATTATATTTTTCTGTTGTCTTTTAATTTCTTTTTCTGAATTGATGCTAATGTTCTGAGAAATGATCATGATGATGAATATGCAACTATGTGATGATATTGTGAACTGCTGAGTGTATGTGTTGGGAATGTTTGTGTTTCTTGTAAATTTTTTCTAATTAATAAAAAATTTTTTAAAAAAAGAGAGAAAAAACAAAGAATTAATGGCTTACACTCCCCAGCACTTGGGACATGAGCTCCTGGGGTGTACATCCCATTGGCAGCATGGGGTAGGACTCCTGGGATTCACCAGGACCCAGCATTATGGGAATGAGAACGCCTTCTTGATCAAAAGCGGTAAGAGAGACATGAGACAAAATAAAGTTTCAGTGGCTCAGAGATTTCAAACAGACTGGAGAGGTTATCCTGGAGGGAGGTTTTTCTTATGCATTATATAGATATCCCTTTTTAGTTTATGGAGTATTGGAGAGGCTGGAGGGAAGTCCCTGAAACTGTTGAGCTGTGTTCCAGTAGCTTGATTCTTGAAGATGATTATATAACTCTATGGCTTTTACAATGTGACTGTGTGATTGTGAAAACCTTGTGTCTGATACTCCTTTTATCCAGGATATGGACAGATAAGTAAAAAATATATATAAGGATAATAAATAAATAAATAATATTGGGGAGTAAGGGGTAAAAAAAATTGAGTAGCTTGAAATACTAGTGGTTAATGAGAGGGAGGGATAAGGGGTATGGGATTATGAGTTTTTCTTTTTTCTTTTTATTTCTGTTTCTGGAGTGATGTAAATGTTCTAAAAATGATCATGGTGATGAATACACAACTATGTGATGATATTGTGAGCCACTAATTATGCATCATGTATGCACTGTATGTGTGTGAAGATTTCTCAGTAAAAATATTTTAAAAAGCGGAACAAAATAAAAAGGAATTAATGGCCTGCAAATCACCTGGGGCTCTCATTGCAATGCAAACCCTTATTCAGTCGGTCAGGGTTGGGGCCTACTGTCTTCATCTCACAGGTTCCCACTACTGATCCAGTGTAACAGGCAGCCTCTGAGGCCCCTAGTGATCCCCACCTCCAGATGTTTACACCTCTGTGTAATCATCTCCCCCTTGAGTGTGGGTTAAATTTAGTGACTCAATACTAGAGAAGAGGATAGGGAAGAAATAATGAAATGTCATTTCTGAGATTAGGTTATATAAAAGACTGCAGCTTCTGTCTCAGTGCACTACCACACACTTGGGGGAAGCCAGTTGCCACGTTGTGGGGCAGCTCTATGAAGACACTAATGAGATGAGGATATGAGAGACAATGGCCAAGGTAGAGAACTGAGGCCTTCAGTCTAATACCTCTTGAGAAATGGGGGCCTTGGAATAAGTCTGGAAGTGGATCCTCTTTTAGCCAAGTCTTCAGATGAGATAGAGCCTTGGCTGCAGCTTGACTGCAACTTCCTGAAAGATCTTTACTCAGAGGAACCCAGCTAAGGTGTGCCCAGATTACTGCCCCAAAGAAACTGTGAGATAATAAATGTTTGTTCTTTTAAGCTGCTAAGTTTCAGGGTAATTTGTTAAGCAGTAATAGATAGCTAATACATCTGGAGGCTGCACTTTGAATTGCAAGGATTTAATCCATGAGCAAATGACATCTGTTAGGGTTAGTGTGAGAATTAAATGAGTTCATACATGTAAAGCAGTTAGAACAGTTCCTGGCCCAAAGTAAGTGGCTCTCTAGGAAGGTGACCATATATCCCTTGCCCTGGCATAAATATTACATTCTCCCCCTTTCATATTAAAAGTATTCTGGTTTGGACAATTTTTTTGGTCACCTATCAAAAAGTATGTGATCATTTATTTATAATATAGCTTTAAGAAAGAGGAAGATAGAGACAAATAAGAAGAGAAATGAAGAAATAAAGTAAAAGCACTAAAGAAAAAGATCAATCACTGAGATTTCTCTCTAGGCTTTCGTTGACCATCTGCCATGTTCCTCTCTTACCCAGTTTCATAGCTGTGATATTCCAATGATAGGTTTTTGCTTCATTAGCAGAGAGACAGCTGGAGGCAGGAGAATCTGCCCATGATTGCACCTGGTACTGATCTGATTTAGCTAGGTTGGTCCGAACCTGAAGATAGAGATAACAGGTATGAGCAAAGGAGACAGCAAACAGAGGCTCAGGGCACCTTCAGGGCTGAAATATAGACAATCTCATTTCTTTCCAAGGGAAAATTGCTATGCTTCCAATTCAGGGACAAACTTAGGGTGTATACGTGGCTGAAGGGTTACCTGTTCCCTATATCCCCAGTTCTCACCCTGATGCTGTCCTTCAGATAATTGTAGATGGTGGCAGTAAGACGAAAGGATTCCCCACGAACCACTGAGTAAGGGAGAGTCAGATCAACAAAGAATGGCTTGAAAGCAGTTAGCCCAACAGTGGGCGAAAGACCAAAGCCTCTGGACTGGGAGGTACAGAAAGTCATGGCCTTCCACTCGGTGATGGTATCAGGAACTGTGACGTGGACAGCCTCCTTCCCTGAGTTACTGTGGGAACACAAGGACCCAGGTGACATAGAGGAAATGCAGCAGAGGGAGTGTATTTGCAAATCAAGCTACAAGTTTATCTGAAGAAGTGAATCTGTTGTATGGGGTAAAATGAAGAAGCAATTCAACTGGGAGAATGTGTGAATCTCAGAGTGGGTATTCTGAGATTACTGAGGATGTGCAAATATGGGTACATGTGGGTGTGGATATATGTATAAGCCTATAGGTAAGAGAAGCTGGTGCCCTCTGAATCTGTGAAGGATATGTGTTCTTATGGTTTGTCAAAATGAGCATGTAAGCAGAGGGCAAGAACTAAAGCTAATAGTGTCTGTGTGGGTCAGGAGTGAGAATGCACTGTAGGCACTTTAAGACTGCAAAGACGTGAATTTACTTTGAATGGCTGTATATAACTGTATAATAATTCAGGGAAAGGAATGGGTTCTTTCCTAACTTTCTTGGCTTAGTTCTTTGATATACTAGAAATCTGCTTTGAGTTCTCTGTTGATTTCACACTGTATTATCTTGCTATGGATTTGAGGCATCACTTACCCAATAGGAAACAGATTCCAGAGCCAGGTCTCCGGGAAGTACTGGCGGACCTGAGAGTCTTCTGACTGAAGTGATGAAGCTGAAGAGCCAAAACCCTCTCGACGAATACTACCGCCTGCTAGGGAGAAAAGAATAAAGGAATTTTGGAAAACAGAAGACTTCTGTTGTGATATGAATTGAGATGAAGGAACTAAAAGAAAGAAATTCATAGGGAAGAAGAGAACATCCCCAGAGACAAAAAGAAAGAACCATTGAGGAACTGATCAACAGAGAAGAAATTTTGACCAAGGGATGAATAGAAAAGGGCTTCAGGCTTCAAAAACCCTCCTCAGAGGGAGACCCTGGGGAACTGCCTGCATCCATAACCCACAGTACATTATCATGTTAAGGTTAGAGGTTCAGTGTAAGAATGGGAGGTAAAGGGGGAGCATTCAGAGTTCCATGAGTCTAAAAATCTCAGTAAATCCATAAACCATGAAGATAGCTTACCTCCACCCATTGCAGTGTTGTATTTTGAAGACCAGTGATTGCAATCTACTGGCTTCTTGATCTTGGCATTGGACAATATTTTCAGGCCAACATCCTAACGGGCACCAAAGAGACCAGAAAATAGCATGTTAAAGTTGTCCCCTCTCCTGCTACAGTGGCTACCCCCAGGAATTCCATCTTCAAAAAGTTGAACCAAAAGATTCTTTACTTATTAATGATAAGACTGGTGGTTATTTCCCAGTACTCAGCTACAAGATTTGTTTATTTCTATTACAGTGAGTGTGAAATATTCTCAATTAAATTTATTTTGTTGTTAAATGTGCTTAATTCTTCCAAATATTAGTCTCTGCATACTCATTATGATTTAGACTCTGAAGTGTGGAAGGGCAGGGACCGTATCAGCTTATTCAATTCAACAAACCACATTGAGCTTTATTAAGGGTCAGCCATTAGAGAAAGCACAAAAACAAATAAGATATGGTTCCTAACCTCAGAGACCTCCTCATCAGACTTGGGCCATACAATATCCCAAGCCTCTGCTCATAAAAATAGGTGTAGAATATTTTTATAATAATGATAGGAGATCACAGGTCAATTTTTCCTCATTTTCCTTCTCTAGTAATCTGGTAGAAAATAATATTTGGGGACCACAGAGAAAGAAGGACTAGGTTTATAGCTTTGTACAATGGTCTTCCTTCCAAGGCAACTGGGCAACTTCTTCAAGCAAAGGACCAAGAAAGGTTATCTTACATGTCAGGAGTTCCTTTCAATATTTTGGCCCTGTCAGTTTCCATATGGGTCTCTGCTTTCTTATATATGAACTTTCCTTTCCTTCTTCCCAGCACCATTGTTTCTATAAGAACAAAAGGGTTAAGAACACCTACCTGGAATAAACTGAAAAGGTCTGCGCCTTCAGAGAACCAGGGTCTCCAGATAATAGAACGTCTACTCCAACGTTCTTCTGACACTGGGTCAATGAGGGATTGAGGCAAGTCCTGTGGACCAGACACTGGACACTCATCATATTCAGCCACCTGATAAGGGTAGTGGCCATACCAGAATGGGAACATCCCATAGACCTGAGATATGAAGGGCAAGGAAATGAAGTGCTGAAACAGTGAAATCAGTTGGGGAACTTAGCCACAGTTCACTTCTCCTACATTATTTCTTTCCAGTACTCTAGAATTCTTCCTATGAGTATTTTATCATAGTCTCTTTTCTTCCTCTTTACATTTTAACTTCTATCTCTCCTTTTTTCATAATCTGTCATTTTTATCTCCTATTTCATCCTCTTTCCTCATCTCCATTTCCATATTAACCATACCTGTCTCATAAATTATTTCTACCTTCATTTCCACACCAGACTCTCTACCACTTTTTTTGCAAACTACTTCCCTAAGACTTTCTCTCCCATTTCCTGAAATCCATCTTTTAGTCTCTCTGCAGTCTAATTGTTTTCTGGGTCAACTCTTCTTCCTGCCCATTTTGAAGACTACTCACAGAGTGGTTGCTCAGCTCTCTCTCCGGCCTTAGTAGTGAGACACTTTCATCCACAGCCCGGACTGCACACAGCGACCCGGGAGCCGCCTGCAGCTGTAGTTCCACATCTGCTCCTGGAAGCTGCTGGGAAGATGAGAAGCCAAGGGAAACCTAGAGAAGGGAAAGGTGTAACTTGAAGATCATGGCAGCCTGGAAAGGAGGAGGAACAGATCATCAGACAACATGCCCCCAAAATGGTGTCTAGTGTACCCCTCACTTTTACACTTACTTTCCTTTGTAAAATCTAGCTTTTTAGGACCAGTATTCTATAACAGAGTTGGATAAAAGTAAACACAGCAGAATGATATAGAAAGTTTTAGAAGACAAACATTAGGAAAAAGGAGAATATGTGCAATGGCTGTATAGAACCTGTGATTTCCCAACATGGCTTTTTAAAAAGGAAGAGGTGAGAGACAGATTTCAATAAAACACGCTAAATCCAATTTCAATATTATGTTTTTTCTTCCCTTCCCCTGTGTTCTCTCCCACCCCAGCACACCCAAGATCTTTCTCTATCAACTCTTTTCCTCACCCTCCTTAACTGCCGTCTTACCTGATTGTCAAAGCACATCTCCACTGAGAATTGAAATTTGTCAGCAATAACACCTCCACTGGGAAAAATGACATAGATCACAAGAGAAGGGTTAGGCGCCAGTCTGGAAGTAAAGGTCAGTGAGAGAGAGAAGGAGCCTTTCAGACCTGAAAAGTAAGAGGGGATATACAGAAAAGTGAGTGCATACTCACCTACCAATGACGCTACCCACATGTTTGTACTTCTCATTGGGACAGACACAGGCATCCTGTTGTCTATAACTTCTTATTTTTCTGCTCTTCTGGGATTATTGCTAGTTTTCTGTCCTCATTGCTTCTACATATAAGAAACCTTTTCTGCAAGGTTTCTTCCAGGAGAAACCTACACACTCACCTTTCTTCTTAGAGTTCAGCTGTTTCTGCCCTTCCAGCTCCAAACTCCCTTTCCCTATTAACTAAGGAAGAGAAGAAAATAATCAACAACATAGAAGTTTAGGGTGATTAACCTAAACTAATGTGCATTCCTGAATACCTCCATAAGTTCCAGGGCAAGCCTGGGTCAAGACTGCACTAAGCATCCCTTAGTTTAACAAATGCAGAGTGCTGCCAATGCACCCTGAAGCCTCTACCTCCAGTAAGAAGTCTGCTTGAAAAACATGGGGTGAGCCTTGGGGGAATGGTGAGAAAGGGGGAAAATTCAACTTTCCCAAGTGGAGAATTCTTAATATTCTCTCAAGCAGTGGGGACAACCAAAGCAATAGGCTGAGCCCCCAATCTTGGGGTTTGTTCATATGAAACTTAAGCCTGCAAAGGATAGGCTAAGCCTACTTAAAATTAGGCCTAAGAGTGACCCCCAAGAGAAGCTCTTTTGTTGCTCAGATGTGGCCTCTCTCTCTCTCAGCCAGCATGACAAGCAAACTCACTACCCTTCCCTTCTCTATGTGGGACATGACTCCCAGGGGTGTGGCCCTTCCTGGCAATGTGGGACAGAAATCCTAGAATGAGTTGGGACTCAGCACCAAGGGATTGAGAAAACCTTCTCAACCAAAAGGGGGAAGGTTGAAATGAAACAAAACAAAGTGTCAATGGCTGAGATATTCCAAATAGAGTCAAGTGGTTATCCTGGATTCTTACACATTAAATAGATATCACCTTGTTAGTCAAGATGTAATGGAGAGGCTGGAGGGAACTGCCTGAAAATGTAGAGCTGTGTTCCATTAGCCATGTTTCTTGAAGATGATTGTATAATGATCTAGCTTTTCAACGTGACTGTGTGATTGTGAAAACCTTGTGTCTGATGCTTCTTTTATCTACTTTATAGACAGACAATTAAAACATTATAGGAGAACAAATATTAAAATAAATTTAGTAGATTGAAATGCTAGTAATCAATGAAAGGAAGGGATAAGGGGTATGGTATATATGAATTTTTTTCTGTTTTCTTTTTATTTATTTTTCTGAATTGATGCAAATGTTCTAAGGAATGATTATGGTGATGAATATACAACTATGTGATGAAAAAAGAATGTTCATATTGTATATTGATTGGGTTTATTAATAAAAATTTTTTTTAATTAAAAAATAAAAAACATGGGGCGAGGAGTGTAGATCAAAGGTCATAACTGCCTCTGGGATAGACATCACAGAAGCTATTCTTCACAGTAGACAACTGTCTACCATTTCTTGATGATCTCCAGGGAACTGCCTTTCAGATTTTATTCTCTCATAATTCTCATAACATAAAGCCAGCTAAAATTCATCCTCATAACCTTTTAATGTTACCAGTCAATCCAAAATACAATGGAAATGATTGTACCTGAAACTGTCCTTAGCCCTTTTGCTATTTGACTCTCTGGGGGAAATTCACCTTTTCTAACTTTCCTTCCCTGTCTATTCTCATTTGGAACCTAATTCATTGTAATCACTTCTAGGCAGACTATCATTTTAGATTTCTACCACGGCTTCCTGACTATTTCCTCAGGCTCTCCTCTGACACTCAGCCCTTCCATACCATTCAATCCCAACTTCACTTTCCTCCTAGGCCTCCCCACACCTCTGTCTTGGAGACAGTGCCTTGTGTCATCACTTTGACTTATTATTTTCCTTCCTAGGAAATAACACACCCCTCCTCATTCTTTTGTGTCAAAATGATTGTCTTGGTTGAGGTTTACATAATTCTAATTCCCTAATATCACTAAAGTTGACCAGGAGAGCTGCTTATCGTTATACATTTCTTTCAGGCTACAGGTTGTGACTTTGTTTTCCCAATAAGGCTGCCATCAGTGTTCATTTTAGCCTAACATCATCTATTTTAAAATACTGACCAATGGAACACAGAATGAGATTTATCCCAAGTACTAAACCATCATCTCTCAATTCCTCCTTTCGGCCTTTACTTATTGTTTTATTCCTCCCAACAATTTCCCTGGGTGCCTGCTCAAAATTTCTTTTAGTCCTAATTTCCCCCCTTCCCCTTCACTTGCATAATGCAGTCTGGGAGGTACTAACCATGTGTAACTATGGAGCACTTGAAATTTAGCAAACTGAGATGTGCTCAATGTATAAAATACATACTGAATTCCAAACTTAGTTGAGATAAGGAATGTAAAATATCTGTTAATAACTAATTATATAGATTGTATGTGAATGATATTTTAGAGATATTGCAATTAAAATTAACTTCATCTGTTCCTTTTAATTTTTTAATGGCTCACATTATCTCTATCTAAATGATCTATGCTCCTTCTCCAACTGATTCTCCTCATTCCCTTTCCTTCCACACACACTTTTTCCAATACCCATTTCCCAGCCTCACATAGTAGGAGAAGATGATTTCTTGGCCCATGATCACATCAGCTGAATCAATGTAATAATCCACCATTACTTCCTGGGGTTGACCACATTTCAAGATGCCATTTAGCCGGCGAATGCCAAGGAAGCTACGGGTTGTGCTGTAGAAGGGTCTCAGGTGCAGGTAGGCATTTTGGTAGTAGCGAGGCACCTCCTCTGGATTATATACCAAATCTTCCATTTGGAACCTGCCCTAAGAAAGAGAGAAGGAAACAGCATGTACTGCCAGCCCCACTAACCCTAGAGGGTTTCAAATAAAGCTCTCTCTCAAGTCTCCACTGCCAGGAATGGCGTGCTGATATCTCACTAGTGGTCCAACCAAGGGTGGGTGAGCAATCCCAGGCAGTGGTTGTGTGCAGCAACACTTTGATATCTAGGGGAGTGAGAGGAGGGCTGAATTACAGTTGTCAAGTAACGGAAAATGTGGGACTTATACCTCCACAGACTGATGCCTGAGAGAGAGATAAACATAAATAGGATTATAAAGAACTAAAAGTTGATGTTTCAAAGATAAGAAAACTGGATATAGAGGACAAAAAAAGTTGAAATATCATTATTTCTGACTAGAGTGATCAAATGATGCTTAGAGTAAAGAAACAAGTTGGCCACAAGGCAAATAGTATATGTTTACTTCAGTTGCATAATTGAATGATTACATTAATGTTTCCAGTTCTTTACTCCTCCCTGTCCCAATATCCTTTAGCACATAATCTTGTAGTACCCTCTTAGTCTGACTCTGGGCCAAGATATGTGAATTCCAGTTGAGAATGGGATGTTAGCATACGCAATACAAGTAGAGGCTTTAAAGAGCCCTTGATCCATCCACTTTTGTCCTTGTACCTTTATCATTGCCATGAGAATCTGCTCAGGCCAGCTTGCTGGAACATGAGAGACATGTGAAGCATTAGCCTACAGCCAGCTAGCCCACAGTCATGTGGGGAAGCCCACCAAGATTGGCAGAGCTGTTTATCACACTACCACAGGTGCATGAGCAATAAATGCTTATTGCGTGATATTGAAGTTCTGCAGTTATTTGTTAGGCAGCACTGTGTGGCAGTTGGTAACTGATATCAGCAGCTTGCTTTATAGGTTATCTAAAATCTGAAGTCCTCTTCTCTGCAATTTTTATGAGTCATGTTAGGGAGAGGACAGGAGACTAGGAGAAAGAAGAATTGACTCAATCATCTTTTCCTTCTTTCATTTCATATACAGGATCAGATACGGACAAAAAGATAAATTTGTAGAAATATCAGCTTTGATTCAAAAGGTTATTTAATTGACAACAAAACCAGAAAGGACATAACAAAAACATTGTCCACTGACGAGCAGGATTGTGGTGTAAAAGAGGAAGAATTACAAGGAGTAAGGCAGGGAACAGGAAATTTTGAAGTTTTCCTTCGGGAAAGTTGTCCTTGTGGGGAAGCTGGTCTTCCCTAATGCTTACCTCCAAAGAAACATCCGTCCCATTCCAACTGACTGTATCCAGCTTGAAGGAAGCAAGGCCATTGCTGTCAGTAATTAGGGTCTGGTTGATGGTTCCATTTTCACCATATATCACAAGAAACACTGCATGATTTCCGAGTAGGGAACCATCATGGCCTCTAACTCTTATCTGAGGGTAAAGGTTATTATTGGGCCATTAGAGTTAAGTGTAGAGTAGGCTCAAGTATGAGGTAAAGTAAAGTGGTAAAAGAAACTCTAAGAATACGTTTCAGGAGAGACTCCAGAGAAAGATGAATGTGATTGAAGGGTTGGAAGTTAGAATCTATGAGGAGCTGAGAAACAAACAGAAGTTACTTGCCTGGAACAGAGGCAGATTTGCCAGGCAGCTAATAAACTTCAAGCTTTTGGACCCCTCCCTTGCATAGTTCTCTTCCAAGGCTATCTACATGATTTGGCATTATTTTTCTTAAGGAGAGCTCTCTCTCTTTTCAAATTGTGTAGTCCTCAGACTCTGAAATAATCTGCATCTACTCTTTGTTTAGATAAAAGGTGATTAAGGAATTATGAAGTCTAAACATACACAATATCATTGTATTGGCTAACTATTTGGCCAATGAAGAAAGATGAGCTGGAGGGAGAGAGAGATTAAGTTAGATATCAGAAAGAAGACATGGATAAAGGAAATTTTTAAATCTCGGTTTTAAAAATGCTTAAGGAGCTATGAGTAGCTCTCTGTAAAAAAAAGTGTGTTAATAACCTAGCCTAGATTTGGGAGTCCAAACTAGAGGATTTCCATAGAATTCTTGAAGCTCTTAAATTCAGAGACTTGGACATCAGAAAATGAACCTGTGCTTTCAGGAAGGGCAATGTAGGCTTTTCAACATACAAGGCACTTCTCGTGGGATTAAAGACAGCACAACCTAGAAATTATGATTGTATATTCTAGATGCAGGCTGCCTGGTTTTGGTCATAATTACCACTTACTAGCTATATAACCTTGGAAAAATCACTTAACCACTCTGTGCCTCAGTCTCCTCATCTTTAAAAATGGGGTCAATGACGGCGACATGTAAAGCTCTAAGATTAATGTTAAATTAGCTAGTATCGTATGTCTATAGAAAGGAGGTAAAAGTTGTGGTTCGGCATTTTTTGTCTGCACAGAGACAAGCGTTCAACATACCTTGCCACTGAAGGGGAAATTGGGGTAATAAAAATTATTGGTGTCCTCAAATGTCATTGATCCAATCTGTGAAGAAATGTGGATTTCCTGAGTGGTGTTGGCCTCCACTCCTGGAGAAGGAAAACGGGTGATCTAAATACCTGATATTTTCATCTTTGTGTTTAATATAAAAATCCTTGAGAGGATGATGCCACTGAGACTATATTTCTGGCCAAAGATCTAAACCCGGGTGGGCCACGGTGACTCAGCAGACAGAGTTCTTGCCTGCCATGCCAGAGGACCCGGGTTTGATTCCCGGTGCCTGCCCATGTAAAAAAAAAAAAAGATCTAAACCCACTACTCCTCCCCAAACTTCTGGGGAAACAGGCCATGGACAGCCAGGTGGAATCTGGTATTTTCCCTTGACCATGACCTAAGAACAGGGTCACTCCAGAACGTGAATGAGGATAGGTCTGGAATCCTCTGTGTATGTCTGTTTCTAGGACAGCCCTTTTCCATTCTCTTTCCTTAAGGAGTCAAGGAATCACCCCAGCTTACCTGTCCCCTCCTCCACCACAGTAGCCACAACATTGATGCTGGGACTGTAGATGTAACCCGTGAGGTTGAAGGTGGCCATGTCCACAGTGGCTGAGAAGCACCCTGCCTTGTCTGTCTATAGAGGCAAACAGAGGCAGAAAGGATCAGTAACCTAATCTCTGCTTCTGTTACATGATGAACTATAGAAGGAAATCATTTCTTGCCTCCATACTTTAGTATCTTTTTTTTTTTTTTTTGCCTATTCAACGCTTTATTTAAAAAAATAAAAAAGGCACCACCAACTCTGTGAGAAAGTAAAACAAACCTGTCTGGCTATGGATTCTGGTTTCTGCTGCTCAGGCCTGGAGGAGGGAAAGCCCAGACTTGGGGTGGGTTCAGTACTCAGCCTGGTGGTCTTCTCTGGGGGTTCACTCCCACCTGTTCCTCCCGCAACCTCCTCATGCTCCCCACATGTGGACACAAAGTGTTTTGCGATTCCAGATAGTTTAGTATCTTAAACTCTCTTGTATCTTAAACATGGAATACACACACACACATATAGACAGGTGCACATATAGTCATGAAATGACTCTGAAGCTCCAGAATATGTGAAGATGAAAAGAACTAACTGAAGAACTAGAAAATTATATCTCAGGAGTGGTTAAATTTTTTATTCCAAGGCAGTTTCTGAAAGACTGTATCTGTTTAGGAAGAGACACTGTTTTGTTCTTTGGAATGGAATGTTAGTCCTGTGAAATTTTTTCCTCTTTGGGCATCTTAGCACTTCTGTATTGGCTCTTACTTACTGTCTGGGTCATGAGTGAGATTCCTTTCTACAATCCATTTACTCACCTGTCCGGAGAGGTTCTTGCATTTGTCAGGTAGCTGCTCCTGTTCAGTCTCTCGAGACCAGTAGTTATATGCCTTCTGACATGCTGATACTCGCACTGCCCCTAGCATGGGCTTTCCATAGGTGTACCTAACCGAGAAAAGCATGAGGAGTCAGAGTTGGGAAATTTTCCTTGAGATCTCACCCTCCTCCCCTAAAGTACCACTTTTCCCTCTGCCCCACAGCCTCAACTTCTGAAAGTATTCTGGTGATTCTACTATTTTCCAACTCTTGTTACACAGCAAGCACCATCCTAAAGTCAGAAACAATGTCCTTCTTTCCTCTTATTCCTGTTTCTGCATGAGATTCAATATTGTGTTCTGCACAAAATAGGAACTAAATCAATGATACTGACTGAGTGGCCAATGGAAAATAAGAGCAGAAGCACAATTAGAAAATATGTTAGTGGACAAGTCGTGACTCTGAAGTACATAAAATATCCTAAGTTTTAACCACTACCCCCACGATCCCTCACCCTGTAGGACCCCTTTCTCACTCCTTTCAATATAGTTTTACTCTTCACCAGATCCAGAGCTCTTATTCTTACCTACAACAAATTTTCACTAGGAAAGTTTTCTCTACTGTTGATAACTGCTTGGGTTCCACCACTTCCACCTTAAACTTAGGCAGCACTGGAAAGAGCAGAAAGAGAAATGGAAAAAGAATAGGAGGAGGATTCGGCCATATAAGTAGTGAACAGATGGGTATAAAAACAGTAATAATTAAAATTTAAGGAGAATGATTAAGATAGACTGCTCCTGAAGTGATTAACTGATTTAGCACTGATTCAAAAATAAATAAGTAATCCCTTCCCAGACTACACGTTGCTTAATCTGTGCTGATTTTGAGACAAGATTATACCCAACATTTTGACCTGCTAATTCCCTCACCTACCAACTTCCTCCACACTGAAGGTGCCAAAGGTCTTGTCCCCAGCCACTGCCAAAGTATAGGTGCCCAGCGTTGTCTCTGGTGCCAGTTGGAAGGACAAGTCTACAATGCCCTGCTCAGGCACCACTTCCAGCCACTGTGCAATCCTGTTGCTATTTGGATCCTGTGTCCAGGGAAGAAACACTAAATGATACACCTGCCTACTGCCCATTCTGCTCTGCGCAAAGCAGGTAAAGAATTCCACCAAGTCGTTCATGAATCCTGTGTGTCTGTTGTCCAGGAAAAATGGCTCCCTATGTTATATATTATTTTCTTCAATACTAAATGAGATAAATTTTTCTATAGGTCCAGCCCCTACTTGGAAGGAAAAGAGTCTTTGTGGGTGTCAAAGGTCAGACTGGGTCCCCTAAAGTATTAACAAAAATTTCAGAAAGTGTGCGTTGGGATATCATTTACAAAGAGGGTTTACCTTATTCTTGGTTCCTATTAAAGGACAAGGCTGAAGGCATTCACTGTAAGATACTTGAAAGACAGGTGATTTTTTGGAAAATGGAAGGGACTTTATGGGAATTTGTCCCTTTGGTTCCTTCCTTTAAAAGAAATCAATGCTTCTCTCAGGTACTCATATTATCATTCAACTATTGGGTGTCTTTGATAAGAACAGTGTCTCTTGTATGATGTCTATGACAAGTACAGATCCAAGACTGTTGAATTGTCTTCGCCCAGAGAAGCTGGCATTAGAGAGGGGAATAGACATCACAAAGATGTGTGTCCTTGTTTACAAGAACTTCTTATACTTTCCTATAACTGACAAAAAAATATCTACCTACCTGCAGTTCCACCATGGAGTACTGCAAAGGAAAAACAGACAAGGTAGGTTAAATCAAAGGATAAGGCTCAACTTGCTAAAGATAACAAGTTCACAAATGTTTCTTCTTTTTCTATTGCCCACCCCTTCCTTCATACATGGCTCCTTTAGGATCCTGGATGAGAGTCCTATTGGTTGAGGAAGGAGAGACAAAGATTTCCTCAAAAGTATCACCAATCTCCAAAAGATTTGGAAACAAACAAAAAAAGGCACTTCAGACAATTCAGCACACCCAAGTGTTCACTATAACTGAATTTTTCCCAACATGTCCTAAAAGCTCTCAGGGGCTCCCCAAAGTTTAAAACTCTTCTTGGTTTATCCAACCATCTCTTGGCCTCTTACTCTGTTATCTGAAAGTCACTGGGTTGGAAACCAGTTCAAGCACTGCAAAACAATTTTTTAAATTGCTTGTGTTCAAAAGAATTTGTCAAAGGATCATGTATAGTTTATCAAAAAAAGGTTGCTGATAGATGTTAAGCCATTAGGTTGGTAAGGAGCAGATTACTGTGCTTGGTGTCAAAGTCTTACCCGATGAACTTGCTAATTTCAAAAGGGAAAAGCATACCTATACAATGGAGAGATGAGGCTACTGCCATCTGAACCAAGTAATCAAATTCAACGTCACTAAAAAAGGGACAGTATGTGCTTCCTGAAATGATGCATATGAGGTACACAGCATTAACTAAGAAATATTTTCACCTACAAGGTTGAACCTGAATCTAATTAAAACTTCAGACTTGACTTCCAGAGGATATAGTAACACATTAGATTACACGATAAAGAAATAATCAGACAAATAAAAAATGTGGACTAGCCTATAAAACAACTAGTCTTCTTCAAAAGCCAATGCCATATTACTCAATGGAGGATATCTTACAAGTCATCTAACCTGTTCTCTCTCCTCTCTCCCTGCCCTAAAAAAAAGTCGTTATAATGAGAAAAAAAAAATAGAGGGGATTATTTTAAATTAAGAGAAAATTGCAACAACATAGCAAATAAATGTAATACACAAACTTCTAGATCCTAGTTTGAAAAAACAAAACCAAACCTCTAAAGGTTCATTTGAAAACACCTGATTTTGGACTGGGTATTAAATGAGATTAAATGATAATTGTTCATCTTCTTGGGTTTAATTATGATATTATGATTATTTAAAATATTCTTTTTAGAAGACACATGCTGAAGTATTTGGGGGTGAGTGTTGAGGTGGAGGTGGGAGAAAAGAATGACGACACAACATACTTTCAAATGATTCAGCAAAAAAAGATAAGTAAAACAAATCTGGCAAAATGAAAAGAAATGCTAGTCCAAAGTGGTATATTTGCAAACTTTAGTAATAAAAAGTTGAAAACAAATAGCTACTGAAGAAAATCTTTCTATGTGACAATTATCTTGTTACTGTATTGTTTCTGTTTAAGAGGTTCTGATATTTTAAAAGTGTAGTAATCAAGGTTCTACAAACTCATGGCCAAGGAAATAGATTATTGGAATGTCTAAGATGTGAATATAATTAAGAAACCTGATTTGACACAGTACATTTATTGGATTCACAACATGCATATTCTTGTTATTGTATATTCTTAAAAGGACTTTCAACTAGTTGAAGTCGAAAGCTGGAATTTAGTTACAGGGGGCTCAGGGAGGCTGCAAAGCATTCACAAGAGTTGTAAACCAGTTTGGATCTCTTTCGCAAGAGAAAGAGAATTGAAATTAAAATTTCATTGCCTTTGCATATTCATCATTTCTTAGAACATTTGCATTAATTCAGAAAAAGAAATAAAAAGACAATAGAAAAAGAAATAAAATGAACACAGGAAAGGAAAAAAAGTTGACTAATATGCAACTTTAGGTGATGATATTGTGAATTACTGATTATGTATGTTGATGTTTTAGTTGATTTCTTAATTTTTTAATTAATAAATAAATTGTTTAAAAAATTTCCTTGCCTTGATTCTTAGCTAAGTACCACCACTGTCCTTATGACTCCAACTGATGCAGAAGCTAAGCCTCACTAAATATAAATATCAGCCTTAATATCAGGGATAATGACTATTCTTCAGAACAGCCAAAAAATAAGTGGAGATAAGGATCAAAATAAAAAAAGACATTCACAAACCAGTGCTGTACAGACAATCAGGAGGCAAATATCACTGAGACTGCTATAGATTGGTATAAGAACTAGCAAAGAACATTTACTTCAAAGAACAAAATTCTTTTCTCAACAGGACGTCCAGAATCAGGGGAACATGAGTTACCCAGAATAAGGCTCAGGGAGAAAATAAGAGTTTAACAGGGAAAATGGCATTTCCAGCTGTAAGCTCCCAGAGGTTTCTGTGTATAGCCACCAAACTAGATGGGGTCAATCTAAGTATATTTCAGCTTTTTGGAGATAAGATACTGCGCTCTGTAATTTTTGTCCCTCAATTTCTTAATAAAGTTCCTTTCAGTAATTTCAATGATTCAACTGAATTTGAAGGGAGGGGCTGGCTAGAGAAACGGGGTGGGGAGGATGGAATAATTTTACAAGTGAATATAGCATAATATGGAAATCAGAGCCCTTCCTGGTAATCCAGCATCATTTATGCAGAGAGGAAAGATAATATTCAAAGGCAGCTAATGAAATGACCCTTGAGGGAGCAGTAGAGTCTACAATAGCTGGGTGAGGCCACCCTTTCACCCTAGCATTTCCTCTTTGCAGCTCTAGAATCCACAGCCTATTAAGAATTAAGTACTTAGTATTATACCAAACTACTGCTAAGGAGGGGATCCAGGTGATTGGATAAACTAAGAATTTTAATTGGAAAAGAAAGCAGTGGTGGAAGAAGATACCAATCTATAACTAGTTCATATACTATATACTTAAAGAAAACAAGTTCTGAGAACATAAATACTGCAGAGAGATAGTGCTTTCCCTATGATTATCTTTAAAAGCTTCATTTCAATACATGGGCTGTGACTGTGGAAGAAAGAAGGCAGCAGAGCTGTCAGTGAGGTAAGTAGATGTGACACAAGCCCCAAAATGAGGTCAGACCTTTGACAAGGCTTATGATTCTAGGGATCAGGCTGTTCAAGGAAAATTTAAATATTTGCCAAATGTTACCACATTTTTACCTTTGGCGTTTTTTTGTTGTTTTTTTTTTTTAATGTTGTCCTAAAGAATTTTCTATTTTATTGCTTAAAATTATCTAAAAATTAAGATTGGTCAATAAACAAATTGTCCAAAAAAACAACTTAAAATAATTGCCTTTCTTTATATTGTATAAAGAGGTGTGGATATTCTAATTTATCCCTTTTCTTATATATGCTCCTGAGTTATTATTTCTTAATGCTTGCATGGCAAAGCCACTGGGCATCATTCCTAAAGAGAAGGTTTTGAAGTTTGCAAAACCTCTTTTAAAACAGCAGCCAACGTAACCATGCCTCAGGAAGGCCAACCTAATGGGCATGTCGATACCAAAGCCGAGAACTAGTGACTCTGTTTGCTTTTAGGCAGACAAGGGCTGGGAGGATTTAGGTTAGTACCCCAGGGGCTCAATTCCAGTTTCTCTTCTGCAACACAGAAGGCTTTGCCTGTCTCACCCTTGCACAGAATCTCTACTCCTTTGCCCGATTTTCTCAGCCTGCTCTCATTCCTTTCCCTTGCCTTCCTCCCGACTAAATTCTCACCTTGTCATTCACTGTGTCAAATTTCCTGTTCAGGGTGACAATGCGAAAATACACTGAAAGGGACAGGAATCATTAGAAAAGGGGTTTTCCCCTCTCAGAATCTCCCTTTCCTCTTCCCTCCACCCCCACCCCAAAACTTTACTTCTGAGTCAGCAAACCCCAGCAGGTAGAAAACATACTATTAAAATGAAAAACCTAGTCTAAGAGTAGAGGTAAAACCCAAAAAGGGTTTCTCTTCAGGGCTCCTGAAACCTCAGAATGGAGTCCTCTAAAGGAAAAGGTACAAATTCAAACTCAGAAGCCCAAGCCAAATGCCCTGGATGCTTTCTTATCCTCATGCAAGCAGCTTGCTGGAAGACCTAGCAACCCCAATTACATTTGACATATTCCAGGAAAAACGTGCACTTTCGTTTTTAATACATAAGCACAATAGCAATGCCACCCACTACTCTTGCTTGTGTAACACTGGGCGTATATTCAACATCCATAAACTTCATCCCTCCAGACATTGCTCTTTTCTGCACAGGCTGTTCCATGGAACTACCATCCTACCACAAATCCCCTCTTTACCACTGTGCACAGCTATTCCCCAGTCTTTTGCCAAACGCCACATGTGCCTCTTACCTTCTTGCCCTGGGGTGTACACAGGTTTGTCTGTCTGTACAAATGTGCCACTCCCCTGCCTCTGAATTAGAACCTTCTTCTTCTCCTCAAAGCTGATGTTATTTCCAATTCCTGACACCTGGATTGTGGCCGCTTCTTCTGTGCCACCAGCAGGAGGTGGTACCTAGACAAGAAAGGGGAGCTCTGGGGAGGAGTAGGAGATTGGAAGAACAGAATCAACTGGTCTCAACCCAACAGAGGGCTAGCAAAAGGAAAGAAGTGAGTCAGATGAGGGTTGCAAGGGTAGAACCATAAACCAAAGTTGCCAGGAAGGAGAAAGGAATCAATAATATCAGAGGTTAAGGTCAGGAATGAAAAGTAGAAATCCAAGAATAAGGAAATTGTAGGGGAATTATGGCCAAGATTCTAAGTTAAGTTTGGGGGAGATAGGCTTTGGAGGCCATGGTGAAGTAAGGTAACAGAAATCATATTTAATCAGATAACAGCCAATGCCTAGGGAGGAAAATAAGGGATGAGATTAGGGGCTGAGTCTGTGCTTACCAAAAAGGAGATGCAATGCAAGTGCCTCTTCTTTAACCCAGAGTATTCTAGCAATTTCTGGGACTTGTCCTTGGTCTCTAGAGTAATAGTGAATTTTACACCACAGTACCCAGGGCTTAGATCCAAACAAACCTTCTGAGTGGAAGGGAAGTTAAGCTGAGCTGGTAGTGTCACCAGGTAGTTTCTGTTAAAGTATAAAAAGGATTGCAAGATAGTAACGCTTCCTTAATTTAATGAAAACCTAGGCATTATCCTAAGTACTCAGCATATAGCAATGAATTAAACAGATCAGGCCCTGCCCTGATGAACCTTATTTTCTATAAGGGAGAAGCAGACAAGTAATAAAATAACTCAATGAACAGCCTTAAACTTCCCCCAATTAGGAGGCCATCCCTGAGAACCTATGCCTAGGGTACCAAGCAAGGAAACAGTGCTATTACAGAGAACAGGATAAATGAGAGGTCTCCCACATTTTAGTATTTATCTTTTATTTAAAACTCCCACTTGGAACTTCAGATTTACTCTCTGGGTAAAGGAGCCCTGGAACAAAGGAAGGGAAAAGATGATAAGGAAATCAAGCCATCAGATAATAAATTAGAGGTTATCTCCTCTTCCCAAAATTTATATTTGAGAAAGATAGACAAAGAAGTCCCCTTCCCTAAATCAACTCTGACTCCAAGAACTTACGGGTGAAGTTCTTCTGCAATGGCTGTCAACAGGGCCAATGTTCCTAGAAGAAGTTGGGCCCACATCTTTCTGGGTGAGCCAGATTCCTCAGGACCAGGAAGCAGAGGTCTGCCCCCCTGCAGTAGCTTATGTACTGATCCCACCCACCTCCACCTCCTGGGAGGGTGTAGGGCTCTGACTGATGCTCCAGCCAATCACCTAGAGGGGCCTCAGGTGAAGGTGGTAGAACAGGATAGGGTTTCTATTCACTTTGTCAAATTTGTTTCTCTCTGGAATTCTCATACTGGCTCAGCCAGTCCATAATACCAGTTTTGGGCAAAATCCAGGGCTGTGTATTTGGAATGGTAAAGCTCTCAGAGCACATTTTGGACTCCTCCCTTTTTTCTGGTTTCATTCCAAATTCCTATTCTCATTTGATCTCCTTTTCTCCTTCTATTATTCTTTTCTATTCTATTAACATATATTTGAGAATATACTGATTGGGAATTTTTAAAAATTAATGCTACTTAGTATTGTTATGACTGTATGGAAATAGAGACATACACAATCCTGGAGGAAATACAAATTAGACAACTTTTCTGAGAGCAATTTCACAATACACAGCAGAAGCCTCTAAGATTTCCATATTCTTTGACATGGCAACTCCTATTCTGTAATGTATCTTAGTGGGAAAAAGATCATTCATTTATACAAACATTTACCTACATTGAGTTTCTTCATAGTGTTCTTAATAACAGTGAGACTTGGAAGCACCTAAAGTATAAATTAGCAAAGACAATTTCCTGGGCCAATGACCTACCAAATCAAGTCAACTTAAACAAAAAGGGTTTCTGATAACTGGGTGATTAGAGACGTGAAGGAAGAACTGAAGGAACCAGAGAAACTCCATAAACTTTATGGCCTGGGATTAGAGACTTGATACTGTGAAGACTCACTTCTTCCACTCTTTCACTTTTTATTTGCTTATGTCTGATAGGCCTCATTGTCTCCTACTGCACAGGCTTTCCTCCAAGTAATGGAAAAAATGGCACCTGTGAGTACTCAATTCATGTTCTTCCAGCTCTATGACTCCATAGACAAAACTTTTTCACCAATGTTGTGGTTTGCATACTATGATAGGCAGGGCCTGGGTCATGCTCTCACCAAGTGGCCAAACTGATGGGGCATCACGATTGGCAAGCCCCCCAGAAGCACATGCAGTTGTAAGGGCCAGCCCTACTGGAAGGAAGAGAGGCTCACTACCATACAAAATGCGTTAGAAGAGAGATGCAAGGAAAATAAAACATTAAGTCTATTACAATGACCAATGAGATGAGTTTGTTTGAATAATAATAATAATAATATGACAATAATAATTGTCATATTAATATAAAGAAATGCCATGCTTTCTGGAGAACTGATCTTTTTTTTTTTATCAGGCAAAGACTTTATTTCAGGGAGAAACAGAGCCACCTGGGGGCAGCCACAGCGTTTCAAGCGAGAAGCAGCCACCCCGAGGTGGCAAAGGATAGGGTTTTTTTGTTTGTTTGGTTTTTTATTTTATTTTAAAAATAAAAACTTTATTGAAAAGTAATTTCATATACCATTCAGTTTCCCCATTTAAAGTGTATAATTTAACGGTTTTATATTCATAAGGCTGTGCAATGATTAGCACAATTTAATTTTTTTTATTAATTAAAAAAATTAACTAACACAACATTTAGAAATCATTCCATTCTACATATGCAATCAGTAATTCTTAATATCATCACATAGATGTGTGATCATCATTTCAAGAACTGATCTTTGATAAGGCAGTCAAGTCAACTCACCTGGGACAAAACTGTCTCTTCAATAAATGGTACTTAAATAGGCTGAGCCTTCAATCTTGGGGTTTGTTCATATGGAACTTAACCCCCAAAGGATAGGCTATGCCTACTTAAAATTAGGCCTAAGTGTCACCCCCAGAGAATCTCTTTTGTTGCTCAGATGTGACCGCTCTCTCTCAACCAACACGACAAGCAAACTCATTGCTCTCCCCCTCTCTACGTGGGACATGACTCCCAGGGGTGTAAACCTTCCTGGTAACGTGGGACAGAAATCCTAGAATGAGCTGGGACTCAGCATCAAGGGGTTGAGAAAACCTTCTTGACCAAAAGGGGAAAGAAAGAAATGAGACAAAATAAAGTGTCATTAGCTGAGAGATTTCAAACAGAGTTGAGAGGTTATCCTGGAGGTTATTCTTATGCATTATATAATAATATCTTTTTACTTAAGGTATATTGAAGAGGCTAGAGGGAAGTGCCTGAAAATGTAGAGCTATGTTCTGGTAGCCATGTTTCTTGAAGATGATTGTATAATGATATAGCTTTCACGATGTGACTGTGTGATTGTGAAAACCTTGTGTCTGATGCTCCTATTATCTATGGTATGGACAGATGAGTAAAACATATGGATTAAAGATAAGTAAATAATAGGGGGAACAAACGTTAAAGTAAATTTAGTAGATTGAAATGCTAGTGATCAATGAAAGAGAGTGATAAGGGGGATAGAAAAAATAGGGGAAACAAAGGCTAGAAAACATAGAATAGATGAAAATACTAGCAATCAATGAGGGGGGAGTAAGGGGTATGGTATGTATGAGGTTTTTTTTCTTTTCATTTCTTTTTCTGAATTGATGCAAATGTTCTAAAAAATGATCATGGTGATGAATATACAACTATGTGATGATATTGTGAGTTATTGATTATATACCAAGAATGGGATGATTATATGATAAGAATGTTCATGTTTGTATGTTATGCTTAAAAAAATTTTAATTATAAATAAATGAATGATGCTTAGAGAACTGAATATCCATATGCAAAAGAATGAAAGAGGATTCATATCTCACACCTCATACAAAAATTAAAGATGGATCAAAGAGCTAAACATTAGAGCTAAGACCATAAAACTTTTAGAAGAAAATGTAGGGAAATATCTTATAAAACTTGTAATAGGAAGCAGTTTCCTATATCTTACACCCAAATCACAAGCATTGAAGAAAGAAAGAAAGAAATGGAACTCCTCAAAATTAAACACTTTTGTGCATCAAAGAACTTTTTCAAGAAAGCAAACAGGCAGCCTACACAATGGGAAACAATATTTGGAAACAACATATCAGATAAGGATCTGATATCCAGAATATACAAAGAGATTGTTCAACTCAACAACAAAAAGAGAAACAACCCAATTTATAAATGGGCAAAAGACATGAACAGACACTTCTCAGAAGAGGAAATACAAGCGGCTAAAAGACACATGAAAAGATCTCCAACTTCCCTGGGTATTAGGGAAATGCAAATCAAAATCATGATGAGATATCATCTCATACCCACCAGAATGACCATTATCAAAAAAAAACAGAATACAACAAGTGATGGAGAGGATGTGGAGAAAAAGGCACACTTATCCACTGTTGGTGGGAATGTGAAATGGTACAACCTCTGTGGAAGGCAGCTTGGCAGGTCCTCAGGAAGCTAAGTATAGAATTGCCATGTAATCCAGCAATCCCATTGCTAGGTATCTATTCAGAGGACATGAGGGCAAGGACACAAATGGATATTTGTGCACCAATGTCTACAGCAGCATTATTTACAATTGCCAAGAGATAGAAACAGCCCAAATGTCCATCAACAGATAAGTGGCTAAACAAGCTGTGCTATGTACACACGATGGAATATTATGCAGCTGTAAGACAGAATAAAGTCATGAAGCATGTAACAATGTGGAAGGACCTTGAGGACATTATGCAGAGTGAGATTAGCCAGAAACAAATGGACAAATGCTGTGTGGTCTCACCAATATGAACTGACATTAATGAGTGAACTTGGGGAATTTCAGTTAAGAACAGAGGTTATCAGGAGATAGAAATAGGGTAAAGATTGGGTAATTGGAGCTGAAGGGATGCAGATTGCACAACAGGACTGAATGTAAAAATTCAGAAATGGATAGCACAATACTACCTGATTGTAGAACAATAGTGTAAGTACACTGAATGGAGCTGAATGTGAGAATGATAGAGGAAGGAGGGCTAGGGACACATATGAAACCAGAAGAAAAGATAGACGATAAAGGCTGAGATGGTGTAATCTAGGAATGCCTAAATTATACAATGATAGTGACTAAATGAACAAATTTAAAAATGTTTTTGCATGAGGAAGAACAAAGAAATGTCAATATTGCAGGGTATTGAAAATAGGTGGTCATTCATATTTTAAAACTTCAACCTCTGGTGAGACTAAAGCAAGAAATATTTGTTTGGTACAAAATTTATATTTTGACTAGTGCATTTCCTAATTTAACTTATATGGACAGTTTAATTAAATACCATAAGTACATGGACTCTTGAGTAGGGCATGAGATTTTGTAGGTTTGTCCGGGTTAATGTGATGCCCCGATAAATCCCAGAGTGATTTGAACAGTGAATAAAGACGTATTTGTGAAGTCCCCTTAGAGGAATGGGGATAAAGGGGGAAAAATTCAACTTCCCCATTTGGAGAATTCCTGATATTCTTGCAAGCAGTGGGGACAACCAACTCAATAAGCTGAGCCCACAAAGATTGTCCCTCTACTTATCCCCACAAAGCCTATTTAAAAATAGACCCAAGAGTCACCCCCAAAGAATCTCTTTTGTTGCTCAAATGTGGTCTCTCTCTCTCAGCCAACAAGGCAAGAGAACTCATTGCCCTGCCCCTTCTCTACATGGGACATGACTCCCAGGGGTGTAAACCTCCCTGGCAATATGGGACAGAAATCCTAAAATGAGCTGGGACTCAGAATCAAGGGGTTGAGAAAACCTTCTCAACCAAAAGGAGGAAGAGAGAAATGAGACAAAATAGTGTCAGTGACTGAGAGATTTCAGAATAAAGATGTTATCCTGAAGGTTATTCCTATGCATTATATAGATAGTCCCTTTTTAGTTTATGGTGTATTAGAGTGGCTACAGGGAAGTGCCTGAAACTGTAGAACTGTGTTCTGGTAGCCATGTTTCTTGAAGATGATTGTATAATGATATAGCTTTCACAATGTGACTGTGTGATTATGAAAACCTTGTGTCTGGTGCCCCTTTTATCTATCGTATGGACAGATGAGTAAAAAAGTATGGATAAAAAATAAACAAATAATAGGGGGAACAAAGGTTAAAATAAATTGAGTAGATTGAAACACTAGTGGTCAATGAAAGGGAGTGGTACAGGGTATGACGTGTTCTGGTTTGCTAGCTGCCGGAATGCAATATACCAGAAACGGAATGGCTTTTAAAAGGGAGAATTTAATGAGTTGCTAGTTTACAGTTCTAAGGCTGAGAAAATGTCCCAATTAAAACAAGTCTAAAGAAATGTCCAGTCAAAGGCATCTACGAAAAGATACCTTGGTTCAAGAAGGCCGATGAAGTTCAGGGTTTCTCTCTCAAGTGAGAAGGCACATGGCAAACACGGCGGCGTCATCTGCTAGCTTTCTCTCCTGGCTTCCTATTTCATGAAGCTCCCCGGGAGGCATATTCCTTCTTCATCTCCAAAGGTCGCTGACTGGTGGACTCTCTGCTTTGTAGTGTTGCTCTCTCCGAATCTCTCTGAATCTCTCATTCTCCAAAATGTTTCCTCTTTTATAGGACTTCAGAAACTAATCAAGACCCACTCAAATGGGTGGAGACATGTCATCCCCTAATCCAGTTTAACAACCATTCTTAACCAAATCACATCAACCAGGGAGATGATCTCATTACAGTTTCAAATATACAGTATTGAATAGGGATTATTCTACCTTTAAGAAATGAGATTTATATTAAAACATGGCTTTTCTTAGGGGGCATACTTCCTTTCAAACCAGCACAACATGTCTGAGTTTTTTCTTTTTTCTTTCTTTTGCTGGAGAGATGCAAATGTTCAAAAAAATGATCATGGTGATGAATGCACAACTATGTGATGATATTCTGAGCCATTGATTCTTAACCATGTTAAGAATGTTTGTATGTCAAGAATGTATGTTTGGGGTGGGCCACAGTGGCTCAACAGACAGGAATGCTTGCCTGTGATGCCAGAGGACCTGGGTTCAATTCCCGGTGCCTGCCCATGTTAAAAAAAAAAAAAAAGAATGTATGTTTGTTCGTTGTTTATAATAAAAACATTTTTTAAAAAAAGAAAGTACTATGCCTGCCATCAAAAATGTTTAATAAACAAAGAGAATTGTTTGCAAAACTAATTGAATTGTGAGATGGAAAGAACATATCAAACAATATGTAGAAAGGCCTGCTTCCACTTAGGATGCAAAAAGTTAGAAAAAGCATTAGTCCCATCCTGACAAATGAAGAAAAGCCAGACAACTACAAAATCATGGCTTTTCTTGGGCCAAAAAATTGACTCTAATATCTGAGCTGGGATTTTATGCCAACTAAGTAGTCTAAAATCCACGTAAGTGCATTCCTCCCAAGCAGAGATTAGACAAATGGACTGTTTCTTTCACGGTGCAACACAGAAGGAATTTGCACCATCAAAGAAGTGGATAAGCTGTCTACGTGGGACATGACTCCCAGGGATGTGGACCTTCCTGGCGACATGGGACAGAAATCCTGGAATGAGCTGAGACTCAGCATCAAGGGATTGAGAAAACCTTCTCGACCAAAAGGGGAAAAAGTGAAATGAGACAAAGTGTCAATGGCTGAGAGATTCCAAACAGAGTCGAGAGGTTCTCCTGGAGGTTATTCTTACGCATTAAGTAGATATCATCTTATTGTTCAAGATGTAATGGAGAGGCTGGAGGGAA
Organism: Tamandua tetradactyla; assembly: GCF_023851605.1. Classification (NCBI taxonomy): domain Eukaryota; kingdom Metazoa; phylum Chordata; class Mammalia; order Pilosa; family Myrmecophagidae; genus Tamandua; species Tamandua tetradactyla. Next base: position 71,004,535 of record NC_135333.1, on the reverse strand, counting down.
CTGCCTGAAAATGTAGAGCTGTGTTCCAGTAGTCATGTTTCTCAAGGATGATTGAATAATGATACAGATGTCACAATGTTACTGTGTGATTGTTCTGATGCTCCTTTTATCTACCTTGTCAAGAAACGAGTAGAACATATGGAATAAAAATAAATAATAGGAAGAACAAATGTTAAAATAAATTTAGTTTGAAATGCTAGTGATAAATGAAGTGAGGGGTAAGGGGTATGGCATGTATAATCTTTTTTTTTCTGTTATCGTTTTATTTCTTTTTCTGTTGTCTTTTTATTTCTTTTTCTGAATCGATGCAAATGTTCTAAGAAATGATGAATATGCAACTATGTGATGATACTGAGAATTACTGATTGTATATGTAGAATGGAGTAATATGTTAATGTTTTTAATTTGTTGTTAATTTTTAAATTAATAATAAATTAATTTTTTTAAAAAGAAATGGGTAAGAAGAAATCAGTTAAAATTTTTAATGAATTACTAAAGGCTTAATGTGGGCTAGAATGACTGCAAAGAACCTTTGGGAACTACCAAAGGAAGAAGAATTTGTACTTATTCATGGGCTATTTTCTCTGACCTCAACTGGGTGTTCACAAGAACAATTGGGGGCAAGAGACTGAGAAGTTTCCCTCAGTGGTATAGGCTTAGAAGACCCTTCTTTCAAAAAGCGTAAGATTCTGGGAGTAGCAGAAGATATTGCTGTCTCCAAGGCACAGGTAAAGACTCATTATTATCAGAGAATGCTTAAAGAAAAAAAAAACAAAAAAACCTTCTACTCCTGGGGAAGAGACAAGAAAACAGTCCTAAACCCAGGGTTCTACAACAATACTTTCAGAGATCGCCCGTAACTGGAGGGACACGAAAATCTTTCTCACACAAAACCAGCCACAAATACAAGGCAGAGTTTGGCTGGCTATGACGAGGAGAGGAGCAGAAGCACTGAGAAAACCCAATCTCCAAGGCCAAGGCATATAAGGCCAACCTTAGAAGAAAGGTGAAGAGGACAGTAGACACCCAACCTGCCCCCTCCAGAAGCCAAGAAAATACCATGAGAAAGGCTGCAGAGGAGATTATCTTTGCGGTGGTTAGAAGGTACACAGTGAAGGCTGAAAGCTGAAGGCAGAGCAGAAACACTGAGACAATCTCCTGGCACTCCGGGCACCACCCTAAGCATAGGACATAATGAGAGGAATTTAGAGCCTATGGTGCACTGAAAGCAGTCTTAGCATTAGCAAAATCTAAATCAAGCTCACCTTTTAACTAGATTAACTCAATCCACCATGATAACTGCCTTAGAAGAGGCATGTCCATTTCCAGGTATAAATACTATTTACCTAAGTCTCTTCTGCTCCACCAAAGATGTCTGACATTCAATAAAAAATTACAAAACAAACACACACACACACACACAAAGATACAAAGCAATCAACAGAATCAGACTCAAAGATAACCTAGATGTTAGAACTATCAGAGAGGAACTTGAAAATGGCTATGATTGGGGTGGGCCACGGTGACTCAGCAGGCAGAGTTCTCGCCTGCCATGCCAGAGATCTGGGTTTGATTCCCGATGCCTGCCCATGCAAAAGTAAATAAATAAATAAATAAGTAAAATGGCTATGATTGCTATGTTAAAGTATCTAATGGAAGATACTTGCTCCCAGTTTGGGGGCTTGAAATCCAAAATCAAGGTATTAGCAGATGACAGTTTCACTCTTTCTGTGTCCTCCAGTAGCCTGTACTTTCATGTCCAAATTTCCCTTACTTCTAATGACTCTGGTCATACTTGACTAAGATCCACCATGATTCACGTTGGTGTCATCTTAATAGGATCTTCAAAGATCCTGTTCACCAATGAATTGATGCCCAGTGGACTGGAGGTTGGGACTTGAACATCTCTCTATTGGGGATATGATTCAATCTACCACGTAAGGTAAGATGCTAGACCAACTCTGTGATTTCAATGGTATTATCTTTGTGTGTGTACATGTCATTCAAACTGACTTTGCAACTATCCATATCCTCAGAGGATAATTAGAACACTGCAAGTCCAATATGAGGTGAGACTGGTGAGCCTCAAGGAGTATCAGCCTCATTCTGAGCTATAGTCAAGGGGTAAGGTATTTTTTACATGTCAAGACAAATGACAAATGAATTAATAATGAAGAAACATTGTATAACCTGCTTAGCCATAGTCCCCTTGGCACCTCTTCCTTCTCCTCTATTTTGATTTTCTGACTCTCAATTTTTCTATTCCTTTTTCCTTTGCAACTAGTTCAGGGCCCACTATTAGGCATCTTTACTTCTCCCAGCTTTTCTAAAATCTCAGTAAAGATATTCTATTCTCTCCAGCCATGCAGCTTCTTTTACCCCGGACCTTTGGCTGCAGTAGATAAATTTGCTAACTTTGAGATTCTAACATTCAATAATACATTAGCCATGAAATGCAAGTACAGTAATGCCTGAGTTAGAGAGGGATGTTTAATTACATTAAATGTATTTAGCTTGGATTCCTTTGAAGTTAATTTTATCACTAAAAGGGAATTAAAACAAGTGCTTAATGCCCAAGCAACCAGAAGACACCATACTTGCACAAGAAAGATAATGGTCCAAAGAATCTATATTGAGGATACCATTTACTGTGTGACCCATGGCAACTTAAGTAACCTCTCTGTCTCAGTTTCCCATCTATAAAATGAGAGTGATAATAGCACATGTCTGACATATTGATGTAAAGAACAAATGATTTGATGCATAAAAAGTGCCTAGGACAGTGCCTAGTACATAGTAAGTACCCCACAAATACTAGCTTTAATATTATTTAAGATTATTATGGAGTAGCCTTACTCAGGCAAAGAGCATTTTTAAGAGTAAAATAAGCCAAGATTTGTGTCGAGATATTTATTTCTGTTTGAATCCACTGAAAATTCCACATGCTCAGCAGAAGACACAGAAAGACACAGCAAAGCAGGCAGGGAAAAAAGTGAAATACAGTTTGATGCATATACTAGTTTATCCTTATAGTTCCCTTTATTTGGGTTACCTTTCTTCCAAATTCAGCTAACTCCTCCATATAGGCATTTCTAACTCACCTCATCCCCACTGCTCCAAATAGAACTAATTCCTCTTGCTTCTGAGCTCCCAAAACTTCCGTGCCTAATGAACTTGACCATAGCACTTGCCGTCTTGTCTTGTCAGCTTACTTACATGCCTATCTTCCCCAACTATATTGTGAAACCCTTTAGAATGGGAATCAAAGCTTTCCCACCTTTTCCCCCCGGCCTAGTGCTTTGGTTGTAAAACTAATGAAATGCAATATACGAGAAAGTGACTGGCTTTTAACAACAGGAATTTATTAGCTTACAAATTTACTGTTCTAAGGCAGTGAAAATGTCCCAATTAAGGCATTAACAGGATGATACCTTCTCTGAAGACCGGTTACCAGCAAGCATGGGTTCCTCTGCCAGATGGCAAGGCATATGGCAAAGTCTATGGGTCCTTCTCTCCCAGGTTTTGGTGCTTCAGCTTCTGTCTTCAATAGTTTCCTCTCTGCTTCTTTGGGGCTTTTTCTATAGGCTTTTCTTAATTTTATCTGTTAATTTCTATATTTTATCCACTTATAAAGGACTCCAATGAGTATATTAAGACCCACTTGAATGAGATGGATCACATCTCAGATGAAATAACCTAAACAAAAGCTCCCACCCACAAGAATAGATTAAAAGAACATAGCCTTTTCCGGGGGAACATACAGCTTCAAGCTACCACACCTTTGTACACATTTATGTGAATACATAAATGAGGAATGAAGGACAAAGGTCATCCAACATTCCATCCATTTCTCCATTACCTCCAACTTAATTTCCTTTGCTCTTTCCTCCCCTTCTTGTGCCCAGTTCAATGTGCCTTCCTATTGAAGTCTTTCGATTAGTAAAGATTTTATGACAAGTGGTATCATTAATTAATGATCATATCCTATAGCTATCTTTGCAAACTTCACACCCTTGGGGAGAGGAACCCATCTTTTGTCTTAATTGATTTACTAATAAAGAGAACATGACACATTGCCATAATGCAGGGTTTTTCAAGCTTTAATGTGCATCAGAATCAACTGGGGGCCATTTTAAAACACATATTGCCAGGCCCCACTCCCAGAGTGTCCAATTTGGTAGGTCTGCGGTGGGGCCTGAGAGTTTGCATTTCCAACTTGTTTCTAGATGATGTTGTTGCTGCTGATCCAGGAATCACACTTCGAGAACCTAAGAGTAGTCAGAACAGCTTCCCAGAGTTTAGAGCCAAGCTCTGAAGGAAGGGAGGATGGCGTAGATATCATGAGTGATCCTCCCCTCCTGCCCCTCCTGGCTGAATTATTTGAGAAAACAGAAGGCAGAAGTTCATCTCCTCTGTACTTCCCCCACCATCATCCAAGAGTTAAGCGGCCATAAAACTGTCTCTTTCTCTCTTCATCCCCTGTCTCTTGCAGTCTGTTCCTCCCAGGACTTTCCTGGGCTTATCAGCAGCAGCTCTAGTTTGATACTCTGCTCCCTGGAGTAAAATGAAAATAATAGCCCCATGGGGTAGAAGAAACAATGAGCCAACACTGATGAGCTCTCTGTGGAATGAATCCAGATGAAATCTCCCTTGACAGGAAAAGAGACTTGCTCAGAAAATATGAAGGGCTACCTCAGTATTTTATTGTCTATAATTTTCTTTGAAGGCCCAGAATATAAAATTCTTATCTACACTTACCTGGAAAGCTCTCCTGTGTGCTGTGTTTCAAGCCCACTGGGATTGACTATATAATCCCTGAGGGCAGGGACTGTGTCTATTTCACTAATTCTTGGGTCTTCCATGCTTAGCATAGTTAGTATCTAGGCACATATGAGACTCAGTCATGACTGGGGAGTACGCATGTGTGTGTGTGTATATATATATATATATATATATGATTGACTCTGACAAGAATAACCCTCCAGATCCTGTTTAGGAAAACCCTAGAGAACTTGCTTCTACAGTTTAAATAATTCCTCCATCTTTCCCCCCATTACCGCACCAGATATATACAACAGGCACAGACATTAAAGCTCTTTGTAGTTAGGTACAGAAACATCATGAGTGCCTCTGGAAGTTCTGATTGGCACGCACACAACAGAAAACCAATACTACAATTTAGGTTTTAATGGATACCAAATAAATTCTTGAGCAAATAATTTCATTACAAGTGCATTCATAGATTACAGGAAATTTACATGAAATTGAATTCAAATTTAAAAAAGCATAAAGTCCGGAATTTTGAAATATCCTAGACTATATTCTATCATTTCTTTCTGTTACTAAAGACTACTTGTCTCTAAATACCTAGTTCCATCATTTAACATGTCTACTCTTCCCTGAGGTTTTCTAGAAGAATAAGCATTAGGTGGCTTTTAACTGCTGACAAGGCTGGTCTTGCCTCTTAGAAGCTTCAAACATGCTTCATCAGTTAAATTATATTTACACTAATTAAGTCCAAAACTTTCAAGCTTCCAATTAATGACACTTATTGATCTGAGTAATAGCTAATTTGAATAGGATCAGGAAATTTCTTCTTGAGTCTCACATGATGCCAAAGGTTCTGGAAGTGTGGTTCCTGTGCCAACCACATCAGCATCACCTGCGAACTTCTCAGACAAAGACGTTCCAGATCCTAAGTTGAGCTGAATCCAGCTGCAGTTGAAATAAACAGCAGATCACTTGGTTGTCTCCTCCTCCCCAAGGTCCCCATGATGATGGTTGGCCCATAACTGTGGCAGCACAGCTGTCCATGGGATTAAAGCTTAGTTTTGGCATATCTGGCCTCTCCTTTGTCTTCTCATTCTGTTCTGCTTTCTGTGTAGGGAGAATTAGGAGACTAACTGACCCTCCAGAGGGAGCTGTTTACTCTCTTTTACCGCTTCTTCAGTCAAATTGACCCACCAATTATTTTTCTCCTCTGACCCATTTTAAACCCGCTTAAATACCGTGATTAGGCCAGGGATCTGACTGGAACATGGTGGGGAAACATCCAGGGTTTAAATAATCACCAGAAGTCAGGCTCCATAAAATCCTGTGGCTGGCATATCCTAGGACACATACAGATATAACTGAGCCAAGTTAAAGGGGCTTCTGTAAGGGAGTTAGTTCACTTGGTTTTGTTCTGAGGATTGGAATCCCGACATGAGGGTTTCATCCCACATAGACAGTACAATATAATACCTGGAATTGTTCTTGCACTAAGGCCTTTATCGTAAACAGCCAAAGTATTTATTAATAAGAATTATATCAGTCATATATGTCATCTTATTTTCTTATGATATATACTATTTTAAGCATAATATATATTTTTAATCTATAATTATTATTCAAGTGCTGATATACACTTCCAGTTCAACCTCACCAAAAATGTGGTGTTAACCACTAATCAATACAGCTAAAGAAAAAGCTTTTATTCTCTTTTCTTTAGATTGTCTCAGTTTTTCTGATTCCTTTCCATGCATCTCCTGTTTTTCCCCACACCATTCTGCTCCAGGATGTTATTTTCTCATTTCTGGATGATTGCTACTTTTGCACAGTCTTGGTCTTTACATCTCCTAGCATTTTATTTGAATGTTTTGCATTTCCACAAGGTGCTCTGAAAAAGCTAGTAGCCCACTTTACATGGTAACTTCTTAGGGAATAACGGGTGTTAGGGATGCTGTTCTTAGAAATATCTGCACATCTCATTCTGTAAGAAGCCAGAAAAGAAGGACCTGCTTCTGTCTTACTGCAAGATTGCTCTTTTGAGAGTCTATGTCCTGAAGGCTGGGGAAGGCTGGGGTGGGGATGGGGGGTGTTAATCAAACCAAGTTACAATATTGAGGCAAAGAACTTGCAGAACCAGCTGAAGATGGGGCCCCTCCTTACTTGCCTCTGTGTTTCCTCCACCCTACCCTACTAATTATAGGCTTCTCTCTGTCCCTTTTTCAAATCCATCCTAAGTTCAAATATGAATGTATCAGGCATAGGAGATTGCCACACAACCTCACCCACAGTGGGGTTTCTGAGCCAACATTTAGTTTCCCAGAGTAGGAAACTAAAGAAGGAATGCTGAAAGTTTTTATTAAAACAGGGAATGGAGAAATACAGAGATCAAGTGTTCAGATTATATTTAAGATGCCAGATATTTTTTCAACAAAAATTTATTGAATACCTTCAGCTTGGTGGACATATAGGGAATGCATTTAATACCTTTTCTTTGACTTCAAGGGAAATAATTGAGAATATAAGATATTCACAAATGTTAAGTACAGTAACAAGCAAGGCAGGTATTTTAAAAATTCCCCCGAACAGCATATGACTTATTACCAAATGCAAGCTACTAATTATAAATATAACTCATTTAGAAGATGTATGTGAGGGCTGGACTAATTTCTTGGGAGAGGTTTAATGGGGTATAACATGTAATTAAGAAATTGTAGGGAGTCTGTCATCCAGGACTTCATTACTCATTTACCTTTCTTATTCTTCCAACTCTAAATCTTTTCAAATAAAAAATATGTCTTCTTTCTCAAAGGACTGGACCCACCTTCTCAATCCCAGTCATCTCATTTCCTCTCTCAGATGCTGGTTGATGCATATTAATCCATCTCTACTAGTCAAGGTTCTCCAGAGAGCTAGAGCCAACAGGATGTGTGTGTGTGTGGTGTGTGTGTGTATTTATAAAGAAATTTATTCTAAGGAACTGGCTCATGCAATTGAGGGTGATGCCAGGTCTGAATTCCATTAGGTAAGCTATCAAGAGTGATGTTGAAGTCTTGAGTCTGAATCCCTTAGACCAGAAGGCAGTGGGGTGACATATTTAAAGTGCTGAAAGAAAAAAAACTGTCGATCAAGAATTCTATATCTGGCAAAATTACCTTTCAAAAATGAAGATTATTAAAAAAAATAGAAAAATGAAGGTTACACAGGGAGCCTAGAATAAGAATGAGAGCCTTTAATCCTGTACAGCTTAATGTAATGCCTGGATACATCCCAGAGTATATAAGCAGATAATCAGAAAGGTATTGGCAAAGTCCCTTGAGGGATGGGAGAAAAATTTTGAATCTATTAAACTTTACTACTGGGGAAACACCAGATACTGTGCCAAACATTAGAGACCCCCAAATCAATAGGCCAAGCCCTTGATCTTGGGCCTTGCTCTTGTGAAGCTTATGTAGATAGCGGAGAAGCTTAGCCTACCTATAGGCATGCCTACGAGTTACTTCTGGAGGACCTCTTTTGTTGCTCAGATGTGGCCTCACTCTCTCTAAGCCCAACTCTGTAAGTGAAATCACTGCCCTTCCCCCTACATGGGACATGATCCAGGGATGAAAGTCTCCCTGGCAGCATGGGAGATTTAATGCTTTTATGTATATATGTTATTTAAAGAGAAGGAGGAGCATAACAGAGAAGATAGGATTTAACAAATGAGTCATTTGCTGAATCATTATATTGATATTTCTTTTGGGCTCCACTGTCTTGGAGCAGCTAGAAGAAAAAACAAAAAAATCATGGAACTGTAACCCATACTAAACTTTAAAATTCTGATCTATAACTACTTGTCAAAATGTGCTTGGAAATCTATTGCTTTTTTTTTGTATATACGTTATATTTCACAATTTAAATATTAAATAAAATAAAAGGAAAAAATTATGGTTAGGAAATAGAATAATCCCACTATAAACAAAAACTGAGTTCATCACAAACAGACCTGACCTAAAAGAAATTCTAAAGGAATCTTAAAGGCTGAATTAAAAAGACATTGGACAGTAACTTTAATCCACACAAAAGAAAAATGAGCACTGGTAAGGGTGACTGCACAGTTAAATATAAAAGACAGTTTAAATGTAATTATAGTGTAATTCAGTATAAATTTAATTTTCCCTATCTGATTTTAAAAACAACTGCATAATGCAATAAATATAAATCTAAAGTAATGGGTATATAATACAAAGATAGAATTTGTAGCAATAACAACATAAAGAAGAGAGAGATAATAAAGCTATAAAGGAGCTGAATTTTTGTATGTTACTGAAATTAATTTGCATTAATCTAAATTAGACCGTTATAATTTAATACGATAATGGTAATCCCCATAGCAACCATTAAGAAAAAAGGCCTAGTTATAAATTTAGCATTGAGCTATTGGGCCTAAAGCCTTCCCACATCTTGAGACTTAGCATAGCTAAGTCTGAAAACGTGCGTGGCCTTCTAGACTCCAAAGAATATGTTAGAGCTTTTCAAATCTCCTGCAAACATCTCATGTCTCATTTTTTCCTTTAAAACTTTTTGGTTAAAAAAATGTATAAATATCAATTAGATATTTGTGTGGAACTTATCTTGCTTAGCTTCCATTTCTCCAATGACTGAAACATTAGCAGCGACTTACTTTTGGAAAATTGTCTAGAAAGTAGGCATCGTGGGATTCTATATATATTTCAATCTCATCTTTTTAAAAATTCTCTGCTATTCTATTTGGCTTTGTCAGGATCGTTGGACATATTTGGTGGAAGCTTGAAGAGGTAAGATTAGATTATGTCTAAAATCCAAGGAATGTCACCATATTCCTAAAGGAGATGCCTGTCTCTACAATAAGAAGAAATTCTATCTTTTCCTAAGTGGAAGAAAGTGGACTGAAGAGATCTACTGTTATTTCAGGTTATATCCAGTAGGTGGAGTCAAAGTATAAAGGACTTTGGGAAGCAAGGCATTAGAATAAGACAAAGCAAATAGTTTAAAAGGCATGAGCAGAAGTGGGCAGTCATATAGACACAGATATTAGGTAGCATCCTCCCAGATAGATTAGTATCTTTGGGCTAGGATGCAATAATGGAGTAACGGAATCTTTGTGAAAAAGGTTTTAACAATTAAGGTAAAATATTATTTGCCCAAAATTTGAACATAAATTTAATGGCAGGAGGATGACCAAGGGACTTGTTCAGATCTTTTTTACTCATTGATTTAATTCAACCCCAGTCATATATCTCTCATGCCCCTAATTCCAGTCTTTTCAATGCAATCACTCCTTTAAAAATGGTAAAAGGAACTTTAAGAGGTTTTCAGAGAAAGGCCTTTTAGGTCAAAGATTTTGGTCAAGTTTGCTTCTAATGTATTTGAATGCTCCCCTGCAAGCTCGGCAGCTTTGACACTGGGCCTAATGAAGTAATGAAGCAAATTCAAAATACTAAGAACAATCCATAGATTTAGAGAAAGTAGATTCAGAAGGAGACAGATGACATAATATGGCCTGATCCAAAGTGAAGAGGAGAGTGACACACTTCTTAGAAGAGTTGTTGGTTCTTAAGGAAGTCTTAGCATATAAGGAAATTCAGAGTTTCAAACTTAAAAAGGAGCAGAATAATACAATGCCTGGACTTGTTTCTTTTTACTTTTCTCTTGGTAAAAAGCCACAGTTACGCTTCAGCCCACGAAGGGCGAACTGTTAGAAGAATTGCACATAGCCATAAACAACTAAAAGGCCACATAAAATAGTGAATCAATGATCTTCCAACATGGGACAACATGGCACAGGCAGCTCAGAACTGTGAATTCCCAGAGACAGGAAACAAATGAGGTGAGCCCAACAACCACCCCAGCTTACTTCCTGGAGGCAGTATTGTTACCGGACAAAGGCAATGGCTGAGACAGCCAGGCTTTCAAAGAGAGAAAGAGTTTATTACTAGGTGTGCAGTAGGAAAGCAGATGGCCTAGTGGCCCAAAATCTGTCTCCCCGAACTGCAGTATTTTGGATAATTTTATTAGCGAAAAGATGGGCAGGTTTAGGATAATGAACACAGTGGCCCCAGATGATGTCATTAGAAGTGATCCGATTATTGAGCATGTGCAGATTGATTACTAAAATGCTTAGTCATAGATTGTACGAAAGAAAATGGCAGAATGAGACATAGCATAGGTGACTTACAGGTTAAAGTCAAAGCTACTGCACATATCAGGCGGGCCCATTTTGGTTAGATCTAGTCTCAGTTATCAAGATAACTTTGGACATGGAGTGGGTTAGTTTTGGTCTGACAGGAGACCCTTCGTTAATAAGCATTAGGGGTTGTCTTTCATGATTATAAGACTCTGAAGCTGCAAAACTGGTTGACTGAGTACAAGTGAAGGTTAGACACAAGGTTTTTACAATCACAGGGTCAGAAGATAAGGCTACACAACCATTATCAGAGATCAAGGCAGCTGGATTACAATTTAGAGATTTCAGGAATTTCCCTCTCTCTACTCTAATATACCAGAAAGCAAAAAGGAATATCTATATAATGATTCAGTAATCAAAATCACCCCTTAAATCCTGATTGTTTGGTTATAATATCATGCTCCAAACCAGGAAGGGGCCGCTGAAACAAAGCCTGATGATCTGACTTGATAAAGGAGCCACAAATTAGAGTCTGGAGAGGCCAGGTGGTTAAAATTTGCAAGGCAGAGTCCCAGAGATGAGGTAAATGAACAAAAAGAAATCTCCAGAGGCATTTAAAAGTATTATCTCAAGTCTTTGCTGGATACTGAAATAAGAACCCATGAGAAGAAACTACCTGAGGCTGGGGAAAGAAACACCAGAAAGCAGTAGGTTGGAAAATTCCCAGAGATCACACAGGTTTGAGAATAGCTTATGTACCCACCAGCCCGGGTGGACGGCCCTCACTTGGTGGCATCATAACAAAGGTTATGCTTTAATATTGGATAAATTATTTAGTTCCAGAAAAAAATGGCCTTGACCTGTCATGATAAATCATAAAAACAAGACCCGAAAGGATCAACTTGATTTTTTATTTATTGTGGTAACATATATACAACATAAAATTTCCCATTTCAACTTTTCAAGTATATAATTCAGTAGTAATTACATTCACAATGTTGTGTTCCCATCACCACCATCCATTACTATAACTTTCCTTTACCCCAAACTGAAACTCTGTACCCATTAAGAATTAAATTCTTCTTGGAAAAGACAGGGTATTTCAAATATAAATAAGTTCATAAACAAAGAAAAGACTCCTGATGGAGCAATGTTTTATAATGTTTTATAATTTTCAGTGTCTTCCACTTTCTTGGTTAAATTTATTCCTCAGTATTTTATTCCTTTTAAGTGCTATTATAAATGAAATAGTTCTCTTAATTCCTTTTCAGATTATTCATTAGTGGGGTATAGAAAAACAACAGATTTTTGTGTGTTGCTCTTGGATCACGCAACTACTGAATCTCCTTATTACCTCTAGTAGCTCTCTTTTGGATTCTTTGGGATTTTCTATACATACATCCATGTCATCTGCAAATACAGATAGTTTTACTTCCTTTCTGATTTGAATGTTTTTTATTTATTCTCATTACCTAATTGTTCTGGCTAGAACTTTCAGTACGATATGGAATACCAGGCCTTGTGTTGCTCCTGATCTGAGGAGGAAAGTTTTCAGTTATTTATCATTAAATATAATGTTAGCTGTTGGTTTGTCGTAAGTGTACTTTATCACGTTAAGAAGGTTCTCTTCTGTATTAGTCAGGGTTCTCTAGAGAAACAGAACCACCAAGACAGATCTGTAAATATGAGATTTATAAACGTGTCTCATGCAACTCTGGGAATGGAAGAGTCCAAAATCTGCAGGGCAGACTGTGAAGCTGGCAGCGCCATTCAAGAGTCTGGACGAACTCCACAGGAGAGGCTCGCTAGCTGAAGAAGAAGTGAAAAGTCTTTCATCTTCCTTAAAAACGTCTTCAACTGATTGGTTTATCTTATTGGTGGGAGGCACGCCTTAGTTGATTACAGATGTGATCAGCCACAAATACAATTAATGGATGACTTAATACACCAGTTTATGAAACAGCCATGAAATATCCTTGCAGCGATGGTCAGGCCAGTGCATACCTGGCCAGACCACTGGGCATAATCACTTGGCCCAAGTTGACACCAGAACCTAACCATTACACCTTCTATTCCTAATTTTCTAAGAGGTTTGTGATGAAAGGGTATTGGATTTTGTCAAATGCCAATTCTGCATCAATTTAGATGATTGTGTGTGGTGTGTGGTGTTTTTTCCTTTGCCCTATTAATGTGGTGTATTACATTAAATTATTTTCTTATATTGGAGCACCCTTGCATTCCTGGGATAAATTCCAATTGTTCACAATGCAAAATACTTTTACTATGATGTTGAATTTTGTTTGTTAATATTTTGTTGAGGATTTTCATTTTTTTGTTCATAGAAAATAGTGCTCTGTAATTTTCTGTTCTTGTGATGTCTTTTTGTGGCTTTTGTATCATGGTAACGCTGGCCTTATAGAATACATTAGGAAGTGTTCCCTCCTCTTCTATATTTTGGAACATTTTGAACAGTATTAGTGTTAATTCTTCCTTATGTGTTTGGCAAAATTCACCAGGAAAGCCTTCTGGTCCTGGATTTTTCTTTGTTTGGAGATTTTTGATTATCAATTCAATTTCATTGCTTGTTATAGGTCTGTTGAGATTTTCTATTTCTTCTTGAGTCAGGTAGTTAATTTGCATACTTCTAGAAATTTTTTCATTTCATCTAGGTTAATTTGTTTGCATACAATTGTTCATAGTATTCCTTTATAATCTTCTTATTTCTGTAAGTCTGTAGTAATCTGTCCAATTTCACTCCTGGTTTTAGCTATTTGTGTCCCCCCCTTTTTTTTTCTTTGTCAGTCTAGCCAAAGATTTGTCAATTTATCTTTTCAAAGAACAAACTTATGGTTTCATTGAATCTCTCCATTGTTCTTCTGTTCTCTATTTCATTTTTTTTCTTAAAACTTTTTACTTTGAAATAATTTCAAACTTACAGGAGAGTTGATAAACGAATACAAACCAATACAGAGAACTACATACACTCACCCACACCCAGATACCCAAATTCATCAGTTTTAACATTTTGCCATCTTTGACATATCATTCCATCTATCTATCTATCTATCTATCTATCTATCTATCTATCTATCTATCTATCACCCATCTAATTATCAATCTACCTACCTATCCATCCATCCATCCATTCATTTTCTGGACACTTCAGAGCAGGTTGCACACATCCTACTCCTTGGACACAAAACATTTTCGTGTTTATTTCCTAAGAACAAGTAAATTCACTTATGTTATGACCTTAAGTGCAGTTATCAAGTTCAAAAAATTAGCACTGATATAAACTTACAGTCCACATTCCAATTTTTTCATGTCCCAATAACGTCCTTCTGAACTTTTCTCCTCCATTTTATATCCCATCCAGGATTATGCTTTGCATTTAATTGTCATTGTCTCTAATTGCTTTTCTAAAATTCTTTGTAAACATATATACAACCTATACCTCCCATCCTTACCCCTCCCAAGCACACTATTCAGTGAAATTAATCACATTCACAATGTCGCGATACCTTCACCACCATCAATTGCTAGAACTTTCCTTTTATCCTCAACAGAAACTGTAATAGTTCAGAGCTGTTATGTACCCTCAAAAAGACCATATTCTTTTAACTTATTTTTGTAGATGCAGACCTATTGTGGGTAGAAATTTTTTATTAGGTTGTTTGATTTGAGATGTGACCCACCCCATTCAAGGTGGGTCTTAATCCTTTACTGGAGTCCTTTATGAGAGGATAAAAGGCAGAAACAGAACAGAGAGGGTTGAGAGAGAGAAATACCCAGGAGGCCACTGAAACCAGAAGCTGGAAGCAATGAGACCCAGGAGCACAAGATCAGCAGACACTAGCCTGTTTCTTCTTTTATGACAGAGGAACCCCACCTGCCAGCAGCCTTTTTTCAGAGAGGGTATCTTCCTATCGATGCCTTAATTTGGACGTTTTCACAGTCTAGAGCTATAAACTTGCAGCTTAAAAAATTCCCTTTTTAAAGCTGTTCCATTTCTGGTATATTGCATTCTTGCAGCTTTAACAAACGAAAACAATATTTTTAGATTTTTTGCATGTGTGGTTACCATGGAGTTCAGATTTAACATGATAACACCATAATGATCTAGTTTGAATTGATGCCAATTTAACTTCAAGCACAAACTAAAACTCTGTTCCTGTACTCTGCCTTTCTCTTTATTATGTTATTTTTTATTACAATCTTTATTCATTGTATATGAAATCAAATATGTATTATAAATCAGGTAATTAATTTAAAATTGAAGTTATAAACCAAAATACAATACTACTGGCTTTGTATTTATTTACACAGTTACCTTTATCAGAAATCTTTTTTCTTTTCGTCCTTTCCTTTCAACCTGAAGAACTCCCTTCATCGATTCTTGTAGGCGTACTGGTAATGAATCCTCTTGGCTTTTGCTTATCTGAGAAGTCTTCATTTCTCCCTCATTTCTGAAAAACGGTGTTGTCAAATATAGAATTCTTGGTTTTCAGGGTTTTTCTTTCAGTATTTTAAATATGTCATCCCACTGCCTTCTGTCTCCACAGTTTCTGATGAGGAAAAATCTGTTAATCTTACTGAAGATCCATTGTATATGATGAATAGCTTCTCTCCTGCTACTTTAAGATTCTCTGTCTTTGGCATTTGACAGTTTGATTATGTGAGTTGACATGGAACTCTTTGAGCTTATCCTACTGGAGTTATTGAGCTTCTTAGATGCATATCTTTCATCAAATTTGGGATTTTTTGGCCATTATGTTTCCAAATATTTTTTATGCCTCTTTCTCTTTCTTCCCCTTTTGGAGTCCCATAATGTGTATAGGGTAGGTTTGATGGTATCTCACTCGTCCTTTATGCTCTATTCACTTTTCTTCATTCTTTTTTCTTTCTGCTTCTCAGCCTGGCTAATTTGATTGTCCTTTATTCATATCACTGATTATTTTATTTACCTGCTCAAATTTACCACTAAACACCTCTAGTGAATTTCTTACTTCAGTTTTTGCATTTTCAGATTCAGAATTACTGTTTGGTTGCTTTTTAAAATCTGTATTTCTTTATTGATATACTCATTTTGTTCATATATTGTTTTCTTAATTTCCCTTAGTTCTCCTTCTATGTTTTCCTTTAGCTCATTTGGTATATTTAGGATAGTAAACTTAACATATTTTACTAATAAGTCAAATACCTGGGCTTCCTTTATGTCCAGAACCTAAATTTTCTGTAGCACATAATCTAACTCAATCTGTCTGGATACAATCCAAACACAGGGAACCCAGAATAAGAATGAGAGCCTGTAATCCTGTATAGCTCAATGCAATGCCTGGATACATCCCAGAGTGTATTAAGCAGTTAATCAAAAAGTATTGGCAAACTCCCTTGAGAGACAGGAGAAAAAATATGGAACTGTTAAACTTTACCATGGGGAAAACCCCAGATACTGTGCCAAGCATTAGGGACACCCAAATCAAAAGGCCAAGACCTTGATCTTGAAGCTTGTTCTTATGAAGCATATGCATGTAGCGGAGAAATTTAGCCTACTTATGGATATGCCTATGAGTCATCTCCAGAAGACCTCTTATGTTGCTCAGATGTGGCCTATCTCTCTAAGCCCAACTCTGCAAGTGAAACCATTACCCTCTCCCCTACATGGGACTTGACATCCAGGGATGAAAGTCTCTCTGGCAGCGTGGGAGATGACTCTAGCCCTAGCACTGAGAGACCAACAATGCCATGGTGACAAAAAGGGGAAAAGGAAGTATAACAAATAAGGTATCAATGACTGAGGGAGGTCAAATAGAGTCAAGATGCTACACTGGAGGTCACTCTTATGCATGCTTCAGTTAGACATTGCCTCTTATCATTACTTGCCAAACTCCAACCAAAACCATTCCTGCCAATCCTGAAGAATATCAATAAGATTCTACAAAGGTTCCATGTACTAGGGTTATTTTCCAAACAACAACCTTCATATGGGTCCCTGGACCAGAGAAGTCCTGAAATGCAGCGAGGCCAGCGTTTCCAGAACATCAACTAGTTCCATCCCCCTATCGCATATTATTGACAGCCCCTTCCAACATGAAAAAGTTAGAATGGGCATAGTCCAAATACCCCTAAAGAGTGGGAGACAGGTCAAAGGTGATGGTGAAGTTATACAGAGGTCAGATTTAACAAATGAGTATTAGTGCTTAATCATTATACTGATATTTCTTTTAGCCTCCAGTACCCTAGAACAATTAGAAACAAAAACCTAAAATTGTGGAATTGTAACCCATACCAAACTCTGAAATTTGTTCTGCAACTAATTGTTGCAATGTACTTTGATATTTATTGTTTTTATGTATATATGTTATTTAAAGAGGAGGTATAAAACAGAGAAGATAGGATTTAACACATGAGTATGACTGCTAAATCATTATATTGATATTTCTGTTGGTCTCCAGCATCTTGGAGCAGCTAGAAGAAAAAATGAAAAATCTTGGAATTATAGCCCATACCAAGCTTTAAAATCTGTTATATAACTACTTATTAAAATGTTCTCAGAAATTATTGCTTTTTTGTATATATATTATATTTTACAATAAAAAATGTTTTTTAAAAAAAACCTGGGGTCTGCTATTAAACAAACAGGAAACTATAAATGTTGAAGAGGATGTGGAGAAACAGGGACACTTATGCGCTGCTGGTGGGAGTATATACCGGGGCAGCCACTATGGAAGACTGGTGGGTCCTTAGGGAACTAAATATCGAGTTGCCTTATGACCCAGCAATAGCACTACTTGGTATATACCCAGAAAAGCCCGAAACAATAACACAAACAGACATTTGCACACTGATGTTCATAGCAGCATTATTTACAGTTACCAAAAGATGGAAACAAACCAAATGTCCATCAACAAATGAGTGGCTCAACAAAATGTGGTATATATATAATGGAATATTATGCAACAGTAAGACAAAATGATGTCCTAAAGCACATGACAAGATGGATGAGCTTTGAGAACATAATGCTGAGTGAAAATTAGCCAGACACAAAATGATAGATACTATATGATTCCACTTTTATGACCAGCATAAAGGTATAATCAGAGACTTATAATACAGAATATAGGGGACTTAAAGATACATAGAAGCTAGAGATGGGTGAACCATTAGCTAATGAGGTTGAACTCCAATGTAAAGGAACATATAGGAGTGAAGGTGGTTTTCTAGTGGGTCTGTAAGTAAAATTACCATATGGAAGATGAACGAGATTGAAAGGGGTTGTATAGACCTACATGTTTCACTGATTAACACTAGAAATATTCATCAGTTCTTGCAAGAATTACTTCAAAGATATGATTCTGGTATAAAGAGTGTTTAAATCCAGGTTACAGGGGGGAAACTGCTATCGAATGCTATCAGCTATGTTCAAAAGGAAACCATCAGCAGTGTCACAGCAATAGCAGAGGTAAATATTGGGGGGAGGAACAAGAGTTAAGAGGAGGTTTAGATTTCCTATTTGACAAGTGTGTGTTTATTGGTTTTCTTTCTCTTGGGAACAATGAAATGATCTCAAATTGAGAATGTTGATGGACTGTGGATTTTGGACCTTATACATGATGCCCAATGAATGCAGGTGGCTGAAGTAGATTGGCAAATGATGGTGCATACTTCTGAACGAAGGTTGTGTTGCTACAAAAAGGAACAAAAGTCGTGAGGCATGCAACAATGTGAATGAACATGTGCGACATTTGGTGAGCTAAAATAACCCAGAAACAAAAGAACAGCAATGGTATGGTCACCTTTAGAAAATGTTTATAAGAAAGCAGGGGCCGGACTTCCGGAGAAGATGGCGGCTTAGTAAGATGCGCAGGTCTTAGTTCCTCCTCCAGAAAAGCAACTAAAGAAGCAGAAACAATACGAAACAGCTCCCGGAGTCACGACAGAGACCAAAAAGACAGCGTACCCCATTCTGGAACGGCTGAAAGGGCAGGGAGAATCCGCTGCGGTGAGATACCCAAGGGGTGCACGTTTTCCTGGCCGGGGCGGCTGGCGACTGGGGTCCCCTCCACGCACGTGGCTCCCGGTCTGACTGGGAACGTTGGATAGCGGGGCCCTCCCGTCACGCTTGGCGTCTAAGGCCAGCTGGGCAATTTGGACCGGCACTCCCCCAAGCCGCGGCAGCCAGCGACCCCCGCCTCCACGCGCGGTTTCCCGGGCCAACAGACGACCGCCACAAGCGCCACCTACTGGGCAGGAAAAGAAAAACAGAGCCCAGAGATTCCACAGAAAAACCTTTCAACCAGCTGGGTCCCACACCCAGGGAAATCTGATCAAATGCCCAGACACCAGCAGAAAATAATGGATGACACTCGGAAAATTGAAGATATGGCCCAGTCAAAGGAACAAACCAATAGTTCAAATGAGATACAGGAGCTGAGACAACTAATGCTGAATATACGAACAGAAATGGAAAAACCCTTCAAAAACCAAATCAATAAATTGAGGGAGGACATGAAGACATGGGCTGAACAAAAAAGAAGAAATAGAAAATCTGAAAAAACAAATCACAGAACTTATGGGAGTGAAGGACAAAGAAGAAAAAATGGAAAAAAAAATGGATACCTACAATGGTAGATCTAAAGAGACAGAAGCTACAATTAGTGAACTGGAGGATGGAACATCTGAATTCCAAAAAGAAACAGAAATTATAGGGAAAAGAATGGAAAAACTTGAGCAGGGAATCAGGGAACTGAATGACAATATGAAGCGCACAAATATACGTGTTGTGGGTGTCCCAGAAGGAGAAGAGAAGGGAAAAGGAGGAGAAAAACTAATGGAATAAATTATCACTGAAAATTTCCCAACTCTTATGAAAGACCTAAATATACAGATCCAAGAAGTGCAGCGCACCCCAAAGAAAATAGACCCAAATAGGCGTTCCCCAAGACATTTACTAGTTAGAATGTCAGAGGTCAAAGAGAGAGGATCTTGAAAGCAGCAAGAGAAAAACAATCTGTCACATACAAGGGAAACCCAATAAGACTATGTGTAGATTTCTCAGCAGAAACCATGGAAGCTAGAAGACAGTGGGATGATATATTTAAATTACTAAAAGAGAAAAACTGCCAACCAAGACTCCTATATCCAGCAAAATTGTCCTTCAAAAATGAAGGAGAAATTAAAACATTTATAGACAAAAAGTCACTGAGAGAATTTGTGACCAAGAGACCAGCTCTGCAAGAAATACTAAAGGGAGCACTAGAGTCAGATACGAAAAGACAGAAGAGAGAGGTATGGAGTAAAGTGTAGAAAGAAGGAAAATCAGATATGATATATATAATACAAAAGCCAAAATGGTAGAGGAAAATATTATCCAAACAGTAATAACACTAAAAGTTAATGGACTGAATTTCCCAATCAAAAGACATAGAATGGCAGAATGGATTACGACCCAGCAATACCACTGCTAGGTATCTACTCGAAGGACTTAAGGGCAAAGACACAGACGGACATTTGCACACCAGCGTTTATAGCAGCATTATCTACAATTGCAAAGAGATGGAAACAGCCAAAATGTCCATCAACAGAAGAGTGGCTAAACAAACTGTGGCGTATACCTACGATGGAATATTATGCAGCTTTAAGACAGAATAAACTTATGAAGCATGTAATAACATGGATGGACCTAGAGAACATTATGCTGAGTGAGTCTAGCCCAAAACTAAAGGACAAATACTGTATGGTCCCACTGATGTGAACTGACATTCGAGAATCAGCTTGGAATATATCATTGGTAACAGAGACCAGCAGGAGTTAGAAACAGGGTAAGATAATGGGTAATTGGAGCTGAAGGGATACAGACTGTGCAACAGGACTAGATACAAAACTCAAAAATGGACAGCACAATAATACCTAAGTGTAATGTAACTAGGTTGGAACACTGAATGAAGCTGCACCTGAAATATGGTTTTTTGTTTGTTTGTTTGTGTGTTTGTATCTTTTGTTTTTGTTTTTTTCTTTTTCCTTTTTATATATATATATTTTTTATTAGTATTATTATTTTAATTCTCTTCTCTATATTAACATTCTATATCTTTTTCTGCTGTTTTGCTAGTTCTTTTCCTAAATCGATGCAAATGTACTAAGAAATGATGATCATACATCTGTGATGATACTAAGAATAACTGAGTGCATGTGTAGAATGGAATGATTTCTAAATATTGTGTTAATTTCTTTTCTTTTTTTGATTAATAAAAAAATTTAAAAAAAAAAGAAAGAAAGCAGGGGCCTAGACTGTAAGCTTTTAGAGCAGACATATTAAGTCTGGAGTGGTGGTTATTATTTCTGGATTTTGAGGTGCTGTTTTATATATATAACCTGATATTTGGAGGTAAAATGAAGCCAAATAAGTTGGGGTTAAAGTAATTCAGAACATAGGGGTAAGGAAGACAGTGTCTATATTTTAGAACCACACCTACTGTTTGAGACCAGCGGAAGAAAGGTTCATGTGATCTGGAACTGAAATTTTCTATAGCGCATAATCTAACTCAACCTATCTGTCTGTATAGCTCATTTGAGCAATTGAAACCCAGGAAGCATAGAATAAGAAAGAGATCCTTTTAGAGTATTGGAATGCCTGAATACATCCTACAGTATATTAAGCAGATAATCAAAAAGTGTTGGCAGGGTCTCCTAAGGAATCGGAGAGAAATATGGAACTATTAAACCTTACCATCAGGGAATTCCCTGATGCTGTGTCAAACTTTGGGGACACCCAAATCAATAGGCCATGCCCTTGTCAGGAAGCTTATTCTTGTTAGGCTTGTGTGGGTGGCAGAGAAGCTTAGACCACCTGTAGGCATACCTAAGAGTTACTTCTGGAGGACCTCTTTTGTTGCTCAGATGTGGACTCTCTCTCTAAGCCCAACACTTCAAGTGAAGTCATTGCCCTCCCCCCTATGTGGGACATGACATCCAGGGATGAAAGTCTCCCTGGCAACATGGGAGATGACTCCTAGGGATGAATCCAGACCTCGCACCATGGGATCAACAATTCCATCCTAACCAAAAGGGGGAGAATAAGTGTAACTAATAAAGTATCAGTGGCAGAGAGAGTTCAAATAGAGTCAAGAGGTTACTCTGGAGGTTGCTCTTATGCAAGCTTCAGTTGGACCTTGCTACCTATCATAACCTGCCAACCCCTAACTGAGACCATTCCAGCTAATCCTTAAGAACACCTAGGGCAATATATAAGATTCCACAAGAGTTGCATGCACTGGAGTAACTTTCCAGAAACCTACAACCTCCAGATGGGTCCCTGGTCCAGATAAGTCCTGAAACCTAGCCCAGCCTCTCCAGAACATCAGACAGCTCCACTTCCCTAACCCATATTGCTGACAGACCCTTCCAATATGAAAAATTTAGAATGGCCATAGCCCAAACACACCTAAAGAGAGAGATGGAAAGATTAAAGGTGATGGTGGAGTTATACAGAGAAGATAGGATTTAACAAATGAATATGAATGTTGAATCATTAAGTTGATGTCTCTTTTTGTCTCCCATATTTTGGAGTAGCTAGAAGCAGAAGCCTATAGGTTGTGAAATTGTAACCCATGTCAAACTCTGAAATATATTCTACAACTGATTATGGTGCTGTGCTTTGAAATTTATAGCTTTTTTGTGTATATGTTATTTTTCACCAAAAAAAAAAAGAAGGAAAAAAGTCGATTGTGATGATAAAAAAAAAATTTAAGTCCTCTAGCCTCCTATATTCTGGAGCACCTAGAAGGAAAAATATGAGAGAATTGTATGGTAGCCCATGACAAACTCTAGGATCTGTCCTGTAACTACTCATAGAAAAAGTACTTTGGAAACTATTGCCTTTTTATTTCTCTGCTTTGTATACACGTTATACTATACAATAAAAAAAGTGAAAAGAAAAAAAAAAACTGGAGTTCCTTAGTGATAGTTTTGGCCACTGTTTTGCTCCTTTGATTGGGCCTTCCTTTACTATTTCTTTGTATGCTTTGTTGAAATCTGTACATTTGAATATGAAAATGTGATAACTCTGGAAATCAGATTCTCCCCTTATCCAGGGTTTGCTGTTGTGTTTTGTTTTGTTTTGGCTTTGTTTTGTTTTTGTTTGCTTGCTTTTTTGTTTTGTTTTGTTTTTTGAATTGTTGAAGACTGCAGTAGTCAATTTATTTAGTTGTTTCCCAACCTACTTCTTCAAAGATTGTATCATCCTGATGTGTGGTTACTGAAATCTGTTCCTGTAGCTTGTATTTAGCCAAAGATATCCTTGAATCCCAGGACCTAAAAGAAAGGCAATCAAACAAAAATAGAAAAAAATACAGAAATAAAAATAGAAAAACAAACCCTTTGTCTTTGCAGAATGGCTCTGTGCTAGAGCACTCCTTCAGTGCTTAGCCAGGCTTGCACTGATTCTACAACCAGTCTGAGGGGAAAGCTTAGGATCTTCTAGGTATTTTATGAGCATGTGTCTTTTCCTGTGTTTGCAGTATGACTTCCTGAATTTCTCCATATGTATAGGTGCTCCTGAATGCTGTAATTATAAGGAAACTTTTCACAGCTTTTCTTCCTGGGCTTCAGGAACTTTATTCTATATTTCAACCATAATCTTTCTCCCAGGCACTGCAGTTTAATCATGCCCTTACAATGTTTTCATGGCAATTCCTACAGTCTCTGCCCCAAGAGATTTCTGAACTAGGCAAACAGAGATGAGAACTTTGGTCAGTGCTTAAAGTAGTCACTGGACAGATTGGAATAAATAAGCATAAACACTAATTTGTGAAAATTTTGTTCTGCTCAGTCAAAAGCCAGGAACAGGAATATGGGCTGCCTCAAGCCTTCCACCAAGTCAGGGAAAGGGTGGAGCAAGAGCTACTAAAGGCATGATGAAACTTTCCTACCATTTTTTAAAAAATATTTTTATTGATAAATCTTCACACACATACAGTCCATACATGGTGTACAATCAATGGCTCACAATATCATCACAAAATTGAGTCCTCATCATCATGACTAGTTTTAGAACATTTGCATCACTCCAGAAAAATAAATAAAAAGAAAAAAGAAAAAAACTGATACATCACATACCTGTTACTCCTCTTTCTCGTTGTACACCAGTATTTCAGTCTATCCAATTTATTTTACCCCTTAACCCCCTGTTGTGGTCAGGTTCGTGAGTTAGCTTGGCCAGGTGGTGGTGCCCATTTGTCTGACTGAACAAGTGCTGACCTGCCTGTTACTATGAGGACATTTCATAGAATTAAATCATGATCACATTGGCTGCATCCACAGCTGACTGCATTTGTAATCAGCCAAGGGGAGTGTCTTCTGCAATGAGTGGCATTTAATCTAATCACTGGAAGGTTTTTAAGGAGGATTCAGAAGAAATAGTCTCTCTTCCTGCTTCACTGGTAAGCCTCTCCTGTGGAGTTCATCCAGACTCTTCTTCGGAGTCATCAGCTTCACAGCCTGCCATACAGAGTGTGGACTCTACATTCCTCAAATGTTACATGAGACACTTTTACAAATTTTATACCTATGAATATTTCTTGCTGATTCTATTTCTCTAGAGAACCCTGACTAATACATTCCTATTATTTATTTATTTTTAATCCATATATTTTACTCATTTGCCCATACTCTGGATAAAAGAAGCATCAGACACAAGGTTTTCCCAATCACACAGTCACATTGTAAAAGTTATATCATTATAGAGTGTTCTTCAAGAGTCAAGGTGGAAGGAGAGACAAGATGATGGCATAGTGAGGTTAGAAGTTTAGTTTGTCCTCGAGAGCAGCTAGTAAATAGCCAAGAATAGTACAGAACAACTGCTGAGGGAACATCAGTGGCTGAACACACAGTGTACACCAGTCTGAAAGGTGTGGAGGGGCTGAGACCCCACACAGAACTGTAAGTCCCCTAACCCATGGAGGCCAGTGGCCCTCTCCCATGGGCATGGCAGTCTGGTTCCCTGAGGGGAAAGGAAACAGATTTTACTAGCAGCAAGTGCTTAGCTCAACCAAGCTCCAAGTGCAGAACCAATTAAAAAATTCTGACTATTAAAAATAGGGTTTCAACACAAATAAACCTGGAATAAGCACTAAAGGAGCTAGGAGTTTTTGCCCCCACAGAGAGGGGGTAGGGCTGATGGGGGAGGGGGGACAACCAGAGGCTTCTTGAGTTGGCCAGCACAAAATACTGGAAAAGGGCTAGACTCCAAAGAAGGGGAATCACATAGAGCCTGGAGTTACACAGAGTTATATACCAACTTAAGCTCTTGACAGACAAACCCGAGGACTTGGGATCCAGCTCTAAAGAGCCTTTTTTTTTTCTACTCCTTAACAGTTTATTAGATAGAACTGGAAGCATTCTCAGGCTCTATAACTGCCCCAGGCAAGAGTGGAATTAACCTTGTCTGAGAGATAAAGTAACTAGTTAGGTGAAAAGGGTTAATTCCCTAAAGGGTGCATGTTCCCCAAGAGAAAGGTGGAGCTTAGCTCAAGTGGAATCCCCCCTTCAAGGAATTCAGGCCCAAGGATTGGAATTAATTGAAGCAATAAAAGCCATCCTATAACTTCACCTCTGTCTCAACCATGCCCCAGGCAAGGAGAGTCTGCTGAACTCAAAGACACCACACCACTTTAAGCTGGTGGGAAGCCAAGGGCAGGCAAGCACCACATGTTGGGCAGGACGGGAAAATTACAAAGACTAGAGGCTTCATAGGAAAGTCTAACAAACTGCTGGGGTCTCATCCTCAGGGAAAACTGATGCTGGCTACTCTTTCTTCCTGAGATGTGGGCCTGTCTGGTCTTGGAAAACCTGATTGGGGACTATAATATCTGAGGATACCCTCCTCCGCCAAAAAAAAAAAAAGGCTTCATATAAGCAGGGTAAGAAATGGAAAAACAGGAACTGAAAAATTCTGTTCAGTTCAACTGAACCTATGCTAGAGAGCTAGAATAAGTTGAACTGAATGTCAAAGTACAGATAGAGAACAAAGTGATCCAGCAAGAAAATCTTAGGTAAAAGAGTGAAAACAACAATAAGAATAAACTAATTAAGGAAATCAAATGCCTATCACCAGCAAAAAATAATGAGTTATATTTGGAAAATCAAAGCTATAGCCCAGTCAAGGGAACAAATCAACACTTCAAATGAGATACAGGAATGAAAACAACTCATGCAGGGTGTTTGAACAAATATGGCAAATCTCATAAAAAAAATCAAATCATTGTGAGTTACTGTTTATATACCAAGAATGGAATGATCATATGGTAAGAATGTTCATGTTTGCATGTTGTTATGTTTAAAAAAATTTTTTAATTAAAAAAAGGAAAAAAATCAAATCAATGAGTTGAGGGAGGATATAAAGAAGACATTAGGTGAACAAAAAGAACTTGATAGTTTGAAAAAACAAATCACAGAACTTATGGGAATGAAGGGCACAGTAGAAGAGATGAAAAAGCAATGGAAACCTACGACAATAGATTTGAAGAAGGAGATGAAAGGATTAGTGCACTAGAGGACTAGACATCTGAAATCTGACACACAAAAGAAAATACAGGGAAAAAGAATGGAAAAATATGAGCAGGGCCTCAGAGAATTGAATGATAACATGAGGCACATGAATATACACATTGTGGGTGTCCCAGAAGTACAAAAGAAGGGAAAAGGAGGAGAAAGACTAATGGAGGAAATAATGTGTGAAAATTTCCCATCTCTTATGAAAGATATAAAGTTACAGATTCAAGAAGTGCACCATACACCAAACAGAACAGATCCAAATAGACATACTAATCAGATTGTCAAATGTCAAAGAGAAAGAATTTTGAAAGCATCAACAGAAAAGTAATCCATCACATACAAGGGAAGCCCAACAAGACCATGTGTGCTTTTTCAGCAGAAACCATGGAGGTGAGAAGGCAGTGATGTGATATATTTAAGATTCCAAAAGAAAAACTGCCAACCAAGAATTGCATATCAAGCAAAATTGTCCTTCAAAAATGAAAGGGAGGGCGTCAAAATTGGAAAGGAAGAAGTAAAACTATCACTGTTTGCAAACGATATGATATTATATGTCGAAAACCCAGAAAAATCCACAACAAAACTACTAGAGCTAGTAAATGAGTACAGCAAAGTAGCAGGTTACAAAATCAACATTCAAAAATCTGTAGCATTTCTATACACTAGCAATGAACAAGCTGAGGGGGAAATCAAGAAACGAATCCCATTTACAATCGCAACTAAAAGAATAAAATACCTAGGAATAAATTTAACTAAACAGACAAAAAACCTATACAAAGAAAACTACAAAAAACTGTTAAAAGAAATCACAGA